>NC_133329.1:415232314-415832314 GCF_042186555.1 Aquarana catesbeiana
TAACTTAAATCAAATGACGCTGTCTGTCTCTCTGTCTCTCAACGCCGGACGCCGGAGCACACACTACACAGGACTGCCATGTAGGCGGCCTTATATAGTGTGGGGCGTGTACTAAATCCCCTGAGCCATAATTGGCCAAAGCCACCCTGGCTTTGGCCAATTACAGCTCTCTCTACAGACGGCGCTGTGATTGGCCAAGCATATGGGTCATAGTGCATGCTATGCTATGGCCAATCATCAGCCAGCAATGCACTGCGATGCCGCAGTGAATTATGGACCGTGACGCACCACACAAATTTGGCGCGAATGGCCCAATTCGGCGAACGGGCGAACAGACGATGTTCGAGTCGAACACGGGTTCGACTCGAACACGAAGCTCATCCCTAGTTCTGAGCTATCCATCAGCAGTACTATATACCTAAAAATAATTCTAATAAGAAACTTGTCACTACTTGCATGAGAAATATACAGATATATACATAATTATGTCATAAAAACATCATATTCCAAAATCATAAAACTCAGAATCCCTGGCTGTATGCAGGAATACATCTTAGAGCAGCTCCCCGGCTCGGTGGGCCGTGTTTTCATTGGAACCATGTGAGAGCATCTTGTGGTCTTTCTTGTCGTGTTCCCAATAAATGAGGTTTTACACTAGGGGAGCGCTTTCCTTGTTTTGTTTTGTTTTTTTTCCCTTCTTCCTTTCGTTACAGATTGCAGCCCAGAACTTGTTGACAATCTCCTAGGGGAGCAGCTCTACCTGGTTCACCTAATTAGGACAGTGGATATCTAGGTTGAAGAGCGCAGGATTAGAATTCTTTTTTTGTGAAAATATCTTCAACAGAACAAATCTAGCAGAATGTGGCCATTTATTACTAGCTACAGTATACCATGACTTGGATAAATGAGAACCTTCACAGACATATAAAGATGTACATGGCATGGCCTCGGGTGAGCGTCCATCAATAGTAATACCCAATGGTTTAAACCCATTTTTCTCTATATCTTCCCTACGTCTGTCACATTATGTTGGTGCATTGTCTATTCTTGTACAAAGGCAAAAACAAAGAATAAAACAAGAATGGTCCAGTGCAGAGCTTTACCCAGAGCCGCAGCAGATGATACAACAGACGGTCCAGCCGCATCCAGAATTGCTTTTGAAACTCCTACAATTAAAAAATATAAAACACAATGGGGCTCAATTCACAGAGATTCAACACACGGTTTAGTATCCTTATTTATCCATGTGACTGTCATTTTTAAATCTTATTGAACTAAACTGAAAATAAGTATCCTTTATCCTGGTGTGTTAGCTTCGTGAATTAGGCCCTGTGTCAACTCAACAGAGAGCTGAGCCCACCAAAATTCATATTGCTTCATCTACGAGTCTTTCCATCTATAACTCATAGAAAGCCCTTCACAATCTGATGTCTCTAGACATTCCCTCACCAGTTTCCAGATACAACCAAACATAACCTCCCCCTCCCCTTCCTCCAGTCATGTCCGTACACTCCACCACCCAGACCTTCTCTGGGATTCCCCTCCCCATCCCGATCACCTCTACAGGCATCAAGTGCGCTCTTCACACTCCTCTCCTCAGGTTGTAGTTTTTTATGCTATACTAATCATTGGATCATTGTATTATCTGTACTACCCACCCGAGTTCTATCTAGGACTTTGAACATAGAACAAAATTATGACCCCCTTAGAAAAATTTTTCTGGATTTCTTCATGAGTGATTTACAATCTACACCGATCAGCCATAAGTTTATGACAGGTAAAGTGAATAACATTGATTATTTTGTTACCTGAAAGTGGGTGGGATATATTAGGCAGCAAGTGAACATGATGTCCCTGAAGTTGATGTGTTGAAAGCAGAAAAAAAAATAGGCAGGTGTAAGGATATCACCGACTTTTGACAAGAACCAAATTGTAATCACTAGACCTGTGTCCACATCCATAAACGCCTACGATGGGTACGTGAGCATCAGAACTGGAGCACAGAGCAATGGAAGAAGGTGGCTTGGTCTGATGAATCATGTTTTCTTTTACATAATGTGGCTGGCCGGGTGTGTGTGCGTCACTTACCTGGGAAAGAGGTGGCACCAGGATTTACTATGGGAAGTCTGATCCATGGAAGCCCCACCTTGCAACTTGCAGGACTTAAGGGATCTGCCAGATACCACAGCATACCTTCAGAGGTCTAGTGAAGCCCATGACTCGATGGGTCAGGGCTGTTTTGGCAGCAAAAAGGGGACATACTGGATAATCATAGAGTTATGGCTGATTGTTGTATAATCTGATATTCAGATGTTGGGGGTCAGAATGAATCACCTGTGCACAGAGTGAAGTCTTGGTTGGAAGAATTTACAATGACTTCAGTGTCCTCTTTGGTTATATCGCCGGTCTTCACCTGATAAGTGATAGATCCGATCTTCATTTCATGAACCCCGAGTGATGGGTTTGTCACCGTCCCAAAGAATGCTGCAAAATAGAAAGGATAGGAATGTATGGGAGATGTATGTAGACCCCCTTCCCAAATGACAGATTTCAGGTGGCTTCAGTGAATGGTCCTGGTAATACTACATCGTACAAAGACATCGTATACAATTGTGCCCTGCTAATTTTGTGGTAACAGTTCTGGGTAGACCCTTTTTTGTTTCAGAATGACTGTGCCCCTCCTGTGTACAAAGCCAGCTCCATAAAGACATGGTGTGACCAGCTTGGTGTGGAGGAACTTGAATGTCCCGCACAGAGCCCTGACCTCATCCCTACTGATCACCTTTGGGATGAAATGGATCTCTGATGATGAGTCAGGTCTTCAATACCTGACCTCACAAATGGGCACAAATTCCCACAGACACCCTTCAAAACTTTGTGGAAAGTCTTCCCAGAAGAGTGGAGACTACGAGGGGAAGGGGGGTGAACAACTCCATAGTAATGGCAATTATTTTGGAATGGGATGCTCAACAAGCTCATGTAGGTGTGATGGCCAGGGATTCACAGACTTTTGGTCATACAGTATATATTAAATTAGAATCTGGTATGAAGTGTTCCTTTGTATATTATAAAATATATGGAATAGTTTGAGGAAATAAACTCCTTATAGCAGACATAGATTAATATTACATAAACGTACTTGACCCCGTCCCAGCTGATTTCATGTTGGTGGCCCCACTAAGGACAGCATCAGTGCAGTTTTCCAGTTGGCTTGTAAATGCCTGTAAATACATAACACAAGAAAACATCCACTATACAGCAAGAAAAACATATATGAGATACAGGTAATGTGATTTTGGAAGTGAGGTGGTCAGGGTCTAGTGGGATGAAGGAGAGGCCTTCTATAATCGTATGCACTACAATGATACCTTCTAAAAAGAGTCTTTGGTAATCCATGTTTCAGTTTGTAGTCACCAAATGATCATCCTGTATGTGGATCCTGTTCAAGCCGCTTGCACTATCACCTTCCTCATTATTTGTCAACTGACACTCCTGTAGGATGCAAGGGCCAAATTCCTCACTCCTTTGTTGTGATTCAGATTTTTCCAACAGGTCCTACACAGCTCCAGCACCATCTCCATGCACCTAATGATGGCTCTGTGCTTGCCGGGGACAAGGAGCAAGACACCCCACCACCCAGATGGCCATGCAGGAATATTCAACCTCTAGACTAAGAGCATCACAATAAACATGAGATCTCCATTACCTTGATGGTGTCACTGTCACTGGGGTGAAGGACAAAATTAACTTCTAGAAGATTCTGTACTTTGTTTTGGCAGCTAAACTGGAAAATCTCATTGAACATCAAAAATGCCACCAAATCCTTTGAAAAGCCAAGATTGCCGGTTCCAATAGCTGGGAAAGATATTGACGTCCGCTGGTTCTGCTCTGCCAGCGCCAAACAGTTTTTAATAATTGTGCGAAGAATCTGAAACAGAGAGTCCGAGATTAAAGGGTAACTCTAGGCAAGATTAAAAAAAAAAAATCACATATATTTAATTTGCAATTCTATAGTGCTTTTCTCCCTGGGGACTAAAAACGGTTTAGGCGGTGGGGAAGCCATCTTGGGAGCACTTAGTTTAGCCAACTGACCTACCAGTCTTTAGAGTGAGGAAGGACGCTGGGGTATCCAGATGAAACCCATACAATCACAGAGATAACCTGCAAACTCCATGTGTGTCAGGGGCTTTTGGAGGGGACTGCAGGGTGGCCTCTTGCCTACTGACTATGGGCCCTGGCTTTTAAGGGAACGCTACTCTTTGGGAGGTGTGTGCATCTGACTTTCAGCTTGCTTTTGACTACTTTCCTGCCTGTTCCTCTGGTTCTTCTGCTGCCTGCTTGATATCCGACCCGGCCTGCCTAACTACTCTCAGTGTGTTCCAAGTTCCAGTCTGCTAACCTGTCAGCTGTTCCTGGTTCCAGTCCAGTGTTCCAGTTCCAGCCTGCTAACCTGTCAGCTGTTCCTGGTTTCAGTCCTGTGTTCCAGCCTGCTAACCGGTCAGCTGTTCCCGATTCCAGTCCAGCACTCCAGTTCCAGCCTGCCAACCTGTCAGCTGTTCCTGGTTCCAGTCAAGTACTTCAGTTCCAGCCTGCCTCCTGTTCCTGTCTCCTGTCCCCTGCAAGGAATTCCTGGACTTCTGGACTGCCTTTCTCTGCTGTTGGTCCTGCCAGGCACTCGTACAACTCCTCACTCCTGTGCCTCCTGTTACCTTACCAGGGGCCACAAGTAGGAGCCATAAGGGAGGCTTTCGTCTGTAATTCGGACTCAAGCCACTAGGTACGTGTCAGTAGCAGACAGCCATGTCTGAACCCGAGCAGGGAGCCTCCCCAATGGAGGAACTTTGTCTACACCTGGCAGGTCTAAACCAGGCGGTTAAGAGCCTTCAGGAAGGGTACACCCAGCAGGAAGAACGGGTTCTAGTCCTGTCTAACCCCACCAGAACCCAGGGAGCCCCCTTGCTTCTAACTCTTCAGCTGGGGCAGGATCTTCTCCAACAGTTGTGATGCTCCTTCCAGAACCCAGAGTTCCTACGCCTGAAAGCAAGTTCAGGGCCTTCTGCAATTCTTGCAAACTATACTTCGCCTTTCAGCCGCGTACCTTTTCCCTGGAAGTCACCAAGGTGGGCTTTGTGGTCTCCTTGCTTACGGATGACCCCCAAACCTGGGTCCACTGTCTCTTGAAACAGAAGGCTGATGTGCTAACCAATCTTATCACCTTTTTCGATGCAATGGCACAACTATATGAAGACCCCCAGCTTTCAGCAACTGCAGAAGCCGCAGGGCAACAGAGGATTCTGTGACTGAATTTAGACGATGGAGCGCAGATACAGACTGGAATGATGCTGCTCTCTGCCATCAGTTCCACATGGGACTGTCTGATCCATTGAAAGATGAACTAGCTAGAGTTGGCATTCCGCAGACTCTGGACGCACTGATCGATCTGGCCATAAAGATTGACCGACGCTTGAGGGAACGAAGGGCTGGGAGAACAACAGTATTTCCTCGTCCAACCTGGATGCTACCAAGAGTCCCCAGCTACTTACACCCAGCACCCTCTGCACAACCAACCTCCACGCCTGACACATCTGAGCCCTTGCAGCTAGGGGTACTTCGTCCTTCCCTTACCCCAGAGGAGCGGCAACATCGCCGGATGAATAATCTGTGTTTATACTGCGGAGAACCTGGACATTATGTCAGAAACTGCCCTATAAAGCTCCGTAAGTGTCTTTCTATATCCTCTGACTTCGTAACCTCCTTGGCTAAGACCACCTCTCATCTTGCTCTCTCTGTCTCGTTACAGCTCCCAGGAAAGACTGTGCAAATACCCTCTATTATTGACTCCGAAGCCTGCAGTTGCTTCATGGATTCATCCTTTGCAGCCCAACACCGGATTCCTCTTCTGCCTAAGACCCATGGACTTTCTATTCATCTGGTTGATGGGTCTGCCATTAAATCTGGGGCTGTAGTTCAAGAGACCACCCCCATACCTGTTACCATCTCTAGCTCACACTGAGAACTTTTACGCATGGACATAATCTCCTCTCCCTTGTTTTCTGTGATTCTCTGTATGCCTTGGCTACAAGCCCACAATCATAACATCAACTGGGTCACATGGGAGGTCTCCTTTTCTTCACCATAATGCCAACAGTTCTGTGGCTCACAAGACCCTCATGGCACTTCTACTCTACTATGCCTGGACACGGAAGCCGGAATATGTCAATCCATTCCAGAGACTTACCATGATTACCTGGATGTACTTAGCAAACAAGGGGCAGAGACCACCCCACCAAGCCTACGATTGCCCCATTGAGCTGCTTCCTGGAGCCAAATTTCCCTTTGGTAGGATTTTCCCTTTAACAGAGGGAAGCAGGGGCCATCAAAGGAATACATTGACGAAAACTTCGTTCATCCACCCATCTACATGTCCTGCAGGCGCAGGCAACCTTTTCGTGGAGAAGAAAGACCATACCCTTCTACCTTGCGTTAACTACCACATGCTAAAGAAGATTACGGTTAAGAACCGTTACCCTCTTCCCTTGGTACCAGAGCTATTTCAGAGACTGGGGGCCGCTACCGTTTTTACCAAACTTGATCTCCGAGGAGCCTATAACCTGATCCGTATCAGGGAAGGAAAGGAGTGTAAAACTGTCTTCCGTACCCGATTCGGGCACTTTGAGTACTTGGTGATGCCCTTCGAGTTGTGCAATGCCCCAGCCACGTTCCAGTACTTCATCAATGATGTTTTTCGGGACTATTTGGACTTATTCAGCATCGTCTACCTAGATGATATTCTAATTTTCTTTTCTTCCCTTCCCTTTCCTCCCACCGCAGGCACGTCAGATGTGTGTTGGCCCGGCTTCGATAACATGGCCTGTACGCAAAAGCGGAGAAATGCGAGTTCAAGCAGGAAAGTATTCCTTTGCTGGGACTAATTATCTCCAGTGAGGGCATCAAGATGGATCCCCAGAAGATTTCTAGACTGGCCGGTCTCGACAGACAAAAAAGGAATCCAACGTTTCGTTGGATTCGCCAACTTTTATCGAAAATTCATTAAGGGGTTCTCGGCCATCATTGCCCCAATCACCCAGTTAACTAAACAGGGAATCCACTTTCATTGGTCTCCTGAGGCCCAAATGGCCTTCAAGGCTCTCAAGGGACTCTTTACCTCCGCTTCCGTCTTGAAACATCCAGACTCTTCCCTACCATTTGTACTTGAAGTGGATTCTCTCTGAAATTGCTGTGGGGGCAATACTGTGTCAAAGACAGGGAACCAGGGCCCTGCTTCATCCAGTAGCCTTCTTCTCTCGCAAATTATTGGCAGCGGAGAAAAACTACGATGCGGGAGACCGAGAGTTGCTAGCGATAAAATCCGCACTAGAAGAGTGGCGTTATCTGCTGGAAGGAGCTGCTCATCCAATTCTGATCTTCACCGATCATAAGAACCTGGAGTATCTGAGATCTGCAAAAGAGGTTGAAGCCATGACAAGCCAGGTGGGCACTTTTTTTCTCCAGGTTCTCTTTCCGTGTCACTTATCGCCCAGGCTCCAAGAACATTAAACCTGATGCCCTGTCCCGGATGTTCCACAAATCTAAGGAAATCTCTCTTTCAGACACTATCCTTTCTCCTGGAAATTTCCTCCTGCTTCAAGAAAACCTGCTCTCTCGAATCCAGCAAGCTTCCATAGGACAGACGCCCTCCATTGGACTGGAATTACATGCTAGAGATGGCTTGTTTTGGCACAAGGACAAAATTTACATACCCGAAAACCTATGAGTGTCTATATTGGAACTTTGCCACGATCATGCACTGGCTGGGCATTTCTGCATAACCAAGACTACTGACCTGGTACAGCATACCTTTTGGTGGCCTCAAGTATGTGAAGATTGCAAGAAGTTTGTGGAATCCTGCACAACTTGCATTCGGAACAAGAATTGTAGAGCCAAGGCCTGGGGGTTACTGAAACCTTTGCCTGTCCCAGACAGACCATGGAAGATGTTATCCATAAACTTCATTGTCGAGCTACCCCCGGAAGAAGATCATACCTCTATCTTTGTGGTAGTGGATCGACTGTCAAAAATGGCACACTTTATTCCAATGAAAGGCACCCCCTCAGCCACCGAAACGGCACAGGTATTCATTAAGGAAGGTGACAAACTCCATGGAGTACCAGCCAACATTGTCTCAGAACGGGGGGGGTACAATTTACCTCCCTTTGCAAACCTCTGGATATTGAATTATAGTTTTCCTCTGCTTATCATCCTCAGACCAATGGGCAAACGGAGAGGACTAATCAAACCCTCGAGCAATACCTGCGCTGTTTCTCCTCTTTTGCCCAAGATGACTGGATTTCCCTGCTCCCATTGGCCGAATTTGCCTACAACAACTCCACCCACTCCGCTACCAAGCAGACCCCATTTTTTGCTAACTATGGCTTTCATCCTTTTCACTGAAAATCCACCCTGTGTTTCATGTGTCACTACTGAAACCTTCTAAGACTCTAAGAGTCTGGTTCAGTTCTTTAAAAGGTCCCATCCTGGATGGGCATCCGGAGGCTGCCCTGGGGGGGGGGGGGGCAATGTCAGGAAGATCCTGCCAGTAACAGGTGCTCCAGGCTCATTGGCGCACGTTCGTGGGCACCATTGTGCATGCGTGTCCGCACATGGGAATGTGCGCGCGCTCCTGTTGGCACCAGGCGGGCTATTTAACCCTGCCTGTCACATACAAACTTCACTGTCTGCTCTACAGTGTTCTATGTGCCTTAACCTGATCGGAGACTTTACCTGTGAATACCCGGCTATCCGTGACTATCCCAGCTATCCACCTGCATCTGACCTCCGGCCTGCTTTTGACTATTCTCCTGCCTGTTCCTCTGGTTCTTCTGCTGCCCGTTTGATATCCGACCCGGCCTGCCTGACTACTCTCAGTGTGTTCCAAGTTCCAGTCTGCTAAGCTGCCAGCTGTTCCTGGTTCCAGTCCAGTATTCCGGTTGCAGCCTGTTAACCTGTCAGCTGTTCCTGGTTCCAGTCCAGCACTCCAGTTCCAGCCTGCCTCCTGTTCCTGTCTCCTGTCCCCTGCAAGGAATTCCTGGACTTCTGGACTGACTTTCTCCGCTGTTGATCCTGCCAGGCACTCGTACCACTCCTCGCTCCTGTGCCTCCTGTTACCTTACCAGGGGCCGTGAGTAGGAGCCGAAAGGGAGGCCTCCGTCTGCAATTCGGGCTCAAGCCACTAGGTACGTGTCACTTTCACATGTTCTGCAGTGGGCCCCCTTCCTGCCGTTATGGGTAGGGTTGCCACCTTTTCTTCAAATAAAATAAAATGACTCTTGGGAGCCACACACCCAACTAATAATAGTGTAATATTAAATAATAGTGTAATATTAAATAATAATAGTGTAATATTAAATAATAGTGTAATACTACATAATAATAGTGTAATATTAAATAATAATAGTGTAATATTAAATAAAAAGCTGCCAGCACCCTCTCTACTTCCTTATAGTGAAATAACACAATATTTGTACATATAGTGCGGCGCTACTAATAAAGTGCAATAAAATTAATATCACTAAAGAAAATACAAAACATAGAAATAAAAAAAAATGATAGATACAAATCAAATTAACAAATGTCCAAAAGTACAAAAAAATTTGTTAAAGTGAATGCCCTTTTAAATTGCATCAATCCAACCAATGTGCAAAAAAAAACTGTGCAAAAAAATATAATATAAAAGAATATGTGCAAAGAATGCTCCTCAATCAGTGATCTTCATGTCATATATATACATATAAAACATCTTTTCCACAAATATTTAACGTTCCTTTGAAGAATACACACAAGCTCCTGAAGAAGCGATTTTCGCGAAACATGTAGAGCTTGATATATAGTTACACTATAGTTCATATAGTTCATTCATACATGTCTATCATGACATGCTTTTGACATCTATGACCAATACTGGAGAGGTCTTGCTGCCACTGTAGTAATACTGCAGTATTTTAATGTGTGTTTTTTTTTTTATTTCTATGTATTAATTGGTAATAAAAAAAATTATTGTTGATTTCTTATGATTGGTGCCTAGAAAGGCCATTTTTTTCACTTACAATATTTGACTAATTGACGTTTAGGACGTGGCACTGTGCTACCACAAGCTCCCACAATTCCATCCTGTGTTGGTGCTTTGATAACTCTAATGCCCCGTACACACGATCGGACTTTCCGACAACAAGCTCACATCCAACATTTGTTGTGGGAAAATCCGATCGTGTGTACGGGGCATTAGATTCATGCAGCTGGAGATCGTTGTATGCAGATTGAGGAGTGTGAGACACGAAGTAAAGTGACTCAGCAAGGATCGTTATATAAGAATACCTTCACACTGAAAGCACCGGCCGTTCGCGCTAAAGCGCCGCTTGTTTTAGCGGCGCTTTAGCGATGTTTAACCGATTCAGCCCCGGAAGATTTGGTTGCTCAATGACCGGGCCATTTTTTTTGCGATTCGGCCCTGCGTCGTTTTAACTGACAATTGTGCGGTCGTGCGACATTGCACCCAAACAAAATTGACGTTCTTTTTTTCCCCCACAAATAGAGATTTCTTTTGGTGGTATTTGATCACCTCTGCGGTTTTTATTTATTGCGCTATAACCAAAAAATATATAACTATCCCCAATTTTTTTAAAAAAAAGCAAATTTCTTCTCAGTTTAAGCCGATACGTATTCTTCTACATATTTTTGGTAATAAAAATCGCAATAAGCGTATATCGATTGGTTTGCACAAAAGTTATAGCGTCTACAAATTAGGGGATAGATTTATAGCATTTTTATTCTTATTTTATTTTTTACTAGTAATGGGGGCGATCTGCACACGAGCGGACTTTTCAGCATCAAAGGTCCAACGGTCTTTCCGACGGACTTTCAACGGAGTTACAACGGACTTTCGGACGACCAGACTTGCCCACACACGTAAAGTCCGTTCGAAAGTCCGTGTGTATGAACGTGATGACGTACGAAGGGACTAGAATAAGGAAGTTGATAGCCAGTAGCCAATAGCTGCCCTTGTGTACTTTTTTTGTCCGTCGGACTAGCATACAGACGAATGGATTTTTCGACTAGACTCGAGTCCGTCGGAAAGATTTGAAACATGTTCTAAATCTAAAGTCCGTCTGATTTTCGACAGAAAAAGTCCACTGCAGATCCGATGAAGCCCACACACGGTCTGATTGTCTGACGGATTTGTTCCGTCGGACCAGTCCAGTCGAAAAGTCCGGCCGTGTGTACACGGCTTAAGAATCACTCCCTAGGTAACGCACTTAACGCCTTGATCGCCCCCTAGTGTTAACCCCTTCCCTGCCAGTGACATTTACACAGTAATCAGTGCATTTTTATAGCTCTGATCGCTGTATAATTGCCAATGGTCCCAAAAAATGTGTCAAAAGTGTCCGATCTGTCCGCCATAATGTCGCAGTCCCGATAAAAATCATTGATCACCGCCATTACTAGTGAACATTTTTTTTAAAATAATAAAAATGCCATAAATCTTTGCCCTATTTTGTAGACGCTATAACTCTTGCGCAAACCAATCAATATACGCTTATTACGATTTTTATTACCAAAAATATGTAGAAGAATATATATCGGCCTAAACTGAGGAAAAAAATAGCTTTTTAAAAAAAAAAAATGGGGATATTTATTATAACAAAAAGTACAAAATATTGTGTTTTTTTCAAAATTGTTGCAATTTTTTTGTTTATAGCGCAAAAAATAAAAACCGCAGAGGTGATCAAATACCACCAAAAGAAAGCTCTATTTGTGGGGGAAAAAAAGGATGTCAATTTTGTTTGGGTACAGCGTCGCACAACTGTGCAATTGTCAGTTAAAGCGATGCTGTGCCGTATCAAAAAATGGCCTGGTCGTTGAGCAGCCAAATTTTCTGGGGCTGAAGTGGTTAAATAACATTTCTAATCATGTGAATTTAATAACAAGAGTTCCCCCTTTAAATATGAATCCACAGAGTTCCCCTGAATCAAAAGATTTTCCCCGTTACATCTGAATCCTCAGAGTTTCCCCTTACATCGGAACTGACAGAGTTCCCTTACACTGTAAGGGGTGACTCTGAAGAATCTGATGATGATTATAGGGAACTCTGATGTAAGGGGGTCTCTGCTCACCAAAACCCCCCTTACATGAGAGTCCACAGAGCACCCCTTACATTTGAGTCCTTTCCTTTTTCTGGCTGCTGGGCTTCAAACTTCCCACCCACACAGAACACAGGAGGGGAGGGCAGGAGGAGGAGGAGCAGAACCAGCTTTCTCTCTCCTCTCCTATCCAATGGGGGGGGTGGGGGCAACTGTCAGTACTGGCTCTGGGCTGTGAGAGAGAGACTCTCTCAGCTTAGAGCTCTGCAGATGCTGGGGAGCAACAGTCCCGGCTCTTGGGGCCCCCCACAGTGGCTGAACTCCAGGGTCAGTCACAGGTGCGATCTTTGCGACCCTGGTAGTTCCGCCACTGCTCTTTATTATTATTAATTTTAGACCAACACTGAATAGTCTAGAAGATCTATCTCATTCTCCAACTGCAGTTCTCCCTCCACATTTTAAATGAGAAACTTGAAAACCCCTAGAATGCTTTCAGTCATATAATGAGATACACATTTGTTGAAAGAGATAACAACATTCACAAGATCAGAGAATATGGTTGTATAAAAAAGATGTGTCTCCAATTGACAAAAAAAACTAAAAATATGGCCTAATACTCTCTACTGATGTCTCTCTGGAGGTCCGGTCCACCATATCCTAAACTCAACAAATGGAAGATCTAAACTCATCCCTCCAACACCATGAAGAACACTATAGAAAAACTTGGTTTTGTCGGATTGAGTTCATTCAGAGGAATAATGTGTATTGCTTGCCAAATGATCGTATCCCCAGAAGCTCTTAAATATTGTCTCCGATATGATTTAAAGGCTGTTTATTCTTTCTTTACCTCTCTTCTAAAGGTTAATATTAAATACTACAGTGGGCTCTGGCTCAGTACACCCTCCACCTATCCCCCCCCCCAACTCCCACCAATGCCCCCCCCTTACCATCCATCCACCACCCCCACACAACTGCCCATTCCCAAATACCCCCACTACCCTGAAAAAGAAAAAGAATGCAGTCACCACATATAAGGACTAAACATCTGCAATAAGGTGAAGTTGTGTTGGCCTTAACCATCCAATCATGTACCAGCAAGAATCCTTTTTTTTTTTCTTTGCATGTGATTGGGTATTTTTTGCAATGGGAATTTTTACCAAATTCACTAAGCTAAGTGAAAATTTCCTTTACAAATTGATCAGATTTTAGTCCTTTAATAAATCGACCCCAAAGAATTTCCCGCCACACTCTGCGGGCCTGAAGGTACCGTTTCTGATGTTCCTTGTCTGTCCCAATGAGGGGCCACAACATGAAGAACCTCTTGACAGTTGAGATTGCAGCTCCCAGTGCTGAACACGGATCCTGGTGCGGCCCGAGTGCCGAGACTTGCATCGTTCAGGAGTTGCTGCATATTAGAGCCTGCCCGACTCAGCAAGGCTTTGGATACGGTACCACTATTCAGGTTCAGATTGGCTCCTACACTGTTCACAATGACATCCGTCTGCCATGGAAAGAGATGACAAGCATTACCAAGTGATATTCATTAAAAAAAAAAAAAAACATTTCTAAGAGTTAGTTTGCAATTAAAAAGGATCCAAATAACAATCTTTGTAATTCTAATTTGTTCCAGATCCAGAAAGAAAGAGACACCACATATGAAAAACTAGAGGCATTGTTTATTATAACGAATATGTAATTATGTGTGGTCTTCTTCTACTGTTATATTTCTTAATTAGGGCATGAATGTACACATGTATACTACACCAGAGAAGTCCTTCTCAACCTTTTTTTCAATGCAGAAACCCTTGAAATAAGTGCAAACTATGAGAAGAATGTTCCTTACATTGGTGATCAGTGAGAAGAATGTCCCTTACATTGGTGATCAGTGGGAAGAATGTCCCTTACATTGGTGATCAGTGAGAAGAATGTTCCTTACATTGGTGATCAGTGAGAAGAATGTTCCTTACATTGGTGATCAGTGAGAAGAATGTTCCTTACATTGGTGATCAGTGAGAAGAATGTTCCTTACATTGGTGATCAGTGAGAAGAGTGTCCCTTACATTGGTGATCAGTGGGAAGAATGTTCCTTACATTGGTGATCAGTGGGAAGAATGTTCCTTACATTGGTGATCAGTGAGAAGAATGTTCCTTACATTGGTGATCAGTGAGAAGAATGTTCCTTACATTGGTGATCAGTGAGAAGAATGTTCCTTACATTGGTGATCAGTGGGAAGAATGTTCCTTACATTGGTGATCAGTGAGAAGAATGTTCCTTACATTGGTGATCAGTGGGAAGAATGTTCCTTACATTGGTGATCAGTGAGAAGAATGCTCCTTACATTGGTGATCAGTGAGAAGAATGTCCCTTACATTGGTGATCAGTGGGAAGAATGTTCCTTACATTGGTGATCAGTGAGAAGAATGTCCCTTACATTGGTGATCAGTGAGAAGAATGTTCCTTACATTGGTGATCAGTGAGAAGAACGTTCCTTACATTGGTGATCAGTGAGAAGAATGTTCCTTACATTGGTGATCAGTGAGAAGAATGTTCCTTACATTGGTGATCAGTGGGAAGAATGTTCCTTACATTGGTGATCAGTGGGAAGAATGTTCCTTACATTGGTGATCAGTGAGAAGAATGTTCCTTACATTGGTGATCAGTGGGAAGAATGTTCCTTACATTGGTGATCAGTGAGAAGAATGCTCCTTACATTGGTGATCAGTGAGAAGAATGTCCCTTACATTGGTGATCAGTGGGAAGAATGTTCCTTACATTGGTGATCAGTGAGAAGAATGTCCCTTACATTGGTGATCAGTGAGAAGAATGTTCCTTACATTGGTGATCAGTGGGAAGAATGTTCCTTACATTGGTGATCAGTGAGAAGAATGTTCCTTACATTGGTGATCAGTGGGAAGAATGTTCCTTACATTGGTGATCAGTGGGAAGAATGTTCCTTACATTGGTGATCAGTGAGAAGAATGTTCCTTACATTGGTGATCAGTGGGAAGAATGTTCCTTACATTGGTGATCAGTGGGAAGAATGTTCCTTACATTGGTGATCAGTGGGAAGAATGTTCCTTACATTGGTGATCAGTGAGAAGAATGTTCCTTACATTAGTGATCAGTGGGAAGAATGTCCCTTACATTGGTGATCAGTGAGAAGAATGTTCCTTACATTGGTGATCGGTGGGAAGAATGTTCCTTACATTGGTGATCAGTGAGAAGAATGTTCCTTACATTGGTGATCAGTGAGAAGAATGTTCCTTACATTGATGATCAGTGGGAAGAATGTCCCTTACATTGGTGATCAGTGAGAAGAATGTTCCTTACATTGGTGATCAGTGAGAAGAATGTTCCTTACATTGATGATCAGTGGGAAGAATGTCCCTTACATTGGTGATCAGTGAGAAGAATGTTCCTTACATTGGTGATCGGTGGGAAGAATGTCCCTTACATTGGTGATCAGTGAGAAGAATGTTCCTTACATTGGTGATCAGTGAGAAGAATGTTCCTTACATTGGTGATCAGTGAGAAGAATGTTCCTTACATTGGTGATCAGTGAGAAGAATGCTCCTTACATTGGTGATCAGTGAGAAGAATGTTCCTTACATTGGTGATCAGTGAGAAGAATGTTCCTTACATTGGTGATCAGTGAGAAGAATGTTCCTTACATTGATGATCAGTGGGAAGAATGTCCCTTACATTGGTGATCAGTGGGAAGAATGTTCCTTACATTGGTGATCAGTGAGAAGAATGTTCCTTACATTGGTGATCAGTGAGAAGAATGTTCCTTACATTGGTGATCAGTGAGAAGAATGTTCCTTACATTGGTGATCAGTGAGAAGAATGTTCCTTACATTGGTGATCAGTGAGAAGAATGTTCCTTACATTGACGATCAGTAGGGATGAGCCGAACACCCCCCGGTTCGGTTCGCACCAGAACCTGCGAACGGACCGAAAATTTGCACGAACGTTAGAACCCCATTGAAGTCTATGGTACTCGAATGTTCAAAATCAAAAGTGCTAATTTTAAAGGCTAATTTGCATGGTATTGTCCTAAAAAGGGTTTGGGGACCTGGGTCCTGCACCAGGGGACATGTATCAATGCAAAAAAAAGTTTTAAAAACGTCCGTTTTTTCGGGAGCAGTGAATTTAATGATGCTATAGTATGCCTGTCTGTAGTATGCCCATAAAGTGGCGCGTGTTTCCCGTGCTTAGAACGGTCCCTGCACAAAATGACATTTTTAACCACTTCAGTCCCGGAAGGATTTACCCCCTTCCTGACCAGAGCGTTTTTTTGCGATTTGGCACTGCGTCGCTTTAATTGACAATTGCGCGGTCATGCGACGTGGCTCCGAAACAAAATTGACATCTTGTTTTTCCCACAAATAGAGCTTTCTTTTGGTGGTATTTGATTATCTCTGCGATTTTTATTTTTTGCGCCATAAACAAAATAAGAGCGACAATTTTGAAAAAAATGCATTATTTTTTACATTTTGCTATAATAATTATCCCCAATGTCCGGTCCTGACAATATGGATGAAAATCAGTGAGACAAACGGCATGGGTACCCCCCAGTCCATTACCAGGCCCTTTGGGTCTTGTATGGATATTAAGGGGAACCCCGCACCCAATTTAAAAAAGGGAAAGGCGTGGGGCCACCAGGCCCTATATACTCTGAACAGCAGTATACAGGCGGTGCAAACAAGACAGGGACTGTAGGTTTGTTGTTAAGTAGAATCTGTTTGTAATTTTGAACGGGTACATTTTTATCGTGTTTAGCTCCAGCCAAAAAATCTTTTTTAAGCTTTTTGGAAAACATAGGGAAGGGTTATCACCCCTGTGACATTTGTTTTGCTGTCTGTGCTCCTCTTCAGAAGATTTCACCTCACTTTCTGTCACAATGACAAATGTTTTTAGAAAATTTGGGTTTTTTTGTGAAACAAGGATTGATGATAAAGCATCAGTGGAAAGGAGAAATGTTTTTCCCATATTAACTCTTACAGGAGAGAATTTCCCTTCCTAGGGGTAGATTTCATCTCACTTCCTGTTGTCTCCTTCCGTTTGCAAGTAGGAGTCATTTCTAAGTTGGATGTTTGAAAGTAGGGGCCTGCCCTATATACTCTGCAGAAATTGGGGCCTTAGGTGTTGGTGTTTTCACAACACTGTAAGCCCTCAGGCCAGTAGCTCAACTGCATACTGTGCAAGCTCTGGCCAGTGATCCATCCTCAAGACCCAGTAACCCAGAGGAGTTTTGATGGGAAAGATGTCCAAGTGGTGTCCAAGTCACCTTGGTGATCAGTGGGAAGAATGCTCCTTACATTGGTGGTCAGTGGGAAGAATGTTCCTTATATTGGTGGTCAGTGGGAAGGAGGAGGAGGACACACCAAAAGAGCTCTCTGAGAAACAGCCTTTTTTCAAGCCTGGGCCTTGCCTGTTAGCTTGGCCCAGGAATAATGCCTGATCCTGGGGGAGGCCCAGGGAGGGATCCCCCTGATGACACGGGGCCTAGTGAGGAGGAGGAGGTGGTGGAGGATCTGACTGTGGGTCCAGGCCCTGCTGAGAATGTGGATGTCTACAGACAGAAGATCATTGATCGCTTTTGAGCAATTGGAAGAGCTGAGGAGAAACTGAAATGTTTAAAAGCTGAACATAAAAACTTCAGGGCCAAGTATTTCCAGGCCTGGAGTAAGAATTGTTTGGCCATGAAGCCAGAGTTACAGCAGCTGGAGGAGAAGGTAAAGAAACAATCTTTATTATTGGAGAAATTGAAAGATAAAAGTGGAGCTTTTGCAGAAAAGTTTAAAAATGACAGAAGATTTGCCAGCCAGACATTGGTGAGTTCTGTGGATCAGCAGCCGCAGGTAACAGACAACCCGGCTTCATCTGCCTCTGCACCTCTCCCCCCATGTCAGGCTGGGGAATCGCCAGCGGAAGCCAGCCATGGGGTTGAGAGTGAACATGGCACCCAAAAGTTCATCCAATAGATGGAGTCACCCCTACAGGCAGACAGGTCTGTTGGTGAACCATCGGAAGTCCCAGAGGATGAGCAGAGGGGTTACAGACCGGCAGAGCCAGCACTGGTGGAGAAATCCCAGTGCACCGTACTGCCTCCTTCCAACATGTCTGCCCCACCGGCTGTGGTGGATGGTGTCCCGACTGTAATGGATGGTGTCCCGGCTGTAATGGATGGTGTCCCGGCTGTGGTGGATGGTGTCCCGGCTGTGGTGGATGATGTCCCGGCTGTGGTGGATGGTGTCCCGGCTGTGGTGGATGGTGTCCCGGCTGAGGAACAGGAAGGGAAGGAGCTCTGAAAACAGCTGCCTGTTGGAGTCTCTGCTGTGGAGAAACCTTCTGCGGACATGGAGGGGAAAACCTCTGGCAGAGGTGTCATCAGCTCACCAGAGCAATGCGGATGGATCTGCATCAAACACCCAGGACATGGATTTTGCTGCTACTGCTGAGACCTGTAGTTCTACAAGCAAGATGGCTGCCAGCTCCAAAGAGCCTGTTTCACCTGCACATGGGCTGATTGATGCAGGTGGGGGAGGGGATCAGCACACTGCAGCATGTGAAGTGGAGACAGCCATGGAAGTCTCCTGCAATGATTCACCTGTTGCTGTATTAGAAGAACCTTCACTCAGCTCTGCTGATAGTCCTGTCCTGATGGAGGAGAAGAGTCTGCCTGGAGGTGATGTGTGTATGGGGACAGCAGTGAGTGAGGACACAGCAGGAACTATGAATGTGCCAAAAAATAATGACAGCAATAATACTGATAAGCAAAGGATGTGTTGGTGGTGAAGGGGTTAATGTGGCTGCTATAGGTAAAAATTACATTTCTCCTGCTCAGCAGAGGAAAGATTCTTCAGGTGTGCAATCCAATCTCGAATCTGTGCAATCGTTATCTGCCAAAGTTGTTTTAGATGTTTCTAATCGCACAGATGGATCCTCTGCAAGGAGGAATATGGGGAGTTATGCGTCTGTTCTGGGGAGTCGCACCAAGGAGGGTGGAGGGAATTTTTAAAATGTTAGTCACAATTTGGGGAGGCTTGGTAGTGGCATGGTTAGTGGGATGGTTGGTGAGTACAGGAGGAGGAATGTGGTTCAGTTGAAGTGGGAGGGGGAGGGGACCCCACCAGTAAGGGGGAGGGTGGCTGAGCTGGTTCTGGAAATGGGGTTTAAAGCCTTGGATACATTTGCTTTGATTTGCCCAGTGGGGAGTTATGAGTATGATTTGTCCTTTGTAAAGCCTGAGGGTTTGGATTTATTTTGGGAGCGATATAGGAGGTGCAAGGGCCTTCCGCAGTGGAGTGGTTTGGTGCCAAAGGTGATTTCCAGGCAGCCTCTGATAAAGTTGGTGAGGATCCTGGTGCATAACGAATCCACACCAGAGGCTGATTTGATAGTATGGCTACGCCGATATGGTGAGGTCCTCGCTCCACTGCAGAAGGTCCTGGATGAACATGGGATATTGACAGGGGCCTGGACAGTGTCACTAAAATTGGGCATGCTGGGCAATGTAGTTCAACACCTTCCCTGTTCAGCCTTTCTGGGGAGGGATAGGCTGACTATTTTTTACCAGGGTCAGCCTAAAGTCTGTAATAAATGTGGTGACAAAGGCCATTTTGCATCTACCTGTACCCGTAAGAAATGCTCACTTTGCCAGGATTTGGGCCATTTGGCTAAGGATTGTACTGAAATTCAGTGTAATTTGTGCCAAAAGCTGGGTCATCCTTATAGCCAGTGCCCGGAGGCATTACATAACTTGCCAGGATTGGAGGCTGAGTTGCAGAGGCTTGATAAGGAGGATGAGGCCGCTAAAACTGTTGTTGCCCCCAAGTCTGTCCCTCCTGTGTCTGTTACATCTGTTGCTTCAGATTCTGTTTCCCCCAGTAATGTGGTCCCTGAGTCTGTCCCCCATGTGGTGGTCCCTAATCCTACTGTATGTAGATCCTCCAGACTAGCAGAAGCTGCTGGGGGGGGCAGGTTTAGCGGATCTTCCCCCTCAGCCTTCAGTTCCTGTCCCTCAGCAGCGCAAACATGGTCAGGGGAATGTGGGGGTGCTGGATGGGGGTGGGGCTGATGGAAGGGTGTCCATATCCCATGTCTCACCCTCTGTTGAGGGGGATTCGGATGATGAGGGGTGGGAGAAGTTTAGGAGAAAGAAAAAGAAGAAGAGGAAGACAAGTAAAGTGGTCATTTCTTCCTCAGAGTCAGACCCAGGAGGGGTTCCTCTTGGTAATACTTTTTCAGTTTTGTCAGGTGATGAGATGTCTGATATATCTTTCTCTTTATCATCCATTGATGAGGGGGAGTCACATAGTCTTAAGAGAGCTGTTTCTGGTGATGAGAGTGTGGTAAAGGTTAAGAAACGACTACCCCAATCATCCTGATGGCAGTTCCTGCTCCGATAAAGGTGGCGACCATTAATGTCACCAGCATTAAATCTGCAAGAGCTCGTGATATTGCCTTATTTTTGCTCAGCAAGTTTGATGCCGAGATTTTATTTTTGCAAGAGACCTGGCTCAATACTTTGGCGGAGGTCCATCTAGCAAAAAGGGAGTGGAGATGCGGTCCCTCCTTTTGGTCTCTTGCGGCTGAGCCCTGCAGGACAGGATTCACATTTCAGAGAGGGAATAGTCAGAGTAGGATAGATAGTTTTTTTTTTTTTAAAGGAGAACTCTGCTTTCTCGGCTCCTGAGTTGAGGGCGGTGGAGTCCTCTGACCACTGTATGCTGTCTGTGACTCTGAATGCCTCGGACACTCCACCCAGGGGAAGGGGTACCTGGAAGCTGAATTCGACTCTCCTGGAAGATGTAGAGGTAAGACAATCCTTTGAGGATTTTTTCAGGCACAGGTTTCTGTTCTGGACTTTTGCAACAGTAAGTCAGAGTGGTGGGAGCTTGTGAAACAAAGGGCAATTGGACTTTTCAAGGCCATAAGATGAAGCAGCTTGGTATGTACATTGCCTACCAGCATTTGCGGAGGAAGCTTGATCATCTTGTCTCGTATAGAGGAGATCCAGGGGAGATCTCTGAGGTGAAGTTTCCTCTTAGGAAGTGTCAATATGACCGGCATGCCTCCTTGGTTCTGGAGAGGGATTATGGAAAATATCACTCGCCTGATCCTTACCAGAACTGTAAGCAAGGTAAGCAGTTAAGACGGTCATAGGCCTGAGGGATAGTATGGGTTCCCTGGTGAAGTCCAGATCAGGGATCCTGGAGATCTTCAGATCATATTATGCAGACCTTCTGGGAAGAAAGGACCTTTGTCGGGACAGGATGGAAAGCTTTCTGGATTCTACTCCAGGATTGGGAAATGGTACGTTGCCTTTGATGGATTTGACAGAACCAATTTCAGTGGATGAGGTAGTTCATGCTATAGAGAAGCTGGCTACCAAAAAATCGCCTGGGCCAGATGGGTTGACAGCTGAATTCTACAAGTGTTTTAAGTCCTTTCTGGCTCCCTTTTTAGCAGAGGTTTATAACTGCTGTCTAGAAGAGGGTTCGTTTCCTCCCTCCATGAGGCAATCCACTGTGATTCTTCTGTCAAAAGGTAAAGACCCCTCAATGATTGAGAACTGGCGCCCCATCAGTCTTCTCAATGTTGATAGAAAGATCCTGGCGAAGATTCTTTTTTGTCGCTTGTCGTCAGTAGCAGACGATTTGTTGTCCAGTCATCAGCACTGCTCGGTCCAAGGTAGAAGTACCTTTTCAGCGGTTTTAGCTGTCCGGGAGGCTTTGGAATGATGCAGGGCTGCTGGATGGAGAAAGTATTTGCTGGCATTGGATCAGACAAAGGCTTTTGATAGAGTCAATCACGAGTACCTGTATTTGCTACTTGGTAGATACGGCCTGCAGGGGAGGTTCATAGATTGGCTGAAGACATTATATAGAGGGGCTGAGAGCTTCCCACTGGTTAATGGTTGGGTTGGACGGCCTTTTGAGGTTGGCTCTGGCGTGCGCCAGGGATATCCTCTGGGCCCTCTGCTATATGTATTCGCAATCGACCCCTTCATAAGAAGGCTAGAGAGTGGATCTTTGTGCCGGGTGCCTTTGGGCATTGCTGGTGTGCCGCCTCTGAAGGTCGTGGCCTATGCCGATGATGTGTCTGTTATTGTCTCTGGGACAGAGGAGGCGCAGGAGGTGGTCTCTATGATAGAGCAGTACACGGAGGCTTCTGGTTCTAAAGTCAACCATGAAAAGAGTGAAGTTTTCTGTATGGGTGAGGAGGGTGAAAGCTTCGAACTTCCGGATGCCTTCCCAGAGCCCCAGCAGGAAATTAAAGTGTTGGGCACCAAATTTGGTCCTGGTGGCTATGGTTATTGAAATTGGGAAAGCAGGTTGGTGTGTGCCAATGCCAAAGTAGCAAGCTGGAAGAAATGGAAGCTTTCCTTGAGGGAGAGGGTTGACTTGATCAAAACGTAACTGGTCCCAATCTTTTTATATGTCAGCTTCGTCTGTATCTTGCCAGCATCTCTCTATGCAAGGGTGTACAGCTGTTTTTTCCAACTGTTATAGGGAAATAGGCTGAACCTGATCAAGCGCAATGTAACTTACCTGTCTAGGTGGGAGGGTGGCCTAGGAATGGTCAACCCAATAGTTTTCTTTTCTCTGCTCTTTTTAAAGTACAAATTTTGGTAACATGCTAGCAGAGAACCCGCCGGGATGGGTGGGCATTTTTCAATCTTGTTTTAGGCCTTTTCTGCGATGCTAGGAAGATGGTGGGCCAGTGAAAAGTCTGAGAGTCCGTCATGGCAAGCTCCCGACTTATGTTGCCCCGTTTCTGAAAATACTTTAGCAGTGGCAGGTGACAGTGGAGGATATCAAGTCCCTCCCCAGGAAGCTTCTGGAGAAGAGGATTTTGAGCTCTGCTTTCAGTGTGTCACTGGCCTTAAGGGATTGCCCAGGCTCTGTAATGAGGGAGGGGTTGCGTTTAATCAATTTAGAAAGAATCCCCTTGAAGTTTAGGGATCAAGCCTGGCTTGCTTTCCATGGTAGGCTCTATGTCAGAGGGAACTTGAAGCATCGCCCTGTGGATGATCGGGATTGTCCTAGAGCGGAGTGTGTTGGTAAAGTGGAGTCTATGGACCACTTTTTGCTGCAGTATCCCTTTAACATAGAGGTGTATAAAAGGGTGGAGAGGGCTCTAGGCATCCCCTTTTTCTATCGCATGAGTTATGTGGAGTGGGTGTACGGGGCATTCCCGACTCGCTGGGATTTTGATTTGGATACACTGTTTTTAGTTAGTATAGTTGTCCGTTACTTCACATGGAATGCACAGTGCCAGATTACCCTGCGGAAGAAAGTCCTCTCTGTTGAGGTGGTGGTGCACGATATTCTGGGTGAGGTTGGGAAAATTCGGGGTCTTGAGAAGGGCAGGGAGCCTCGGGCGGTCTGGAAAAGGGCGTGGAGGAATATCAGACCTGCCTTTGGTGAACTGCCCATCTCTGGGTGAGGAGCTGTTTTCTTTTTCTGTTTCTTTCACTCCCTTAGCTTTTGTTGGTTAGTATCTTCTTTTTGAAGAAGGGCTGCATGCATAATGGGTGCGGGTTTGTTTCTTGACCTCACAGTTTAGATGTCTGGTGTATTGGTGTGAGTTGTAGTAAGATTATCCCCAATAATGACATGTTCATGATGAGTTTTGTTTTTGCTGTAAAGTCATTTTTTTGTTTGAGAGCAGATTTGCTATATTTATTTTTATTTATGTAAATATGTATATATTTATGTATATTATATATATATATATAGTGATTTTATGCTTATTGATTGCAAGACTTTTAATAAAGAAAAATTGGGAAGAATGTTCCTAAGCTAAAAAAGATCACTGGTCTGGAGTTACTGTCAGGGGCAGAAATTGCTCAAGGGTCAAAGAATGCCCGGTAACCTCTGGAAGAACACTAGGAATCCACTAAATCCTGATTGAGAAAGGCTTATATACACCTTGTAAAAGCAGTAGTGTATTTTTGCCTTAATGTCGGGAAATTGAAACATCTCTGTCAAGTTTCCACTGCTGTTTGGGCCCAGCTGTGGAAATCCCCTTGACGTCAAGATTTGGAAAGAGTGAGAACCTCTGTTATATTTTTATTGCTCTCTGTGTCCCTGTTAGGCAGATTCCCCCCACTTTCTACTATCCCACTTGGACAGGAAGAAAGAAGCAACAGAGGTTCTAACCCTTCCTACCTCTATTTGAATCATAAAAGTGGAGTCCTACTTTAGCAGGAATATAAATGGAAAAAACCCTCATGGTGGGACCTTTGGTTGCAACAGATAAACTGTTAAACTTTAGCAGGAAAGTGCTGAAGAATATACATACCGAGCAGTCCTCAATATTCTTCTGAAGCAGCTTGATCTTCAGTCCTTCCTTGGTCATCACAGTGTTGTCATCACCTCTATTCACTGGTGCTGGTGGGCTCTGTGTCGCTCTTGTGACCAGCTGGGGTGTCATTGCTGTAGATGGCACAGCACTCGTTTGGTTACCAAATTTTGCCTTCGTAACCTCAGAGAAAATGTTGACGGTTTCATCATTCATGTCCACAAGATGGATTCTCTGTAAAGTGCTCTGTTGTCCCGGCGTCTCTACATAGTCCCGTATGGCTTCCACTATGTTTTCAACACATAATTTTAGAGGAAATGCAGAGATTCTAGAACTGATAGCTGGTATGGCTATTGAACTGTGACTCTTCTCAGAGGCCAGCTGTAAACTGGTGGTAATTGCCTTCTGTAAAAGCCGTTCACATTTGGAGTGTGAATTTGCATCCCATCGGGGACCGTTTGTATGTATTATTTGTTTGCAAGGCAATTTCCCTGCGTCCGTAATTACTGAATCTCCAGTTAACAATTTACCATCTTTCCTGATAATCTGATCGCAATCATCTTGGAGTTTAGGTCCTGCTGCATCCAGAATAGCTTTTGCCAAACCCCCAATATGTTTCAGATCTTCATTGGCAGCATTAACAATGACATCTACATTGTGACGGCACAGGTCATCTTTATATACAGAGAGGATCATTCCATTTGGAAGAGTTATTTGGAATTGGGATTTTTTAAATAGATCATCGTTTACACCAGCCTCATCCAAACATATCACACAATGGTAATTTGTCCTTGTGGTTGTAGCATGCATTTCTTCATTGGCCTTACAAAACTTTTTGGCTCCCGGTTTCTCAATATGCAGAGTATCACTGTGAAGTGAGTGCAGAATGTCACTAATGACATTTGCTGCCTCTTGAACCTTCACCCGTGGTCCCGACAGGCAGATGCTTTTCTGATTCTTTGTTACATTTACATTTTTCTTTATCTTTTCCAACATCTCCTTCCTTTCCTCCCAGATGAAGGTCATCTTTATTGAAGGTTGAACTGGAATTTCTGTCTCTATAGTAGTGTCCTTCTCCAGAAAGTCGCTGACTTGTTGGTAACACTTTAGAACATCTGAAGGCAGGCCGGCAATGACCATGTTGTCCTCTGTTCCAGAAGAAGATTCCTCTATTAGAACTGTGATTTTCTCTGCATTAAATACCTGAAGCAGATGTGACTGGAAACTTTTCCACTCCGGAGTTTTCAGAAGACTTTTGTCTTCAATTAAAAGTTGTCTGTGGAGCAGATTTTCCTTAATTTGCTTTTCTGCTTCTATCAAGTCTTCCTTTGAATGAGCAATCAGTTTAACATCGCCATCATCAATTTCCAGCTGTGCGTTAATTTTGTGATGTACAAAGAGCAGAGAAGACAGCTCTTCATTATCGGTGGACATCAGGAACTGGACTAGGTGTGGATTCATCTGGATGAGTTTACTTTTCATTTGTTGTGTGATGTTGAGTATCTCACATTTGGCGGTGAGCACTTCATCTCTCGGTCCTGATAGACAGGCTTTCTTTGTTGGCACATCATAGTCCATCTTCAGCTCTGGAACCTGGTCCAGGATCTTCTTCTTTAGGCCGCTGTTACACATAATCTGATAGAGGGCTGGAGACATGGATATGGTCTTAGTCTTGGTTTGTTTCTTTCTTTCCACCACTTTGGTGGTTTCCTCTATCAGTTTTCTGAATGTCGGGTCAATCTTTGTAACATCCTCGGACATTCCAGCCAAGAACACTTTCTCTAAATCAAAGTCAGGTTTGATGAGTACTCCATCATAGGTGGAGCTGCTGACATGTTTTCTAATAGTTTCCCAGATGGACTTATCCATTTTATACTCTATTACTCTGAACTTTGATATGAAGAGTGAAAATTCATTATAAATATCCTCACTCCACCTTGGTACAATCTTTGTCACAGACCTGAGATGGGTGGACAAGGTGGGAGGGAAGATGAGTTGAAGAACAGGATTCCGGCAGTCTTGATCTGGCCATTTGATCTCACAGTGTTTATCCTTCATCTTCACATCTATGTCGTTCTTTAGTCCTTCATTATTACAGATATGTTCCAATACATATGGACTGATTTTAAACTCTATAGGCTTTAGTAATTCTATGCAAGGTCCGTCCTTCCCATACAGTGCTATACCCAACAATGGGTAGTAAGGGTATACGGATGTCTTTTTCTTGGCAAACACATGATACTTCTTCAAAACTCTTTTGACATCTGGAAGAGAAGGAAACAAACAGATGGTTCACAGTGATGCTTCACTTAATACTCACATTCAGTCAGTTTTTTTTTAATCCAAATTCTTTTTTATTAATATGAAAAAGCATCTGAAAAGTACAAAGACATATTAGTCAGTATGAATCATACATAATATGCATAAAATAGATAGTCATCAGTCTGTGCAAATAGAATGTAAAATAATAATGTAAACAAAAACAAAGCAGATCAAGCAGAGCTCATAGTACAATAAGCTGTGCACAATACAATTTCTTTCTGTTTTCCTAGAATAATATACTATAAGCTCAGAACAAGCCTAATATAACTGATGCTTTGGGTGGATGAAACAATTCGAGCCCCTTAACAGTGGGGCTGTACCATCTTAAATTTGTCTATCTATTACTAGCTGTGAAGGAGCGAGGCCGTGAGAATCCAACCAGCTCTGCCAAATAAGATTACATTTTCACCAAGTAGTAGAGAATTAACATACTCAACCCATTTCTTTCTTGAAGGTACTGTGGGTAATATCCATAACCTAGCAATTAACTTCCTATCTAAGTATAGCAATCTAGTTATCATAATGTATACACCCGGTGGGTAGATTTCAGTGTCCATAGTTCCAAGTAGGCACACCAAAGGGGTTAGAGGTACAGAAACTTGGGGCGAGCTTAGAGATAGTGTGTAGGACCTTAGTCCAATACCAAGTGAGCTTTGGGCATCGCCAGATCATCTGTATAAAATCACCCCTATGTATGTTACATTTAGGGCACAGTGGAATATCTCTCCTGCCCCAATCAAACAAGGTGGCGGGTGTACAGTAGGCTTTATGAAGGCTAAACAACTGTGAGAGCTTGTGTGAGGCCGATAGGGATGTAACCGGAATAGATTCTAGGGCCATGTCCCTTTGATCACCATCAATATCTCCTATATCAGCCACCCAGCGAGCCCTGCATTTCTACAAAGTGTGGTTCTGAATGGAGGGCAACAACTCCAGATATGTACAGGATATCAAACCTTTACAGACACTGGATTGTAGGACCTCGGTCACTAAGGCTGAACTAGATACTGTTAAATTAAGTGTTTGTTTTTGGGTTTGTAGTGCATGTCTGAATTGAATATATTGGTAGAATTGCTTGAGGGACAATGAGAATTCAGTGCATAAGTGATCATATGCCTTAAGGGTAGTAGCACTAAACACTTGGGGGAAAAAAAAAACAAACACCCCTTTGTTGCCAAGATGAGAATCCCTGCAGTTTGCAGAGTTCGGGATAATTATGGTTTATGCCATAGGGGGGTAAAATACAGAGGGCCAGACATATGCCGTGCCACTTTAGTAGCCTAACTGCCGTGGGGGAAGAAAGGGGAAGGCTCAGTAGGTCCATCTTCAGGTGGGAGCTAGCAGGCAAGGTAGAGTTGGACAGGGTTACCAACTGAGCTACGGGGTCTAAGGTATTACAATGTCCCCAACCAGCAAACTGTTGCAGCTGGGAAGCCTGAAAATACATTCTGGGATGCAGAACTGCCAAACCTCCTCTATCCTTACTATACTGCACAGTGGTTAAGCTGATATGGGCCTTTTTCTTCTTCCATATGAGATCTTGGAATGGGAAATCAGTGTGTTTAAATCATTTATTACAGATCCACATTGGAGAGTTATTATTATACAGGATTTATATACCGCCAACAGCTTGTACAGCGCTTTACAACATCGTGGAAGACAGTACAATTACAATACAATTCAATACAGGATGGATCAGAGGGCCCTGCTCGTTAGAGCTTACAATCTAGAAGGGAGGGTCAAGTGGAACAAAGTGTAGTAGCTGTGGGAGATGATCAGATGGACAAAATGAAAATACAGTTGTTAGGTGTGGGTAGGATAGGCTTCTCTGAAGAGGAGGGTTTTCAGGGATCATCTAAAAGCTAATAGAGTAGGAAATAGAAGGACAGATTGGGGTAAGGAGTCCCATAGGCTTAGAGAGGCTCTGGAAAAGTCCTAGAGATGAGCGTGGGAGGAGGTGATGAGAGAACTAGAGAGCAGGATGTCTTGTGAAGAACGAAGAGAACGATTAGGTTGGTATTTTGAGACTAGGTCAGTGATGTAGCTGGGGGCAGAGTTGTGGATTGCTTTGTAGATAGTTGTTAGTATTTTGAATTTAATTTGTTGGGTGAGCGGGAGCCAGTGGATGGATTGACAGAGAGGAGTAGCAGAGACAGAGCGTTTGGTAAGGTGGATGAGTCTGGCAGCAGCATTCATGATCAACTGAAGGGGGGATAGAGTATGCTGAAGTAGGCCAATGAGGAGGGAGTTGCAGTAATCGAGGCGAGAGATGACCAGCGAGTGAAGTTAGAGCTTTGTTGTGTCATTGGTTAGAAAGGGGCGTATTTTGGAGATGTTCCGGAGGTTGAGGTGGCAAGATTTGGACAGTGATTGGACATGGGGCTTAAAGGAGAGTTCAGAGTCCAGGACTACTCCTAGTGCCTTGGCATGTGGGGATGGACTGATAGTTGTTCTATCGATTTTGACCGAGAGATCAGGGGAGGAGGCACGTGGGGGAGGAAAAATTATACGTTCGGTTTTGGATAGATTAAGTTTGAGGAAGTGGTGTGACATCCAGACTGATCTATATATCTGAAAGTAAATTAGGAGTGGGTTGAGGGGTAGAGAAATAGATTTGGGTGTCGTCAGCATAGAGATGGTATTGGAAGCCGTGGGAGGAGGTGTGGATTGAAAACCAGAGAAGAGTACAGTCACGGAGACCAAATGCATGGAGTTTTTTGAGGAAAAGGGGGTGGTCAACCATATCAAAGGCAGTAGAGAGGTCCAGAAGTAGGAGTACAGAATAGTGTCCCTTAGATTTGGCAGTTAGTAGATCGTTTGTTAGTTTTAGGAGAGCAGTTTCTGTGGAATGTTGAGGACGAAATCCAGACTGAAGGGGATCAAGAAGGCTATTATCAGTAAGATGGACACTCAGTCGGTTGTAAACTAGACATTCAAGGAGTTTGGATAAAAAGTAGAATAAGGAGATGGGGCATAGGTTGTTAAGATTGGATGGGTCCATTGAGGGCTTTTTAAGTATGGGGCAGACAAGTACATGCTTTAAGGAATTGGGGAAGATACCAAAGGAGAGGGAGAGATTGAAGATGTGGGTTAGAGAGTGTAGAATTAAGCTAGAGGGTGAATGTAGCATTTGTGAGGGAACAGGATCCAGAGGGCAGGTGGTAAGATGGACGTCGGCAAGTAATTTAGCAACCTCTTCTATAGTGGTGGGGTTGAAAGAGCGAAGTAATGATTGTACCTGTGGACATGAGGTGTAAGGCATGGAGGATGTCAGAACATTAGAGATCTCCTCATGAATTGTATCAGTCTTCTGTTTGAAGTGATTGGCGATCTCCTGAGCAGTGAGTGAGTTGGTGGGTGGAGGGCGAAGTAGAGAGTTGAAGGCAGAGAAGAGTTGACGGGGATGGGATGATACGTTTTTAATGAGGGTGATGAAATAGGTCTGCTTGGCAGGGAGGAGGCTGGAATTGTATTTTTGGAGGGCAGATTTATACTGGCTGAAATCTTTCTGGGACTTGGTCTTACGCCACAGGCGCTCGAGAGCACGGCTGTGTTTTTTCAAACTTCTAGTGTGATCTGTTTGTCAGGGTTGAAGGGGCCGGGGCCTGATTCTGTGTGTAGTGAGGGGGGGCCTGTGAGTCCAGTGAGGCATTGTAGACTGAAGTGGCTAGGTTGGTGCAGGACAGAGGTGCGATTTTTTTTTTTTTTTCATAGAGGTGGTCGGTAGCAGAGTAAGGCTATGTTTCCACTAGTGCGACTTTTCATGCGACTTGGGACTGAAAAGTCGCATGACAAATTGTATCCCATGTTTTCCAATGAGTACCGTTCATATCTGTGCGACTTCAAGTCGTAGCGACTTCAAAGTAGTCCCTGCACTACTTTGGTCCCACTTTGATGCGACTTGAGGTCCATAGATACAGGCATTGCTTCAAATCGCGGTAAAAAGTCGAGGTAAAATCGCGGTAAAAAAATTGCGGCAAAATCGCGCGACTTTGGGGACGCAATAGTGGAAACATAGCCTAAAGAAGAGAGGGGTTGAGATGGCAAAGGTTTCTACGGGTAACCATTGCGTGTATGGAGGGTGAAGAGGCAGAGGTGAGGGAGAGAGTGAAGTTAATAAGGTAGTGATCAGAGAGAGGGTAAGGATAGTTGGAGAGGAGTTATGGAAAATATATAGGAGCTGTGCGGCTCAGATCATCTTTATTAAAGTGGATGTAAACCCAATGTCATCCTTTCTAAACTACTGCCATAGGGGTTATCTATAAGGATATACATTCCTCCTTCATGTATCTTTACCTGTCAAATGTCTCCCCTCTGTCTGTTATGAGAACCGAAAAATTGAAGATTCTGTGGGCGGGGTCTGTTGTCTGGAGCTTGGTGGGTGGAGTCGTGATGTCAGTAGACTCCCCGCCCACCTCTACACTTCCCTTGTCAATATTAATTTTCTCCTGTGTATTTCTAACACTGAACTTCTGCTATGATCTCTAACATCCAGTGAAAAGACAGGAAAGTCACCACATGACTTCAGCATGCCAAATCATACTGCTGAAGAAAGGAGTGGGGGTGGGAATTAAAAAATAATGCATGTGTCTTAGGCTAGTGCACGAGATGTAAATCAACTGTCACTCACACCAAAGGGGAGGATTTGACAACGTTTTTCTCAGTTTGTCAAGTTTTATCTCACTGAAAGAGCTGGATTAACAAAGAGCTGGATTAACTCTTTGTGGCAAGACTGGGCTCAAATGATAGGAAATATTATACTCTACATTATGACATCAAAAAAAAAAAAAAAAATTCGGGTTTACATCCACTTTAAGTTAACACGCTTTTTAGGGGTAAGGTTCAGTTGGAGGTATTCTGGGGGCTCAGGGGATACCACCACCCCTAAATACTTAAAAGCAGCAACAGAAATTTGACTAGCACAGGCAGGGGTGCTTCTAGTGGGCCAAGTGGCATTAGGATCGGAGGCTTATCTAGTGAAAATGGCGCCTATGGTAAGCATGTGAAACTGCGCCCCTGTCAAAACATTTGCGGCCTTACCAGCACCCATAAATACAGTAACATCAGCACCCATAAATGCGGCCTCACCAGCACCCAAAAATGCTGCACCAGCGCCTCTGACACTGTACAGAGGTAGAGAGGGAGTAGGATCACCAGCAGCCGGGTGCCCTAGGCTGCCTATTTTGCCTAGTGGTAGCGCTGGCCCTGTCTGCTTGGCACACACGCAGAATCACACATGATGACTTTAAGACCCCTTTCACACTGGAGGCGTTTTTCAGGCGCTACAGCGCTAAAAATAGCGCCAGCATAGCACCTGAAAAAAGTCTCAGCTTCAAACCCAGTGTGAAAGCCCGAGTGCTTTCACACTGGGGCGCTGCTCTGGCAGGGCGTCACATAAAGTCCTACCAGCAGCTTCTTTGCAGCGGTGGAGGAGCGGTGAATACACCGCTCCTTCACTGCTCCTGCCCATTGAAAACAACGGGGCAGCGCCGTCATACCACCGGCAAAGCGCTGCTGCAGCGGCATTTTGCGGGTGGATTTAACCCCTTTTCGGCCGCTAGCGGGAGGTTAAAACCACCCCACTAGCGGCCGAATAGTGCTGCTAAAACGACAATAAAGCAGCGCTACAATAGCGCCGCTTTACCGCTGACCCGGGGGCGGCTCAGTGTGAAAGGGGTCGAAGTCATTATCATGTGCGATTGTGTGTGTGTGTATGCCAGGCCCAAGCAGAAGCAAGTAGCCAATCAAATATAGTGCTCAATATGGATTAAATCAATATGCCTAGCCATTGATATCATAAATAAAGTGTAATAAAGTGATTTGTGCAACAGCAGGTACTACTAACACAAATCACTTTTTTACACTTTGATATCTATGGCTAAGCATATTTATTTAATCCAAAATTGTTTGAGCACTATATTTGATTGCTTGCTTTGCAGTTGCTGCTGGTTACTGGTACACTGTACACATGCACATGATGATCAAGATCGTGGTGACAAGTGCTGTACTAGTACCTGCTGCTGCTGCCTGGGGGGTTCCAATTGTTTTTCTTCTCTCTGACGTCTCTCTCTTCTCCTGGTCTCTAGCCTCCATGTTCCCCTTCAGAGTCCTCACCGTCCCCGCCCCACGTCACAGCACCGAGTGTCAGCACATCACACAGACCCGGGAGACCCCCGAGAAGTGAATCTGAAGAGGCTGCGCAGAGGAGGGTAGGTGGAACATTAGGCTCCGCCTCTGCCAGTTACTCTATGGCTACGTAGAGGTCCCGGGCGGTCACTCTGGCCAGACCAACTCATCGGCCATCATGGGGGGCACCTGTCGCTTCCCTCCTAACGTGCTAATGTGCTGTCCGGTGCCGTGCTCCAGCAGGCCGGTCGTGGTGCCGGGGACTAGATTAGAGCGGGAGGCGGCTGTGAGAGGACGGGTGGGAATTTATTTTTTGTGCGGGGGTGGCTTTTTTGCAGCCCCCCCTATGGTGCCCATGGCACTTGCCATGGCTGCCATACCCTAGATATGCCTCTGATTAGGATGGACTTATACCAATTTATGGTGAATGCACCGAATTTATTAATGGTTGCCATCAGAGTCTGCAAGGAGCCAGCTGTATCTCCCAACTATAGCAGAGTGTTCTCTGCATAGAGGGAGATTTTCTCTTCAAAAGAGCCTTGGTGAAATCCCAGAATAGCAGGATCCTTGTGAATTTGGATGGCTAAAGGTTCCACCACCAGTGCGAACAAAAGGGGAAATAATGGACACCCTTGTCTAGTGCCCCTATGTAAAGAAAAGGAGGAATAAAGGATATTATTAATGCGCAGTCTGGCTCTGGGATCAGATCAGAGAACACGTACCCAATTAACAAAGCTTTTCCCCAGCCCAAACCTCCTAGAGGTAAGGCCATTCGACAAAGTCAAAAGCCTTAGCTGCATCTAAGGAGAGAATGGCCCTACCTCTTGGGTTATCCACTGGCACTTGTAGATTGAGAAACAGCCTCCTAATGTTATTAGCCATTGACTGGTGTGATAGACCCAACGGGGATAGAGGCTTTTGGAGAGGAATGCAGGGTGGCCTCTTGCCTACTGACTATGGGCCCTGACTTTTAAGGGAACACTATTATTTGGGACGTATTTGCCTGGAGGACCCTTGGAGTGGTCTTGCTTTGGATTCATGTCCCCAAAACACACAGACTCTAGGAACTGGAGGTTCCATAAACATATTTGGGGCCTCTATGCCTCAAATTAACATGTAAAGATATTGCTTATGTAATCAGCTCAAACCACTGGGGTCTCCTGCCATAATGTGTTTATAGCAAGTAGGTCTCTCCCAAGTGTCTTTCTCCCATTGTTAATTATCTGGCAATTATAGGAGAAGTGTATACTACTAATTCTGTTGGGGACAGAACTAGCACCAGGGAAAGGTTCCTGATGAGGAGGGAAAGCATAGAGATTGCTACTTCTCTGGACATCCTCCTGCTTTGGCATGAGACGGCCAGGCTGCATTCTGCCCCTCATAACAGACGCTGTCAGATTGGCTGATACCTGCTCTCTACACGCTGTTGGAATCCCTGAGACTTGCCACTGGGTTCAATGTGAATTATCTTTGTGTAGCACTAACACCCGTAGGAGCTGCTGATTTATTTGGGCCTGTACTCTGCTTTGTTTCCCCTTTGACTATCTCAGTCCCCCTGACACAGCTGTGGTGTAATAGTGTGCAGTCAAAACAAAATCATAAGGGTCGGTTCACACATGGGCAACACGACTTTAGCGCGACTTTGTACCGCGACTTCAACGCGGCTTCAGCGCGACTTTAGCGCGACTTCAGCGCGACTTCGGCAAATTACGAGGCGACTTGAAGTCGCCTCCATGACAGGCGACTTCGCCTGTGGCCAATCACCTCTCTGGGAGGGAGGGGGGAGGGAGGGGTTTTCTCTGCAAAGTCGCTTGAGAGATCCGACTTGCAGGCGACTTACATTGAGTTGAATGGGTACAAGTCGCCTACAAGTCGGATAGAAGTAGTACAGGAACCTTTTCTGAAGTCGGAGCGACTTCAGTAGTGTCAATTAAGACGCTCCCATTGCCTACCATGATAATCTAAATGCAAAGCGACTTGGGGCGACTTGGGGCGACTTGAGGGCGTACAAGTCGGATCCCAAGTCGCCCCAGTGTGAACCGACCCTAAAGGCAAGTTCACAATACTCAATATAATACACCTGTCTGTAATTACCTTACCCTCCTCTTGGCTGGTGATGAAGAGGAAAACACTCACACAGTTATACTTGAATAATAACCGTATTTACTGTAATTGTTTTAGAAGGTTTAAACTACAATGGTTGTACTGTCAGACCAACATAGTCTGACAGTCAACTTAACTTTATATTACAAAGATACAATACAGGTATAAAATGTGGTGTAGCAAAGTAAATAGGATAACCGTCAGAGTGAATTTATCTCACTATGAGCACTATCCTATTTCCTGCACGCTTTATTACTACACTAAATAAAAGATTAGCTTGATAAAGTGTAATACAACAATTAGAGAGCTTCCCTATTTAATATCACACTACCCCAATATAGTAAAGGAACACAAGGCCTTGTGTTTTACTAACAGCCCTTCTTTTCTTCTGCTAGCAAAAACAAAGTAGATTTGTAATCCAAAGGGTTAATGACTCCTGATCAAAGTAGACTGAAAATGTGAAAGTAAAGTTCTGGTGTAGCTGCACTATAACTAACTTTGATGCCAGGGACTCAGTACTAAATCCTCTTGAATTTACTTGTGGGACTATGGATCCCAGCAACTCTGTCTTGTGTAGACGGATGTATGAAAGTGCATCAAGAAACTTTTGGGCAACAGTCCTCTCACCCAACCAGGACAGTGTTGTCAGAAGACTCAGTTCTGATGTACAGGGTTCTGTCTCCAGCCAGCCGACACTGCTGCGCTGCTCCGCTCCACAGTTCAAGATGGTCCGGAACTCCCAGATGACTCCGACAGGCTCCTCTGGCTCCTTCCCTGTCTTGCCTCCAATATAGTGCCTGAGGGGGCCCCCTTAGTCTACCTGTAAAGTGGCAGATCTGTCTATCCGTGTCTAGAATTTGCTGCAGCAATAATTGCATTTATAAAGCCAAAAAAAAATGAAATTTTCCCTGCAAGCTGCCTTTATTTTGCTCAACAGCTGGGGAGCCAGTGTGTATGATGAGGCCACAACATAGTGCACTGGGAACAAGAATAGAGATTTTTTGGATACATTCTGGTGTCACTTTGACTTTGGATAGAAGTAATGGGTGCGTAAAAATTGGTTTTGGGTGTCCGTGGTGCCTTCCCACCGTAACCCTATAGAGGTAATCTTGATGAAAGCAAGAATTGGCCTTGCTGTAAAAAATTGCAATGATATGCACCTGTCAAACAGGTGCTGAAAAATTGGCCTTTGGGTGTTAATTGTGCCCATGAAACCTATACCAAAAACATTCTTCCAGATGAAATGATTGAACACCCTCAAAGCTAGGCAGCCTCGAAGTCCTGCATTGATTCCACATCCCAAAAAGACTTAATCAGTGACATCGGCATCAGGGGCTTCATAGCTGGTAATCCAGGACTGATTCATTTTTATAAAAGTCAAACGGTCCACGGAGTCTGTGGACAGACGTGTTCTATGATCAATAACAAAACCTCCTGCAGCACTGCAGCCCAACAACTCAATAGCATGCTGGGCAAGTTCTGGCCAGTGGTCTATTTTCATGATCCAGTAAGTCAGTGGAGCGTCAGCCCAAAAGCTCTCTATCTCTGTTTTGGCCCCGAGGCAATCATCCACCATGTGATGCAGACGCTGCCGATGTGATGTGGAATCTGTCAGCCCTGGGTGGCAAGGACTAAAAAAATTCTGAAATGCCTCACTTAAGCGGATGCCTTCTCCAACGCTCCTCTCTTGACCAACAGAAGACTCAAAAAGACATTTTCCACGACACTGTAACCTACTGGAGTCAGGAAAAACGTTCAATAAAATCCTCTTTAACTTGTCCAAGATATTTTATCTTCTGCACTCTCTGTGGGGACGGGATGAGTTCAGAGACCTTCCTCTTATAATGGTGGTCAAGGAGGGTTGCCAACCAGTAATCATCCTTCTCCTTTATGTCACGTATTCTTGGGTCCTTTCGCAGGCTTTGAAGCATGAGGTTGCCCATGCGCTTCAAATTTGCCAAGGCTTGAGAAGCAGACTCCTCAGTGTCACTCAAGATCACAGCATCTGGAACTTCCTCCTCCCAGGAGTTCTGGGGTTCTGGGGTTGGAAATCCATTGATTACAGATTGACGCATGTCTTCCTCTTCTTCGAAGCCTATGAAAGTCCCAGAATCCTCCTCTTCATCCTCCTCCCCTCTTTCCTCCTGTGTGTTCAGTGACATGGGAATGATGGTGTCTGGATAAAGTGGGCCTTGAGAGGAAAGGAAGTCCTCCTCTTCCTCCTGCTGCTCTGCCTCCTAGTGCCCTGTCCATAATGCCATGCAGAGTCTGATCCAGCAGGAACACAACAGGGATTATGTCACTGATGCAAGCACTGTCACGGCTCACCATCCTTGTGGCCTCCTCAAATGGTGACAATACAGTGCATGCATCCTTAAAGCAGGATTCCGGCCAGCGAAAAAATTTTTTTAAAGTCAGCAGCTACAAACATTGTAGCTGCTGACTTTAAATAAGTAGGCTTACCTGTCCTGGGTGCCCGCGATGTCGGCCGCCCGAGGCCGACCCATCCCTCGCCATCCTAAGTAAGGAAAACAGGCAGTGAAGCCTTGCGGCTTCACTGCCAGTTTCCTACTGCGCACGCGCGAGCGCTCTGTGAATGGCCCCGTGGTTTTCTGGGAACACACACAGTTCCCAGAAGGCAACGGGGCCGCTCACCGAGGAGCATTACACGCCGCGGAATAGGAAGAGGCAGATTAGGAAGGCTGCCTAGCAACAAGGGTTTCAGGTAAGTAAAAATATTTTTTTTCACGTTTTTTTTTAATTTTTTTAAAGATTTTTTTTGCAATTTTTTTTTAGGGTGGCCCTCCACTTTAATGATCAGCCATAGGCGTGGGGAAAAAAAGCCAAGGCGGCCTGAGCTTGCCGTCATGCCGTATTTGCACAGGTACTTGTTGACGGCCCTCTGCTGCATGTATAGCCACTGCAGCATTAACAAAATGGATTTCCACCTGGTGGGTATGTCACAAATCAGGCGGTTTACGGACAGGTGGATTTCCCGCTGAAGTTCAGCCAACCGAGCAATGACTGTGTATGACTGCCTGAAATGGCTACAGACTCTTCTGGCCAGCTTTAGCACATCTTGCAACCCTGGGTACGTACTTAGGAAACGCTGCACCACCAAACTGAGGACATGTGCCAAGCATGGCATATGCGTCAACTTTCCCTGTCTAAGGGCGGACAGGAGGTTTGAACCATTATCGCACACCACCATTCCTCACTCCAGCTGGCATGGTGTGAACCACCTCTGGGCCTGTCCCTGCAGAGCTGCAAGAATCTCTGCTTCAGTGTGGTTCCTGTCCCCTAAACGCACCAGCTGAAGCACTGCATGGCACCTTTTAGCCTGACTCTGGGAATAGCCCTTTGAATGCTTAGGAGATACCTGCTGTTCATAGGACAATTCTGCAGAGGAGGGCATGGAGGTGGTGGAGGAGGAGAGTTGTAGAGCTCACAGGTCTGGCATCATCACCACCAGTTGTATGGAGATGTGGGGGCACAACAAGCTGCAGCACCCAGCCCTGTCCTGCCTCCTTTCGAGTTGCAAGCAGTGTTACCCAGTGTGCTGTGAACGAAATATATTGTCCCTGTCCATGATTGCCGGACCATGTGTCAGCAGTAAGGTGGATTTTATGGCTGACTGCCTTGCCCAACAATGCCAGAACATTCCCCTCCACATGATGGTAGAGAGATGGAACGGTATTACGTGAAATGTAGTAGCGACTGGGAACCTGCCATTGTGGTACAGCACATTGTGCTAATTCACGGAAGGGGGCAGAATCCACCAGGCTGAAAGGCAGAAGTTGGAGAGCCAACAGCTTTGACAATCTTGCATTTAGACGCTGGGCATGTGGGTGGCAGGGACTGTATTTTTTTTTTTCTGCTGCAGCAGATGGGGCAGAGAAATTTGTCGGCTACAGTCTACAGCTGGTGGTATGCTGCTTTTAGATGTGCCGCTAGGACCTGGGACACCCTGTGCTATACCATCATCCCTGTCAGTGGAGGCTGCTGAGAAGTAATGACTCGGTATAGCAGGGGCAGACTGAAGTGGGTAAGGAGGAGGAGGAGGGATAGATTTGTGCCCCTTTTTGTGTAGCTTTTAGGTGCTCTTGTCAACGGATGCTAAATGCCTTGTTAAGCATGTAGTACCCAAATGGTTAGTGTTTTTGCCACGTTTGATGTGCCTGAGACATAGTTTTCAGATAGTAACAGTGCGATCTGCTGCAGATGTGCTGAAAAAGGCCCAGACAGCTGAGGTTTGGGGAGTGAGCCGGGAGATAACAGCTGCAGAATGTGATAGAATAGGGTGGCTGCATGCTACTCTTTCTTGATGTCGGCCTCCTTGGGGTTGTGCCGCCTCACCTTCAGTTTCTTCCTCTGCTCTACCTGGCACCCAAGTCACATCAGTGATATCATCATCATCTCCATCTCCTCCATCTTCATCATTACCACTGGAGACAACTTGGCAATACGCTGCGGCTTGGGGAACATGAATGCCAATTTGTCTACCAGTGTTTCTCCCTCTCTCCAGGCTCATGTTCATGTCATCCTCAACCTCAGAACCAAGATCTGAATCCAGTAATGGCTGGGCATCATCAAGGAGCAAGTGGCTGACGCTGTGGTCAAATACCTCAGCTGACTCCTCCTCAATGGATGATGTTGGGGCTATGGCAGGAATAGATGTGGACAAGGAGGCAGGTTTATCCACTCTGGCAACTGCAGGGGACAGCACAGTTGTCTCTGCTTGCGTGACAGAGGATGAGGAGGATGAGGAAGGTTTAGTAAGCAAGTCCACCACCTCCTCTGCATTCTGTGGCTGGATAGCATGGGCAAAATCACTAAACAGAGGAAATGATGCCCTGCCTGAGGACTGACCACCACGTCCACCTTTGCCTGTGGACACTTTTGTTGCTGGCCCCCTTACAGTGCCAAGGGATCGTCTGCCCCTCCTTGTTGTCCTCCCAGACATTGGGAGGGAGGGGACAGAGCTTATAAGCAAATGTAAAGAAGAAGTTGAAATCTGTTCGTAGATACACTTTAATCAATGTAAAGAGGTGTTTGGTGCACTTTAATTTGAGTACTCACACTACACAAACACACTCCATGGATACATTATAATATACTTCAATATAATTCACCAAACGCACAGTGATGCACAGAACTATATGGCGTTAAGCTGGCAGTAATACACACAAAAGTAAATGGTGTTAAACTGGCAGTAACACACAAAACTATATGGTGTTAAACTTGCAGTAACGCACACACAAGTAAATGGCGTTAAACTGGCAGTAACGCACAAAACTATATGACATTAAACTGGCAGTAACGTACACAGAACTATATGGCAATAAACTGGCAGTAATGCACAAAACTATATGGCATTAAACTGGCAACGGACACAGAACTATATGGCATTAAATTGGCAGTAATGCACACAGAAGTAAATGCTGTTAAACTGGCAGTAATACACAAAACTATATGGCATTAAACTGGCAGTAACGCACACAGAACTATATGGCGCTAAATTGGCAGTAACACACACAGAACTATATGACGTTAAACAGAACTATATGGCGTTAAACTGGCAGTAATGCACACAAAACTATATGGCGTTAAATTAGCAGTAACGCACACAGAAGTAAATCCCGGTAAACTGGCAGTAATGCACAAAACTATATGACATTAAACTGGCAATGCACACAGAACTATATGGCGTTAAACTGGCAGTAACGCACACAGAACTATATGGCGTTAAACTGTCAGTAACGCACACAGAATTATATGGCATTAAATTAGCAGTAACGCACACAGAACTATATGGCATTGAAATGGCAGTAACGCACACAAAAGTATATGGCGTTAAACTGGCAGTAACGAACACAGAAATATATGGCGTTAAACTGGCAGTAACGCACAAAACTATATGGCATTTCATTAACATGTACAGAGGAGGATATGGAGGGCTATCTGAAGGCGCTAGAGTATCTTGAAATATCAAGAGAAACTGCAAAATTAATGGAGGTGGAGATTATGGAAGTAAGGGAGGCGATCTCCTCATTAGCTAGTGGTAAATCCCCAGGACCAGATGGGATACCTCTGGAAGTATATAGTTGATATGTAGACTAGGTATCCCAAATACTAATTAGGATATTTAGAGAACTTCCATACTCAATGTATGAGGCAATGATAATTTTAATTCTAAAAACGGATAAGGACCCATATGAATGTACCTCGTATAGGCCAATATCTTTTGTAAATTGCGATTATAAAATTTTGGCCAGGATATTGGCCAGGAGATTTAACACCATAATAACATCTATAATCCATACAGACCAGACAGGTTTCATACCAGGTAAATCAACATTGATAAATATTCGCAGAACACAACTGGTGGCACAAATGAGGGAGTATATCCCAGTGACGGAAGCTCTGGCATCTCTTGATACAGCTAGAGCCTTTGACTCTGTAGAGTGGAGATTCTTGCAGGCAACACTGGGAAAGTTGGGCTTTGGTAATGGATTTAAACAGTGGGTTAAAATACTATTTGCAAACCCACGATCAAAATTATTGATTAATGGAATATTGCCTCCGTCCATAAACTTATTTAGGGGCATGAGGCAGGGACGCCCACTATCCCCTCTTTTGTTTGCTATTACAATAGAGTCATTGGCCCTACGGTTTTGGCAAACTGAAGAATATCAGGGGATAGAGTTGGGTGATAATATAGAACAGATTGGACTTTACGTTGACGATATTATAATGTATATGCGGAGCACATTGGGAAAAAGCAATGAGTATAATAGACGCCTTTGGCCAGTACTCAAGGCTTAAGATTAATTGGCAGAAGTCCTTTCTTATGCCATTGCAGCAAGAATCAGAAACGGAGGAAAGGATGGATATCCCACTTAGAGTAGTGGACTCCTTTAAGTACTTAGGGATCTACATAACAAGACAACCCTCTGATGCACTGGTGGCCAATGTAAATCCATTGATAGAACACATTAAATGTAAGCTGAGGATCAGGAGTAAGTTACCATTGTCAGTGGTGGGTAGAATAAATTTAATTAAAATGTTTTTTTTTTACCAAAGTGTTTATATATTTTTTTCACACTCCCCAGTAGTAGTGCCTAAAAAGATTTTTAAAAGCTTGAACTCTCAATTTACTCAATTTATATGGGCTAATGGCAGATGCAAAGTAAAGCTTACAACATTACTGCGGCCGGAGGCAGGACTGGCCTTGCCAGATATGTATCTGTATTACCTTGCGGGGCAACTAAGACATTTGCGTACTTGGTTGGCACAGGAACAAAGCTTGGGAGTGGAGAAATACCTTTTAAGGATTGTCCACGCCGAGAATCTACTGGCAGGACTTGAGGCACGACATAAACAATTACCAAGGATAAAGATTCCCGTGCTCTCTTTGGCACGATCGGTATGAAGGGAGGTCAAAATGTTAACAGGGTTTAGGGACATCCCATCTGAGCTATCCATGTGGAATAACCCCTTATTTAAGGAATTAAGTACACTGCAAGATAATAAATTCTGGATGCACAAAGGAATAGTAGTACTGTATCAGGTCTATGAAAGTGGGAATATATGCTCATTTGATTTTTTTAAAACACAATATAACTTAACAGATATACATTTTTATAGATTCCTACAGTTAAGGTATGCATCAATTATCAATTATGTTAATGCAGACTTATGAAATAAAAAGAATTAAAAAAAAACTATATGGCATTAAACTGGCAGTAACGCACACAGAACTATATGGCATTAAACTGGTAGTAATGCACACAGAACTATATGGAATTAAATTGGCAGTAACACACACAGAACTATATGGCGTTAAACTAGCAGTAGCGCACACAAAAGTATATGGCATTAAACTGGCAGTAACGCACACAGAACTATATGGCGTTAAACTGGCAGTAACGCACACAAAACTATATGGCGTTAAACTGGCAGTAACATACACAGAACTATATGGCGTTAAACTGGCAGTAATGCACACAAAACTATATGGCGTTAAACTGGCAGTAACGCACACAGAAGTAAATGGCGTGGAGACTTCAAGTAAAGTAAAGATGTCTTGGAGACTTCAACTTCGAGACTGTTATTTTACCTTGATGATGTTATCATCTGCTCCAAGACATTCGAAAACACGACAAACATCTGGACCAGGTGTTCTCTTGCTTGGCACAATACGAACTAAAATTTAAACCCTGAAAGTGCCACATGATGAGGCAGGAAATAAAGTACTTTGGACACATTGTTGAGGCCAGACGTGTATCACCTGACCCAGCCAAGGTGCAAGCTGTCCAGGACTGGCACCCTCCAAAAAGTAGGAGATGTGCTCTTTCTTGGGTCTAGTGGGGTACTACCGGCAGTTCATCCCAAAGTTCACCCAGATAGCAATCCCCCTTACCCCTTTCTGAGTGGGCACAGTGCCCAAAGAAAAAGTGAACCTTCACCTTCTATTCAGGCCCAATGGCATGACCCCCAGCAGCAGGCCTTTAAGATGCTAAAGCAGAGACTGACCTCCGCCCCATTGTTGGCCTAAGGAGACTACATCCAGCCCTTCCGGGTGTACACAGAAGGGAGCCTACAGGGTCTGGGGGCTGTACAGAATGGCCAAAACAGGGTGATCGCTCTTGCCAGCCAGAGCCTATGACCCACCAAAAAGACCCCTCACAACTACAGCTCTTTCAAGCTCAAGTTACACGCTCTGGTTTGGGCCATCAGCAAAAAATTCACAGAATATCTCACGGGGGCTGACATGGACAAATCTGGAAACTGCAAAGTTGGGGGTGTTGGAACAGAGTTGGGCAGCCTGCCTGGCTTGGTTCAAGCTCAAGATTTACTATTGGCCAGGGAAGCTTAACAGGCATGCTGGCATGCTGGATTTACGACAAGGTACTATATCGTCAGGCATGCATCCCCTCCGAGCAGTGGGATATCCTCCAAGTCGTGGTCCCCCAGATCTGTCAGGTACTCCATGTGACAGGTGACCATTTAGGGGTAGATCAAACTGAATTGTTGGTTTAGAGATATTTCTTCTGCCCCTATTTGTCAGAATAGGTGCACAAGGCTTGTAGGGAATGTGAAAGTTGCACCATACACTTCCCCTGAAAAGATAACTCCCATGACAATCTCCACTTCTGAACCTTTTGAGTTGGTGACCATGGACTCCCTGACGATCTCTAGCGCTCCCTCCAGCTATCACTATGCGCTGGTCTTTACAGGCCACTTTACCAAATTTGGGGTGGTGGTGCCTACCAAGGGCCAGACAGCTGTCACCACTGCAAAACCTTTCTGGGAGAATTTTGTACAACCATATGGCTACCTGAAGAGGATCTGGTTTGACCAAGGCCCAAATTTTGTGTACGTAATCATGACCAAACTCTGTCGCCTAACTGGCATCTGAATGTTTCATACCACCTCCTATCACCCCCAAGGCAATGGCACCTCACCTGAGAGCAGTTCAACAGCACCCTGCTGGGAATGCTGCAGACCCTAGAACTGAGTTACCAAAAAAATGGTGGCACCAACAAGTGGGGGCCATGGTGAGGGCATATAACAACACCATCCACCAGCCACATGCTCTTTTTCTTAATGTTTAGGCAATACAGCCGAATGCCTGTAGACCTCTTGTTGGGGACACTGGAGCACATTCCCCAGAACACCTAGTGCATCTGAACAGGAACATTAGGAGCAGCCCGAAAAAGGCCAAGTAGATGACGTTAGACAAGCACAAAGAGATAGCTCTTGAACCTGTTTTGGAAGAACTGCCGGTGTGACCGGGGGACTGGGTGTTGGTAAACATTACCAGTCACACCTGAGGAAGCAAGCTGCAGCCCAAGTGGGAATGCACCCCCCATACTGGGTGGTGGGGCAGCTTTTCCACCTACCCGTCTATGATCTGGTCTTGGAGGGGCCTGACCTCATAAAGAAGCAGCTACATTGAAACATGCTGAGACCTTGTGTGCTGGGTGGAGACTGCTCCAGGAAACCTACTTGTGACGGGAGTTACTTTGGGCAGGGGGGCCAGTGGAACCCAGAATCCCTTGAAGAGTTTGGGAAACCCTTGCTTCAAATCCCCATGCACCTCCTATGTCTAAGTCACCCTGTGTCTATTATGGGCACAGGGTGGCCCGAGAACCCCAGTCTAATCTGTACTAATCTGACTTACTGTACAACCACACTGGAATGTTACAATATATACTGTGTATATATATATATATATATATATATATATATATATATATATATATATATATATACAGTATATATTGTATGTTGTCTCATACTGTTGGGGACTTTTTGCTGGGTCGTTTGGGGTGTGGCTGTATTCCATTGTTCTATTGTGTCTGTCTGCCTTGGGTATAATGGGATGTTTATGTAGATTAGCTGTGAGAGGGGAGGGGGGGTATTCCTCCAACAGCTCTCCCTGATGATTGGACAGTCTACTGATGAGAAGTTTAAATATCTCTGTGTACCTGTGTTTCAATAAACAATTCATGTTGAGCAACCAAAACAAGTATTGCCTAGTTATTGGTTGTCAGAGGTTTGGAATATCTGATATCTATATTCAGACTGGAGGAAGCGATATATGACAAAAGCACTCAAGCGGAGTGTGGGACGTTTTGTTACACTACCGATGACTGGGAGGTGTTTGACGCCGCGGATCTTCCCCCAATATGTATGAAACCCCAACTGACTGGTTCCTGCTGTCCCTCGTAGTCGAGCCTCCAACCTTTCCTAACTCAGAGATTGACAATTTGGGTGTCGAGAGTCCGGAAGTTCCATCCACCCAATCCAGTACTACAGACTGTATTGCCTTATCCAAGGATTTGACCTTGGTGCCAGGAGAAGAGAAGGTAGAAGACACATTTGGTCCCTTACCATCTGAAGCTCCTGAATCACTCTCTGCAGATGCACCTTTGTTAAGTGACTCTACAGAGAATCAAGAGGATCGGCACCTTTTGCAGTCCAACTCTGGGCAGCTCCCTGCAAGATATTCTGACTATGTTGTTTGAAATTGTTTACTGTTCAGTCCTAATCTTCCTTTGCTTGTGCTTTTATCACTGTTATTATTGTTGCTTCCATGTTACTGCAATGCCGAGAGCAGCATCTGTTAAAGAAGAGGGGGGGTGTAGTAAGGTGCAGTCTACTTTCTTCTCTGTAGGTGGTTCGTCCGCAGTGGCATTGCAGTTGCAGAGGAAGTCAAAAAGAACATGGTTCCTCTATGGTTTCCTGGGTCACCGGGGAAGCTATCCGATTGGATGCTATCACTCCATGTCACTCTAGCCACCATATTGGGTCAGGCAGAGCCTATTTAAGGTCCAGGCTTGGTGTACATAGGCGAGTGGGTAGAGTAGGGACAGGTACTCGTCTGTTAGGGAAAGAGCTAGCAACAGGGAAAGGTTCCAGATGAGGAGGGAAAGCATAGGGATTGCTACTTCTCTGGACATCCTCCCGGTTGTGCAGGTGATGGCGAGGCCGCATTCTTTCCCTTCTAACAGGCGCTGTCAGTTCAACTGATACCTGCTCTCTAAGGCTGCATTCACACCTGAGCATTTTCAGCTCGTAAAACGCTAGTAAAATACCAGAAAAGATGCCAGAGAAACGCCCAACAAGCAAAACCCCATTGATTGAAATGGCCCCTGTTCACATCTGAGTGTTTTGTAGCCTGAAGCAAAACGCCTGAAGCTCAGAAAAGTACACAAGCTTCTTTTGGAAAGATTACAGGCCTTTTTCTGATTTTTCATTGGTAACCATTTGACCTGTGCAAAATTGCGGCAAAACACAGCAAAAATGTGGCAAAAACGTGGCAGAAAACACAGCAAAATCACGGTACAAATGTGCGACTTTCTGTCTGTAAACTAAATGCTCAGTTGTGAATGCAGCCTAAACGCTGTTGGAAACCCCGTTGGAATCCCTGAGTGTTCCTGGTTGGGTTGTCTTCCTACTCTTTCATTGCACTAGGACTATGTGTGTTATTGCCACCACACCATGCTGCACCCAACCTACAAGTTTATGAAGTGAACAAAACCAAAAGGTTTTTGTAATCTGTTGGTCAACAATTGATATTACATAGCAGATCATTTGACTGATAAAAAAAGTTAATATTGCTATAAAATAAAGACTGTTCATAACCAATCCCCTGGCCTGGTTCATGCTCAAACTGGAGCATTGTTTGAACACTTTGATGTTGACCACATGTGGCTCTATCTCTCCTTGATGTGCCGCTTGGGACAATTCTAAACAATTAAAAGTTTTCATAAGCATCATCAACCAGCATATAATAATTTCCAACATATGAGGGTCCTCTCTGTACCCACTCTGTGAACTCACCTGCTGTCTCCTGAAATGTGATCAGCGCAGCTCTTTCCTCTGGTACCATCACAATGTCTTCTACTCTTCCTCCTCGCTGTTTTGAGTCCTCAAAGAAAGCTTTCAGATGCATCTCAGATATGTTCTCAGGGACATTCTCCATCCTGACACTTCGGGATTCTTCCAGAGGCCTCCCTGTCAGCTTGTTGTAAACCGCTCTGAGGTTACTGGAGAATGTTCTGAGGAATCTCTGAATATCTGGAAAAAAACAGGAAATTGCCCCCCCAAATTTAATGGCAATAAGTACAACTGTGTAAAAACTTTACTGACGGAAGAGAATGATAGAACCTTGATGTTTTGAGATTTTATATAACTAATAATGATATACATTCGGTGCATTATTAAACTCTAATACAGTCCCAATGTTCCTATCTATAATTAATCATTCACGGGGTTATTTGAATTTTTCTTGAAATGTCTTCATTGTACAGTGAGCACATTTTTGGCATGTAAATCTGTACATTGAAGCTTTTAGCATTATTGCTCTCCAGCATTCAGTAGATAAAGATGTGTAGAGCGCAGGCCTCATGGTAGCTCCCGGTTTTTTGGCATAAGGCAAACAACATTCTCTTACAAGAGCCATTGGCTGGTAGGACATGATGGAGCTCCTAGGCCCATACTAGAAGCTGTGAGCCTCATTTCAGGCTCTGTATCTAAATCATGGGCAAATCACAAAGGTTGGACCGATATCACATGTGAAGGTGACAACAGCAGATTGGAACTCCGTAATTATCTCCACATAGAAGTCCGTGTCCTCAACCTTCTCACTGGTATTCTTCACCAGGAGGTTTAACATCTCAGGAGTGTGGCTGTCCTTGATATTCTCAATCAGAACCAGAGAGGACGAGGGGACTTCATCATCTGATGCGGCTGTAACACAGCAAAATATATTCCCGGGAAAGTTTTTTGAGTGGAATTTTTTCATCTACATCACCATGAACATAATGATTTAAAGAATATTCTGAGAGCTATCTGCAGGGATTGTGTTACTTTGTTGGGTGAACTCATTCACCAGGGCAGGATGAGAGTTGGTGACCCCAGAGTGGAGCCATTGTTCCTTCTAATTGTGGAGGGCTAACTGAAAAGAAAAGCATGATATATATACATAGAGGCCTTCTGGAAGGATCCAGCTGGTCCTTCTCAGGAACATCCAATTGTTGGAAGATTCAGAGACAGATTTGAAATTCATTGGAGGTAATATATCTCCATCCCAGGACTGACCCTAAACACACTGGAGGTAATATATCTCCATCCCAGGACTGATCCTGAACACACTGGAGGTAATATATCTCCATCCCAGGACTGATCCTGAACACACTGGAGGTAATATATCTCCATCCCAGGACTGATCCTGAACACACTGGAGGAAATATATCTCCATCCTAGGACGGATCCAGAATGCAGCCTAAATCCCGTTGGAATCCCTGAATGTTCCTGGTTGGGTTGTCTTATTACTCATTCATTGCACTAGGACTATGTGTGTTATTGCCACCACACCATGCTGCACCCAACCTACAAGTTTATGAAGTGAACAAAACCAAAAGGTTTTTGTAACCTGTTGGTCAACAATTAATATCACATAGCAGATCATATGACTGATAAAAAAAGTTAATATTGCTATAAAATAAAGACTGTTCATAACCAATCCCCTGGCCTGGTTCACTCATGATCAAACTGGAGCATTGTTTGAACACTTTGATGTTGACCACAAGTGGCTCTATGTCTCCTTGATGTGCCGCTTGGAACAATTCTAAACAATTAAAAGTTTTCATAAGCATCATCAACCAGCAATCATTTCCAACATATGAGGGTCTTCTCTGTACCCACTCTGTGAACTCACCTGCTGTCTCCTGAAAGGTGATCAGCGCAGCTCTTTCCTCTGGTAACATCACAATGTCTTTTACTCTTCCTCCTCCCTGTTTTGGGTCCTCAAAGAAATCTTTCAGATGCATCTCACATATGTTTTCTGGGACATTCTCCACCCTGACACTTCGAGATTCTTCCAGAGGCCTCCCTGTCAGACTGTTGTGAACCGCTCTCACTCTGAGGTTACTGAAGAATCTTCTGATGAATCTCGGAGTATCTGGAGAAAAACAGGAAATCCCCCCCCCCCCCAAATTTAATGGCAATAAGTACAACTGTGTAAAAACTTTAGTGACAGAAGAGAATGATAGAATCTTGCTGTTTTAACATTTTATATAACTAATAATGATATACATTCGGTGCATTATTGAGCTCTAATACAGTCCCAATGTTCCTATCTATAATTAATCATTCACGAGGTTATTTTAATTTTTCTTGAAATGACTTCATTGTACAGTGAGCACATTTTTGGCATGTGAATCTGTACATTGAAGCTTTTAGCATTATTGCTCTCCAGCATTCAGTAGATAAAGATGTGTAGAGCGCAGGCCTCATGGTAGCTCCCCGTTTTTTGGCATATGGCAAATGACATTCTCTTACAAGAGCCATAGGCTGGTAGGACATGATGGAGCTCTTAGGCCCATACTAGAAGCTGTGGGCCTCATTTCAGGCTCTATATCTAAATTATGAGCAAATCACAAAGATTGGACCGATATCACATGTGAAGGTGACAACAGCAGATTGGATCTCCGGAATTATCTCCACATAGAAGTCCATGTCCTCAACCTTCTCACTGGTATTCTCCACCAGGAGGTTTAACATCTCAGGAGTGTGGCTGTCCTTGACATTCTCAATCAGAACCAGAGAGGACGAGGGGTTTTCATCATCTGATGCGGCTGTAATACAGCAAAAGATATTCCCGGGGAAAGTTTTTTGAGTGGAATTTTTTCATCTACATCACGATGAACATAATGATTTAAAGAATATTCTGAGAGCTATCAGTAGGGTTTGTGTTACTTGTGTTGGGTTGCTGAACTCATTCACCAGGACAGGATGAGAGTTGGTGACCTCAGAGTGGAGCCATTGTTCCTTCTAATTGTGGAGGGCTAACTGAAAAGAAAAGCATGATATATATACATAAAGGCCTTCTGGGAACATCCAGCTAGTCCTGCTCAGGAACATCCAATTGTTGGAAGATTCAGAGACAGATTTGAAATTCATTGGAGGTAATATATCTCCATCCCAGGACTGACCCTAAACACACTGGGGGTAATATATCTCCATCCCAGGACTGATCCTGAACACACTGGAGGAAATATATTTCCATCCCAGGACTGATCCTGAACACACTGGAGGGAATAATATCTCCATCCCAGGACTGATCCTGAACACACTGGAGGTAATATATCTCCATCCCAGGACTGATCCTGAACACGCTGGAGGTAATATATCTCCATCTTAGGACTGATCCTGAATACACTGGAGGTAATATATCTCCATCCCAGGACTGATCCTGAACACACTGGAGGTAATATATCTCCATCCCAGGACTGATCCTGAACACACTGGAGGAAATATGTTTCCATCCCAGGACTGATCCTGAACACACTGGAGGGAATATATCTCCATCCCAGGACTGATCCTGAACACACTGGAGGTAATATATCTCCATCCCAGGACTGATTCTGAACACACTGGAGGTAATATATCTCCATCCCAGGACTGACCCTGAACACACTGGAGGTAATATATCTCCATCCTAGGACTGACCCTGAACACACTGGAGGTAATATATCTCCATCCCAGGACTGATCCTGAACACACTGGAGGTAATATATCTCCATCCCAGGACTGATTCTGAACACACTGGAGGTAATATATCTCCATCCCAGGACTGACCCTGAACACACTGGAGGTAATATATCTCCATCCCAGGACTGATCCTGAACACACTGGAGGTAATATATCTCCATCCCAGGACTGACCCTGAACACACTGGAGGTAATATATCTCCATCCCAGGACTGATCCGGACACACTGGAGGTAATATATCTCCATCCCAGGACTGACCCTGAACACACTGGAGGTAATATATCTCCAACTTATGGCAGAACTCGTTGGAGGGGTTATATCTCCCTATTGGTATTAAAACTAGGAATGACGGACAGGGGAATGAGGGAACATCTCTCTTATGGAACCCCAGATTGCAGTTAAATCCTAATCCTTGCCCCACTCCATACAAAATTAGAAAAATAGGATTTTTTATAACAGCTTACCTGTAAAATCCTTTTCTTTCGATGGACATCACGGGACACAGAGTCTCAGTAATTACTGATGGGTTATATACCCAATAATAAATAATAATAAAGCAAACAGAATATTGGCATGCATTAAAAGGGGGATCAACTCCAGAGATAAAACGATAATTCTCCCGCTCTACAAGACTCTGGTCCGGCCGCACCTGGAGTATGCTGTCCAGTTCTGGGCACCAGTCCTCAGGAGGGATGTACTGGAAATGGAGCGAGTACAAAGAAGGGCAACAAAGCTAATAAAGGGTCTGGAGGATCTTAGTTATGAGGAAAGGTTGTGAGCTCTGAACTTATTCTCTCTGGAGAAGAGACACTTGAGAGGGGATATGATTTCAATTTACAAATACTGTACTGGTGACCCCACAATATACAAATACCGGACTGGTGACCCCACAATAGGGATAAAACTTTTTTGCAGAAGAGAGTTTAATAAGACTCGTGGCCACTCATTACAATTAGAAGAAAAGAGGTTTAACCTTAAACTACGTAGAGGGTTCTTTACTGTAAGAGCAGCAAGGATGTGGAATTCCCTTCCACAGGCGGTGGTCTCAGCGGGGAGCATTGATAGCTTCAAGAAACTATTAGATAATCACCTGAATGACCGCAACATACAGGGATATACAATGTAATACTGACACATAATCACACACAAAGGTTGGACTTGATGGACGTGTGTCTTTTTTCAACCTCACCTACTATGTAACTATGAAACTATATAGGTATCACTAGGTATTGGACACTGGTCATACCCTAAGCAGGAAGTTCAACCCCCTATATAAACCCTCCCCTTGCAGGGATACCTCAGTTTTGTAGCCAAGCAATATAGTGTATTAGAAGAGGGGCGGGACCTCTGTGTCCCGTGATGTCCTTCGAAAGAAAAGGATTTTACAGGTAAGCTGTTATAAAAAATCCTATTTTCTTTCTCGAACATCACGGGACACAGAGCCACAGTAATTACTGATGGGATGTCCCAGAGCAATGCTATCTGAGGGGGGGGAACCACAACCAAGTAGGGTGTAATCAGACCTGAGGACCTTGTACCGCTGCCTGCAGCACACTACGCCCAAAGGCGATATCCTCATGCCTTCTCACATCCACCTGATAGAATCTGGTGAATGTATGGACTGAAGACCAGGTTGCAGCCTTGCAGATCTGAGCCATAGAGGCCCGGTGATGCACTGCCCAAGAAGCACCAATAGCCCTCGTGGAATGTGCCCTGATCTGAAACGGAGGAATCTTCTGTTTCAAACCGTAAGCCCAAATCCATTTAGAAATAGTAGCTTTTGACGCTGCCTGTCCTCTACTGGGACCCTCTGGCAGCCAGGGCTGTGTTTTGGCCTAGGCCGACAAGGCCTAGGCCTAGGGCGGCACTTTGCGGGGGGCGGCAAAAAGGGCCGCCCCCCCACATGAGAAAAAGCCCCCCCGTCCGTCTTGCCGATTCCCGGCTCCCGCTGCCGCCTCCCGCACACATGCAGCCCACAGCGGCCGGTGTTCTGCTCTCGGCAAGACACCGGCTTTCTGTAGCAGCGCCACTGTGTATGGGCATGCTTGGCAGAGGGTGGGGGCGTGTATCTCACGCCCCCCACTCTCTGACAAGCACGCCCATACACCACGGCGCCACTACAGAAAGCCGGCCGCCGTGGGCTGCATGTGTGCGGGAGGCGGCAGCGGGAGCCGGGAATCGGCAAGACGGGTGGGGGGGCTTTTTCTCATGCGGGGGGGCGGCGTGTGTCACTCGCGCCCCCATTAGGAGCAGGTGACAGGTGGAGCCTTAAGCTCCGCCTACCCTTCCCTGCACTGCTTTCCTGCAGTGAATCGTCTCCTCGGCCCTGGGGCGGGATCTGGCTGTGACGCCAGGAGGAGGAGAGAGAGGAGCATGAGGGAAACCCCCAGGACAGCAGGTACAATGATTGAAAAAATTATATCAGTGTTATGGGCAGTGGCAGTGGCAGCATTTGATGGGCACAGTGTTAGCATTTAATGGGCACAGTGGCTACATTTGAAGGGCACAGTGGCAGCATTTGATGGGCACAGTGGCTACGTTTGATGGGCACAGTGGCAGCATTTGATGGGCACAGTGGCTACGTTTGATGGGCACAGTGGCAGCATTTGATGGACACAGTGACTGCGTTTGGGCACAGTGGCTGTGTTTGATGGGGCACAGTGGCTGCAATTGATGGGGAACAGTGAGGCTGCAATTGATGGGCACAGTGGCTGCATTTGATGGCACAAAGGCGGCAATTGATGGGCACAGTGGCGACAATTGATGGGCACAGTGGCTGTGTTTGATGGGGCTCAGTGGCTGTGTTTGATGGGGCACAGTGGCTGTGTTTGATGGCACAGTGGCCGAGTTTGATGGGGCACAGTGAGGCTGCAATTGATGGGCACAGTGGCTGCATTTGATGGCAGAGTGGCTGAGTTTGATGGGGCACAGTGGCTGCGTTTGATGGCACAGTGGCTGCATTTGATGGCACAGTGGCTACATTTGATGGGCACAGTGGCAGCATTTGATGGCACAGTGGCTGCATTTGATGGGCACAGTGGCAGCATTTGATGGGCACAGTGGCTACGTTTGATGGGCACAGTGGCTACATTTGATGGGCACAGTGGCAGCATTTGATGGGCACAGTGGCTACGTTTGATGGGCACAGTGGCAGCATTTGATGGGCACAGTGGCTACGTTTGATGGGCACAGTGGCAGCATTTGATGGGCACAGTGGCTACGTTTGATGGGCACAGTGGCAGCATTTGATGGGGCACAGTGGCTACGTTTGATGGGCACAGTGGCTACATTTGATGGGGCACAGTGGCTGCATTTGATGGGCACAGTGGCTACGTTTGATGGGCACAGTGGCTACATTTGATGGGGCACAGTGGCTGCATTTGATGGCACAGTGGCTGCATTTGATGGGCACAGTGGCTACATTTGATGGGCACAGTGGCAGCATTTGATGGGCACAGTGGCAGCATTTGATGGGCACAGTGGCTACGTTTGATGGGCACAGTGGCAGCATTTGATGGGCACAGTGGCAGCATTTGATGGGCACAGTGGCAGCATTTGATGGGCACAGTGGCTGCATTTGAGGGCACAGTGGCTGCAATTGATGGGCACAGTGACTGCGTTTGATGGGCACAGTGGCTGTGTTTGATGGGGCATAGTGGCTGAGTTTGATGGGGCACAGTGAGGCTGCAATTGATGGGCACAGTGGCTGCATTTGATGGGCACAGTGGCTGAGTTTGATGGGGCACAGTGAGGCTGCAATTGATGGGCACAGTGGCTGCGTTTGATGGCACAGTGGCTGCATTTGATGGCGCAGTGGCTGCATTTGATGGCACAGTGGCTGCATTTGATGGCACAGTGGCTGCGTTTGATGGGGCACAGTGGCTGCATTTGATGGCACAGTGGCTGCGTTTGATGAGGCACAGTGGCTGCATTTGATGGCACAGTGGCTAAGTTTGATGGGGCACAGTGAGGCTGCAATTGATGGGCACAGTGAGACCCCCCCCCTCGTGATCGCATTAAAGCTCAGCAGCTACAATACTGTAGCTGCTTACGTTTAATATTAGGACACTTACCTGTCCAGGGATCCAGCGATGTCGACACCTCAGCCGATTTTCAGATTGGCTCTCGGGTTTTGCCACTATCATTCATGGTAAGGGAAACCGACCGGTTCCCTACTGCACATGTGCGAAGCGCGTTGCCCTTTCTGAATGGCCCAGTGGAGGAAGGAGGAGGGGGGGCAAACTTCAGAGGGGACAGCGCAGTCTCCCGGAAGGGGGGAAGGATACCTGTCAGAAACAGGTACCCGTTCCCCCCTGAAAGGTGCCAAATAAGCCTAAAGAGGAAGGGGTGTGGTTTACAGATGATAGGGTGGGTCTTAAACAGGAAGGGGTGTGGCCTCGGCAGGATGGGGTGGGTCGTATTTAAATTAGGGGGGTGCATGCGTTTAGTCAGGCCTAGGGCAGCACAAAACCTAAATACACCACTGCTGGCAGCGCGAACAAAATATCCATTTTGCGAATTTGAGCAGTTGCCTCCAGATAGGTCTTGACTGCTCTTACTACATCCAAAGAATGTAGTGACCTCTCTTCCGGAGAACAGGGATCTAGAAAGAAGGAAGGCAGAACAATGTTTTGGTTTAGATGAAAATCAGAAACCACCTTTGGTAAAAAACTAGGATGAGGGCTCAGTACCACTCTATCCTTGTGTACAATCAAATAAGGCTCCTTACAGGAAAGAGCTGCTAATTCTGATACTCTTATAGCAGAAGAGATGGCTACCAGAAAAATTAGCTTCCTTGTCAGCAAGATCAAAGGAATCTGACCTATTGGTTCAAAAGGCTGTTTCTGTAACACCGACAGAACCAAGTTCAAGTCCCAGGGGTTTAGGGGCGCCTTAACCGGAGGATTAAGACGCATCAGCCCCTGCATAAAGTTTCGGACCAAAGAATGCGAAGCAAGTGGCCGTTGAAACAATACAGATAAGGCCGAGACCTGGCCCTTGATGGTACTCAAGGCCAGCTTCATCTCTAATCCCAATTGTAGAAAATCAAGAATTCTACCTATCACATATTTTCTGGGATGCCAACCCCTGGATTCACACCAGGATACATAAGCTTTCCAGACTCTATGATAAATCATTCTGGAAGCTGGCTTCCTTGCATTGATCAAGGTAGATATCACAGGACCTGAAAGCCCACGATTCTTCAGAACGTGGTTCTCAATAGCCAAACCGTCAAATTTAGCGTTTGTAAGGCAGGATGGAACACTGGACCTTGAGATAACAGGTCTGGGCATAACGGTAGGGTCCACGGGGAACACACCGTCATCCTTACTATTTCTGCATACCAAGTCCTTCTGGGCCAAGCGGGGGCCACCAGAAGTATCGACTTCCTTTCCTGCCTGATCCTGCGAAGGGGTCGTGGCAGTAGCAGAATAGGCGGGAATGCATAAATTAGTGAGAACCGATGCCACGGAATCACCAACGCATCCGTCCCGCATGCAAGAGGATCCTTTGTCCTTGCCACAAATCTGTCTATCTTTTTGTTGAATCGGGATGCAAAGAGATCTACATCTGGAACCCCCCATCTTTGGCCTATGGCACAAAAGACGTCGGGATGCAGAGACCATTCCCCTGGGAGTAACTGCTGGCGACTTAGATAGTCCGCCTGCCAGTTCTCTATCCCTGGAATGAAAACTGCCAATATGCATGGCACCTGCATCTCTGCCAAGACTAAGATCTGGTTCACCTCCTTTTGAGCAGCTCGGCTCCTGGTGCCTCCCTGATGATTGACATAAGCCACTACTGTGGCATTGTCGGACTGGATCCTGACCGGGCAACCCTATAGCCTGATAGTCCAGGCCTTTAGGGCTAGGTATACCGCCCAGATCTCCAGAATGTTGATGGGTAAGGTCCTCTCGGTCTTGGACCATAGCCCCTGGATCGCAGACTGTTCCAGAACTGCTCCCCAACCTGACAGACTGGCATCTGTTGTTACCACCGTCCAGGTAACCGGTAGAAAGGATTTCCCCTTCTGCAGGTTTTCGGGTATTAGCCACCAATTGAGGCTCTGACGCACCGCATAAGACAGGCGCATCGGAAAGTCTAATGCCTGAAACTTCTTGTTCCAGGCCGACAGAATACTGTGTTGCAGCAGTCTTCAATGAAACTGAGCATAGGGAACTGCTTCCAATGAAGACACCATCTTTCACAGCAGCCTCATACAAAAGCGGACAGAAGGACCCTTCTTGGTCCTGACTGTCAGAATCAGCTCACTTAAAGCAGTGATCTTTGCCTGAGGAAGAAATACTTTCTCCTGGCTTGTATCTATGATCAGACCCAAATACTCCAGTCTTCTTACTGGTTTTAGGAAAGATTTTTCTAGGTTGAGGATCCAACCCAGGTGTTCCAGATACTTGACCGTGGTCCTCAAGTTCCCGTTCAAGGAGGCTACCGACCGGTCTATCAAGAGCAGGTCGTCTAGGTATGCTATGACAGTTATACCTTGAGCCCTTAATCTGGCCAGAGGAGGAGCCAAGATCTTTGTGAACACTCGAGGTGCAGTGGCTATCCCGAAAGGCAGAGCCACAAACTGGAAATGGCGCCCTCCTATCTCGAAGCGCAGAAACTTCTGATGAGCAGGAAAAATGGGCACCTGTAGGTATGCATCTCTGATGTCTATCGATGCCAAAAATTCTCCTCCCTGCAGGATGGAGACTACTGTCCAAATTGATTCCCTGCGGAAGGACTGAATCCTTAGGGATCGATTCAGATCTCTTAAATCCAGAATGGGTCTGACATCCCCATTTGGTTTTTGGACCGTAAAAGGTTGGAATAAAAGCCCAAACCTTGATCCTTTGTGGGAACCACCATAATGACCTCTTGTGACAAAAGTCGCTCTAACGCTAGAAGGAGCGACTGCTTCTTCTCTGGGTCTCTGGGGACACTTGATCTGAGGAAACGAGGAGAGGGAAATTCTTGGAACTCCAGCTTGTACCCTAAGGTTACCGTGAAGATTACCCATCTGTCCTGGAAGTGCTCCTGTCAGAGCTTTGAGAACTGTAGCAGTCTTCCCCCCACTCGAGCGAGCAGGGGCGACCCTTCATGAAGAGGCCTTAGTGTCTTGTCTAGTAGACTTCTTCCCCCAGGACTTCTCTTGTCCCTGGGGTTGACTCTTGTTTCTTGCCCCAGACGGAGGAGGCCGTCATGACTGCCTGGAGGCTGATGCCCCTGGCACTGGGGAAAAGAGTCCGTTTGAAAGAGGGAGGCTTACTCCTCTTCTTAACAGATAAGAGAGTGCTCTCCCACTAGAGAACCTTTGAATATAATTATCCAAGTCTTCTCCAAACAACCTTGCACCCTGAAAAGGAACCAGAAGTTTCTTACATGGTGCTTCGGCTGACCAATTTTTTAACCATAAGATTCTACGCATACGCACCAACCCAAGTAAAAAACGAGGGGTTTGCCTGATAGCATCTCTAATGGTGTAATCAACAAAACATAAGGCCGATGGAAGGTTAGCCAACTCCTGGGCCTGCTGTTAAAGTAAAACTTTGATGACCTGCTTAACATGGTCTCTTAAGTTTTGACAGACACCGATCGCTGCCACTGCAGGTTGAACTACTGAAACCTGCTAAGGAGAAAATATCCTTCAATAGGGATTCCATCCTTTTATCCACAGGATCCCTGAGCCTCTGAGCATTGTCTACAGGACAAGTCAGACTACAGAGGAAATGGAGGCATCAACGGCCGGCATCCCCCACATCTTTAAAACATTTCTTCCAAAGGATAAAGTGTTGAAAACTTTTTCAGGCGGAAAAAAAACCTCTATCTGGGTGATCCCACTCAGAGTAAATGAGCTTTTTCAAGTAAATTATGAACAGGAAAAGCATGTTTTGTTTGAGGAGGTTTCAGTGACCCCAAAGAAATAGAGGGTTCTTAAACTGATTCAGATAGGGTACTTTAAATGTGGAGCGGACCAATCCAGTAAGGATCTGTACTAAGACTTTCTCATCCTGAGAAGCGAAGAGGGCCCTTCTCCACTTGATTCCTCAGAGAAGGAATCATCCGTCCCATCCTGATCCTCTGGGATAGGGGATCTTTCTCCCCTATCCCAGATCTCCTCTGACCAAGGGTCCTGGGTAACCGAGGAAGACCTAGTGCGTTTTCTTCCACTGAGTGAAGATGCAACTACGGCCATTAATCTTTTCCTCTAGACTATTAATGGTTGAGGAAAAAACCTCCTGTGTAATTTATCCAGGGGCTAAAGTGCACAAAGCAGGTGTAGCCCCTGACCCCAAAGGCTCTCCCTGGCTAGCCGTCCCTGGCCCTTAAGGGGGGGAAGGTGCTGCAGAAAGGGAGTCCTCAGAACCTGAACAAGATCCCCTAGAGTCTCTGGTTCTTGGGGTATTTGAACCTCTTCTACCCATAGTGCAAAGCAACAAGGTGGAGGTATCACAAAAATGAACACTGGCTGCTGAGCGATGTAGTCTGGCAAAAGCCTTGCTACCAAATGCCCAGTCTGGTGTTCCCTTAGTAAATGCTGCCTAGGAGAATGCCTGTGTCCCACCTTACATGCGACCGTCAGCTCTGTGTCCCTCCAAGGCATAGTGCACCTGTACAGTGTGCCTATAATAGCCTGCAGCCTGCAATGTGGGTGTCTGAGCACGCTGGATGCTGTGCTGACACCCCGCCCCCCCCTCTACCGCCCTCCCCCCCTTTCATTTTTCGAAAAAACGAGCGCTTCCCGCACTAGCCGACTCTTCCGGAATCAACATGGAGGAAGGCTGGGGGAGGGGGAGGAAGGAGAGAGGCCGGTAGTGATGGGACTGCACGTGCAATGGCGGCGGCAGTGATAGAGTGGTGTACAACCACCTCACAGACCCCCTGCGGCCTCGCCCTATTCTGGGGGAATATCCCTGAATAGAAAACCCCCATCCCATCCTACCTGGAGCCGGCCAGAGGAGCTTGTGCAGCGTCGAACACTGAGACAGACATCAGCATGAGAAGGTATGTGCTCTTGGCAGCGCCCGGTGGTCACAATAGGCATAGCATGCATTTACCTTAAAGGAGAAAACCTACTAGAATTAAAAAATTCTGTGGAATCTCCTCTTACCTTATCCAGCCGCAGGGTTCTGTTTATACAGACCCAATCTTCACCTCTCACGGTGGTCTCCGTTTGAAAAAACGTCAGAGACTGAGGCCCCCTACGAATAGGGGGATCCGCAGTTCTGGGCCTGTAAAGCACCCGGCCAGAAATAAGGTGTTCAAGACCCTTTTCTGATATGCAGGGTCCAGCTCTCTAAAAAGAGAAGTGTTACAGGTAAAACCTTGTTTCTTCGGACATAAGGCCCGGGTACCATCCAATCCGGCCTAGAAAGGACACTTTGGATGGACCTGGTTCGCCTGGCTTGCCCCAGTATAGGATATTCCCTTTGGAGCTTCAGCACAGGACATCTTTACACGTCCAACACCTAAGACACTGGCGTAAAAACTGAGGTATCCCTGCAAGGGGAGGGATTATATAGGGGGTTGAACTTCCTGCTTACTTCCTGCTTAGGGTGTGACCAGTGTCCAATACCTAGTGATACCCTATATAACCCATCAGTAATTACTGAGGCTCTGTGTCCCGTGATGTTCGAGAAAGAAACAAGTTTTTGGCTCGACACTTTAACCAATTTTGCTTTACAGGAATTCTCTGTAAATGTAAAATTGGCAATTTTGGTGCAAAATCAGCAACTTCTCCCCAATGGAAGCACCTTAGCAATCAGTGCCAGAAGGCAGACCGGCCTCAGACACCTTATCCTCTCCCTTCCCCCGCTCCCACCATTGTGATCTATAGGACAGATATTACTCTGAACGTCCAATGAATGATTTCTTACGTTTGTCCTCGGCACGGCCGCACTGTGAGCCCTGAAAATAGAAGATAAACCGCTATGAGTCATTTCTAGAGATTCTGTTCATTATAACAATTCTTATTTCTACAACAATCATTATTTCCAGTAGAGACAACCAATGAGAGCTGAGAATAGAAAATGGTTACTGCCCTCTGATTCGGTTCACTGCCTCTCTCTCGTCTGAGCTGCAGATCCCCTCATCTTATTTCTCCTGGACTGGGCGATCTCCCCTGTGACTTTATTGATATATTACCTGGGGTAGATCATGGGATGGTGGCAACAAAGCCATGACTGGAGAGGGGAGAGCAGGAGAAGTAGAACTCTTTACATGAGGGATGTTCTTCATTGGGCAGTTTAGTTTCCTTCAGAAACTATTTCTTTATGAGTTTCTTATACGTTTTATATGTACCTGTTTAGCATCACTTCATTGCTCTGGATAACAATAAATCAAAAAAAGAAATAGTGCTCTGAGGGCATAAAAAGCAGCTGACCCATCAATCAGCACAAATTGATATACATATATAAACAGTACAGCGCTAAATAAAATGAAAAAATAATTTTTTCAAATAAAATAAAAAGTGAGTCTAAATTAATAAATAATCCTGACAGTCCCAAAGTGATCTAAGAAATTCTTTCAATTGTGTTCCCGCATAAGATTCTCCATACAAGATGACCGCGTTGTGTAATCCAGACAACGTCCGATATGACAAAACGCGTCGGATGGAGCCAACTCTCGTAACGCCATCACGTACATTGAGAACTACGAAGCATCCCACCTGTCCCCGGCGACTGTTTGTATATTGTTTTGGTGTATATGCATTTTAATCATGTAAATGTTCTACCTTTTAACACTTTCCCACCCAGTCTATAGTACAATGGCCGGGTAGGAGGACGTCATAGCTACAGACAGGATCAATAACAGCAAATATGTACCATGTGATAAGCTTTGATCAATCGCAGCTATCACAACAAAAGACACTGAATGAACCAGTTTACATAGGTACATAGTAGGTGAGGTTGAAAAAAGACACAAGTCCATCAAGTTCAACCTATGTGTGTGATTATGTGTCAGTATTACATTGTATATCCCTGTATGTTGTGGTTGTTCGGGTGCTTATCTAATAGTTTTTTTAAACCATCGATGCCCCCCGCTGAGACCACCGCCTGTGGAAGGGAATTCCACATCCTTGCCGCTCTTACAGTAAAGAACCCTCTACATAGTTTAAGGTTGAACCTCTTTCCTTCTAATTTTAATGAGTGGCCACGAGTCTTGTTAAACTCCCTTCCGCAAGAAAGTTTTCTCCCTATTGTGAGGTCACCAGTACGGTATTTATATAATGAAATCATATCCCCTCTCAAGCGTCTCTTCTCCAGAGAGAATAAGTTCAGAGCTCACAACCTTTCCTCATAACGAAGATCCTCCAGACCCTTTATTAGCTTTGTTGCCCTTCTTTGTACTCGCTCCATTTCCAGTACATCCTTCCTGAGGACTGGTGCCCAGAACTGGACAGCATACTCCAGGTGCGGCCGGACCAGAGTCTTGTAGAGCGGGAGAATTATCGTTTTATCTCTGGAGTTGATCCCCTTTTTAATGCCAATATTATGTTTGCTTTGTTAGCAGCAGGGATGAGCTTTCTGTTTGGGTCAAACATGAGTTCCACTCGAACATTGGCTGTTTGCCCGTTCGTCGAAAACCGAACATTATGGGCCATTCGCGCCAAATTCGAGCGGCGTGTAACGGCCCATAATGCACTGCAGGAGCACAGTGCATTGCTGTATGATGATTGGCCAGAGCATGCACCATGACCTGCATGCTTTGGCCAATCACAGTGCCCTCAGCTAAGAGAGCCATAATTGGCCAAAGGCAGGGTGCCTTTTGCCAATCATGGCTCAGGGGGACGAAGTCCACGCCCCACACTATATAAGGCTGCCTGCACGTCGGCCTGCTGTAGTGTGTCGTTACCGGCGTGGACGGAGAGAGAGTGTCATTTAGAGCAGGCAGGCAGGTTATTCAGTTAGCTGCAGTGAATTTAACACACACACACACACACATATATATATATATATATATATATATATATATATATATACACAGTCAGTCTTGTTTATACAGTGGGGTCGGAAAGTATTCAGACCCCCTTAAATTTTTCACTCTTTGTTATATTGCAGCCATTTGCTAAAATCATTTAAGTTCATTTTTTTTCCTCATTAATGTACACACATATAGTTACATATAGTTACATATAGTTACATAGTAGGTGAGGTTGAAAAAAGACACACGTCCATCAAGTCCAACCTATGTGTGTGATTATGTGTCAGTATTACATTATATATCCCTGTATGTTGCGGTCATTCAGGTGATTATCTAATAGTTTCTTGAAGCTATCAATGCTCCCCGCTGAGACCACCGCCTGTGGAAGGGAATTCCACATCCTTACTGCTCTTACAATAAAGAACCCTCTACGTAGTTTGAGATTAAACCTCTTTTCTTCTAATTGTAATGAGTGGCCCCGAGTCTTATTAAACTCTCTTCTGCGAAAAAGTTTTATCCCTATTGTGGGGTCACCAGTACAGTATTTGTAAATTGAAATCATATCCCCTCTCAAGCGTCTCTTCTCCAGAGAGAATAAGTTCAGTGCTCACAACCTTTCCTCATAACTAAGATCCTCCAGACCCTTTATTAGCTTTGTTGCCCTTCTTTGTACTCGCTCCATTTCCAGTACATCCTTCCTGAGGACTGGTGCCCAGAACTGGACAGCATACTCCAGGTGCGGCCGGACCAGAGTCTTGTAGAGCGGGAGAATTATCGTTTTATCTCTGGAGTTGATCCCCTTTTTAATGCCAATATTCTGTTTGCTTTGTTAGCAGCAGCTTGGCATTGCATGCCATTGCTGAGCCTATCATCTACTAGGACCCCCAGGTCCTTTTCCATCCTAGATTCCCCCAGAGGTTCTCCCCCCAGTCTATAGATTGCATTCAGATTTTTGCCACCCAAATGCATTATTTTACATTTTTCTACATTGAACCTCATTTGCCATGTAGTCGCCCACCCCATTAATTTGTTCAGGTCTTTTTGCAAGGTTTCCACATCCTGCGGAGAAGTTATTGCCCTGCTTAGCTTAGTATCGTCTGCAAATACAGAGATTGAACTGTTTATCCCATCCTCCAGATCATTTATAAACAAATTAAATAGGATTGGTCCCAGCACAGAACCCTGGAGGAACCCCACTACCCACCCCTGACCATTCTGAGTACTCCCCATTTATCACCACCCTCTGAACTCACCCTTGTAGCCAGTTTTCAATCCAGGTACTCACCCTATGGTCCATGCCAACGGACCTTATTTTGTACAGTAAACGTTTATGGGGAACTGTGTCAAATGCTTTTGCAAAATCCAGATACACCACGTCTACGGGCCTTCCTTTATCTAGATGGCAACTCACCTCCTCATAGAAGGTTAATAGATTGGTTTGGCAAGAACGATTCTTCATGAATCCATGCTGATTACTGCTAATGATATCGTTCTTATTACTAAAATCTTGTATATAGTCCCTTATCATCCCCTCCAAGAGTTTACATACTATTGATGTTAGGCTAACTGGTCTGTAATTCCCAGGGATGTTTTTTGGGCCCTTTTTAAATATTGGTGCTACATTGGCTTTTCTCCAATCAGCTGGTACCATTCCAGTCAATAGACTGTCTGTAAAAATTAGGAACAACGGTCTGGCAATCACCTGACTGAGTTCCCTAAGTACCCTCGGATGCAAGCCATCTGGTCCCGGTGATTTATTAATGTTAAGTTTCTCAAGTCTAATTTTAATTCCGTCCTCTGTTAACCATGGAGGTGCTTCCTGTGTTGTGTCATGAGGATAAACACTGCAGTTTTGGTTACTGAAGCCCCCCGATTCACTCGTGAAGACTGAGGAGAAGAATAAATTCAATACCTTTGCCATCTCCCCATCCTTTGTAACCAGATGTCCTTCCTCATTCTTTATGGGGCCAATATGGTCTGTCCTCCCTTTTTTACTGTTTACATACTTAAAGAATTTCTTGGGATTTTTTTTGCTCTCCTCCGCTATGTGTCTTTCATGTTCTATCTTAGCCGTCCTAATTGCACCCTTACATTTCTTATTGCATTCTTTATAAAGTCTGAATGCTGAGGATGATCCCTCAACCTTGTATTTTTTGAAGGCCTTCTCCTTTGCTTTTATATGCATTTTTACATTGGAGTTAAGCCATCCAGGACTTTTGTACGCTCTTTTAAATTTATTACCCAATGGGATACATTGGCTAATGCCCTTATTTAATATGCTCTTAAAGCAAACCCATCTCTCCTCCGTATTCTTTGTTCCTAATATTTTATCCCAATTTATGCCTTTTAGCAAGGTTTGTAGTTTAGGGAAGTTGGCTCTTTTGAAATTCAGTGTCTTTGTATTCCCTTTATGTTTCCTATTTGTGTGATTTATACTGAAGCCAATTGACTTGTGATCGCTATTACCTAAATTGCCCCGTATTTCCACATCTGTGATCAGGTCTGTATTGTTGGTAATCAGTAGATCTAGTAATGTTTTATTTCTAGTTGGTGCGTCTACCATCTGACCCATAAAATTGTCCTGCAAGACATTAAGGAACTGGCGAGCCTTAAATGAATGCGCGGTTCCCTCCGCCCAGTCTATGTCTGGATAATTAAAATCCCCCATTATGATAACACTTCCCATCCTTGCTGCTAATCCAATTTGTGATAGGAGATCCGTCTCCACTTCCTCCTTCAGGTTAGGGGGCCTATAGTATACTCCCAGTATTATTTTCCCCTCACACACAGCACCTCATATTGACAGAAAAACACAGAATTGTTGACATTTTTGCAGATTTATTAAAAAAGAAAAACTGAAATATCACATGATCCTAAGTATTCAGACCCTTTGCTGTGACACTCATATATTTAACTCAGGTGCTGTCCATTTCTTCTGATCATCCTTGAGATGGTTCTACACCTTCATTTGAGTCCAGCTGTGTTTGATTATACTGATTGGACTTGATTAGGAAAGCCACACACCTGTCTATATAAGACCTTACAGCTCACAGTGCATGTCAGAGCAAATGAGAATCATGAGGCCAAAGGAACTGCCTGAAGAGCTCAGAGACAGAATTGTGACAAGGCACAGATCTGGCCGAGGTTACAAAAACATTTCTGCTGCACTTAAGGTTCCTAGGAGCACAGTGGCCTCCATAATCCTTAAATGGAAGACGTTTGGGATGACCAGAACCCTTCCTAGAGCTGGCTGTCCGGCCAAACTGAGCTATTGGGGGAGAAGAGCCTTGGTGAGAGAGGTAAAGAAGAACCCAAAGATCACTGTGGCTGAGCTCCAGAGATGCAGTCGGGGGATGGGAGAAAGTTGTAGAAAGTCAACCATCACTGCAGCCCTCCACCAGTCAGGGCTTTATGGCAGAGCGGCCCGACGGAAGCCTCTCCTCAGTGCAAGACACATGAAAGTCCGCATGGAGTTTGCTAAAAAACACCTGAAGGAAGCCAAGATGGTGAGAAATAAGATTCTCTGGTCTGATGAAACCAAGATAGAACTTTTTGGCCTTAATTATAGCTGTATGTGTGGAGAAAACCAGGCACTGCTCATCACCTGTCCAATACAGTCCCAACAGTGAAGCATGGTGGTGGCAGCTTAATGCTGTGGGGGTGTTTTTCAGCTGCAGGGACAGGACAACTGGTTTCAATTGAGGGAAAGATGAATGCGGCCAAGTACAGGGATATCCTGGACAAAAACCTTCTCCAGAGTGCTCAGGACCTTAGACTGGGCTGAAGGTTTACCTTCCAACAAGACAATGACCCTAAGCACACAGCTAAAATAACGAGAACATTTTTGGGAAATTTTTCTTTCAGAATATAGTTTTTTACATCTTTTTACGTATATTCCATAGAACTGCTTGCCGCATCTGCTCCTGACGAGTGGGAAAACCCACGAAACGCGTAGAGCTCTACTTGATACCACAGCTACAGGGACTACCATTTATTTACTTATTACTATTATACTCTATGATGTCCTTATACCTATTCTGTAGATACGCAGATTTCTTGTGGGTGCATGTGCCAGCGGCGGGCATGGTGCCTGTGGCACGTGCTCATACCATCTCCCTTTTGTTTATCTATTTATACATCTACTATCCTGATCATGCGTTGTTATGTATGTTCTGTTGTAATTTGTTTTGCTTAATCTCTGCACGCCCCATATGCATATACATGAAATGTATAATGATTTTATGCTGTGAAATCAATGCTGATAAAATACTTTATATTAATTTTCCTCCACTATTCATTTGCTTCATAATAAAGTCCCAAACCCCTTTTTTTCTTGCATTCATTATAGGGATGGAGGCACCTTTGGGTGCCTCATTTAAAGTCCCAACTCCCCCTTCATTGTACATAGTGCAGTTGCTACTACTTTTCTGGTGGTGTACACAATACACAATACATACAGTCTACCCATAGTTGCTATTACACTTCTGGTGGTGTACACAATACTGTGCACCCATAGTGCAGTTGCTCCTATTTTTCTGTTGGTGTACACAGTACACAATACAGTGTAGTGTGGTGTTGCAAAACAAAATCCCCATCATGTCCGGAAGGTCACCAAGGCCTTTGGCGTGTTCTATGTTTTTCCTTGTCTGCTAGTCGCCCCGACCTTTGGCTTATTCCCTTACTATCTCTGTCCTCCTGTAGCCTTATGTTTAAGTCACATTTATATACCGTATTTATCGGCGTATAACACGCACCGGCGTATAACACGCACCCCAATTTAGGAGGGAATTTTAAGGAAAAAAAAACTTTTAGGAGGGAAGTTGAAGAGAAAAAAACTTACATTTAAATGCCCATCATTGCAGCCTTCTCAGTGCAGCCTTGCCCCAGTGCAGCCATGTCAGTGCAGCCTTGTCAGTGCAGCCTTCCCCAGTGCAGCCATGTCAGTGCAGCCTTGCTAGTGCAGCCATGTCAGTGCAGCCTTGCTAGTGCAGCCATGTCAGTGCAGCCATGTCAGTGCAGCCTTGTCAGTGCAGCCATGTCAGTGCAGCCTTGTCAGTGCAGCCATGTCAGTGCAGCCTTGTCAGTGCAGCCATGTCAGTGCAGCCTTGTCAGTGCAGCCTTGTCAGTGCAGCCATGTCAGTGCAGCCATGTCAGTGCAGCCTTCCCCAGTGCAGCCTTGCCCCAGTGCAGCCTTTGATCCCCTGTCCCTGCTTCCCGGGCTTCAAAATCGCCGACCGCGATTTGAAAATGGCGCCGCCGGCGCCGAAATACACAGAGCCGGTCCTCGGCTCTTTCCGGCGGCTCTCGTTCACTTTCGTCTCCCCCCTTAGCCAGAGCGGAGCTATCCGAGTATGTTCGGATAGCTCCGCTCGGGACTATGAGTGGAGCCGAAAGTAAACGAGAGCCGCCGGAAAGAGCCGAGGACCGGCTCTGTGTATTTCGGCGCCGGCGGCGCCATTTTCAAATCGCGGCCGGCGATTTTGACATTTTGACAGCTCGGGATCGCAGGGTATCGGCGTATAACACGCACCTGCGACTTTCCCCTGATTTTAAGGGAAAAAAGTGCGTGTTATACGCCGATAAATATGGTAATTTATGCAAATTTGCTTTTTTGCAACCTTAGTGCTGCACTTATTTATTCACAGTTTTTGCTTTTTGTCTACAAGCTGTGCTGGCTGCTAGGTTGCAGGTTCACAGCGCAGTATTCCTTTAACTTTATTTGGTGTGAGCTGGGAGACCCTGGGGGTCGCGACCTGGAGCCAGTTGCAGGCCAGTCCATCCTCACCACTAGAGGCTCTGGTGAACACCTGCTAGCTCTTAGACTCCGCACCCTGGGGAATCTTACGCTCTAGCCCCTGTGGGATCCGTGTTGGTGTTCCAGTGGACCTGCCTTGCTTAACCACCTAGACTCCCATCCGCAGCAGTCAGCCGTAGGGTCCACTACCTTTGTGGTGCACTCCTGACCCCAACGGTGTGCATCTGTCACCTGGCCTCAGGTGACCTGACAGCTCAGCAACACGTTGTCCAGCACCAGGAAATTGTAACCTCACAGGGTCTGTAAATGCATTGGACAAACCTTTCTTCAAGGCCTCCTGAAGATGTTTCATCCTCTGCTCCCTCTGCGAAGGCAGGATGAGTTCTGCAACCTAACCCTTGTAACGTGGATCAAGAAGGGTTGCCAGCCAGTAATGATTCCTTCTCTTTGATACCACGAATCCTAGGGTCCTTATGCTGCATGGCCTCCCTGATTCTGCAAAGCCTGCGGAAGTTTGCAGAGGCATTCGATTCTGGGTCCTCTGGGTCACTAAGGATCACATGATCCGTAACAACCTCCTCCCAGCCACGTACAACTCCTTGGGTTTCTGGGGACTGAAAACCATCCCTTGAAGACTGCTGCTGAGTGTTATCCTCCACGTCCATGCTGACACAATCCTCCTCCTCCTCCTCTTCTTAGTGTGTGTTTGGCGGGCCTGCAGGAATAATATCTGGATAAAGGGGGCCTTGAGAGGTAAGGCAGTACTCCTATTCCTTACACTGTTTTGCCTCAAGTGCCCTGTCCATTATTCCATGAAGCATGTGCTCCAACAGGAAGACAAGAGGAACAGTATCACTGATGCATGCATTGTCGCTGCTCACCATCCTCGTGGCCTCATCAAATGGTGACTGGACAGTGCATGCATCCTTGATCAGTAGCCACTGGCGTGGTGAAAAGAAGCAAAGCTCCCCTGACCCTGTCCTGGTGCCATACTCACACAGGTACTCCATGATGGCCCTCTGCCTCGTGTACAGCCACTGCAGCATTGCCAACATTGACTTCTACCTGGTGGACATGTCACAAATGAGGCGGTTCTTGGGCAGGTTGCATTCCCTTTGAATGTCAGCCAGCCGATCACTGGCATTATATGACCAGCGGAAATGACCACAGACTTTTCTGGCCTGTCTCAGGAGATCTTGTAAGCCTGGGTACCTGCTCAAGAACTGCTGCACCACCAAATTCAGGATGTGTGCCAAACATGGAACATGGGTCAAGTGTCCCTGTCAGAGGGTGGAGAGAAGGTTGGTGCCATTGTCGCATACAACCATTCATGACTGAAGCTGGCGTGGCGTTAACCACCTCTGAGCCTGCCCCTGCAGAGCTAACAGAATCTCTGCCCCAGTGTGGCTCCTGTCCCTTAAGCAGTGGTTTAACCTTACACTACGTAGAGGGTTCTTTACTGTAAGAGCGGCAAGGATGTGGAATTCCCTTCCACAGGCGGTGGTCTCAGTGGGGGGCATTGATAGTTTCAAGAAACTATTAGATAAGCACATGAACGACTGCAACATATATACAATGTAATACTGACATATAATCACACACATAGGTTGGACTTGATGGACTTGTGTCTTTTTTCGATCTCACCTACTATGTAACTATGTAACTCATGCACCGCATGCCATCTTTTTGCCTAAGTGCTTGCGTAGCCCCTTGAATGCTTACTGAGCACCGTGGGTTCAGAGAACAAATCTGCAGAAGAGGCCATAGAGGAAGAAGAAGAGGAGGGGGTCTACTGACTTGTTGCCTTATGAGTTTATGTGAAATCTACATTAATAGCTGTAAAATATTGGAATTATAAATATATTTTATTTATATTTAATTTATATTTAATTACTTACATGTATATATTTTATATTTAATTTATTTATATTTAATGAATATATTTAATTTAGCTTTTATCTATGTAGGGCAGAACATATTATCTTCACAGAAATCTCTGGTAGACCAGACGAGTCGGTGCCTAGGCTTGTGTATACAAACAATGGGATCCAAACCTCATTGTTTTACACATACAGGCATACCCCACTTTTAAGTACACAATTGGGTTTATTTACTAAAGCTGGAAAGTGCAAAATCAGGCTCACAGCTTCATAGAAACCAATGAGCTTCTAACCTCAGCTTGTTCAATTAAGCTTTGGTAATAAAACCTGGAAGCTCATTGGTTTCTATGCAGAAGGGAGCCTGATTTTGCACTTTCCAGCTTTAGTAAATAAACCCCATTGCTTACTTAAAAGTGGGGTATGCCTGTACTCACTTCAAAGGATCCCATGCTGGGATATGCAATGAAGGGAGGCCAACCCGCAATCAATACTTAACTTCCCGGGAAATTCAAGTTAAGCTCCTGCTCAGAATAGTCACAAGGATTTCTATTAAAGGGGGCTGACTTATGCAAAGTATAGGGATTGGAGATGTAGCCAGTCCTTAACCAGGAATAGGGAAGCTCACCAATCAGAGCCACGCTATGCCAAACAATGAGGCATCAGCATGTAATGATATACACAAACTAGATGGGAGGGAAAAACACACTTTTATGGGAGAGCAACCATCAGAATGAAACCTTGGTGCAAAGGGTAATTATGGGAAAGGTCTGCATTTTACTTGTAACTAAATATGTTTGCAGATTAATGTTTTCAGGAATATACTCTGTATTCCTTCATGTAATTCTCTTATTTTAACCTAATATTTTCTTCCTTGGTGTAGACTATAGATAGATGGTTGTGTATTTAACCAATAAATGTTGTTATTGTGTTAAAGCTTTCACTCATGGTCAAAGAACTCTCATTTAACCCGAATCATATCTGAGAGATAATAAATTTCAAATATAGTATACGATAAAAAGACTGCATGGGCAGTCGTCGTATGTCTGGTCAAGCATGTGGTACCCAAGCGGCTGCTGTTGTAGCCACGCTTGATCCGCTTCAGACATAGGTTGCAAACAGCAATGGTGCGATCTGCTGCACACGTGTCCAAAAAGGCCCACACCAAGGAACTTTTCAAAACCAGCGGGGAGTCAGCAGCACCCTTCCCCTGTGGAACTCTGCGGTGTGATGCAATAGGGTGGTTGTCCTTAAGCTGCCCCCTAGAGGACATCCTGCCTCATTGGAGTTGTGCCTCCTCCTCTATTCTATCTGGCACCCAAGTAGAGTCAGTGACCTCATCATCCCCTCCCTCCTCCTCACTGGAGCAAACTTGGCACTATGCTGCAGCTGGGGAACATGACTGCCAGTTTCTTGTACTTCTTGGGCACCCCCTCTCTCTAGGCTCACGTTACTCCCTTCCTCAACCTGGGAACCAACATCGGAGCCTTCAAATCGCTGCGCATCCTCCAGCAGCATGTACCCGACACTGTGGTCGAATAGTTTGGGGGACTCCTCCGTGCATGATGGTGGGGCTACGGAAGGAGTGACTGTGGACAAGGAGCCGGTGGAATAGGCCGCTTTGGTAGCTGCTTAGGAAGGAAAACTACTCTGAGCCTGGGTGACAGAGGATGAGGAGGATGAGGGTGGCTTTGTTATCCATTTCACCAACTCTTCTGCATGTTCTGGCTCAATAACACGGCAAGCAGCAGAAAAAAAGGACAAGTGTGCCCCACGGCCACCGGCAGAGGATGCAGCACAACCAGCATTGTTGACTGTAGACACAGAGCCTGCTTGCCCTCTTTTAGTGGCCTGTGAGCATCTGCCTCTCCTTGGTGGCCTTCTGGACATGATGTATATTTTGTTTTGCAACATCACACTACACTGTATTGTGTACTGTGTACACCACCAGAAGTGTAGTAGCAACTGCACTACGACTGCACTGTTGTAATTGCAATTTTTGATCTAATATTTCACAGCAGGGCCTGTTCCTGCGCTCAACAAAAGTATCTGTGAGGCTTTACAGTGTTGTGCCACCACCACCACCGCCGCCTAAGGCCCAATTTTTCTGTCCATGTTTTACAGGGGTATGTAATTACAATTCTTGATATATTTCACAGCAGGGCCCGTTCCAGCGCCCACCAAGAGTAACTGTGAGGACTTATGCCCTGTACACACAATAGGATTTTCTAATGGAAAATGTGTGATAGGACCTTGTTGTCGGTAATTCCGACCGTGTGTAGGCTCCATCACACATTTTCCATAGGAATTTCCGACACACAAAAGTTTGAGAGCTTGCTATAAAATTTTCCGACAACAAAATCCGTTGTCAGAAATTCTGATCGCGTGTACACGAATCCGACGCACAAAGTGCCACGCATGCTCAGAATAAATTAAGAGACGAAAGCTGTTGGCCACTGCCCCGTTTATAGTCCCAACGTACGTGTTTTACGTCACCACGTTCAGAACGATCGGATTGACCGTGTGTATGCAAGACAAGTTTGAGCCAACATCCGTCTGAAAAAATCCATGGATTTTGTTGTCAGAATGTCCGATCAATGTCCGATCATGTGTACGGGGCATTACAGTGTTCTGGTACCACCAACAACTAAGGCCCAATTTTCCGCAGAGTATATAAGGCAGGCCGTATAGTATATACAGGTGGTCCCCTATTTTCAAACATCAGACTTACAAACGACTCCTACTTACAAATGAAGGGAGACAACAGAGATGTCAGCCAGGTGGGCCGGTGAGTGAGCAGTCTGGGAGGACTTTGGAGACAGTGTCAGTTTATGAGGACTGTGGGAACGTAGTCAGGAGGACTAGCGAGAGGAGCAGCTGCAGCCAGGCAGATTGGCAGTGCCTGAAGAGTTGGTGCTGGGATCAGTAGCCACAAGAATGTAAGCTGGACACTGGACTTTGCTACACAACCAAGGGGCCCGGGGTCCCTGCTTGTAAAGGGCTTTTGCTTTGATCTGGAGTGTCTGGTCAGATCCACCAAAGTGTCTCAGCTGAGTTTTTCTGCAAGCAAGTGTGCTGGAGGAAGTGAAGGAGTGTATATAGACTGTATATAGGAGAAGTTATTTGAAGTCAAGTGGGCATCCCATAATATCCCTACTCCCCATCCAAGTTCTAATCCCTCAGATAAACAAAAACAAAAAAAGTACTGGACTGGTTTCTGAACCTGGGAGACTGTGAAGATGTGGTGTGCCTGGTGTGCAGAGTGGGGGGGATCCCATTTCACTTGCAGCTCTTTAGGGGTGCACTTCAAATGGTTACCCCATTCATGACAGCTAAAAATATTGCTTATACAGAGATCTTTACTGTATAAACAATAATAGTGTAAAAAAGAAAAATCCCCGATCACACCCCCAGAATAGTACACTTAGTAGAGTGTCACTATGGTGGCACTGAGCTAATCTGACAGGATGTAAATTTAAAAAAAGTAATTTTTTTTTTTTTTTTACATACTGTAACTGTGTATCTGATCACTGCACTGGTGACAGTATGAAAAAAAAAAGGATTTATTTTTTTGACAATTAGTAAAAATACGAAAAAAGAAAATAAAATGTTAACAAAAAAGGTTTACAAAATTGAATAAAAAATTATTGTGTGGAGCTAAGGACGTGTGACGTAGGATGCGGGCCTGGGATGCGGTGGCCATTTTGTTGGTTGGAAACGCTGGTCGTTCCCATATGCTTGCGAGTAACTTTTAACATGTGAGTGTATCAGCTTTTCTTATACAATAAATCATTTGCTTGGATGCCTGCGCAATGAGCGTTTTTTTTTTTTTTTTTTCATATTAATGTGGATGCTGGAGCCTATTTCGCTGAAATCTTAAATGTATAGAAGCACTCTCTGAATTCCTTTGCTCAGTGGGAAGAAGATCAGCACAATCTGTGTAGGAGTTATTCAGTTGTGGACTTTGCTTCGATCGTCTCTAAACAACTTATCTTTGATGAACTTTATTGTTTAATTTTTTCAGCGCTACACTTTTTAAATTTAATTTCTTGTCATTGTGTCCAGCAACATAGTGTCAGCTGCTATCTTATTGAGTATTGTGTTTTAAGCGCAACAGATTTGTAGTTTTCAATAAGAAATTATTACAATTAAAAATTTTTTTTTTTTTTTTTACATACCTGTCACCAGTCAGTATTCCTGATCACTGCCACACCAGTCATATGATGGTGCTGTACTGCACTGGTGAAAGTATAAAAAAAAAAAAATTAAAAAAAAAAATAAAAATGTATTTAAAGAGGGATTCCGGCTGTAAAAAATAAAATGTAAAAGTCAGCAGCTGCAAACACTGTAGCTGCTGACTTTAAATAAGTACTTACCTGTCCTGGGTGCCCGCAATGTCGGCCGCCCGAGGCCGACCCATCCCTCGGCTCTCGGGTCCCGGCACCACCATCCTAACTAAGGGAAACAGGCAGTGGAGCCTTGCGGCTTCACTGCCAGTTTCCTACTGCACACGAGCGAGCGGCGCGGTGCTCTGTGAATGGCCCCGTGGTGTTCTGGGAACACACACAGTTCCCAGAAGACAACGGGGCCGCTCAACGAGGAGCAGAACATGCCGTGGGAATAGGAAGAGGCAGATTAGGAAGACTGCCTAGCAACAAGGGTTTAGGTAAATTTAAATTTTTTTTTTTTCAAATGTTTTTTTTAATTTTTTTTTTAGGATTTTTGGTGAATTTTTTTCCACTTTAATTTCTTCAATTTACGGGGAAAAAAAATTGACAAAAAAATTACAACTTTAAAAAACTTGCCATACCTCTTACTAAATGCCTCGGACTGTCTACTTTCCAAAAAAGGGTGATATTTGTACTTTCCTGGCGTTTTGGGGGCCTCAAGAAATGGGATAGGCCGCCAGTAAATCAGGATTGATCGTTTTTCAAATATGCTTTATATACCATAGTAGACTTTCACACAAACCAAATAATATACCCTTAATGGGATTTTTTTTCCAAGGAAATGTAGCAGAATACATTTTGGCCTAAAGTTTAGAAGAAATTTGAGTTTATTGGATATGTTTTATAACAGAAAGTAGAAAATATTGTTGGTTTTTTTTTTCAAAATTTTCAGTGTTTTTTCATTGATATAATAAAAAATAAAAACCCAGTGGTGATCCAATACCACCAAATGAAAGATCTGCTTGTGTGAAAAAATATATCATTTTTTTTTCAGGTACAGTGTTGCATGACTGCGAAATTACCAGGTGCAGTGCTGAATAGCAAAAAATGTCCTGGTCATGAAGGGGGTAAAACCTTTCGTAGTGGTTAAAAAGCCACCTGTAAGCAAACCATTCCCCTCCAAATGGAAGACTTATCTTGGCCCCCAGTCTCTGGTGCTTCCTATAGACACGCGTGACTTCACCAGGATGCTTGCAAATGGCTTTCCAAAGCTATTCATATTGGTGGGCAGAGGGCTAGCAAAAAAGCAAACCTTTCATTTACCATGGAGGGTCCACATTAAAGTCCAGGTTCCCAACCTTTAGCCTTTTGGTATTTGTTGTGTGGCCCTTGGACCCCAGTAGTCAGCAGTGGGAGCATTAATTTATAAATGGACTGTAATCTCAGTGATCTCCAGCAGTCTATTATAACGTGCCCCTATTCCTTGTCCTATAGCAGATCTCCATTCTCCAACTTCATCTGTAGCATATCCACAGAGCCTGACCTTCTCCTGTACTTTGTAACATTAATATAATGAATACTATTTGTGGTGGCCCCTTGGGGAGGTCATAGACCTCAGATGAAGCCCCCTGTACCTCATTAGTTGACCACCACTGATTTAAAGTGTATGCAAACCCAACAATGATCTTCTCTGATTTCCTCCCCTTTGGTCTGTTAAATTTCCCACTGGAAGTGTTTTGTTATGTCATTTTTCTTTCCACCAAAATGAAGCAGCAGAAGTGTGAATCATACATTGCGTTTACAACCGAATATATTGCCAGTTTATATTTCCTCTTCAATGTCAAAGAAAAGGAAGGAGGCTTCCAGTGCCACTGATCACAGGGGATCAATACTGATTGAAGAGGTTTATCTATCTGATCAGTTGGGTGGTGACGGTTTCTGCAGACACACATGGGATTATTGGTGGAAAATGTGCCTGGGGGCCCCTTCAGGTGATTGAAGAGATTTCATGGAAAAGAAGTTTTATGATATTCTGATACACGATCCATAACCTCAATGTGGAGCTTGTCTGGCAGATTTACTTACATGGACCGATCCCGATGTATTCCCCGCCTCGTCCGGACTCTCAGTATTCGGCAGTGAGATGGTCAGATGTATTGCTTCTCCATTGGGAAGTTTCAGCAGATGGTGTCCTTTCTGGAGGACTCGATCCCGAGCTGGAAGACAAGGAGAACCATGATGAGGATTTTCTATGGGAATGTCACCAGTCACATGACCATCTATATCCAAAGTGCTCCATGTCAGGTGGATCGCCCCCAGATTCGGATAACCATACCACGCCATAGGACCACACATCCTTATGGTGTCATGGCTCCAAACACATTATTAAAGTACTTGTCAAGAACAGTGTATGTTTGTATTTACTGTTTTCCTTTTTCTTTTTTTAACATCTATATGAGTCCCTCATCAAGGATAAGGGTCTGGTAGAGATGGGTGGAATCTCTGGCTTTGTTTACAAACAGAATGAAGAGGCCGGGATCTGTCAAATCTAAACACAAATTTTCTCTGTAAATGTCGGTGTTGCTGTAGTAGGTTGTATACATCATACAGAGGTTAGTTATCGGTGAATGTCTCTGAAACATGCCACATCCAAATAGCTGAACAGAAAGAAGAAATATCCCCTAACTGGACTTTTAAGGCACTAAAATTCCATTATAACTAGATAAGTATAAGTTTTTTATTAATATTGTACATATGTCATAAGATACAAAATAAAATAAAAAAGGCGGAATGTTAACAATAATGCATATGAATTTAGACAGTCACCACAGTGATTGACAGTGTTTTCTTATGATTCACCCAATGCGTTTCGGAGTTTTCAAAAACTCCTTCTTCGGGGGGTAAGTAAGAGAATCAATCATGTGTCTATAATATATTAACAGACAGTTTAGATATACAACCTTGGTAATTAAGGTAATTAAAGTGTGTATAACATGTATATGTACATGTTTACTGAAACTGTCATATGCATAACATTCCACAAAGTATTAGAAACAACAGGAAAATGGAGCGGAGTTATGTCTTGGATATGCCCGTCTATGATTTTTTGGTATCACACTAAGCGTGAAAGTAATTGCTGAGGAGTGGCCTATCAACCCGGGCGGAGTCAGCACAAAATACTGAGGAAGTCAGAGAGAGGCGTAACCCTGTGGGTAAAAGCAGTAGGGATGTTTAAATATTTATTATAGCTTTGTCAAAAACTCACACATTTCCACACATCAAATATTGTATTTCTTCAATATCATACCTCATAATGAGAAGATTAGTGCTGTTCGTTCACATGTGAGTGTAGCACACTATCAAGCAAGTGGCCACTGAAAGATAAAGGATGAAGAGTAAGGGGTGTATGAATATGATGGTTATTAGATTAATTGGGGCTGCCTGAATGCCCAGGATAAGTCATTGAGCACATCCGATCTCACAACCAGTCATGACAAAAAGGGACTTAATAGTTTCACAAAGCGGAGATAATTAGGTATGAGATTTGGATCTATAATACAAAGGCTCATTATGGGTTATCCGCATAGATTTTCCCTGGTGAACACAAATTTTCAAGTAGAGAGTAGTGGTAAAAAATATATGTAGATTTGCAATATATATTGTGTCCACCAGGTGGCCTCCATCTGGCTTGTCAATCAGAAAATGACAAGCGCACTTAACAACAATAACGAGCACTTCACCCAGACACAATACCAGTTGTCCCATAGAACCTGCTGTAGATATCACTTCTACTAATACTGAACTGAACATTATTAATTTATCATCCTATAGCAATTCTCCAAGCGAAATAATGGTTTTAAGTAAGGGACTTGGTTTCTGCCTCAATCCCGATCTCAATAAATTTGAGATTTATAAAGATCTTCAACTGTTTGTCCGCAAACTACTGCTCAAAATCCTTAACTAAAGGATTCGTCAACCTTGGTTCTTACCAATAAATTAAAGACACGGACTGCGTGACATGGGTTTTATATGGCCACAGCAGCCAAATTTTATTAACCAAAGAATAAAATAACATCACGTAAAACATACCCGTAAGTGCAAATTTCAATAAAGTAATGCCCAACAACAAGAGGTCTTTGGGTGTCTTTTTAAGGCACAATTTATAACTGGAATGGTCTATGTCCTCAGCCGTGCCCCAATCTGCTCGAAGACGCTTCGACATCACACATACTTCCATATTCCCCTCTCCCAGGGGACCAAGCTCCTCGGAGGACCACCGCTAACTAAGTGGAAGCGCCAGGGCGGGAAGTTGTCACTTCTCCTAACTTCCTTGGAATGTTGAAGAATACGCTCCCTACGCAAGACCCTCTCCTCTGGACCCTGCCCATTCTTCAACTTCTGCCTCCAATCAGGTAAGGTCTCCACCCCTGCCCCTACCACTGACCTAGCTGACCGCTCCCTGACCCTGTTCCTCCCCAAAAAATAAAAATTTGGATGCCAAAGAAATCGAGGCCCTTGAACAACTTTCTTCCAATAATCATATTACCATAAAGCCTGCCGACAAAGGCGGAAACATTGTCATACTCAACAATGAAGATTATACAATTATGTGTAATAAGATATTGAAAAACCAAGAGTGCAACAGGCGGATTACACCCGAGATCATTGAAAAATGAGTTCTATTCATTGGTCGATTCAGCATATTTGAATCAAACAAATAACAAGAAGACATGGGATTTCATTAGAACAAAGTTCCCTATAACACTCATATTTTATGCACTCCCCAAGGTGCATAAAGACATAACCAACCCCCCGGGAAGACCAATTATTTCAGGCCGAGGCACTGTGAGTGACAATGCTAGTAAACTTGTTGATGAATTCTTGAAGCCGTATGTCAGTTCATTGCCATCTTATGTAAGGGATACCATTCGTTTTCTAAAAATTCTTGAAAGCCTGTACATTCCAGAATACGCTATACTAGGCCTTGCGGCCATTCAACATGTTAAAGGTGCGGTCAGCGATGGGAATTCCCTATATAACAAGTTCATTCTCTTCCTCTTAGAATACATCTTAGAACATAATGTCTTTTCCTTTTCTGGTTCCCACTACCTCCAGATACCGGGTGTGGCAATGGGGACTTTGTGTGCCCCATCCTACGCCAACCTGTATCTGGGGGAGTGGGGAAAAGATGCTGTTTTCTGATGATTCTCTATCTATGTATACGGATCATATTACATCATGGTTCCGCTACATAGACGATATTTTCATTATCTGGGACGGCCCCATTGAATCACTACAGCACTTTTTAGAAAGGATGAATAAAAACGAATTCAACTTGAATTTCACCATGAGTTTTGATAGAGAATGAGTATTCTTGCTAGATATTGAGGTCTTTAGAGACAATGATGGCAAACTAGGCAGTAATTTGTACAGAAAACCCACTGCGGGCAACACTATACTTCATGACACGAGTTTTCACCCTCAAACGTTAGTAAATTCAATACCGTATAGTCAGTATTTGCGGATAGGGCGGAATTGCTCTGGGGAACAAAACTTTAAAGTTCAGGCCTTACAGCTCCACGACAGGCTCCCTCAGAGCCGGGACAGAGGCTTTTGGAGGGGACTGAATGCCAGCCTCTTGCCAACCAATTATGGACCCTGGCATTTGGGGGAATGGTGCTCTTTGTGAGCTGTATGCCTGGGGACCCTTGAGGTGGCATTACTTTAGATTCAGGTCCATGTCCCCCAAGACACACAGACTCTGGGGACCCTGGATATGCCATTGTGATGGGAGTCACTAATAGGGGCACAAGGTGAATGAGAACCCCACTATGATCTGTGCTAGTCAGACTCAATGCTGTATATATGTATATATATTGTGTGTTGTCTCATTGTGTTGTGTACTATTTTCTGTGCTAGATTGGGGTGGGGCTGTATTCCAATGTTCTATTGTGTCTGTCTGCCTTGGATATCACAGGATGTGTATCTCTATGGAGGGAGGGGGGATTCCTCCAACAGCTCTCCCTGCTGATAAGACTGTTTACTGATGAGAAGTTATACACACCTGACCTGTGTGTCTATTGTCATTGGACAGTTTAACCCGCCCTGTTTTCCAAGGGTGGGGGGAAGTGTTTTGAAGTGGGATCTGTATAACATGTTTTTGAATAAATAATCATTCCTGCTTGAACCTCAAGACAGAGCCTTGTCTCGTATTTGGGGGAGAATTATTTGTATGGGTTCTTTGTTCGGCTGCCATTGTGTTCGGGAATGGAATGTCCTAAACCACTTTAACCCCTTTCATACTCGGGGTGTCGTAAGAGGCTATTCCCAAACCTCTCTGAAGAAAGCCTATCAATGAGTTCTGTCGCGAGACAGAAGCGAACACTTATGCCGCATACACACGATCAGACTTTCCGCCAACAAAACCGTGGATTTTTGCTCGAAGGTTGTTGTGCGCCGGACTTGTGTACACACGATCGGACTTTCCCACAACGGAGTCTTGTTGGCTGAAAAAGTGGGAATCTGCTCTCAAACAATAGTTGGCGGAAAGTCCAACAGCATCCGTATTATCATAAGATACAGCAACCAACAAACTAAAGCAAATAACATCATTTAAAAATACTGGCATATGCTGTTATCGGATTCCACATTAGGACAATTTGTCCCTGAACGCCCCCTTTTCTCTTTTAACCACTTCCCGCCCGGACCATAGCAGATGACGGCCGGGCGGTGGTTCAGTTATCCTGACTGGGCGTCATATGACGTCCAGCAGGATAACATGCCGCCACAAATGGGCACTGATTGGCACCATTATGTTCCAGATCTGCCCAGCAATGCCCCCAATATGTTTTATCGGTGCCACCTGTCATTGCCCATCGGTGCCACCTGTCAGTGCCCATCTGTGCCCATCAGTGCCCACCTATCAGTGCCAATCAGTGCCACACATCAGTGCCACCCATAAGTAACCATCAGTGCCACCCATATGTACCAATCAATGCCACCTACGAGTGCCCATCAGTGCCGCCTATGAGTGCCCATCGGTGCCACCTATGAGTGCCCATCGGTGCCGCATACCAGTGCCCATCAGTGCCGCCTATCAGTGCCCATCATCAGTGCCCGTCAGTGCCACCTCATCAGTGCCACCTCATTGGTGCCACCTCATCGGTGCCACCTCATCGGTGCCCATCAGTGCCGCCATATCAGTGCCCATCATTGAAGGAGAAAACTTACTTATTTACAAAAAATTTTAACAGAAACAAAGAAAAACCTTGTTTTTTTTAGAAATTCTTGGTCTTTTTTTATTTGTTGCGCAAAACATAATTACCGCAGAGGTGATCAAATACCACCAAAATAAAGCTCTATTTGTGGGAACAAAATGATAAAAAATTTGTTTGGGTACAGTGTAGCATGACCGCGCAATTGTCATTCAAATTACGACAGCGCTGAAAGCTGAAAATTGGCCTGGGCGGGAAGGTGTCTAAGTGCCTGGTATTGAAGTAGTTAAAAGAGTAAAACCCAACAAAGACAAACTCATTATGAATGAATACAGGGGTGGAGCTCGATCAGACCCCTGCAAATATAAGGGAACCTACATGTGCGGCACTTGCAGGTATTCCAAGTACATGTACACTAATAGGAATCCCATACTTCCCCATGGGCAAATATTCTGCCCCAGACATTTCGCAAATTGCAAAAAGATCAGTGTCATTTACATGCTACTCTGTGATTACAGTTGCTTTTTATATAGGCAAGACAAACTGGAGTTTTGTAAACGTGCCTATAGACATATTAGAAGCATGCAAACAAATAATCCCGAGCTACCTCTGGGCCGTCATACACAAACAGTGCATGGGGGTAGATTTCCCAGGATAAAATTTCTTATCTTGGATCGTGTCCACCCCACCCCCAGGGGTGGGGACTGGAACAAAACCCTCCTCCAGCTGGAGCTGAGGTGGATACTTACGCCACCCTACCTCCTGGACTCAACGAGGCCGTATGCTTCAAGACATTTTTGGAGGGGTTCTCATCCGGGGGCATGGAAAAAATAAAAAAATCATTATACCATGTACTTTGTGATGGAGCAATTCCCCCTCTTCTTTCCATCCCACGGATGTATTACCTCTCCACACCATGAAAGCTGTCCCTTCATGTCCCCCATCCCTGGCATCGTGTATGTAGCACGATTCTAATATAAGGTTATTGTCTGGTCAAGGCAATTCTATAACAAATAAAGTATTTGTTGCATATTTACCATTTCTTTATACTATGTGAAGCCACACCGTTTATCTATATGTAACAAAAATGTGAAGTCTCATAGAGTTAACTCTCTTATATTGAATGACATGTACATTGCTTGGATTTATATGTTATTCCCCTTTGAATCAGTGTTGGGAGCAGGAGCTTTGTTGCCCGTCTATACATCTTTGTTTTGAATATGCCTGCTCATAATTATATCTCAATTCTGACCACTAGGTGGTGCTGCTGGTGCAAGTGTAGGATTTTGCTGCGTTTTCCTTTCAGATCACAGTGTCTATTCTGTGGGCTCCCCTGGGTTTCACATCCAGTATGATTTGGGAATCCATGGCGGCTTCCTATGGTTGGCCATTCAGACTAGTTCATCTCCGTCCGGCCGCCATCTTGCTTCTCCGGCGCGCATGCGCTGTACGCTGGTGAGGCTATTGTGTCGGTGGGCCAGTGGGTGCAGGCCATCATTCCGCAGGCACGGTCGGGTTGGGGGGGCGTGCACGCTCCGCTCAGGAATCCGATGCTGCGATGCACCTGCACCTGCTCCCCAGATTTCAGACGCAGCTGATTTCAATCGGTAGCGTCCGTGATTGGTGGGGAGTTACTATAAATAACAGGCCCTGTGCAGCACAAGCCGACATCCACCTTCAGGTCGGATGCCGGAATGTGTCTTCACACGGTCGTCTATATGGCACAAGGTATGATTAAACCTATTTGCTCCTCTCTGGCTGCAGTGCTGCCTATGGATACCTCGGATCCCTTTCCTTCTCCTCAAGTCTCAACATCTTTAACAAATTTCAGACTTCACCACAGAGCTCACGCTTCACTCTGTCCAGGTGGTGTCTTATTTTGGTGTTGCTTTTAGGTTTTTGATTTTCTGCTTGTTCATTCCATCATTTTTTTTTTTTAGTGAATACCTCATGATGTGGTTTCAGGTGGATTCCACACTCTACGTTCAGGAACAGCAAGGCGTGTTCTGGGTTTTTTTCGGTCAGAGGTCATAGCTGGTTACACTACATACCAGAGGTAGGGGACTCGAGTCACATGACTTGACTTAAGTCAGACTTGAGTCACCTGTTAGAGGACTTGCGACTTGCTTGATAAAATTAAATAAATGACTCGACTTGACTTTGACTTGTCACTAATGACTTGCGACTTGACTTTGACTTGGGCTATTTGACTTGCAATGACTTGGCACCACCCCCCCCCCGAAAATATTACCCACACACTCCGCCCACCACCGCCTCTGAGCCAATCAGCATTTGCCAAATGTCATTGGAGCTGTTCAGGGTAGCGGTAGGAGTCATGTCAGTCCCTGCATCAAGTGCACCTGTTGAACGTTTGTTCAGCCATGGTGGGGTGATAATGCGACCCCATCGCTTACAACTGAGCGAGAAAGTACTTTCCAATTTATTTTTTTGCAAATGCAATGCATTTTAAGTGGCTATTCTCATCACCATTCAAGTGTCCAGATGTTGGCATTGTGTCAAGTTCAAACTTTGAGCTTAGTTATTTTCCCCCTCAGCAAGGACTACATTTTTTCAGGCTTGTTGGCCATTTAATTGCTGAGTGTTCTGCTCCTTGTCTGCTGTTTGGGCATTCAAAGTGTTTCTTTAATATGCCAAGAAAAAAGCACTAAGCAGTTTTGTTAATGTTGAAAGTAAAACAAAACCTTTCCTGAAAACTGACTTTTAACTCATTTTAAAGGTGGAAATGGGGTAGATCAGTATTTTGACTTAATTTGTGACTTGACCAAAATAAATGACTCGACTTGACTTGCTTGACTTCTAGCAGGGACTCGACTTGACTTGCTTGACTTCTAGCAGGGACTCCAATTGACTTGCTTGACTTCTAGCAGGGACTCGACTTGACTTGCTTGACTTCTAGCAGGGACTCCAATTGACTTGCTTGACTTCTAGCAGGGACTCGACTTGACTTGCTTGACTTCTAGCAGGGACTCCAATTGACTTGCTTGACTTCTAGCAGGGACTCGACTTGACTTGCTTGCTTTTCGCCACAGTAACTTGGGACTTGCTTGTGACTTGAAGGTTAAGACTTGAGACTTGCTTGTGACTTGCACACATGTGACTGACTCCCATGTGTGCTACATACCAGAATCTGTCACATCTACAGATCCATGCGAGCTGAGGTTTTATTTTTAAATGATTGTAACATTTGCAGTCTTCTCACCTGTACTTCATACATCATACGTTGCACATCACTTACAGTACATTCCTATTTCTACCTACCATGGTCTGTAGGTTTCAACCTCTAATTGTTTGTTTTTAACCACTTCCTGTCCGGCCTATAACAGCCGGGAAGTGGTTCTGTTATCCTGACTGGGCGTCATAGGACATCCAGCAGAATAACATGCCGGCGCGCGGCCGTGGGGACACGCAGCGCGGTGAGTGCGGCGTGTCACTCTGACACACCTCATCTCCGACTGTGATAAGAAGCCTCTGATAGAGGCTTCTTAACACGTGATCAGCTGTGGCCAATCACAGCTTATCATCGCGTGAACCGGGAAGTGCCGGTAAACTGCATTCCTCGGTGTGCACTGACAGGGAGAGCCGATTGGCGGCTCTCCCTGTCAGAGGGGGGGGGGGTCTGTGCTGATTATCAACTTCCACTGGGAACTCTGGAAGGAAGTGCTAGCCCATGATCAGCGACACCAGGAGGTAACCAGGCCGATCCAGGCGGAGATGCGGTTGGACGAGAGCTACAGAGCCCTCCGCTGGTATGTAGTCTAAGTGTGCCTGTGGACAGCGAACGACACCACAACAGAAGGCTTTGGCTACGGCGGGGCTGTTATTAGTGAGGCTGTCTGAGGACCCTGACTTTGGGTCCAATTTGGAGTGGCGTTTGGAAGAAATCTTGGAATACAGAGAACGGAGGCTGAATGTCTCAGAAGTTCCCTGGGCACTGGAAAATTTGGAGTCTCTAGCCAATCAGGAATGGGAGCTGGAGATCGCCTACAGACGGCTGCTAGATTCTGCTCAGCGGCAGGTCTGGGCTCCCTCTGCCTGGGACTATCAGGAAATACCAACTGACAACTCTGAAATCCTGGCTGAAGAGTCAGCAATGTGGCAGAGTAATGCTGCCCATACACTATACGAAAAATTTGCCGAACCCATTTTCGAAAAACGAACGTTCGGCTGTGAGCGCAAACGATGGTGCCATCACCCTCAGCTGGATGAGGGTACAGGAGGTGGAGCAGTCGGCTCATCTCTCCAGCCACAGATCACAGAATGTATGGAATTAATTGACTTTTCATCAGAGGAAGTTATGAATGATGAGTCACCTGCCCAAGTGTTGGCACTGGGCCCAAGGGCCACCAGCCCATGCCCTGGACTGTAAGCAATTCCAGAGACTGGGGATTTAATAGACTTTGGCAATGGTTTAGATCAAAGCATATTCATGAGTTAGAATGGCCCAGTCACGGTCCAGACCTAAATCACATTGAGAATCTGTGACAAGACTTGAAAATTGCTGTTCACAGACGCTCTCCATCCAATCTGACAGAGCTTGAGATATTTTACAAAGAAGAATGGGCAGAAATGTCCTCTCTAGATGTGCAAAGCTGGTAGAGACATCCCCAAAAAGACTTGTAGAGAAAGGGGGTTCTACAAAATATTGGCTCCGGGGGGCGCCATACAAATGCCCCTCACCCACACTTTTCACATATTGATTTGTATCATTTATCATTTTCCTTCCACTTCAAATTTATGTGACACTTTGTGTTGGTCTATCACATAAAATCCCAATAAAATACATTTACGTTTTTGGTTGAAACATGAGAAAATGTGGAAAATTTCAAGGGATATGAATACTTTTTCAAGGCACTGTACCTGCCTACTCCTTGTAGTGTATAATGATCCCCCTCCCCCCCAGTACCTACCTTCTTCCTCCTTGAAGTGTATGAGGATGTATCCCCGGCTGCAGTCGGTGTCTCGGATCTCACATTCTCCTCCATTAGATTCGCTCCTCTTCTGGAAATACAGAAGAAGTTTATTTTTTAGCTTCTTCAGCCTCTCGGGGCCGTCACCCCACCGGAGGGAGACGGGGTATGGGTACTGGAAGTCCTCCATCCTCTGGCAGTAAAGGTTGGTCTGGACAGGTGAAGGTCTGGGAGACAAACGTTGTGTGATCTGGGTGTGGATCATGGAATGGCTCAGAGCTCTTTACTTTCTGTTTCATTTTTTGCTCTCACCGAGATCTCTCCTCCTGTTCAAGGAAAGTCCCTCCACACACACAGCTCCACACACACAGACCTCCGCACACACACAGACCTCCGCACACACACAGACCTCCGCACACACACAGACCTCCGCACACACAGACCTCCGCACACACAGACCTCCGCACACACAGCCCTCCGCACACACAGACCTCCGCACACACAGACCTCCGCACACACAGCTCTCCGCACACACAGACCTCCGCACACACAGACCTCCGCACACACAGACCTCCGCACACACAGCTCTCCGCACACACAGACCTCCGCACACACAGCTCCCCGCACACACAGCTCCCCCGCACACACAGCTCCCCGCACACACAGACCTCCGCACACACAGCCCTCCGCACACACAGACCTCCACACACACACAGAGACCTCCGCACACACAGACCTCCGCACACACAGACCTCCGCACACACAGCCCTCCGCACACACAGACCTCCACACACACACAGAGACCTCCGCACACACAGACCTCTGCACACACAGCCCTCCGCACACACAGACCTCCACACACACAGAGACCTCCGCACACACAGACCTCCGCACACACAGACCCTCCGCACACACAGACCTCCACACACACACAGAGACCTCCGCACACACAGACCTCTGCACACACAGCCCTCCGCACACACAGACCTCCACACACACAGAGACCTCCGCACACACAGACCTCCGCACACACAGACCCTCCGCACACACAGACCTCCACACACACAGCCCTCCGCACACACAGCCCTCCGCACACACAGCCCTCCGCACACACAGACCTCCGCACACACAGACCTCCGCACACACAGCCCTCCGCACACACAGACCTCCGCACACACAGACCTCCGCACACACAGACCCTCCGCACACACAGACCTCCACACACACAGCCCTCCGCACACACAGCCCTCCGCACACACAGCCCTCCGCACACACAGACCTCCGCACACACAGACCTCCGCACACACAGCCCTCCGCACACACAGACCTCCGCACACACAGACCTCCGCACACACAGCCCTCCGCACACACAGACCTCCGCACACACAGACCTCCGCACACACAGACCTCCGCACACACAGCCCTCCGCACACACAGACCTCCACACACACAGACCTCCGCACACATAGCTCTCCGCACACACAGACCTCCGCACACACAGCTCTCCGCACACACAGACCTCCGCACACACAGACCTCCGCACACACAGACCTCCGCACACACAGACCTCCGCACACATAGCTCTTCGCACACACAGACCTCCGCACACATAGCCCTCCGCACACACAGACCTCCGCACACACAGACCTCCGCACACACAGACCTCCGCACACACAGACCTCCGCACACACAGACCTCCGCACACATAGCTCTTCGCACACACAGACCTCCGCACACATAGCCCTCCGCACACACAGACCTCCGCACACACAGCTCTCCGCACACACAGACCTCCGCACACACAGACCTCCGCACACACAGACCTCCACACACACAGACCTCCGCACACATAGCTCTTCGCACACACAGCTCTCCGCACACACAGACCTCCGCACACACAGACCTCCGCACACACAGACCTCCACACACACAGACCTCCGCACACATAGCCCTCCGCACACACAGACCTCCGCACACACAGACCTCCGCACACACAGACCTCCGCACACATAGCTCTCCGCACACACAGACCTCCGCACACACAGCTCTCCGCACACACAGACCTCCGCACACATAGCCCTCCGCACACACAGACCTCCGCACACACAGACCTCCGCACACACAGACCTCCGCACACACAGACCTCCGCACACACAGACCTCCACACACACACAGACCTCCGCACACACAGACCTCCGCACACACAGACCTCCGCACACACAGACCTCCGCACACACAGACCTCCGCACACACAGACCTCCGCACACACAGACCTCCGCACACACAGCCCTCCGCACACACAGACCTCCGCACACACAGCCCTCCGCACACACAGACCTCCGCACACACCCATTTTATAGAGGTTTTTAGATCCTTGGTCCAGCAGGATCTAGAAGGATTGTCAATCAAACCCAGTAGGTATAAAACAGACATAGAAAGGGGTATCAAATCCCTAGAAGAAAATAAGCAGATTGTCATCCGAAGTGCGGATGGGGAGGGGGGGGCTTGTTAGCCTTAAAGTGGAGTTGCACCCAAAAATGGAATTTCCACTTTTTGGATTCTCCCCCCCCTCCGGTGTCACATTTGGCATCTTTCAGGGGGGAGGAGGGAGCAGATACTTGTCTTATACAGGTATTTGCTCCCACTTCCTGGCATAGATCACCGCGGTGATTGCGGTGACCTACGCCACTTCCGCCGCCTACCCCATCCTCCCCCGCTGTATGCTGTGAGACACAGAATACAGCAGGGACCTGTGAGGACATGCAGCGTGGCTCGCGCATGCGCAGTAGGGAAGCAGGAAGTAAAGCCGCACAGCTTCACTTCCTTATTTCCTTACGGAGGATGGCGGCGGCAGCAGCTGAGAGCCGAAGGATGGATCGGTTTCGGCTGCCGACATCGCAGGCTCCCTGGACAGGTAAGTGTCCATATATTAAAAGTCAGCAGCTTCAGTATTTGTAGCTGCTGGCTTTTAATATTTTTTTTTCAGCAAACCTCCACTTTAATAAATCTGACTATTTAGCCGAGCTAAACAGACTTGTCTATGATGCTGAAACATATGAAAAACTGGGATGTAACCCTACCAACAAATTCAAAGCCAAGCTTAGATGTCTGGTAAAGGATGCCCAAGATGAAGGTATTGTCACCAAAAAAGAGGTGAGATATCTGGTACCAGATGCCCCATGAGTGCCAGTTATCTACCAATTACCCAAAATTCATAGGAACCCAGCCAAACCTCCTGGCAGACCCATTGTGAGTGGGGTGGATTCTTTGTTTGCCAGAATTGGTGAATACTTAGATTGTTCTCTACAGCCGCTGGCACAAAGTTGTCCAGCCTACCTCAGGGATAGCAGACATCTCATGGAATGATTACAGCAGGTAGTAGTTGGCGATGGCCATATACTAGCCGGTATTGATGTCAATTCTCTGTATACCAACATTCAAAGGAGACATGCAGTTGAAGCTGTGGTTTGGGCCTTAAATAATAACAAAATTAAAAACCAACCCAAAAGATTTTCTTGTCCATGCCCTGGATCTAGCCATGAGCCACAACTTTTTCTGGCATGATAAGCAATATTTCAGACAGAGGAAGGGTGTGGCTATGGGGGCAAAGTATGCCCCCTCGGTGGCGAACTTCCTCATGAGTTTTTGGGAGAAAGATGCCATTTCTGGTGCTAACATTCCTCAGCTTAAGTTTTACAAGCGTTATATCGACGATATTATTATTATTTGGGCAGGATCAAATTAGTCTTTTTCCCAGTTTTTGTCGAAAATTGGTGAGAATAGGTTTGGTATATCATTCTCAGCTACTTCTGACAGTCACAGCATCAATTTCCTTGATTTAGTCATTTTCAAGGACAACCATTTACTGTCCACTAAAACCTATTTTAAGGAAGTAGACAGAAATGGGTATATTCCCCTGGGAAGTTGCCATCACCCCTGGTGGCTTAGTTCCACTCCCAAAAGCCAATTTCTGGGAGTCAGGCGCAATTGCGCAAGAATCAAGGATTTTGACTTACAAGCGCAAGTTCTGTTTGATAGGTTTTTGGAAAAAGGTTACACTCCATGCAAGTTAAATAAAACCTTATCTATAGCAAGAGGTATGAACAGGGACAATCAAAGAAGGTAGCTGTCAAAAGAGATTTTGGCATTGCTTTTATGTCAGGTTTTACCCGCCAACACAAACAAGTGGAACAAATTATTCGTAAATATTGGCATCTTCTGTTGAAAGACGATGATTTAGCCAGATTGCTACCTAGTAAACCACAGTTTATCTACACTAAGCCCCCCACGCTACGACTCAAGCTGGCACCCAATGTTGTAGACCCCCTGAAAAAGCTATGCAACTTTTTAGATCAGGTGGGTTTTTTCAGTTGTGGGAGATGTGTTATGTGTAAAACATCCAAACACAGGGTGAGGAAAACAGCTGAGTTCACAGCACACGCCACTGGTCACTCCTTCAAAATCAACGAATTTATTACAAGTGGTACCACCCATGTCACCTACTTATTGTCCTGTCCATGTGGGTTACAATACGTAGGTAGGACCACCAGAGCATTGGGAGTTCGATTACGAGAACATGTTAATAGGTTTAAGAAGGGTTTCAAACATTACAGTTTATCCAATCATTTCAGACTATTTCACGGAAGGGACCCTAGTGGCCTCACCTTCTGTGGCATAGACAGAGTTGAGGGTCATTGGAGAGGAGGTAACCTTAAGCGAATTACAGTGCCCTGCAAAAGTATTCACCCCCCTTGACTTTTTACCTATTTTGTTACATTACAGCCTTTAGTTCAATGTTTTTTTTTTTTTTTTTTTAATCTGAATTATATGTGATGATCAGAACACAATAGTCTAAGTTGGTGAAGTAAAATTAGACAAATATATACATAAAACGATTTTTAAGAAATAAAAAAATGATAATTGTCATGTGCGTTTGTATTCACCCCCTTTGTTATGAAGCCCATAAAAAGCTCTGGTGCAACCAATTACCTTCAGAAGTCACATAATTAGTGAAATGATGTCCACCTGTGTGCAATCTAAGTGTCACATGATCTGTCATTACATAGACACACCTTTGTGAAAGGCCCCAGAGGCGGCAACACCTAAGCAAGAGGCACCACTAACCAAACACTGCCATGAAGACCAAGGAACTCTCCAAACAAGTAAGGGACAATGTTGTTGAGAAGTACAAGTCAGGGTTAGGTTATAAAAAAAATATCCAAATCTTTGATGATCCCTAGGAGCACCATCATATCTATCATAACCAAATGGAAAGAACATGGCACAACAGCAAACCTGCCAAGAGACGGCCGCACACCAAAACTCACGGAGCGGGCAAGGAGGACATTAATCAGAGAGGAGCACAGAGACCTAAGGTAACCCTGGAGGAGCTGCAGAGTTCTACAGCAGAGACTGGAGTATCTGTACATAGGACCACAATAAGCCGTACGCTCCATAGAGTTGGGCTTTATAGCAGAGTGGCCAGAAGAAAGACATTACTTTCATCAAAAAACAAAATGGCACGTTTTGAGTTTGGGAAAAGGCATGTGGGAGACTCCCAAAATGTATGGAGGAAGGTGCTCTGGTCTGATGAGACTAAAACTGAACTTTTTGGCCACCAAAGAAAACACACAGCTCTCTGCACACCCATTTTATAGAGGTTTTTAGATCCTTGGTCCAGCAGTAGGGTTGTCCCGATACCGATACTAGTATCGGTATCGGCACCGATACCGAGCATTTGCCCAAGTACTTGTACTCGGGCAAATGCTCCCGATGCTTCCCCCGATACCCGGAAGACAGCTGTGATCGGCGCGTGGGGGAGTTACAAGATTCTCCCCCAGCGGCTTTCACCAGCTTTAGTGACAGACAGCGGTGATCGCTCACAGCTGACTGTCACTGCATCCTCCTCCATGCCCCCTCCTTTCCTCTGTCCCCCTCCGCTGTCCCCTGCATTCCTCTCTCCTTATCTGTCCCCCTCCGTTCTCCCCCTCCGTTCCTCTCTCCTTATCTGTCCCCCTCCGTTCTCCCCCTCCGTTCCTCCGTCCTCCTCCTCCTTCCTTTGTTTATGGAGAGAGTCAGCTGACTCTGTCTATTCACATAACTGAAACATTGTAATCTCCTGTGATTACGATGTGTCAGTTTATGAATGGAGAGGAGCCGCTGTCTTCTCTCCATTCATTCTCAGTGCAGCTGAGACTGCAGAGAAAGGGACTGGGGAATCTCTATCCTCTGTCTCTTTCTCTGTCTCAAGGGGGAGATATCAGAGGTCTGTTAGGACCCCTGATATCTCACCAAAGCCCCCCAACAGGGCTGATTAAAAAAAAAAAAAAATAAAGAATAAAAAAATTATTGTAAAAAATAAAAATTATAAAAAAAAAAAAATAACACACACATACAACGTTCACCCCCCCCCCCCCAAAAAAAAAGCACTGTTAAAAAAAAAAAAACTGTCACGTGACATTAAAAAAAAGTATCGGTACTTGTACTCGGTCCTAAAAAAGTGGTATCGGGACAACCCTATCCAGCAGGATCTAGAAGGATTGTCAATCAAACCCAGTAGGCGTAAAACAGACATAGAAAGGGGTATCAAATCCCTAGAAGAAAATAAGCAGATTGTCATCCGAAGTGCGGATAAGGGGGGGGGCTTGTTATCCTTACTAAATCTGACTATTTAGCCGAGCTAAATAGACTGGTCTATGATGCTGAAACATATGAAAAACTTGGAGGTAACCCTACCAACAAATTCAAAGCCAAGCTGAGACGTCTGGTAAAGGATGCCCAAGATGAAGGTATTGTCACCAAAAAAGAGGCGAGATATCTGGTATCAGATGCCCCACGAGTTTAGCCGAGCACACACAGACCTCTGCACACACAGCTCTCCACACACAGACCTCTGCACACACAGCTCTCCACACACAGACCTCCGCACACACAGACCTCCGCACACATAGACCTCCGCACACACAGACCTCCGCACACACAGACCTCCGCACACACAGCTCTCCGCACACACAGCCCTCCGCACACACAGACCTCCGCACGCACAGCTCTCCGCACGCACAGACCTCCGCACGCATAGACCTCCGCACACACAGACCTCCGCACACACAGCTCTCCGCACACACACAGACCTCCGCACACACAGCTCTCCGCACACACACAGACCTCCGCACACACAGCTCTCCGCACGCACAGACCTCCGCACACACAGACCTCCGCACACACAGACCTCCGCACACACAGCTCTCCGCACACACACAGACCTCCGCACACACAGCTCTCCGCACACACACAGACCTCCGCACACACAGACCTCCGCACGCACAGACCTCCGCACGCACAGCTCTCCGCACGCACAGACCTCCGCACGCACAGACCTCCGCACACACAGACCTCCGCACACACAGCTCTCCGCACACACACAGACCTCCGCACACACAGCTCTCCGCACACACACAGACCTCCGCACACACAGCTCTCCGCACGCACAGACCTCCGCACACACAGACCTCCGCACACACAGACCTCCGCACACACAGCTCTCCGCACACACACAGACCTCCGCACACACAGCCCTCCGCACGCACAGACCTCCGCACACACAGACCTCCGCACACACAGCTCTCCGCACGCACAGACCTCCGCACACACAGACCTCCGCACACACAGCTCTCCGCACACACAGCCCTCCGCACACACAGACCTCCACACACACAGACCTCCGCACACACAGACCTCCGCACACACAGAACTCCATACACACAGACCTCCGCACACACAGAACTCCATACACACAGACCTCCGCACACACAGACCTCCGCACACACAGAACTCCATACACACAGACCTCCGCACACACAGACCTCCGCACACACAGACCTCCGCACACACAGATCTCCGCACACACAGCTCTCTGCACACACAGACCTCCGCACGCACAGACCTCCGCACGCACAGACCTCCGCACACACAGACCTCCGCACGCACAGACCCTCCGCACGCACAGCTCTCCGCACACACAGCCCTCCGCACACACAGACCTCCGCACACACAGACCTCCACACACACAGACCTCCGCACACACAGCTCTCCGCACACACAGCCCTCCGCACACACAGACCTCCGCACACACAGATCTCCGCACACACAGAACTCCATACACACAGACCTCCGCACACACAGACCTCCGCACACACAGAACTCCATACACACAGACCTCCGCACACACAGATCTCCGCACACACAGCTCTCTGCACACACAGACCTCCGCACGCACAGACCTCCGCACGCACAGACCTCCGCACGCACAGACCTCCGCACGCACAGACCCTCCGCACGCACAGCTCTCCGCACGCACAGCCCTCCGCACACACAGACCTCCGCACACACAGACCTCCACACACACAGACCTCCGCACACACAGCTCTCCGCACACACAGCCCTCCGCACACACAGCCCTCCGCACACACAGACCTCCGCACACACAGCTCTCTGCACACACAGACCTCCGCACGCACAGACCTCCGCACGCACAGACCTCCGCACGCACAGATCTCCGCACGCACAGCTCTCCGCACGCACAGACCTCCGCACGCACAGACCTCCGCACGCACAGACCTCCGCACGCACAGACCTCCGCACGCACAGACCTCCGCACGCACAGACCTCCGCACGCACAGACCTCCGCACGCACAGCTCTCCGCACGCACAGACCTCCGCACGCACAGACCTCCGCACGCACAGACCTCCGCACGCACAGACCTCCGCACGCACAGCCCTCTGCACGCACAGACCTCCGCACACACAGACCTCCGCACACACAGACCTCCGCACACACAGCTCTCCGCACACACAGACCTCCGCACACACAGATCTCCGCACACACAGACCTCCGCACACACAGATCTCAGCACACACAGACCTCCGCACACTGAGTGACCAGTAGAAACGGTTAATACGAACAAATCGTGCAATGACAATTCAAAATGGTCTTTGATAATGCCTTGTAGGTTGGCGAAACATGTTGACGTATTTCCGGTGGCACTGACGTCATTTCCTGCTCCTTGGAACGCACTTCCTGGTTTCTGGAACGCAGGCCGTGAGCAGCGTCCGGATCCATCTCTAATCCCTTTACATGCCTGTTTTTATCAACCATTTTGTAAGCACCCATTTTTATATGGAATAAATCCCTTTTCAAAAGGTACTTTTCACTATTAGTTCCATTTTTTTATCCTTTTTTGGTGCCTGGTGATTCTGCTGAGAAATTCCAACAAGAAATCCTTTGATCTGATGTGCACAACACCACCCCTGAGCTTCTCTAGATACCATCACATAAGCCTGAAGTGACCCCCAGACTGCAAAGCTGGGGGGTCATCGCCATTTGGGATCTGAGAACACCACTAGGTGATGTTTTTTATCAAAGACCCAGAACAACAACCCTGTGATTTACACTATGGCCATTTCTCCTTTGTCTACATGCCTTTGTGCCGGTTCACACTAGATGCGGCACGACTTGCAGGTCGCCTCACCGAGGCGACCTGCACACGACTGCCGGGGCGACTTGCAAGACGACTTCTGTATAGAAGTCTATACAAGTCGCCCCCAGGGTAGTACAGGAACCTTTCTTCTAAGTCGGAGCGACTTGCGTCGCTCCGATTAGAACAGTTCCATTGTACAGAATGGGAGGCGACTTGTCAGGCGGCTAGGTCGCCTGACAAGTCGCCCCCGTGTGAACCGGCCCTTTGAGCTCCAGTCTGTGAATTTCCTGCACATAGACAAGTCACACTGCCAGCTGGACATCCCTGGTTTGGTCTGCATACAAGCCTTTATTGCTTGCTTTTTGGTAAGCGCAAAATCTATGTGGTGAAGGCATAGGTGTGCGCAGCCTATTGCATTAGGGTGTGCACCCCAAATGTATTAAAACATGGAAAGTGTTAGTAGAGCAGTAGACTTGTCAGTAGGGCAGTGGATGGTGTCAGTAGGTTGTTCTTTTAATCTTTTTATTATTTAAAAAAAAAATTTAGGAGCCCTGTTATGGGGCTATGGGGAATCTGCGCCAGAAGGGGTGATTAGGGTGTGCCCAGGCACACCCGGCACACCCCCTGACGCCTATGGGTGAAGGATCACTGTAAGCGGAGTGTTAATGCAATCTTCACAATCAAGTCCTCTTTGTGCAATATTGAGGTGCTTTTCTTTGGGACTTTTTCTCATTTTTTTCACTCGAGGTCTCTGTTTTTCTTCAGTCAAGATCATATGCATATACTGACTCACAACTTTACTTGCAATGGTTATCACTGATTTTTTATGACATTATTTGATTACTGCACATTTTTTCGGATTTCTTTGGTGTTGTGTTTATAAGAGGGATCTTTTTGATTTATAATTGATCATTTTATGATATGTATGATTTATTTATGTACATTCACATTCAATCCATGGTATAGCGCAGTTTTTTTCTATACATTTGACAATTCAATACAGGAAGTAAAATAACTATACCTATACAACACAAAAATGTGTATTATATGTTAAAAGAGCTGATGAATCATGCTCAAAATGGTATGTAATACCTCCTAATAGAATAGGAATACCGGAAAAACAGGGACACCGAAAATGATGTGAAATAAAAATATAATGTATATAAAATCTGCACCAGAAATGGTATCAGAAAAATGCATATAGCATAATATTTGTTAACACTGAACCTTGGGGTACCCCACTGATATCACTGAACCTTGGGGTACCCCACTGATAACACTGAACCTTGGGGTACATCACTAAAAACAGTGAACCTTGGGGTACCCCACTAACACTGAACCTTGGGGCATGCCACTAATAACACTTAACTTTGGGGTACCCCACTAATAACATTGAACCTTGGGGTACCCCACTAACACTGAACCTTGGGGCATGCCACCAATAACACTTAACTTTGGGGTACCCCACTAACACTGAGCCTTGGGGTACACCACTAATAACACTGAACCTTAGGGCATGCCACTAATAACACTGAACCTTGGGGTACCCCGCTAATGACACTGAACCTTGGGGTACACCACTGATAACACTTATCCTTGGGGTGCCCCACTAACAGAGCCTTGGGGTACACCACTAATAACACTGAACCTTGGGGTACCCCACTAACACTGAACCTTGGGGCATGCCACTAATAACACTGAACCTTGGGGTACCCCACTGATAACACTTAACCTTGGGGTGCCCCACTAACACTGAGCCTTGGGGTACACCACTAATAACGCTGAACCTTGGGGTACCCCACTAATAAAACTGAATCTTGGGGTACCCCACTAATAAAACTGAATCTTGGGGTACCCAATTAATAACACTGAACCTTGGGGTACCCCACTAATAACACCTAACCTTGGGGTACGTAATTAATAACCTTAAACCATTCAGAGTAAGAATCATTAACCACTACTCTGAATTGGTGAGATCTGCAGCCCAGGCACCATCCTGTCCATAAGTTCCGGGATATGGATAGTGGGTCAACATGGTGCTAGGAGGGGCCAGGTTTCCCTCTGGGGATAAATTGCTGATCATGATCTGTTTGGGTGGAGAATCATCACTCACCCCTGAACACTAGGTACCATTTTGTCCCTGGTGGCAAGTTTCTTGGCTCACACTACATATTTATATGGGTTTATTTTGGTGTCCAATCAGTACTGATAATTGGGGTTTCAGACATTGTTGCCCCTGCTATTGCACATTTTTAGTATCTATTTTCAATACCCATTTAGTATAGTACCTCCCTAGCATACACATTGACCTCATTTGTAACACATTGAGACCATTCCTTGTCTATATTGATAGTACCTGGAGGTATTTAGTATTGGGAGAGGCCAGGTTTCTCTCTGTGGATAAATTGAGGAGGCTCATTGAGGGCTTGTCTTTTCCTTGGAGCTCACGGTCTGTTTGGTTGGAGAATCATCACTCACCTTTGCAAACACTAGATCATTTCCAGTCTCTAGTGGCAAGTTTCCTGGCTGACATCACACGCATACATGGGTATATTCTTGTTACATAGTTACATAGTAGGCGAGGTTGAAAAAAGACACAAGTCCATCAAGTCCAACCTATGTGTGTGATTATATGTCAGTATTACATTGTATATCCCTGTATGTTGCGGTAATTCAGGTGATTATCTAATAGTTTCTTGAAGCTATCAAAACTCCCCGCTGAGACCACCGCCTGTGGAAGGGAATTCCACATCCTTGCCGCTCTTACAGTAAAGAACCCTCTACGTAGTTTAAGGTTAAACCTATTTTCTTCTAATTTTAATGAGTGGCCACGAGTCTTGTTAAACTCTCTTCCGCGAAAAAGTTTTATCCCTATTGTGGGGTCACCAGTCCAGTATTTGTATATAGAAATCATATCCCCTCTCAAGTGTCTCTTCTCCAGAGAGAATAAGTTCCGAGCTCACAACCTTTCCTCATAACTAAGATCCTCCAGACCCTTTATTAGCTTTGTTGCCCTTCTTTGTACTCGCTCCATTTCCAGTACATCCTTCCTGAGGACTGGTGCCCAGAACTGGACAGCATACTCCAGGTGCGGCCGGACCAGAGTCTTGTAGAGCGGGAGAATTATCGTTTTATCTCTGGAGTTGATCCCCTTTTTAATGCCAATATTCTGTTTGCTTTGTTAGCAGCAGCTTGGCATTGCATGTCATGTCATCTACTAGGACCCCCAGGTCCTTTTCCATCCTAGATTCCCCCAGAGGTTCTCCCCCAGTCTATAGATTGCATTCAGATTTTTGCCACCCAGATGCATTATTTTACATTTTTCTACATTGAACCTCATTTGCCAAGTAGTTGCCCACCCCATTAATTTGTTCAGGTCTTTTTGCAAGATTTCCACATCCTGCGGAGAAGTTATTGCCCTGCTTAGCTTAGTATCGTCTGCAAATACAGAGATGGAACTGTTTATCCCATCCTCCAGATCGTTTATGAACAAATTAAATAGGATTGGTCCCAGCACAGAACCCTGGGGAACCCCACTACCCACCCCTGACCATTCTGAGTACTCCCCATTTATCGCCACCCTCTGAACTCGCCCTTGTAGCCAGTTTTCAATCCATGTACTCACCCTATGGTCCATGCCAACGGACCTTATTTTGTACAGTAAACGTTTATGGGGAACTGTGTCAAATGCTTTTGCAAAATCCAGATACACCACGTCTACGGGCCTTCCTTTATCTAGATGGCAACTCACTTCCTCATAGAAGGTTAACAGATTGGTTTGGCAAGAACAATTCTTCATGAATCCATGCTGATTACTGCTAATGATACCGTTCTTATTACTAAAATCTTGTATATAGTCACTTATCATCCCCTCCAAGAGTTTACATACTATTGATGTTAGGCTAACTGGTCTGTAATTCCCAGGGAAGTTTTTTGGGCCCTTTTTAAATATTGGTGCTACATTGGCTTTTCTCCAATCAGCTGGTACCATTCCAGTCAATAGTCTGTCTGTAAAAATTAGGAACAACGGTCTGGCAATCACCTGACTGAGTTCCCTAAGTACCCTCGGATGCAAGCCATCTGGTCCCGGTGATTTATTAATGTTAAGTTTCTCAAGTCTAATTTTAATTCTGTCCTCTGTTAACCATGGAGGAGCTTCCTGTGTTGTGTCCTGAGGATAAACTCTGCAGTTTTAGTTACTGAAGCCCCCCGATTCACTCGTGAAGACTGAGGAGAGGAATAAATTCAATACCTTTGCCATCTCCCCATCCTTTGTAACCAGATGTCCTTCCTCATTCTTTATGGGGCCAATATGGTCTGTCCTCCCTTTTTTACTGTTTACATACTTAAAGAATTTCTTGGGATTTTTTTTGCTCTCCTCCGCTATGTGTCTTTCATGTTCTATCTTAGCTGTCCTAATTGCACCCTTACATTTCTTGTTGCATTTCAAGTCTGAATGCTGATGATGATCCCTCAACCTTGTATTTTTTGAAGGCCTTCTCCTTTGCTTTTATATGCATTTTTACATTGGAGTTAAGCCATCCAGGATTTTTGTTCGCTCTTTTAAATTTATTACCCAATGGGATACATTGGTTAATGCCCTTATTTAATATGCTCTTAAAGCAAACCCATCTCTCCTCCGTATTCTTTGTTCCTAATATTTTATCCCAATTTATGCCTTTTAGCAAGGTTTGTAGTTTAGGGAAGTTGGCTCTTTTGAAATTCAGTGTCTTTGTGTTCCCTTTATGTTTCCTATTTGTGTGATTTATACTGAAACTAATTGACCTGTGATCGCTGTTACCTAAATTGCCCCGTATTTCCACATCTGTTATCAGGTCTGTATTGTTGGTAATCAGTAGATCTAGTAATGTTTTATTTCTAGTTGGTGCGTCTACCATCTGACCCATAAAATTGTCCTGCAAGACATTAAGGAACTGGCGAGCCTTAAATGAATGCGCGGTTCCCTCCACCCAGTCTATGTCTGGATAATTAAAATCCCCCATTATGATAACACTTCCCATCCTTGCTGCTAATCCAATTTGTGATAGGAGATCCGTCTCCACTTCCTCCCTCAGGTTAGGGGGCCTATAGCATACTCCCAGTATTATTTTCCCCTTAGCTTCATCCCTTTGGAGCTCTACCCATAAGGATTCCACCTCCTCTCTAGCCCCCTCAGTGATGTCATCTCTCACATTCACTTGTACATTATTCTTGATATATAGGCATACCCCTCCCCCTTTTTTACCCTCTCTATCCTTGCGGTATAGGGTATACCCTTGAATGTTTGCCAGACAATCATGAGAGCTGTTGAACCAGGTCTCTGAAATTCCCACAAAATCCAAATCCAAATCCTCCTCGTACAACAGTATCTCTAGTTCACCCAAACCCAAACAAAATGTATTTTCTTTTTTTCCCACAAATAGAGCTTTCTTTTGGTAGTATTTGATCACCTCAGCATTTTTTTTCTGCACTATAAACAAAAAAAGAGCGACAATTTTGAAGAAAAAGCGTTTTTTTTTTTCTATAATAAATATCCCCCCAAAATATATATATATATAAAAAAACAAATTTCTTCCTCAGTTTAGGCTGATTTGTATTCTTCTACAAATGTTTGGTAAAAAAAATTTGCAATAAGTGTATATTGATTGGTTTGCCCAAAAGTTATAGCATCTACATGAAGCGCACTACCCCCGTAGGAGCTGCTGGGTAGTTGGTTCTTCCCTGAAGTGTGTTCCCGTTACCCCCTATCCCTCACAGATGTGACACGACAGACAGTCCATGAACATTAAACTTTATGAACTTTATTCAACTTCTGGCATTCCATTGTTATCACATGACTCAATCCAGAATATGCAAAGCATTGGTGGAGAACTCTCATCTTGCACTGGTTCCAAAATGTGTAATGCATCTTTCCTTCCTCCTGTTAGTCACTATTTCCTGACTTCCAATTTAACTCTAAGGACGATACTCTGAATAAAGTCCAGAGGGGCGACTTTTTGGATTCCTCCTGGGTGTTAGTTCTCTAAGGCCCACTCCTATTCCTTTTCCTGGACCCGCACTCTAACCCCTTTAAAGTCTCTTGAAAGCACTGTTCCCCTGGGTTACACTCACTTGTGTTTACCGAGCGATCGTCCATAATTCCACAGAAGATCCTCTCCCAGTCTTTGTATCTGTCAGTAGTAACGACCTCCATGTAAATCTCCTGCAGTCTCTTCTCCACCTGCATGTTCCTCCCTCTCCCCCGCAGGGGAGAGCACCAACGCTGTACTGGTCTCTACATCCTTCTTCTCTGGATCTCAGCAGACCAACCACACCAGGAAGCATGTGACCAAGCCTTTTATAGCAGTCCCGCCTCCGCCCAAACAAAATAATGATTGGTCCAGAGGGGTCTCCAAAAGACTGCCTGTCACTCCAGTCCTTTATTCCTCTGATTTTCCAGAACATTTCTTAGAAAAAGGTGGAAATTACACAGGCAGAGTGCAGGTGGCCACACCTTCCTCTACTCTAATCAACCTCCAATGCCAATCAAACCCACCAGCTTACACCACATGGTAAAACACTGGTAATTTGGCCTATTTCTAAACCTACCTATCTAATCTAGCACACTCCTAAGCAGGTGGGCGCTACATACAAAATAGGGGACAGAGAGATGGTATTTTTATTTATTTATTTATTTTTTACTAGTAATGGCGGTGATCTGTGATTTTTAGCGGGACTGCGACATTGCGGCGGACAGATCGGACACTTTTTTTGGGACCACTGACATTTATACAGCGATCAGCGCTATAAAAATGCACTGATTACTGTATAAATGTCACTGGCAGGGTAGGAGTTAACACTAGAGGGAGATCAAGGGGTTAAATGTTTTCCCTGGGAGGTGTTTATAACTGTGGGGGGAGGGGACTGACTGGAGGAAGAGAGAGATCGCTGTTCCTGATCACTAAGAACAGACAATCTCTCTTTCCTGTCAGAACGAGGATCTGTTTGTTTACATTGACAGATCCCTGTCCTGGCTCTCTGTGGAGCGATCGCAGGTGGCCGGTGGACATCGCGGCCGTTGGTCACAGGCTCCGGCACCCACTGTATCTATTGTAAGAACCGACGTACGGCTACGGTGATTCGCGCAGTAGAGCCAACCTGCCGCAGTATAATGACGGCGGCCGATCGGCAAGTGGTTAATAAAAATCTCACTCAGTTTAAGTTGGTGCAATCTCTTTGTGATTGTAGGTTCATGCAGTAACCTAAACACCCCACTATTACATTTCGGGGTTATTGAAGACTTCAGTTGTCATCAAACAGTCAGCTCTTCGGTTATCAACATCTGGTTGGTTGTTGATCCTCAGAATTAGTATTCTGTGTTAAAGTGATTGTAAAAGCCTTCTTTTTTTTTTTTTAAATAACACACTTACCTCCACTGTGCAACTCATTTTGCACAGAATGGCCCCGAACCTTCTCTTCTGGGGTCCCCCGGCTCCTCCCCACATCTGATAACTCCCCCCCGGAGAGGCGCTTCCCCAGAGGGGTTACCTTGCGGGCGCGCTCCCGAGTCCATCATTTGTGTCTATAGACACAGAATGTCGGACTCGGCCCCGCCCCCCCGCATCATTTGATTTGATTGACAGCAGCGGGAGCCAATGAAATGAAATAATCTGAAAACACAACATTGTAACCATTTTTATTCATTTACATTTTTACATTGTAACAGACTAAAGTGCCATATATAGGAAGATCCATTTCAGGCAACCAATCAAACATCAGACCTGCAACAAAAATCGATGGGTGAAGAATGAACGTTGTAATGTGATTGGCTCATAGGACCTGTCTGGATCCACCCCCCCACCCCCTCCATCACCTACCTTTCCCAATAGTTTTATAAATAAGACCCCCAATGGCCAGCAGTATGGAGACTTCATATTTACTCTTAGGACTCAGACACACCAGTACATTGTAGTAACATGGCATGCATGTGTTGGGTTTTAATGGCTCCCCAATGCACCGCAGCACATGTATGTTGTGATACAAAACGCCACATGCCAGAAATGTTCCTGTGTTGAGGTAGGTTACAACCCATTGGTTATTATGAATGGACTTGCTAATGCAGCCGGCTGCAATGCATCTCAAGGCACAAAACTGTCCGTGTTGCAGCAAAGTTTATAGTGTGAACAGACCCTGAAGGACACAAATAATAATTGCACTTCAAAACATCGATATTCTTCCCTGAGGTTCCATGGAAATATTAATCACAAGGACACTTATTATGTGTATTGTGTGAAAGAAATGTTACATTCTGTATAAACCCGTATTATATTCTGTATGCTTTGCTTATATTCTGCACTCGGCATTAATAATGTTCTAATTACATTTTTTATTATTCTTTAGTGTCTGATAAGAAGATGGCCTGTCTATGTTCTTTACTGTAAGAGCGGCAAGGATGTGGAATTCCCTTCCACAGGCGGTGGTCTCAGCGGGGAGCATTGATAGCTTAAAAAAACTATTAGATAATCACCTGAATGACCACAACATACAGGGATATACAATGTAATACTGACATATAATCACACACATAGGTTGGACTTGATGGACTTGTGTCTTTTTTGGACCTCACCTACTATGTAACTATGTAACGCCCCTTGTTACTGTAAAAGTACAATTATAATATCAATGTGATACCGATGTAATCATGGTTATAGAAAACTCAAGATATGCCAAATAAACTGGAGAGTGATTTGGAAAGATGCTGAGTGTATCTTGTTGTGTCTGTTCCCTACTGCAGCCATTATTATTATCTGGAACCGCTGATCGGTATGAGGATAGGAGTTGCCTTTCTATAAAATTTCCAAGACAGTTGCACTGCAAAAGATGGAAAAGGTTATGTGTGTACGATGTTTGTCCATAAAGTAGATTGAGGAGATGGTATAAGCTGTGAGAGGTCAGAGGTCAGAGGCCAGAGGGCGGAGTCACTGGTTTTCCAAGTGATGGGTGGAGCTGAGAGGGTGAGAGAACCTCCACCAGAGCCTCATCTATTGGCCCCATAGAGCAATGTGTGGTCACAGCACCAACCAACTAAATAGCACTTTATTTGCTGTTGCCATCAATTGATGGTGAACCATCTCACTGATATGGCTTGGATTTTCTGGGAGAAGAGACAACCCCAACCATGACTATTCTATGGAAGACTGATGGACCATCATGGCTCCTCCGTGCAGTCTTTATCATCATTATTGGGAACATGGAGGTGGTGCTGTGTAGTCACATGGTATCCAAAGGAGGATGAAGTTCTGCTGAACCACCATGTCACCTATAATACACTATTATTGTAAATACAGTATGTAACTGGTGATACCATAGGGGACAACCTTGATTGTTCTCAGCCCCCCCCCCCAGCCAGAAGCAGTTGGCTCTCTCCTGTCTGAGGCTCAGTGAGTGAAGATCAGAGTTCCAGAGAATGAGTGCAGCACATGAGAAGTTGTGGAGCAATGATCCATGGAGATCCCAGAGAATATAGACAATGGGAGGCTAGGACATTCCCCTCCTCCTCATTCTCTGATCCTTCACTGATGAGTCCCTGTGTGCTTGTTTCCTCTGGAATTATTTATCAGTGTTTTATGGCTGCTGTAGACAAGTGATGGAGCCACGCTCTGACAATATTATATCCCGATCCGACTAAGTGACACCAAAACAGGGATTTTCAGGAGTCTCTGTCCCGGAGAATTGTGTGATCCCCGGACACAGTCATAGATCATCACTGGAAGACGATGTGATATTCGGGGTAGGCCTGGATGTCATTAAATATCACAAACATTGAAGGATTCTGGATGTTATCCGTCACACTGTCATAAAGGTCGGTGGGGTTGGCTGCGTTTTTGGCTGGAGGTGCTATCATCCCTTTAAGTCCTGCACAGTAGAGTCCGGTGAGAACGCGGGCCAGGTACATGTGTCCATGTGCATTTCCATCAAGTCTGGCGTAGTTTACAGAATAATTTGCATTGACTGCAAAATACGTTCCATTTCCAAAAGCAGTGCCTGTTTGAAAAGAAAGACACGTCACACATTAATATGGGTGCGTTCCAGACAAGAGGTGCAGCAGGAGAGAAGTCTGGAGGTGAGAGTGAAACAAGACGACACTAAGACATAACACACCGGATGTGATAAGGAAGAGCCCAGCTGTACTGTACTTGATGCTACAGTGCATTGCAAAAGTATTCACCCCCCCCTGGCTTTTTACCTATTTTGTTACATTGCAGCCTTTACCTCAATGTTTTTTTAATCTGAATTATATATGATGGTTCAGAACACAATGGTCTAAGTAAAATGTTGAAAAATATATACATAAAACTACTATTCACCCCCTTTGTTATGAAGCCCATAAAAAGCTCTGGTGCAACCACTTACCTTCAGAAGTCACATAGTTAGTGAAATGATGTCCACCTGTGTGCAATCTAAGTGTCACATGACCTGTCATTACATAGACACACCTTTGTGAAAGGCCCCAGAGGCTGCAACACCTAAGCAAGAGGCACCACTAACCAAACACTGCCATGAAGACCAAGGAACTCTCCAAACAAGTAAGGGACAATGTTGTTGAGAAGTACAAGTCAGGGTTAGGTTATAAAAAAAAATATCCAAATCTTTGATGATCCCTAGGAGCACCATCAAATCTATCATAACCAAATGGAAAGAACATGGCACAACAGCAAACCTGCCAAGAGACGGGCGCACACCAAAACTCACGGAGCGGGCAAGGAGGACATTAATCAGAGAGGAGCACAGAGACCTAAGGTAACCCTGGAGGAGCCGCAGAGTTCCACAGTAGAGACTGGAGTATCTGTACATAGGACCACAATAAGCCGTACGCTCCATAGAGTTGGGCTTTATGGCTGAGTGGCCAGAAGAAAGACATTACTTTCAGCAAAAAACAAAATGGCACGTTTTGAGTTTGTGAAAAGCCATGTGGGAGACTCCCAAAATGAATGGAGGAAGGTTCTCTGGTCTGATGAGACTAAAATTTAACTTTTTGCCCATCAAAGAAAACGCTATATCTGGAGCAAACCCAACACATCACATCACCCAAAGAACACCACCTCTACTGTGAAACATGGTGGTGGCAGCATCATGCTGTGGGGATGTTTTTCAACAGTCGGGACTGGGAAACTGGACAGAGTTGATGGAAAGATGGATGGTGCTAAATACAGGGATATTCTTGAGCAAAACCTGCACTCTGTGTGTGATTTGAGGCTAGGACGGAGGTTCACCTTCCAGCAGGACAATGACCCCAAACACACTGCTAAAGCAACACTTGAATGACTTAAGGGGAAACATGTAAATGTGTTGGAATGGCCTAGTCAAAGCCCAGACCTCAATCTAATTGAAAATCTGTGGTCAGACTTAAAGATTGCTGTTCACAAGCGCAAACCATTCAACTTGAAGGAGCTGGAGCAGTTTTGCAAGGAGGAATGGGAAAAAATCCCAGTGGTAAGATGTGGGAAGCTCATAGAGACTTATCCAAAGCGACTTGGAGCTGTGATAGCCGCAAAAGGTGTCTCTACAAAGTATTGATTTTAGGGGGGTGAATAGTTATGCACATTGACTTTTTCTGTTATTTTGTCTTATTTGTTGTTTGCTTCACAATTAAAAAAAAAATCTTCAAAGTTGTGGGCGTGTTCTGTAAATTAAATGAAGCAAATCCTCAAACAATCCATGTCAATTCCAGGTTGTGAGGCAACAAAACATGAAAAATGCCAAGGGGGTGAATACTTTTGCAAGGCACTGTAGCTCTTGGTATTAAAGCCCAGCTTAGTTCTGGATTGAATGGAGAAGGATTATGGCCTCTGTCTGGCTTTTATTCCTGATACAGTAACTAGGTTTTGAGGCTCTAGACCAGGCTTTCTCATGGGTTCCTCCAGAGGTTGCTAGGGGTTCCTTGAGCAATGCAATTTCTGCCTCTCAGATAAGTTCCCACTGACACTGATGATCTTTTTAGCTATCTGTAAGGGGGACTTTCTTCCCATTGATCATAATGCTAATGTACTGGGAGCTCTAGTTATAGCTATTATTAGCAGGGGTTCCCTGAGAGTAGAAAGTTATTTCAAGGTTTCCTCAATGAAAAAAGGGTGAGGGGTTTGTTTTTACAGCCACCTGCTGGCCCTCCTGGCCGACAGCTATGTGTTAGAATACCACCTCGTGGCCCTCCGTTATGGAGGCCCGCATCGCTGCGGCGCGTGGGTGGGCCCAGAGGTCTGTCTGGGGCCTACCGCGGCAGCCGAGGAATGGTCCTGAGCTGTCTATCCAGAGTGAAGAAGCTGGACAACCGAGGAGATCCCAGGGGAGGACCCGTCATGGAAGGATCATGCAGAGTGCTGGTCTGGAGAGGGACCTGGTGACTCGGTTGGAGGACGTATCCTGAAGTAGTCTTATTACATAGTACTGCCGGGTTGGCTTAGAGGTCCAAGTACTGTGTCTGACATTCACCGTGAACCAATACATCCTGTGGCAGAGGATCGTACTGGTTTATTCCAAACAAGTCTGTGGCAGAGACTTTTGTTCGTGCTACGTACTGGCTGCTAGGCAAGTGAGAGAAGCCTATCCAGGCGAGCAAAGATCGTTTCTCACAAGGGGATCGCATTTAATTATAGTATTCAACTTTAAAGGACGTTCTAAAGAATCCTAAAGGAAAGTATTTGAGCTTCCCTGCAGTTTCCCTCCTGCCTCTTTCCTGCTACTTCCTTCATTACTTGGTTCAATAAAGCATTGTAAACGTACTCCAGTGTTGGTGCTTATATCGTCCAGAGGTAAACTCAACGGAACCCTAGACCCGGTGCCGGTGAAACCAGCAGCTCCACCGAGAGTTAGTGCTACACACATTTGAAGATTTTTATTACTATCTGTGTCTCTGAAGGGAGGATTTCCCAAAATGTCCTCCTCTGGTGAAAATCTATGTGTCTGTGAGTGATAGGGTGTCACTAGGACTGGAAGTGAGAGGAAATCTCTGCAACATGTACACAGACAGTGACAAAAACCTGGTGGAGATATTTTATAGTATGTATATAGAAGAGTCAGCTCTGGTGTCCAGCATGAAGCCTGCATTTGATCCAGAGGAAGACAAAAACCTTTACACCACGTGATCCAATTTGCTGCAACAGTAATTAAATCCTTTCTGATCCTCTAAGGTACGCGGCCACTCCCTGAATCATCAATCTACATTCTTATTTTCTCCAGATACCAATGACCCCTTATATTCTCTCCATTTACATACACATCCAGATCTTTTCTTATCAGTGCTGGCTAATAAGCTGTTATTTTTCCCTGAAATCTCTCACCATTTTTCCCTGCGTAGCTCCGGTTGAACCCATTATGATTGACATGTTGGATGGAGTTGAAGTCAGTCCCATGGAAAAGCTCTCTCTCATTGGTGGTGGAACCGTTCTTGGAGTCGATGTTCTGCTTCTTTATCTGGTAGTTGAGCCAGAGATCTCTGTTCTGTACACGCAGAATCTGGGAGGACATACAAAGGCTCAGATGTATACAATGTTCTACCAATAAACTGCAGACTGATCCAACTATTACACAGGAGAGGACCTATTCTAGCATGAATACAGTGACAAGTATTATTCGGGTGGGTGAAAAGGCATGCTCGATATGGAAGGTCAGCACACTTAGCTTATTAAAAATATATTTATTGAAATTCACAGTTCACAGGTGATGCCACTGTATCAGGAAAAATGTCCCCCCCTTCCTCGGGGCTGTGATGGTTGGTGTGGTTTGGATTGACCTCATTGAACATAAGAGCCCTTTGGGTGCTGTAAAATGACAGAGAACCGGCATGTCATATCAGTACTTGTTGTATTTGAACTCCAGTTCCTGGTCAGTCCTGATAATGCCAACTATCACAGCCAACGCTTTGACTCTACTTATAACCTGTGGGCTGTTAATTTTAATAAATATATTTAATAATAACCTCAAATGTGACAACCTACCTCTACAACCATCTGAATCTATCTTTAGGAGCACCTTTTAGTTGCTACCAGACCCTAATGAGGCTCACCCACATATTGCCTTTATCGGCCACATTAAAGGACAACCTATCCCAGATCACCTCCAGGGATATCAGACTGCAGACTGGTCCAGCGCTGTCTCACATACACATTGAGGTCAAGTATCAAACAGCTCTAACGTGATGTTATGGGTAAAATATTCTATTGAAGGTTTATGTCTGCCCATTCCATAGTGCCAGTCATTATTCTGTAATTGGAGTGCCCAGCTCTTTGCACCATCATGACCAAACCTGCACCTAAACCCTGATTATACACCCTCTTGTTTATACTTCATCTTAGAACAGTCTGTTTGCCCTTTCTGCTATTTTCCTGTCACCTACAGGAGATTCTGTACACTGCATGCACTAGACTAATGCCTATGGATGTGGCCTTCACACCTGGCTACTGAGTCAGAAATTTACCTCCAGTTCATTGCCTGATCATAGATACTCTGACTAAGCTTTGAATCCAGAGCTGAACTGATTACTTGGAAATCCAACTGTACATCCTGCTATTCTGGTGTAATGTTTTCTACTGTTGCCATGAAAGATGACCGAAAGGTCCTACATCCTTGAACCTGTTTGTTGCTGCCTTTCTGGACTTTTGGCAAGCTTCTACGAGATCAGCACTTTACATCTGTCTAGCCTGTATCAGAAGTCACCAGAGGAGCCACTGCTGGGGGATTTATCTTGTGCCATCCAACAATGGTGTGACCCGATGACCCTGCTCTCCAGGTAAGTCAAACATCTCTCCCTGTCATGGAGGCTCTATTTACTCCATGTCACATACCCAGCACCAGTCTCCAGTGCCATGTTGATATGTCCAGTCTCTACACTATAAGCGTAATACCATCACTGTCCCCCAGAATTCTATCACTGACATCTGCCATCTTTAATCACAATGTATCAGAGACATTACCTTCAGTATTATGTTTCCACAGCTTTTCTGGAATTTCTGCTGTACTGCGGAGTATTCAGGAATTCCTGAAATGACATCCACTTCCATCACAAGAGTCCCACCCATCGGCTTCCAGTGTGACGGTAATCTGTGAGTGTCTCCATCTGAAAGATAAGATGTGCAGTCAGGACCCGAAGAAAAAACAGACAAGTAAAATCTTTGGTGTACAACCTCGCTGAAAGCATTGACATGGCAGCCAATAAGAATGGTTTAATGTATAGAAGATAATTCTGAGGTCCCCTCATATCCTCAGGTCTCTGTTCTCTGAAAGCGATAAAGCCACCAAATCGTATCAGAGAAGCAGATTTCCACCTTATTCCAGATGATCTATCCTAAGCTGTCACATTCCCTCCATGTTTCTGCAATGTAGAAAATGGTAACTAGCCATAGACAGGCAAATGTGTCACCAGAAATTAAGTATTATGAGACATCTGGCTGCCATTGAATTTATTGAGCTCATCTTCCTGGGGTCTGAGGCAAGGCACAAGAAATCCAAGCTGGCCTGAGTTAGGATCGGGAGGCTCAGGAAGATGGCTGCTTGTTGGAGCATCTTCAGAGGAGTCTGCTATGCAGAAAGAAATCCAAGAGAGCTTGGGGTAAGCGGCTGCTGCATGGTCATTACAAGGAGACCTCATTACCCAACCCTTAAAGGTACCTGTAAGTGCTTGCATAGGGTCATAGGAATAATTCATATTGAGAATCTGCTGATAAAATATTAGGAACACCAATAGCTACACCTAAAGTGTCTAGTGTCACTTGAAGGGTTCTATTTAGGATCACCAATAGACGCTCTTAAAGAATTTAATTGTTACTGGGAGGCTGAAACAATAGGAACACCATTAACTTTGATATTACTGGAAGGCCGCTACTTAAGAAATTATAGCTACCGTCCAATACACCATACAATTTTGTTGCTGAAATAAGATGGCCTGGGTTATTTTGCTGGTTTTGGGTATTCTGTACCACCAACCCTCTCTCCATTTGTTGAGCAACTACTCTTCAGAAAGACTAAACTGACTGAAACCTAACTATCGCCCATTGTGCACCATCAGGTGTAGCTATGGGAAGGGTAGGAGAGCCCATGAAAATCCAGTATTTCCTGTGGAAATAATGCTACAGCTGTCTTCGTTGAGAAGACTCTTCCCTGCAATGGCAACCCCTATATTTCATTGAGTTTATATAATATAATGGATGAACTACCAACAAAAGTCATATTACCATGTTTCAAAACACGTTGGATTTGAGTTTGGTTCCCATGCATGTCTATGGCCGTTTCTCCTTGTAAACTGACAGTATATTGGTTTCCTCGGATCTGGATTGTGATCTGGACCTTCTTGTCATTTTTTTCCTCTTCCAACTCCAGGTTTGTCATCTTGTCGAAGGGAACCATAGTTCCTCCATTGTCATATCTCCATTCCACCAGTTTCCCGGTGAGCTCTGCTGCCCGCTTTCTGCTCTTTGTGTCTTTTACCCGGTTTATAATCATTTCAATCTCAACGTACACAGGTAGGACATCCCGGGTGAGGCCCACAATCCGGATGTAGGGGTCGGGTGGTTTGTAAATGACAGAGACTTGAAACTTTTTCTGGAGGTCAGAGAGCTTCTTCACCTCAGCTTCTTCTAATTCAGAGATACATTCCTCTGTGATCACCTTCTCTGCCTGCTCACTGTCGATCATCTGCTGTAGCCAAGCCTTCGTCCTGTCCACGTTCCCTTTATCTTCGGCACACAAGCTGAACACCACAGGCTCAATCATCATCCCAATATCCCTGTCCATCAACTGGAAAGCAGCGAGCTTCTGAGCTGGCTTTGGTACTTTTGGTGGCATAAAATATTCTACAGAGGAAGAAAAGAAACAATGGTGTCACAAACTGCTCTGAAAGTGGAAATATAAATTGTGAACAAATAGTTTATGAACGGGATGTAGACCAGGTTTGGGTAACATGTGGATTTACATCTACTTTAATCTGTGAAGCATTAAATATCAAATTAACTTTATACAGAACATCCTCACAGTTCCTCAGCTGAAATATATGTTACCCAAAAATGGTTTACATTCCGTTCATAAACTATAACATAACTGAAAGACCAAACTCTGCCCCTGTGTTTGTTTTTTATTGTTGGAATTCATTAAGGCAATGGTGTAAATATAAAGAAGGTGAAAACAGGGCTGCCATCTTCTGCACACCGAAGGGCTTCCATGATCACGTTGGATTATGATAGGGATAAGGGAGCTTAGAATTGACTGTGATATTCAATCCCAAATACACTTTTATTCAAATAGTAGATTGTCTTCAAAGCCAGCATGTTTCAGGGCTTAGGAGAATGAAGCAAAGATAGTGTATGTGAACTCAATAATCAGTATATAGTTGGATGTTGTTGGAGTGTTGGGAGTTAGCAGTTGATTCAAATTCATTATTGAAACTACATACACTATATCTTTGTTTTATTTTTTAAAGCGGAAGTCTCACAATATATCTTCTCTTCATCCTTCCACTTAGGGGACAAAATGCATGTCCCACTTTGTTCCATTTTATTAGATCCTGTGTATTCTGATCGAGTATGATAAACAGCACGCCCCTGCTCCCCCTATTGCTGTCTGACCACACTGCTCTGTAGAGGATAAATAACTAATTAGCATTTATTGACAGTGTAACGGAATCGCTTCCCACACTCCGCTTGAGTGCTTCCGCCATATACCTCTTTCTCCAGTCTGAAAATAGATATTAGATATTATAGCCACATATTACAACCAAGAACTAGGCAGGACTCGTTTGACTGCAATGCTGGAACATGAACTGTTTATTTAAAAAGAGGCACACAGAGAAGTTCACTCAGAGGACAATCCCCCCTCCTTTGATTAATGACACAGGGCGGGGTAAACTACATTCAGTAACAGACACAAGGGTGTATTCAAACTTCTCATCAGTAGACTGTCCTATCAGCAGGGAGAGCTGTTGGAGGAATTCCCCCCTCCCTCCTCGCAGCTAATCCACAGACACGTATACATCCCATAATACTTTTCTCCCTAGGTAGACAGACACAATAGAACAATGGGATACAGGCACTTAAACAGATAGCAACCCCCACCCCACTTCAAACCATCTAGCAATGGTCTCTGATGAAAGGTGGACTTTATCTTCATATATTCTTTAGGGATATTGTTCAGAAATATTAATGTCCCAAGTGAAAGAACCTCTTCATTCCTTCAACACAAACCACACATATAAGACCCAGGATAATGAGTAAAATTAAATGCTGAGTCCGGTGAGGTTGTACAGTGATTCTGATTAGTGCAGATCATAGTGGGATTATCGGTCACCCTGCGCCCTTAATAGACACAGAGTGACTTACACATAGGAGGGGCCAGGGGAGCTGGACAAGGAGTTTCCAGAGCTCTCCAAGGTAAGTTGGGTTCCACAAGCCCCCCTCCCAAAGTGACACTTGTCTCTAGCACCCGGAACTTACCTGAGACCAGCACCATCAAACTGCATGAAGAGGGGGAGGAGGAATGTTAAAGCAATTGCCTGGAAAACCTCTATGCTCAGACTAGCTCACTGCAAAGTGGGCAGGAGGAACAGAGGAGACAAGATCACAGTTGATGATGACATCAGTGTGCCCAACAGATACACCCAAGACATGCATGGTGACAGCAAAGTGGGCAAGGGCAACAGAGCAGACAAGATCAATGATGTTAATATCAGAGCGAGCAAAAAGCAAGCCTGAGATGGGCTGTGATAGTGGTAGCGGCAGAAGCAACATAGTACATTAAATCAGTGAAGATAGCATCTGCACATCCAACAGGTACACCTGAAATTCATGGTGAAAACAGATGAATTACATGACTGACGGAGTGCATTAAATTAATAATGATGACTTCAAAATGCCTGACAGGTGCATCCAAGATGCATGCTGACAGCAGAGGGGCTGTAGCAACAGAGCAGACAAGACCTGTGATGATGTTGATGACATTAATGTGTTCAACAGGTGTGCCTACAATTCACAGTCACAGCAGAGGGGGCGGAAGTAACAGAGCTCTGCTTGATCTACCAATTAGGAAACCCCCTCAAATCGGGCTTCTGGCAGGGGAGGAGCTGACAGACAGTAATAGCAGAGATAAAGAATAGATTTACTGCACAACATTCAACATTCAGGGATAAGCATTTCTGTGTTTATCATTAGACTGGCAGTTTTCATTGCTCATGAGACCTCTTTTTAAGTCCTGATGAAGGGGTGGGGTTAAAGCCCCCAAAATGTGTTGGCTTTGTAAACAATCTATCATTGTAATTAATTTGTATTTAGCGTTTACTATCAGGCTGTAGTGTTTCAATTGGTCATTATTCCAGGATCTTGAACTCCTACATACAGAAGGGTCTCTTCCTTGTTCAGTTGGCCACACTGAGCTCACACCCCCAACTCACCAGAGATTCTAGTGAAGAAGTATTTGTCTTCAGGCAGGGCGGTCCCCTCTCTCTTCTTCATGCTCATGTAGAAATCATTCAGCATATGTTGCTGGAATAGAACGACTTTCACCGTCTGAAGAGAATGGACCGATTTAGATTTGATGAAGTCCACCAAACCATCGAGGATTGAGTCGGCCACTGTGGAGGCAGCTAATCCCCCCGCACCTGTATCAACCAGACAAAATGTTTACCATAGATATCTACTGACCACAAAATTTAACTTTTCATTCAATAAATGTAAAGGTAAAAGACATTAATCAGAGGAACCTGAGCTCCGGAGCCTCTGCTGTACAAAGCTGGCATCAGAGAAGGCCCCTCCCACTACTTAGTGCAAGGATGGAGGGAACCCCTCATAATGGTCACAGCAGTTGCGTAGACATGGGAACTCAGCACAGGGATGGTGGGAATCCCCCATAATGGATACAACAGTTGTACAGACCTGGGAACTTAGTACAGGGATGGTGGGAACCCCTCATAATGGGCACAGCGGGTGTACAGACCTGAGAACTCAGCACAGGGATGGTGGAAACTCCTCATAATAGGCTCAGCAGGTATACAGACCCAGGAACTCAGCACAGGGATGGTGGGAACCCCTCATAATGGGCACAGCGGGTGTACAGACCTGGGAACCCAGCACAGGGATGGTGGCAACCCCTCATAATGGACAAAGCAGGTGTACAGACCTGGGAACCCAGCACAGGGATGGTGGGAACCCCTCATAATGGGCACAGCGGGTGTACAGACCCGGGAACTCAGCACAGGGATGGTGGGAACCCCTCATAATGGGCAAAGCAGGTGTACAGACCTGGGAACCCAGCACAGGGATGGTGGCAACCCCTCATAACGGACAAAGCAGGTGTACAGACCTGGGAACCCAGCACAGGGATGGTGGGAACCCCTCATAATGGGCACAGCGGGTGTGATTTAGCTCTCCACTTTCTATCAAACACTGAAATCTAAGTTCTGTCTGGACTGATTCCATTACTCATCTCTTAAGCTTATATCACACTTGTGATCCTGAGGGCAATATTGCTATGGAGGACACAGAAAGGAGGTGAAACATTCACCTGCTTGGGTGAGTAGGCCTCATGCTGGTTGGATGAGTGAGGTATACAGGTACATTTTAGCAATCTTGTACTGAGTCAGATGGTTATTGGGTGCAGCTGAGAGGAACACATATTTTATCTTGCACATGGAAGTAGAACTGCCTGTGATGCATTGATCATACCTGTTCCCAGAGCGGGGAAGGTGACAGAAGAGGCCTGATGCTTCTTGCATGCCTGCAGGATTTTGCAGACAATTTTCTTGGTGGATGTTAGATAATTCGGTCCTGTCACATGGATAATCCATGTACACTGTTTGATGTTTCCAGAATCGGTGATGACGTATCCATTATGAGGTTGGGCCCCTGTCAGAGATGGAAACTTTAGCTGGTAATGTACTGTGGCTATTCCTGAATAACACTAACTAGGCTTAAAAATATCCCTTCTCCCCTCCGGCTACCTCTGCTGACCTCTGCTGACTAACCTGTGGAAAAAAATGTATAAACCAGAGGTGTAGCAAGAAACTTCAGGTCCCCGGTACAAGAGACCATGAAGGGCCCGCCCCCCAGACCCACCTCCCTTCCCTCCGAGACTGGGGCCCTTTACTCCCATTGCAGGGCCCTTTATTATGGTCCACAGTGGGACCCTTTCACATGTTCTGCAGTGGACCCCCTTCCTGCCTTCTTGGGTAAGGTTGCCACCTTTTCTTCAAGCCAAATCTGAACACTTTAGCTTCAAACGGCATTTTGTTTGTGTATTAAACACTATACATATATTTTGTGAATAAATAACATTTCTAATCATATGGATTTATTCACAAGAGTTCCCCCTAACATCAGAATCGACAGAGTTCCCCTTTATATCTGAACCGCAGAGTTCCCCTTTATATCTGAACTGCAGAGTTCCCTTTTACTGTAAGGGGGACTCTGCAGCATTTGGTTTAAGTGAGAACTCTGGGGACTTCAATTTAAGGGGAACATTGAGAACTCTGATGTAAGGTGAAACGCAGCAACCTCTGGTAACCAGAGCCCCCACTTACATCAGATTTCTCAGTATTCCCCTTTAATCAGGGTTCCCTTATATCACAGTCCACAGAGTTCTCCCTTACATCAGAGTTGCCAGAGTCCCCCTTACATCAGAGTTTCAGAGTTCTCCCTTACATGAGACTCCGCAGAGCCCCCTTACATCAGAGTCCACAGAGTTCTCCCTTACATCAGAGTCGGCAGAGCTCTCCTTACAGTCTACAGTGCCCCCCTTACATCAAAGCCTGCAGAGCCCCCCTTACATCAGAGTCTGCAGAGCCCCCCTTACATCAGAGTCTACAGTGCCCCCCTACATCAAATTCTGCAGAGTCCCCCTTACATCAGAGTCTGCAGAGCCCCCTTACATCAGAGTCTGCAGAATGTCCACTTACACTGTAAAGGGTATCTCTGTGAACCCTGGAACTCTAACATAACATAAGATTTAAGGGGGTCTCTGATGTAAAGGGGAATGCTGAGGACTCTGGTATAAATGGGAACTCTGATGTAAGGGGTCTCTGCTCACCAAAGCCCCCTGTTAGATCAGAGCCCACAGATCACCTCTTACATATAAGTCCCCCTTACATTTGTTTACTGAGAGACAGGAGGGAGAAGAGTGGGAGGGGGGCACTTCACTCACAGACAGGGGATGGAGGATGAGCTAACTCCCATGATGGAGGCTCAGCCATCCTCTGTCTGCACCTTTGATCATCCAGCTGCTGGGCTTCACACTTCTTGTGGTGCACACACAGGAGGAGAGGACGGAGGATGATTTGCAGATCTCCTCTCCCTTCTGTGCAAGGAAGGATGGAGGGGGGAACTGTCAGTGCTGGTTCTGGGCTGTGTGAGAGAGATGCTCACAGCTCAGAGCCCTGCAGCCAGCTAGGACCCCCCCCATCCCCCCACAGTGGTGGAAGGCCATGGCCTGGTCGTAAGTGCGACCTTTGCAACCCTGGTAGTTCCACCACTGGTATAAACTTACTTATTTTCAGCCAACTCTCGTCCAGTCATGTGATCTCCTGTGTCAGCCAGTGGTGGCTGCAGAGGAGAAGATAGAGTACTCAATAATGGCTGATAAAGCCTGGAGAGGTGACACCATCCACAGGCTCTTATGATCCATCCCTTGTCGGCTCTCTTTCTTCTTCCCTGCAGCTGCCACTGACTGACTCAGAGGCACTGGATCACATGACCGAACCGGAGCGGGCTGCAAATAGTAATCACAAAAAATAAAATACACCAATACACTGGAGGAAATTTTCTGACATTCATTATAACTGAAGAAGTGACTTGGAGAAGCTTCAAAATATCTTTAACAGGTAGAAGGAAAAAAACAAGGGACGCGCTCCACTAGTGTAAAACCTCCTTTATTGGTAATGTGACAAGAAAGAGAACAAGATGCTCTCACATGGTTCCAATGAAAACACGCCTGTCACAGAACTTGTAATGTAAACCAGAGTGATCCCATCCACCGAGCCGGGTAGCTGCTCCAAGATGTATTCCTGCATACAGCCAGGGACTCTGAGCCAAGAGCTGCCGCTGGAAGCAGGGCGGAGACACTCAAACCAATACAGCCTGTGGCACTTGCAATGAAGGGTCAGGATGGCTGTGAGCACCGATCCAATGTGCCGGGGGAGTCACAGAACGCAAGTCCGTGTACTGTGGATACTGCAACACGTTTCCGAAGACGTGGCCTCCTTCTTCAGGCATGCTCAGTAGCGCTCCTCCATCTCCTTAAAAGCAGATCTTGGGTTAGAGTCCCAGGAGGAGGCATTAACCCCTGACTATCAGAAGGCTTACTAAGTGGCATATGTACAGTATATGTATATACACGTTCTGAGCTATCCATCAGCAGTACTATATACCTAAAAATAATTTTAATAAGAAACTTGTCACTACTTGGATTAGAAATATACACATCATATATACATAATTATGTCATATAAACATCATATTCCAAAATCATAAAAAAAAAAACTCTGAGTCCCTGGCTGTATGCAGGAATACATCTTAGAGCAGCTCCATGGCTCGGTGGGCCGTGTTTTCATTGGAACCATGTGAGAGCATCTTGTGGTCTTTCTTGTCGTGTTCCCAATAAAGGAGGTTTTACACTAGGGGAGCGCTTTCCTTGTTTTGTTTTGTTTTTTTCCCTTCTTCTTTTCGTTACAGATTGCAGCCCAGAACTTGTTGACAATCTCCTAGGGGAGCAGCTCTACCTGGTTCACCTAATTAGGACAGTGATCTAGGTTAAAGAGCGCAGGATTACAAATTTTTTTTTGTGAAAATATCTTCAAGAGAACAAATCTAGCAGAATGTGGCCATTTTATTACTAGCTACAGTATACCATGACTTAGATAAATGAGAACCTTCACAGACATATAAAGATGTACATGGCATGGCCTTTACTGGCACCGGGTGAGTGTCCATCAATAGTAATACCCAATGGTTTAAACCCATTTCTCTCTATATCTTCCCTACGTCTGTCACATTATGTTGGTGCATTGTCTATTCTTGTACAAAGGCAAAAACAAAGAACACAACAAGGACGGTCCAGTGCAGAGATTTACCCAGAGCTGCAGCAGATGATACAACAGACGGTCCAGCCGCATCCAGAATCGCTTTTGAAACTCCTACAAATAAAAATATAAAACACAATGAGCCTGAATTCACAGAGCTTTAACACACAGTTTAGTATCCATATTTATCCATGTGACTGTCATTTTTAAATCTTATTGAACTGAACTGAAAATAAGTATCCTTTATCCTGGTGTGTTAGCTTCGTGAATTGGGCCCTATGTCAACTCAACAGAGAGCTGAGCCCACCAAAATTCATATTCCTTTATCTACGAGTCTTTCCATCTATAACATATCAAGGAAAGGAAATTGGGACTTTAAATGAAGCAGTTGGAATGCGGAGGTATAGGTAAAAGGTTTTTATTAATAACGTGGTATAGGCAGAAAGATAATTTCATATTCCATATTTCATATATATACATAAATGGGATATGCACAAATTGTAGCATAATGAATAGATAACATAGCAGTAAACACATGTCATGGGTAGTAGAATAATGCTCATAACATAATGGCATGGCCTACAGGTGCCAAAGGTGGCATGCCCGAAAACTGCATCCGTGAACACATGAAAAAAGGGATAAAAGCATGATAGATCATAAAAATGTGGCATCAGAAGTGGCTTGTAGCTCGACGCGTTTCGTGAATACGTTCACTCATCAGGAGCAGATGCGACAATTGCCTGTAGAATATATAGATTGGTAAACCAACTCTGTTTAGAGAAGGGAAAAATTATATATATAATAGAGAATATTGGGGTATATAGGGTTGGCTAAGCGCACTTACCAGGGCAAACAGTGAAAATGGCATGTGGTAACCGGCACAAGGTGCGCAGAAGGTACAGACCTCGCTGCGGGGGCTGAGGTGGCGTGTATACAGGTTGCAGCTTCAGATGGTAAAGGGAAGTGCATAGGTGCATGGATGGTGTCCAAGTGGCAAAAATGGTGGTGGTGTGTGACTCATTGCAGGAAAATATCTAGAAACAAAGGTTGTGATGAATGTAAATTAAGGAACAATCTTAAATAAATGGTGAGTGGTGTGTGAAAGATGAGCCCTGTGGGGTTCCATGTAAGTAGTTTAGGTGTATATGTGTAATGAGAATGAAGTGGTGTGTAATGAAGTGTAAATGAACCCAATAGGTTCCATGAGGAGTGCTGGTGAAAGGGGAATTGTAATGGATAAGCCAATATGTGTGTAAGACATGGTTGTCGGGGACCTGGATATGTACATGCTGGTGCCAGAAAAAAATGAAAAAACAATAAAAAATAGTGTGGTATGAATGTGACATGTACACCAAAGTGAATCAAAACGAAAACAGGAAACACTTACCCATGGGCTGTATGCATGCAACACCAGCGGGACAATCCGCTGGTGCGCAAGAGACCCGGCACTGGTCCTGTGTCTTCACATGCATACTAGGTTATTCCATGTACGCCTTCCCTTGCCCAGTGTCATGTGCCTCTGTTGGTTTACTGAGCCTCTCAGTGCTGCTGAGGGGTTTCTCCTTCATGCGGGGGCTGCAATGCACTCTGTGGGTCCTCCCCTCTTCCCCTTACACTTGTGTGTTTGGGAGGTTCGGGTGCACGCCCCTCGGTGCATCGGCGCCACGACATCTGCATCGAGTGCATGACGTCACTTGTTGGCACCACCGCACTGACGCATTGAGTACCATCCACATGCTTCCAGTGAAGGAAGTTCGGCGCCAACCACTGAGCAATTAGTTAGCTCAGGTGCGGACGCCGTCCCTCCAAGTACACACGCATGTGGCGTTGGTGGCGTGTACACATATACCCTACATGGAGCAGACTGTCTTGGCGGCCGGACTCCTCCTGGGGTCTCTTGTGCACCAGCACAAGTATACAGGCTATGGATGGTCGGCATAGCAGCACTCCTTTGTCAAGCAGTGCCGACTCCTTTGTCAGTGCTGCTATGCCGACCATCCATAGCCTGTATACTCGGAAACGCGTTGCACATTGGTGACGTCACGGCTCCGCGCCACGCTTTGCTGTGCATGCCAAGCCTCGTTCTGGTTCCCTCTCCACAGCCGTGCTACCAGAGGAGACTGACAACATCACGGGACTGCTTGTGACAGGACCCGGCATCCTCCTTCCCCCTCCACTGGAACCCACACATGCCTGGATGCTTCTACATACCATCACATCTCAGTTCTGTGTGCCAAGGAGAAGAACCGCTGTGCCCCACCACCTCACATCATCTTATGTGGATTCGCCAGCCGTTTGTGGACATGCTGAAGCTTGCAGTCCCTCTCCTCTCATCCAGAGACATGCCTGAATGCAGATATGCTATCTTCCATGTGAATGGATATTATTTTTTATAATAAATGTTTTTTGATACATACTCAGAGGTGCCCCATTTTCCTCTGCAACCTGTATACACGCTTGGCCAAGCCTATATACTCCAATATTCTCTATTATATATATAATTTTTTCCTTCTCTAAACAGAGTTGGTTTACCAATCTATATATTCTACAGACATATGTTCTTCACTCCTGATGAGTGAACGTATTCACAAAACGCGTCGAGCTACAAGCCACTTCTGATGCCACATTTTTATGATCTATCATGCTTTTATCCCTTTTTTTCATGTGATCACGGATGCAGTTTTCGGGCATGCCACCCTTGGCACCTGTAGGCCATGCCATTATATTATGAGCGTTATTCTACTACCCATGACATGTGTTTACTGCTATGTAATCTATTCATTATGCTACAATTTGTGCATATCCCATTTATGTATATATATGAAATATGGAATATGAAATTATCTTATAGCCTATACCACGTTATTAATAAAAAAACTTTTACCTATACCTCCGCATTCCAACTGCTTCATTTAAAGTCCCAATTTCCTTTCCTTGATATGTACTCAATTAGGGATGGAGGCGCTAATCCGTGCCTCATGTAAAGTCCCAAAACTCCCCTTATACAGTCTTTCCATCTATAACTCATACAAAGCCCTTCACAATCTGATGTCTCCATACATTTCCTCTCCAGATACAACCAAACATGACCTCCCCCTCCTCTTCCTCCAGGCATGTCCTCACACTCCTCCACCCAGACCTTCTCTGGGATTCCCCTCCCCATCCCGATCACCTCTACAGGCATCAAGTGCGCTCTTCACACTCCTCTCCTCAGGTTGTAGTTTTTTATGCTATACTAATAATTGGATCATTGTATGCATTGTATTATCTGTACTACCCACCCGTGTTCTATCTAGGACTCTGAACATAGAACAAAATTATGACCCCTTAGAATTTTGTTTCTGGATTTCTTCATGGGTGATTTACAATCTACACTGATCTACACTGATCAGCCATAACTTTATGACTGGTAAAGTGAATAACATTATTTTGTTACCTGAAAGTGGGTGGGATATATTAGGCAGCAAGTGAACATGATGTCCCTGAAGTTGATGTGTTGAAAGCAGAAAAAAATAGGCAGGTGTCAGGATATCAGCAACTTTGACAAGGACCAAATTGTAATCACTAGACCTGTGCCCACAGCCATAAATGCCTACGATGAGGACATGAGCATCAGAACTGGGGCAATGGAAGAAGGTAGCTTGGTCTGATGAATCACGTTTTCTTTTACATAATGTGGATGGCCGGGTGTGTGTGCGTCACTTACCTGGGAAAGAGGTGGCACCAGGATGCACTATGGGAAGTCTGATCCATGGAGGCCCCACCTTGCAACTTGCAGGACCTAAAGGATCTGCCAGATACCACAGCATACCTTCAGAGGTCTAGTGGAGCCCATGACTCAACGGGTCAGGGCTGTTTTGGCAGCAAAAAGGGGACATACTGGATAGTCATAGAGTTATGGCCGATTGTTGTATAATCTGATATTCAGATGTTGGGGGTCGGAATGAATCACCTGTGCACAGAGTGAAGTCTCGGTTGGAAGAATTTACAATGACTTCAGTGTCCTCTTTGGTTATATCGCCGGTCTTCACCTGATAAGTAATAGATCCGATCTTCATTTCATGAACCCCGAGTGACGGGTTTGTCAACTTCCCAAAGAACGCTGCAAGACAGAAAGGATAGGAATGTATGGCAGATGTATGTAGACCCCCTTCCCAAATGACAGATTTCAGGTGGCTCCAGTGAATGGTCCTGGTAATACTACATCGTACAAAGACATCGTAGACAATTGTGCCCTGCCAATTTTGTGGTAACAGTTTTGGGTAGACCCTTTTTTGTTCCAGAATGACTTTGCCCCTCCTGTGTACAAAGCCAGCTCCATAAAGACATGGTGTGACCAGCTTGGTGTGGAGGAACTCGAGTGTCCTACACAGAGCCCTGACCTCACCCCTACTGATCACCTTTGGGATGAAATGGATCTCTGATGGTGAGTCGGGTCTTCAATACCTGACCTCACAAATGGGCACAAATTCTCACAGACACCCTTCAAAACCTAGTGGAAAGTCTTCCCAGAAGAGTGGAGACTACGAGGGGAAGGGGGGTGAGCAACTCCATATTAATTAGCCAATTTTTGGAATTGGATGTTCAACAAGGTCATGTAGGTGTGATGGCCAGGGGTTCACAGACTTTTGGTCATACAGTATATATTAAATTAGAATCTGATATGAAGCGTTCCTTTGTATATTATAAAATATATGGAATAGTTTGAGGAAATAAACTCCTTATAGCAGACATAGATTAATATTACATAAACATACTTGACCCCGTCCTAGTTGATTTCATGTTGGTGGCCCCACTAAGGACAGAATCAGTGCAGTTTTCCAGTTGGCTTGTAAATGCCTGTAAATACATAACACAAGAAAACATGCATTATACAGCAAGAAAAACATATATGAGATACAGGTAATATGACTTTGGAAGTGAGGTGGCCAGGGTCTAGTGGGATGAAGGAGAGGCTTTCTATAATCGTATGCACTACGATACCTTCTATAAAGAGTGTTTGGTAATCCATGTTTCCGTTTGTTGTCACCAAATGTATCATCCTGTATGTGTATCCTGTTCAAGCCGCTTGCACTGTCACCTTCCTCATTATTTGTCAACTGACACTCCTGTAGGATGCAAGGGCCAAATTTCTCATTCCTTTGTTTATTCAGATTTTTCCAACAGGTCCTACACAGCTCCAGCACCATCTCCACGCACCTAATGATGGCTCTGTGCTTGCCGGGGACAAGGAGCAGGACACCCCACCACCCAGATGGCCATGCAGGAATATTCATCCTCTAGACTAAGAGCATAAAAAAAAAACATGAGATCTCCATTACCTTGATGGTGTCACTGTCACTGGGGTGAAGGACCAAATGAACTTCTCGAAGATTCTGTACTTTGGTTTTGCAGCTAAACTGGAAAATCTCATCAAACATCAAAGATGCTACCAAATCCTTCGGAAAGCCAAGATTGCCGGTTCCAATAGCTGGGAAAGATATTGACGTCCGCTGGTTCTGCTCTGCCAGCGCCAAACAGTTTTTAATATTTGTGCGAAGAATCTGAAACAGAGAGTCCGTGATTAAAGGGTAACTCTGTGCAAGATTTAAAAAAAAAAATCACATTTATTTAATTTGCAATTCTATAGTGCTTTTCTCCCTGGGGACTAAAAAAGGGTTTAGGGCAGCCATCTTGGGAGCACCTAGTTTAGCCAACTGACCTACCAGTCTTTAGAGTGAGGAAGGACACTGGGGTACCCAGATGAAACCCATACAAGCACAGAGATAACCTGCATGTGTGACAGAGGCTTTTGGAGGGGACAGCAGGGTGGCCTCTTGCCTACTGACTATGGGCCCTGGCTTTTAAGGGAACGCTACTCTTTGGGAGGTGTGTGCCTGGGGGACCCCTGGAGTGGCCTTATTTAGATTCAAGTCCATATCTCCCCAAAACACACAGACTCTGAGAACTGGAGGTTCCATATACATATCTGGGGCCTCTATTCCTCAAACCAAAAATGACTGTAGATGTTATTGTAATCCACTCAAACCACTGGGGTCCCCTGCCATAATGTGTTTATTGTAAGTAGGTCTCTCCCATAGTGAGCCTCCTAAATGTCTTCCTCCCATTGTTAATTGGATCCCCTATTTTTTCTGTCTGTCTTCTCATCTATGTGTTTCTGCTTATAATAATGTTTAATATACAGTACTTTGTATTCAGGGCTGTAAGTGCCGAATGATCTGGTCACCTAGGCTGGGTTAAGTGCCTAGTTAATTAGCTCTTGTTAATTATATCACTGTCCGATAGTAGTTGCTAGATGTGGATTAGCATATAGTATCTGTTGGTTGTTCCTTAGTTATTATTCTCTGTGAGCTTTCAATAAACAGTTTTTATGTTTTCTCACCACCCAACACTGTGTCCCGACTAGTGACTAGGGATGGGCTTTATGTTCGGGTCGAACATGAGTCCGACTAGAACATTGGCTGTTCGCCCGTTCACCGAATAGCGAACAATTTGGGGTGTTCGCAGCAAATTCGAAAGCCACGGAAAACCCTTTAAAAGTCTATGGGAGTAATCAAAAGTGCTAATTTAAAGGTTAATATGCAAGTTATTGCCATAAAAAGGGATTGGGGACCCGGGTCCAGCCCCAGGGGACATGTATCAATGCAAAAAAGTTTTAAAAACGGCTTTTTTTTCAGGAGCAGTGATTTTAATAATGCTTAAAGTGAAACAATAAAAGTGTAATATTCCTTTAACCACTTCAATACCAGGCAATTACGCACCTTCCAAGCCAATTTTCAGCTTTCAGCGCTGTCGCAATTTGAATGACAATTTTTTACTTTTTGCGCAACAAATAAAAAAAAGACCAAAAATTTTGAAAAAAAATAACGTTTTTCTTTGTTTCTGTTAATTTTTTTGTAAATAAGTAAGTTTTCTTCTTCAGTGACTGACACTGATATGGCTACACTGATGGGCACTGATAAGGCAGCAACGATGGGCACCGATGAGGTGGCACTGATGAGGTGGCACTAATGATGGGCACTGATAGGCAGCACTGATGGGCACTGATAGGTGGCACTGATATGCTGCACTGATGGGCACTTATAGGCAGCACTGATGGGTACTCATGGGTGGCACTGATGGGTACTTATGAGTGGCACTGATAGGTGGCACAGATGGGCACTGATGGGCACTGATAGGTGGGCACTGATGGGCATGGATGGGCACTGAGAGGAGGCACTGATGACACTGATGGGTGGCACTGATGACACTGATGGGTGGCATTGCTGGGCCTCACTTTATTTTAGCCTGACCATAATGTTGCCAGTCAGTGCCCATTTGTGGGAATGATTGGCATGTATTGTGCAATTTTTTTCATATGTGGAGGGCCATGATATACATACCTGACCATCCACATGTTGCCCCCTTCCCTGGTGGTCCTGGGCGGCATGATGGTGATCCTGGGTGAGCATCCGTGGGGAGGCTGCGCTGATAAACAATCAGCGCAGCCCCCCCCCTGTCAGGAGAGCCGCCGATCGGCTCTCCTCTACTCGCATCTGTCAGACGCGAGTGAGGAAAAGCCGATCACCAGCTCTTCCTGTTTACACTGTGATCAGCCGTAATTGGACACGGCTGATCACGTGGTATAGAGTCTCCATTGGAGGCTCTTTACCGAGATCGGTGTAGCGGTGTGTCAGACTGACACACCGCACCACCGATCGCCGCGATGCACGCCCCCACGGGCGCGCGGCGGCTGTTATCCTGAAGGACGTCATATGACGCCCAGTCAGGATAACTGAACCACTGCCCGGCCGTCATTCTGCTATAGGCCGGGCGGGAAGTGGTTAAATATCGTACATGGGGGGTGTCTATAGTATGCCTGTAAAGTGGCGCATGTTTCCCGTGTTGAGAACAGTCCGAAAGCAAAATTACATTTCTAAAGGAAAAAAAGTCATTTAAAACTACTCGTGGCTATTAATGAATTGTCGGTCCGGCAATACAGATAAAAGTTCATTGATAAAAACGGCATGGGATTCCCCCACAGGGGAACCCGAACCAAAATTTAAAAAAAAAATGTGTGGGGGGTCCCCCCAAATTCCATACCAGGCCCCTCAGGTCTGGTATGGATATTAAGGGGAACCCGTGCCAAAATTAAAAAAAAAATGGTGTGGAGGTCCCCCTCAAAATCCATACAAGCCTGGGTCTGGTGTGGTTTAAGGGCAACCCCGCGCCAAAATTTTTTTTTAAAATGGCGTTGGGTCCCCCCAAAAATCCATACCAGACCCTTATCTGAGCACACAACCTGGCAGGCCACAGGAAAAGAGGGGGGAAACGAGAGAGCAGCCCCCCTCCTGAACCGTACCAGGCCACATGCCCTCAATATTGGGAGGGTGCTTTGCGGTAGCCCCCCAAACACCTTGTCCCCATGTTGATGGGGAGAAGGGCCTCATCCCCACAACCCTTGCCCGGTGGTTGTGGGGGTCTGCGGGCGGGGGCTTATCGGAATCTGGAAGCCCCTTTTAACAAGGGGACCCCCAGATCCCGGCCCCCTCCGTTTGAAATGGTAACGGGTACATACCCATACCATTTCACAAAAAAAGTGTGAAAATGGTAAAAAAAAAAAAAAAAAACACACGCCGTGGGAGAAAACAGTCCCACGTAGTCCATTCACCTCTGCCGACGGACCAAAAAAAATAAAGAAGATCTGCCTCCATGGGATGCTTTCCCATAGGGATGTCCCCGTGCGCCAGAGGGGGGCGTGTTCACCCGGCGATGACACCGTGTGGCCCCGCCCACAGTTTTAAAAGCGCTGTCACCTGCGAGGACACATCATATGGCGTGTGCCTCCCATGGAGGCAGATCTTCTTTATTTTTTTTTTCGGTCCATCAGCAGAGGTGAATAGAGGTGAACAGTTTTCTCCCACGGCGTGTTTTTTTTTTTACCATTTTCACACTTTTTTTGTGAAATGGTACGGGTACAATGTACTACCCGTTACCATTTCAAACAGGGGGGGGCGGGATCTGGGGGTCCCCTTGTTAAAGGGGCTTCCAGATTCCGATAAGCCCCCCGCCCGCAGACCCCCACAACCACGGGCTGTGGGGATGAGGCCCTTCTCCCCATCAACATGGGGACAAGGTGCTTTGGGGGGCTACCCCAAAGCACCCTCCCAATGTTGAGGGCATGTGGCCTGGTATGAGGCCTGCCAGGTTGCGTGCTCGGATAAGGGTCTGGTATGGATTTTGAGGGGGGCCTCCACGCCATTTTTTGTTTCAAATTTTGGCGCGGGGTTCCCCTTAATATCCATACCAGACCCTCAGGTCTGGTATGGAATTTGGGGGGACCCCCACGCATTTTTTTTTTCATTTTGGTTCAGAGTTGCCCTGTGGGGGAATTCCCATGCCGTTTTTATCAATGAACTATTATGTGTATTGCTGGACCAACAATTCATATAGCCGCGAATAGTTTTAAATGACTTTTTTTCCTTTAGAAATGTAATTTTGCTGTCAGACTGTTATAAACACGGGAAACATGCGCCCCTTTACAGGCATACTATAGACACCCCCCAGGTATGAAATTTAAAGGAATATTTCACTTTAAGCATTATTAAAATTACTGCTCCTGAAAAAACAGCCATTTTTAAAAAAAATTTTGCATTGATACCCTGGGGCAGGACCCGGGTCCCCAAACACTTTTTAAGACAATAACTTGCATATAAGCCTTTAAAATTAGCACTTTTGATTTTTCATGTTCGTGTCCCATAGACTTTAACGGTGTTCACGTGTTCGAACAAACTTTTAGCCTGTTCGCATGTTCTGGTGCGAACCGAACAGGGGGGTGTTTGCCTCATCCCTACTAGTGACTGGGTGGGCTGTGGGATCTGGTATCCTTCTGTTACAGGGTAAGGGAAGCTTATACGATGGACATGCTCCTCTTGAGTACCGGGGTCCGTCACACCATACAAATAGTGTCCTGGTTGAGATTCAACCTGAGGACCCCAGTGCTGCAAGACATCTCAACACAAAATGTGGCCCAAATGTATCTCTACGTGGCTCCATGGGAAGTACTGAAAATGTACTTCTTAAAAACACAAAGAGGAATTCCAGACATTCTTTTTCTGAATACGGTAGGAAATGGTTAGTCAAGTGAGGCTTGGCTTCTCCTTAAAGATCCACATGAAAAATTATTCCTTCACATGCCTCTTTATCAGAGGAGTAACTAGAACCTTCAGAGTCCCACCCCCCCCTTCTCTCCAGACCCGGGGCCTTCCCATTGATCCTTTACTTCCATCATGGGGCCCTTTATTATGGACCCGCAGTGGGACCCTTTCACATGTTCTGCAGTGGGAGCCCCTTCCTGCCGTCTTGGGTAGGTTTGCCACCTTTTCTTCAAATAAAATAAAATGACTCTTGGGAGCCACACACCCAACTAATAATAGTGTAAAATGAAATAATAGTGTAATATTAATAATAGTGCAATAGTAAATAATAGTGTAATACTACATAATAATAGTGCAATATTAAATAATAGTGTAATACTACATAATAATAGTGCAATATTAAATAATAGTGTAATACTACATAATAATAGTGCAATATTAAATAATAATGTAATACTACATAATAATAGTGCAATATTAAATAATAGTGCATTACTACATAATAATAGTGTAATATTAAATAAAAAGCTGCCAGCACCCTCTCCACTTCCTTATAGTGAAATAACACAATATTTGTACATATAGTGTGGCGCTACTAATAAAGTGCAATAAAATTACTATCACTAAAAAAAATACAAAACATAGAAATAAAAAAAAAATTATAGACACAAATTAAATTAACAAATGTCCAAAAATACAAAACATTTTGTTAAAGTGAATGCCCTTTTAGATTGCATCAATCCAACCAATGTGCAAAAAAATATAATATAAAAGAATATGTGCAAAGAATGTTCCTCAATCAGTGATCTTCATGTCATATATTTTACACTGTGCATTATCCTTTTCTCTCAGCCACCTCCACCGTTTTTGATGTACCCTCACCTTAAGTCTACTTTCACACTGAGGCGCCCGTGCTTTAGCGTTGTTTTAGCCGCGGTTTTCAGCCGCTAGCGGGAGCTTTTTACAACAAAAAATTGTAAAAAGTCCCATGTTGCGGCGCTTTTAAAGCACTTTTAAGGTGCTCTGGGAGCGCTGCCCTTTCATTGCAATGGACAGGGGTGTTTTTAGAGCACTGGTTACAGCGCCCCCAAACCGCCACAAAGATGCTGCTTGCAGGACTTTTTTTCCCGTCCCGCAAGCGCACCGCCCCCAGTGTGAAAGCCTTTATTTCAATGAATGGGGGGCAGTTTTGAGGCGCTTTACAGGTGCTATTTCTAGCACTAAAATGCTTGAAAACTGCCTCAGTGTGAAAGGGGTCTAATACAGCAGATAATGAGGCTTTAGAATTTTCCTTATATAACGATCCTTGCTGAGTCACTTTACTGCATGCCCCAGACTCCTCAATCTGCAGCTGGAGATCGTTGTATGCAGATTGAGGAGTGTGGGACATGCAGTAAAGAGACTCAGCAAGGATCGTTATATAAGAATACCTTCACACTGAAAGCGCCGGCCGTTCGCGCTAAAGCGCCGCTTGTTTTAAAGGCTCTTTAGCTTTCCGCCCGCCAGCGGGGTGCTTTTAACACCCCAAAAAAGGGTTAAAAACTCCAGTTTTGCGGCGCTTTCAAAGCGCTTTTAAGGCGATTTGAAAGCGCTGCTTATTCATTCTAATGGGCAGGGCGTTGGGGGAGTGCTGTGTACAGGGCTCCCAACCCAAAGATGCTCCTTGCAGGACTTTTTTCGGAATGTCCCGCAAGCGCACCGCCCGAGTGTGAAAAGACACACACTGGAATGAATGGGAGGAAGATTTCGCTTTGCAGAGGCTATTTCTAGCGCTAAAACACCTGAAAACCAAAAGGGGTCTAATAAAAATTCTAAAGGCTGATTATCTGCGGTATTAAGGTGAAGGGTACATCTAATACGGTGGAGGTGGCACATTGCTGAGAGAGAAAGGATAATATATGACATGAAGATCACTGATTGAGGAACATTCTTTGCACATATTCTTTTGTATTGTATTTTTTTCACCTTTTCTTCAAGCCAAACCCGAACGCTTTAGTGACGCACGGCAAATTTGTTTTTTTATTGTAGTATATATATATACAATATATTTTGTGATTAACCGCTTGCCGACCAGCCGCCGTCATTATACTGTAGCAGGTCGGTGCGTTCCCGCGAACCGTCGTAGCTGTACGTCGGCCCTTTAAGTGGGGGTGCCGATGCTCGTGGCCGGCGGTCGCGATAACTGCCGGCCACGCACAATCGCAGGCACGAGAGCCAGAACAGGGACGCATGTGTGTAAACACACAAATCCCTGTTCTGTGAGCAGAGGAGAGGCAGATCGTGTGTTCCTACTAGCTAGGAACCACGATCTGTCATCTCCTCTAGTCAGTCCCCTCCCCCTACAGTTAGAATCACTCCCTAAGTAACACAGTTAACCCCTTGATCGCCCCCTAGTGTTAACCCCTTCCCTGCCAGTGACATTTACACAGTAATCAGTGCATTTTTATAGCAGTGATCGGTGTATAATTGTTAATGGTCCCAAAAATGTGTCAATAGTGTCCGATCTGTCCGCCATAGTGTTGCAGCCCCGATAAAAATCGCAGATCACCGCCATTACTAGTAAAAAAATAAATAATAATAAAAATGCCATAAATCTTTCCCCTATTTTGTAGACGCTATAGCTTTTGCACAAACCAATCAATACGCTTATTGCGATTTTTATTACCAAAAATATGTAGCAGAATACATATCCGCCTAAACTGAGGAAAAAATTTGCTTTTTTTAAAAAAAAATGGGGATATTTATTATAGCAAAAAATACAAAATATTGTATTTTTTTCAAAATTGTTGCACTTTTTTTGTTTATATAAAAACCGCAGAGGTGATCAAATACCAACAAAAGAAAGAACTATTTGTGGGGAAAAAAAGGACGTCAATTTTGTTTGGGTACATCTTTGCATGACCGCGCCATTGTCAGTTAAAGTGACGCAGTGCCGAATAAAAAAATGGCCTGGTCGTTGAGCAGCCAAATCTTCCGGGGCTGAAGTGGTTAAATAACACAGAGTTCACCTTTACATCTGAATCAAAAGATTTTTCCAGTTACATCTGAATCTGCAGAGTTTCCCCTTACATCGGAACTGGCAGAGTTCCCTTACACTGTATCAGGTGACTCTGAAAACTCTGATGATGATGATAGGGAACTCTGATGTAAGGGGGTCTCTGCTCCCCAAAGCCCCCTCTTACATGAGAGTCCACAGTCCTTTCCTTTTTCTGGCTGCTGGGCTTCAAACTTCCTACCCACACGGGACCCAGGAGTGGATGGCAGGAGGAGGAGGAGCAGAACCAGCTTTCTCTCTCTTCTCCAATCCATTTGGGGGGGTGGGGCGGGGGAAACTGTCAGTACCGACTCTGGGCTGTGAGAGAGAGACTCTCTCAGCTTAGAGCTCTGCAGCTGCTGGGGAGCAACAGTCCAGGCTCTTGGGGCCCCCCCCCAGGTAGTGCAACTCCAGGGTCATCACAGGTGCGATCTTTGCGACCCTGGTAGTTCTGCCACTGCTCTATTATTATTATTAATTCTAGACCAACACTGAATAGTCTAGAAGATCAATCTGATTCTCCAACATAAACTGCAGTTCTCCCTCCACATTTTAAATGAGAAGCTTGAAAAACCCAAGAATGCTTTCAGTCATATAATGAGATACACATTTGTTGAAAGAGATAACAACATTCACAAGATCAGAGAATATGGTTGTATATAAAAGATGTATCTCCAATTGACAAAAAAACTAAAAGTATGGCCTAATACTCTCTACTGATGTCTCTCTGGAGGTCCACCATATCTTAAACTGAACAATTGGAAGATCTAAACTCATCCCTCCAACACCATGAAGAACACTATAGAAAAACTTGGTTTTGTCGGATTGAGTTCATTCAGAGGAATAATTCCTTGCCAAATGATCGTATCCCCAGAAGCCCTTTAAATATTGTCTCTGATATGATTTAAAGGCTGTTTATTCTTTCTTTACCCCTCTTCTAAAGGTTAATATTAAATACTACAGTGGGCTCTGGCTCAGTACACCCTCCACCTATTTACCCCCCCCCCCCAACTCCCACCAATGCTCCCCCTTTACCATCCATCCACCACCCCCCACACAACTGCCCTTTTCCAAATACCCCCACTACCCTGAAAAAGAAAAAGAATGCAGTCACCACATATAAGGACTAAACATCTGCAATAAGGTGAAGTTGTCTTGGCTTCAACCATCCAATCATGTACCAGCAAAAATGCTTTTTTTTTTTGCATGTGATTGGGTATTCTTTGCAATGTGAATTTTTACCACATTCACTAAGCTAAGTGAAAATTTCCTTTACAAATTGATCAGATTTTAGTCCTTTAAAAAATCGACCCCAAAGAATTTCCCACCACACTCTGTGGGCCTGAAGGTACCGTTTCTGATGTTCCTTGTCTGTCCCAATGAGGGACCACAACATGAAGAACCTCTTGACAGTTGAGATTGCAGCTGCCAGTACTAAACACGGATCCTGGTGCCCCCTGAGTGCCGAGACTTGCATTGTTCAGGAGTTGCTGTATATTAGAGCCTGCCCGACTCAGCAAGGCTTTGGATACGGTACCACTATTAAGGATCAGATCGGCTCCTACACTGTTCACAATGACATCCGTCTGCCATGGAAAGAGATGACAAACATTACCAAGTGATATTCATTAAAAAAAAAAAATTCTAAGAGTTAGTTTGCAATTAAAAAGGATCCGAATAACAATCTTTGTAATTCAAATTTTTTCCAGATCCAGAAAGAAAGAGACACCACATATGAAAAACTAGAGGTATTATTTATTATATTATTAAATATATAATTATGTGTGGTTTTCTTCTACTGTTATATTTCCTAATTAGGGCATGAATGTACACATGTATACTACATCAGATAAGTCCTTCTCAACCTTTTTTTTCAATGCCGAAACCCTTGAAATGAGTGCAAACTGTGGGAAGAATGTTCCTTACATTGGTGATCAGTGAGAAGAATGTTCCTTACATTGGTGATCAGTGAGAAGAATGTTCCTTACATTGGTGATCAGTGAGAAGAATGTTCCTTACATTGGTGATCAGTGAGAAGAATGTTCCTTACATTGGTGATCAGTGAGAAGAATGTTCCTTACATTGGTGATTAGTGAGAAGAATGTTCCTTACATTGGTGATCAGTGAGAAGAATGTTCCTTACATTGGTGATCAGTGAGAAGAATGTTCCTTACATTGGTGATCAGTGGGAAGAATGTTCCTTACATTGGTGATCAGCGGGAAGAATGTCCCTTACATTGGTGATCAGTGAGAAGAATGCTCCTTACATTGGTGATCAGTAAGAAGAATGTTCCTTACATTGGTGGTCAGTGAGAAGAATGTTCCTTACATTGGTGATCAGTGAGAAGAATGTTCCTTACATTGGTGATCAGTGGGAAAAATGTTCCTTACATTGATGATCAGTGAGAAGAATGTCCTTTACATTGGTGATCAGTGAGAAGAATGTTCCTTACATTGGTGATCAGTGGGAAGAATGTTCCTTACATTGGTGATCAGTGAGAAGAATGTTCCTTACATTGGTGATCAGTGAGAAGAATGTTCCTTACATTGATGATCAGTGAGAAGAATGTCCCTTACATTGGTGATCAGTGGGAAGAATGTTCCTTACATTGGTGATCAGTGAGAAGAATGTTCCTTACATTGGTGATCAGTGAGAAGAATGTCCCTTACATTGGTGATCAGTGGGAAGAATGTTCCTTACATTGGTGATCAGTGGGAAGAATGTCCCTTACATTGGTGATCAGTGAGAAGAATGTCCCTTACATTGGTGATCAGTGGGAAGAATGTTCCTTACATTGGTGATCGGTGAGAAGAATGTCCCTTACATTGGTGATCAGTGAGAAGAATGTCCCTTACATTGGTGATCAGTGGGAAGAATGTTCCTTACATTGGTGATCAGTGAGAAGAATGTTCCTTACATTGGTGATCAGTGGGAAGAATGTCCCTTACATTGGTGATCAGTGAGAAGAATGTTCCTTACATTGGTGATCAGTGGGAAGAATGTCCCTTACATTGGTGATCAGTGAGAAGAATGTTCCTTACATTGGTGATCAGTGGGAAGAATGTTCCTTACATTGGTGATCAGTGAGAAGAATGTTCCTTACATTGGTGATCAGTGAGAAGAATGTCCCTTACATTGGTGATCAGTGGGAAGAATGTTCCTTACATTGGTGATCAGTGGGAAGAATGTCCCTTACATTGGTGATCAGTGAGAAGAATGTCCCTTACATTGGTGATCAGTGGGAAGAATGTTCCTTACATTGGTGATCAGTGAGAAGAATGTTCCTTACATTGGTGATCAGTGGGAAGAATGTTCCTTACATTGGTGATCAGTGAGAAGAATGTTCCTTACATTGGTGATCAGTGGGAAGCATGTCCCTTACATTGGTGATCAGTGAGAAGAATGTTCCTTACATTGGTGATCAGTGAGAAGAATGTTCCTTACATTGGTGATCAGTGAGAAGAATGTTCCTTACATTGGTGATCAGTGAGAAGAATGTTCCTTACATTGGTGATCAGTGAGAAGAATGCTCCTTACATTGGTGATCAGTGAGAAGAATGTTCCTTACATTGGTGATCAGTGGGAAGAATGTTCCTTACATTGTTGATCAGTGGGAAGAATGTTCCTTACATTGGTGATCAGTGGGAAGAATGTTCCTTACATTGGAGGTCAGTGGGAACAATGTCCCTTACATTGGTGATCAGTGAGAAGAATGTTCCTTACATTGGTGATCAGTGGGAAGAATGTTCCTTACATTGGTGATCAGTGAGAAGAATGTTCCTTACATTGGTGATCAGTGGGAAGAATGTTCCTTACATTGGTGATCAGTGGGAAGAATTTTCCTTACATTGGTGACCAGTGGGAAGAATGTTCCTAAGCTAAAAAGATCATTGGTCAGGAGTTACTGTCAAGGGCAGAAATTGCTCAATGGTCAAAGAACCCCCAGTAACCTCTGGAAGAACACTAGGAATCCACTAAATCCTGATTGAGAATGGCTGATATACACCTTGTAAAAGCAGTAGTGTATTTTTGCCTTAATGTAGAGAAATTGAAACATCTCTGTCAAGTTTCCACTGCTGTTTGGGTCCAGCTGTGGAAAACCACTTGACGTCCAGATTTGGAAAGAGTGAGAACCTCCGTTATATTTTTATTGCTCTCTCTGTCCCTGTTGGGCGGATTCCCCCCCACTTTCTACCATTTAACTTGGACAGGAAGAAAGAAGCAACAGAGATTCTAACCCTTCCTACCTCTATTTGAATCATAAAAGTGGAGTCCTACTTTAGCAGGAATATAAATGGAAAAAACCCTCATGGTGGGACCTTTGGCTGCAACAGGTAAACTGTTCTACTTTAGCAGGAAAGTGCTGGAGAATATACATACCGAACAGTCCTCAATATTCTTCTGAAGCAGCTTGATCTTCAGTCCTTCCTTGGTCATCACAGTGTTGTCATTACCTCTATTCACTGGTGGGCTCTGTGTCGCTCTTGTGACCAGCTGGGGTGTCATTGCTGTAGATGGCACAGCACTCGTTTGGTTACCAAATTTTGCCTTCGTAACCTCAGAGAAAATGTTGACGGTTTCATCATTCATATCCACAAGATGGATTCTCTGTAAAGTGCTCCGTCGTCCCGGCGTCTCTACATAGTCCCATATGGCTTCCACTATGTTTTCAACACATAATGTTAGAGGAAATCCAAAAACTCCAGAACTGATAGCTGGTATTGCTATTGAACTGTGACTCTTCTCGGAGGCCAGCTGTAAACTGGTGGTAATTGCCTTCCGTAAAAGCCGTTCACATCTGGAGCGTGAATTTGCATCCCACCGGGGACCGATTGTATGTATTATTTGTTTGCAAGGCAATTTCCCTGCGTCAGTAATTACTGAATTTCCAGTTAACAATTTACCATCTTTCCTGATAATCTGATCGCAGTCATCTTGGAGTTTATGTCCTGCTGCATCCAGAATAGCTTTTGCCAAACCCTCAATATGTTTCAGATCTTCATTGGCTGCATTAACAATGACATCTACATTATGACGGCACAGGTCATCTTTATATACAGAGAGGGTCATTCCATTTGGAAGAGTTATTTGGAATTGGGATTTTTTAAATAGATCATCGTTTACACCAGCCTCATCCAAACGTATCACACAATGGTAATTTGTCCTTGTGGTTGTAGCATGCATTTCTTCATTGACCTTAAAAAACTTTTTGGCTCCCGGTTTCTCAATACGCAGAGTATCACTGTGAAGTGAGTACAGAATGTCCCTAATGACATTTGCTGCCTCTTGAACTTTCACCCGTGATCCTGACAGGCAGATGCTGTTCTGGTTCTTTGTTACATTTACATTTTTCTTTATCTTTTCCAACGTCTCCTTCCTTTCCTCCCAGAGGAACGTCATCTTTACTGAAGGTTGAACTGGAATTTCTGTCTCTATAGTAGTGTTCTTCTCCAGAAAGTCGCTGACTTGTTGGTAACACTTTAGAACATTTGAAGGCAGGCCGGTGATGACCATGTTGTCCTCCGTTCCAGAAGAAAATTCCTCTATTAGAACTGTGATTTTCTCTGCATTAAATACCTGAAGCAGATGTGACTGGAAACTTTTCCACTCCGGAGTTTTCAGAAGACTTTTGTCTTCAATTAAAAGTTGTCTGTGGAGCAGATTTTCCTTAATTTGCTTTTCTGCTTCTATCAAGTCTTTCTTTGAATGAGCAATCAGTTTAACAACGCCATCATCAATTTCCAGCTGTGCGTTAATTTTGTGATGTACAAAGAGCAGAGAAGATAGCTCTTCATTATCGGTGGACATCAGGAACTGGAGGAGGTGTGGATTCATCTGGATGAGTTTACTTTTCATTTGTTGTGTGATGTTGAGTATCTCACATTTGGCGGTGAGCACTTCATCTCTCAGTCCCGATAGACAGGCTTTCTTTGTTGGCACATCATAGTCCATCTTCAGCTCTGGAACCTGGTCCAGGATCTTCTTCTTTAGGCCGCTGTTACACATAATCTGATAGAGAGCTGGAGACATAGATAAGGTCTCAGTCTTGGCTTGTTTCTTCCTTTCCACCACTTTGGTGGTTTCCTCTACCAGTTGTCTGAATGTCGGGTCAATCTTTGTAACATCCTTGGACATTCCAGCCAAGAAAACTTTCTCCAAACCAAAGTCAGGTTTGATGAGTACTCCATCATAGGTGGAGCTGCTGACATGTTCTCTAATAGTTTCCCAGATGGACTCATCTATTTTATACTCTATTACTCTGAACTTTGATATGAAGAGTGAGAATTCATTATAAATATCCTCCCTCCATTGCGGTACAATCTTTGTCACAGACCTGAGATGGGTGGACAAGGTGGAAGAGAAGAGGAGTTGAAGGACAGGATCCTGGCAGTCTTGATCTGGCCATTTGATCTCACAGTGTTTATCCTTCATCTTCACATCTATGTTGTTCTTTAGTCCTTCATTATTACAGATATGTTTCAATACGTATGGATTGATTTTAAACTCTATAGGCTTTAGTAATTCTATGCAAGGTCCGTCCTTCCCATACAGTGCTATACCCAACAATGGGTAGTAAGGGTATACGGATATCTTTTTCTTGGAAAACACATGATCCTTCTTCAAAACTGTTTTAACATCTGGAAGAGAAGGAAACAAACAGATGGTTCACAGTGATGCTTCACTTAATAATCACATTCAGTCAGTTTTTTTTTAATCCAAACTCTTTTTTATTAATATGAAAAAGCATCTAAAAAGTACAAAGACATATTAGCATATTAGTCAGTATGAATCATACATAATATGCATAAAATAAACAGTCATCAGTCTGTGCAAATAGAATGTAAAATAATAATGTAAACAAAAACAAAACAGATCAACCAGAGCTCATAGTACAATAAGCTGTGCACAATACAATTTCTTTCTGTTTTCCTAGAATAATATACTATAAGCTCAGAACAAGCCTAATATAACTGACGCTTTAGGTGGATAAAACAATTTGGGCCCCTTAACAGTGGGGCCGTACCATCTTAGATTTGTCTATCCATTACTAGCTGTGAAGGAGCGAGGCCGTGAGAATCCAACCAGCTCTGCCAAATAAGATTACATTTTCACCAAGTAGTAGAGAATTAACATACTCAACCCATTTCTTTCTAGAAGGTACCGTGAGTAATATCCAGAACCTAGCAATTAACTTCCTAGCTAAGTATAGCAATCTAGTTATCATAATATATACACCCGGTGGGTAGATTTCAGTGTCCATAGTTCCAAGTAGGCACACCAAACAGGTTAGAGGTACAGAAACTTGGGGCGAGCTTAGAGATAGTGTGTAGGACCTTAGTCCAATGCCAAGTGAGCTTTGGGCATCGCCAGATCATCTGTATAAAATCACCCCTATGTATGTTACATTTAGGGCACAGTGGAATATCTCTCCTGCCCCAATCAAACAAGGTGGCGGGTGTACAGTAGACTCTATGAAGGCTAAACAACTGTGAGAGTTTGTGTGAGGCCGATAGGGATGTAACAGGAATCGATTCCAGGGCCATGTCCCTTTGATCACCATCAATATCTCCTATATCAGCCACCCAGCGAGCCCTGCATTTCTACAAAGTGTGGTTCTGAATGGAGGGCAACAACTCCAGATATATACAGGATATCAAACCTTTACAGACAATGGATTGTAGGACCTCGGTCACTAAGGCTGAACTAGATACTGTTAAATTAGGTGTTTGTTTTTAGGTTTGTAGTGCATGTCTGAATTGAAGATATTGGTAGAATTGCTTGTGGGACAATGAGAATTCAGTGATCATATGCCTTAAGACTAAAAACACTAAAAACTTGGGGAAAACAAACAAACACTCCTTTGTTGCCAAGATGAGAATCCCTGCAATTTGCAGAGTTCTGGATAATTGGGGTTATGCCATAGGGGGATAAAATACAGAGGACCAGACATATGCAGTGCCTCTTTAGTAGCCTAACAAACTGCCGTGGGGGAAGAAGGGGAAGTCTCAGTAGGTCCATCTTCAGGTGGAAGCTAGCAGGCAAGGTAGAGTTGGACAGGGTTACCAACTGAGCTACGGGGTCTAAGGTATTACAATGTCCCCAACCAGCAATTTGTTGCATCTGGGAAGCCTGAAAATACATTCTGGGATGCAGAACTGCCAAACCTCCTCTATCCTTACTATACTGCAAAGTGGTTAAGCTGATACGGGCATTTTTCTTCTTCCATATGAGATCTTAGGATGGAAAATCAGTGTGTTTAAATCATTTATTAGAGATCCACATTGGAGAGTTATGGGAAATATATAGGAGCTGTGGGGCTCAGATCATCTTTATTAAGTTAACACGCTTTTTAACCTCTGCCTATCCAACAGAGGGGAAAGGTTCAGTTGAAGGTATTCTGAGGGCTCAGGAGATACCACCACCCCTAAATACTTAAAAGCGGCAACAGAAATTTGACTAGCACAGGCAGGGAGGGGTGCTCCTAGTGGGCCAAGGGGCATTAGGATGGATTTATACCAATTTATGGTGAATTCACCGAATTTATTAATGGTTGCCATCAGAGTCTGCAATGAGCCAGCTGTATCTCCCAACTATAGCAGAGCTATACTATGTCGTCTGCATAGAGGGAGATTTTCTCTTCAAAAGAGCCTTTGTGAAATTCCAGAATAGCAGGATCCTTGTGGATTTGGATGGCTAAGGGTTCCACCACCAATGCGAACAAAAGGGGAGATAATGGACACCCTTGTCTAGTGCTCCTATGTAAAGAAAAGGAGGAAGAAAGGATATTATTAATGCGCAGTCTGGCTCTGGGATCAGACTAGAGAACACGTACCCAATTAACAAAGCTTTTCCCCAGCCCAAACCTCCTAGAGGTAAGGCCATTCGACACTGTCAAAAGTCTTGGCTGCGTCTAAGGAGAGTCACCTGACATCCACCTATGTCTGAGGCGGAGAGACAGCTGCGGACACACACGGCTCCAGTATCCTCTAAAGCAGTGGTTCTCAACTCCAGTCCTCAGGACCCACCAACAGGCCAGATTTTAAGTATTACCTTGGGGAGTTGCAGACTAGAATACTGCAATCACTGAGCAGCAAGTGATATCACCTGTGATGTATTTTAGCTATCTTGCAAACCTGGCCTGTTGGTGGGTCCTGAGGACTGGAGTTGAGAACCACTGCTCTAAAGAGATCTCCACCCTCCTCCATCCTCCTATAGTACAGGACAGCACTCTCCCCTTAGGACGCAGACAGGCCGTAATCTCTCCTCCATCCAGCCCGTGAGACAGGACAGGTCCACACCACCCTACAATCCTATTTCAACATTTTAAAGGAGAACACACATACCATCAACATACCACATAGAACGCTTGAACGTGGACTGGTATGAAACACAGAAAAACGTATTTCCCATCTCAGGCCACACTTCCCAACTAGCCATTCTGTTTATGTACATATGTTGGCCTACTGGCCCATAGAGACTGTGCCCTGGTTCTCAAAGGCTCTGAAGAAGAGGTTATCCTCGAAACGCGTCAGCCGACTCTAAACACTCACCTCAACATGGGCTTATGTTACTTTTAACCCATTTTCAATTTCCATGTTTTATATATTTTGTTACCTGTTTGCATGATACGTAGTATTGGTATTATTTATTTGCTTTTATTTTCATATGAATACATTTTATACTTTTTGATGTGAGCAGTTGATCACGTGCCCTTCATCCATCGCTCTCCAATGAAGCTTTCACTGCTTTTGCCAATCAGGGCTTGCAATGCACTGTTCAGAGCCGCGATGCAATGTGGCTGGTTCGGGGGGGGGGGGGCGAACAAACAGTCGAACGACACGTTTGTTCGGCTCTTCGCGAACGTCCGAACAGGGAAAGTTTGGCCCGAACTTATGCTCGGGCCGAACCGTTTGCCCATCCCTAGTGAAGAGAACCATAAAACTGTTTATTCAAACACATGTACAAAGGGATATATACACTCAGGGGACAATCCCCCCTTCTTTGCATAATGGCACAGGGCGGAGTAAACTTTACCTCATCCAGTAATACCAATGACACACAGGTATTCAAACATTTCAACAGTAGACAGTCTTTGGGAGGAGCTGCTTCCCGCCCTTCCCCTCTAGAATCAAATCCACATAAACATATACATCCCATAATAGGTTGCTCCCAAGGCAGACAGAATCAATAGAACAATAGGATACAGCTACACCTCAAACGATCTAGTAAAAAGCCTACACAGCCAAACAGTTTATGAGACCAAGCTCATACAATATTCCAGCAGTTGGAAAGGTGGAATTAATTTATCTTCATATATTTCTTGACTGATATTGTTCAGAAATATTAATGTTCCAAGTGAAAGAGCCCCTTCATTCTTTTAACACAAACCACGCAACACTCAGGGGACAACCCCACTTCTTTGCATAATGACACAGGGCGGGGTAAACTTTACCTCGTCCAGTAACAAGAGACACACAGGTGTATTCAAACATTTCAACAGTAGACCGTCTTTGGGAGGGGCTGCTGGAGAAACCCCCCCTCCCCTCTCACAGCTAATCCACATATACATCCCATAATACTTTGTTCCCAAGGCAGACCTAACAATAGAACAATAGGATACAGGCACTTCACAAACACATAACAACCCCCACCCCACCTCAAACCATCTATCAATTGTCTGAGACAAAAGGTGTAATCTATTTTCATATATCTCTTGAGGGATATTGTTCAGAAACATCACTGTCCCAAGTGAAAGAACCCCTTCATTCTTTCACCACAAACCACACATATAGAACCCTGGATAACAGGGGTAACAGGACATGCTGAGTTTGGTGTGCTTTGTACCGTGAGTCTCGGTCCCTACCCCTAATACACACAGGGTGACTTATACATAGAAGGGGCAGGGGAGCTGGAAAATGAGTTTCCAGAGCTCTCTAAGGTAAGCTGGGTTCCACAAGCCCCCGTGCCCAAATTGAATCCTGTCACAGGCAGTCTGCTCACTCCCTGTTGGGGCCCATCAGAAATTACAGGGGGGCACTGGTATGGCAGAACCCCGCAAGGATCCCGTGACATCAGGGGAGTGGCTGGTGGGCCGTACCCTATCCATCAGGGAAAAGTCTTGGTGCAACTTGTCAACCTGGGAACAACACCAGTATGGCTTCCCAGACACGACATCTTGGCTGATCTCTACATAGTGCCTCGCCACTGTATCTGAAAGGCCCAACCAGGGGTGGAAACAGTCTGCGCCCCTCTACAGGTAGCTATGGCCTCCTGAGATGAGACCCAATACAGGTCCCTACTAGAGCAGCTGGATATCCCCTTTAAATATTTTTCTCTACCCCAACAAAGACTGCTTCACCAGCTTCTGAAAAAACACCTACTGGTAGTTGCCCCCAGTCCAGAGGATTACGGGTTCCCAAAGCCATGGACTACCCCATACACATGAAGAACACACAGCCCATCACCCCAGCTTTGTGCCTAGAGGTTAAGGAGTTACTCTACAACATGCTTCAGAGTGGAGTGATCAAGGAAAGCCGCAGTCTATGGGCCGCTCCTGTCGATCTGGTGCGAAAGAAGGATAGCAGTCTACAGTTCTGTGTGAACTACTGTAAATTCAACACATGCACCCACTGGGATGCCTACCCACTTCCTAGAGTTGAGAAATCCCTAAGAGATCTCGGACAAGCCAAGTTCTTCTCCACCTTGAATCTAACTATCAGCTATTGGCAAGTCCCAGTGATAGGATCATAGCCTTCATCACACCCCTGAGACTGTTTGAGCTTAATCACATGCCCTTCGGCCTCCAGCACTTTCCAGTGACTAATGGAAAGATGTCTTGGAGACTTCAACTTTGAGACTGTGTTATTTTTTGATATCATCATCTGCTCCAAGACATTCGAAAACACGACAAACATCTGGACCAGGTGTTCTCTCGCTTGGCACAATACGAACTCAAATTTAAATCCAGAAAGCGCCACATAATGAGGCAGGAAATAAAGTACTTTGGACACATTGTTGAGGCCAAACGTGTATCACCTTACCAAGCCAAGGTGCAAGCTGTGCAGGACTGGCACCCGCCAAAAAGTAGGAGATGTGCTCTTTCTTGGGTCTAGTGGGGTACTACTGGCAGTTCATCCCGAAGTTCATCCAGATAGCCATCCCCCTTACCCTTTTCTGAGTGGGCACAGTGCCCAAAGGAAAAGTGAACCATCACCTTCTATTCAGGCCCAATGGCAGCAGGCCTTTGAGATGCTAATGTAGAGACTGAACTCCGCCCCATTGTTGGCCTATGGAGACTACATCCAGCCCTTCTGGTTGTACACAGAAGGGAGTCTACAGGGTCTGAGGGCTGTTCTGGTCCAAGTACAGGATGGCCAAGGCAGGGTGATCGCTCTTTCCAGCCAGAGCCTATGACCCACCAAAAAGACCCTTCACAACTACAGCTCTTTCAAGCTCGAGTTACATGGGCCATCAGCAAAAAATTCACAGAATATCTCACAGGGGCTGACATGGACCACAATCTGGAAACTGCAAAGTTGGGGGTGTTGGAACAGAGTTGGGCAGCCTGCCTGGCCTGATTCAAGCTCAAGATTCACTATTGGCCAGGGAAGCTTAACAGGCATCCTGATGCTCTGTCCTGATACATGGTGGAGCGCTCAGGGAGGACGTGGACTCTAGTCGAGAGGACATAGAGATAAAGGTTGCTTCTGTTCTACCCATGCCAGCCGTATTACGCTCCATTGAGGACCAAGAGTTGGACCCACAGACCAAGGATGAACTTTATAGTCGAGAGAAGTGAGCGCTGATTCAGCAAAAAGATCCAGACCTAATGCAGGTACAGCGCCACCTCTCCCAGAACCACAAACCCACTTCCCGAGAGTGCCAGAAGTTGTCTCCTGTCACTCCAACCATCCTGAGACATTGGGACCAGCTGGAATTACGACAAGGTACTCTGTCGTCAGGCACGCATCCCCTCTGAGCAGTAGGATATACTCCAAGTCGTGGTCCCCCAGATCTGTTAGGCACTCCATGTGACAGGTGACCATTTAGGGGTGGATCGAACTGAATTGTTGGTTTAGAGATATTTCTCCTGCCCCTATTTGTCAGAATAGGTGCACAAGGCTTGTAGGGAATGTGAAAGTTGCACCATACATTTCCCCTGAAACACCATCCACCAGCCACATGCTCTTTTTCCTAATGTTTAGGCAATACAGCCGAATGCCTGTAGACCTCTTATTGGGGACACTGGAGCGCATTCCCCAGAACACCTAGTTCGTCTGAACAGGAACATTGGGAGCAGCAGAAAAAGGCCAAGTAGATGACGTTAGACAAGCACAAAGAGATGGCTCCTGAACCTGTTTTGGAAGAACTGCCATTGTGACCGGGGGACTGGGTGTTGGTAAACATTACCTGTCACACCTGAGGAAGCAAGCTGCAGCCCAAGTGGGAACGCACCCCGTACTGGGTGGTGGGGCAGCTTTTCCACCTACCCCTGTCTATGATCTGGTCTTGGAGGGGCCTGACCTCATAAAGAAGCAGCTACATCGAAACATGCTGAGACCTTGTGTGCTGGGTGGAGACTGCTCCAGGAAACCTATTTGTGACGGGAGTCACTTTGGGAGGGGAGCCAGTGGAACCCAGAATCCCTTGGAGAGGTTGGGAAACCCTTGCTTCAGCTCCCCATGCACCTCCTATATCTAAGTCACCCTGTGTTTATTATGGGCACAGGGTGGCCCGAGAACCTCAGTCTGATCCGTACTAATCTGACTTACTGTACAACCACACTGGAATGTTGCAGAATGTTGTGTGTGTGTGTGTGTGTGTGTATGGGCCCTCCTGTACCTTTTGTATTGTACTGTAATTGTGTTGTCCCCCTTATACATTGTAAAGCGCTGCGTAAACTGTTGGCGCTATATAAATCTTGTATAATAATAATAATATATATATATATATATATATATATATATATATATATATATATATATATATATATATATATATATATATATATGTGTGTGTGTGTGTACGTTAGGGATGAGCCGAACACCCCCCGGTTCGGTTCGCACCAGAACCTGCGAACGGACCGAAAGTTTGCACGAACGTTAGAACCCCATTGACGTCTATGGGACTCGAACATTCGAAATCAAAAGTGCTCATTTTAAAGGCTAATTTGCATGGTATTGTCCTAAAAAGGGTTTGGGGACCCGGGTCCTACCCCAGGGGACATGTATCAATGCAAAAAAAACTTTTAAAAACGGCCGTTTTTTCGGGAGCAGTGATTTTAATGATGCTTAAAGTAAAAAAAAAAAAAAAGTGAAATATTCCTTTAAATATCGTACCTGGGGGGTGTCTATAGTATGCCTGTAAAGTGGGGCGTGTTTCCCATGTTTAGAACAGTCCCTGCACCAAATGTCATTTTTAAAGGAAAAAATCTCATTTAAAACTGCTTGCGGGTTTAATGTAATGTCGGGTCCTGGCAATATGGATGAAAATCAGTGAGACAAACGGCATGGGTACCCCCCAGTCCATTACCAGGCCCTTTGGGTCTTGTATGGATATTAAGGGGAACCCCGCACCCAAATTAAAATAAGGAAAGGTGTGGGGCCACCAGGCCCTATATACTCTGAACAGCAGTATACAGGCGGTGCAAACAAGACAGGGACTGTAGGTTTGTTGTTAAGTAGAATCTCTTTGTAATTTTGAACATTTTTAACGTGTTTAGCTCCAGCCAAAAAATCTTTTTTAAGCTTTTTGGAAAACATAGGGAAGGGTTATCACCCCTGTGACATTTGTTTTGCTGTCTTTCCTCCTCTTCAGAAGATTTCACCTCACTTTTTGTCCCAATGAAAAATGTTTTTTGAAAATTTGGGTTTTTTTGTGGAACAAGGATTGGAAAGCATCAGTGGAAAGGAGAAATGTTTTTCCCATATTAACTCTTACAGGAGAGAATTTCCCTTCCTAGGGGTAGATTTCATCTCACTTCCTGTTGTCTCCTTCCGTTTGCAAGTAGGAGTCGTTTGTAAGTTAGATGTTTGAAAGTAGGGTCCTGCCCTATATACTCAGCAGAAATTTGGGCCTTAGGTGTTGTTGTGGCCACAACACTGTAAGCCCTCACAGGGCCCTGCTGTGAAATATTAGATCAAGAATTGTAATTACATGCCCCTGTTGAACAGGAGCTCAAAAATTAGGCCTTAGGCACTGGTGCTGGTGCCACAACACTGCAACCCCTCACAGACACTCTAGTTGGAACGCAGGAACGAGCCCTGCTGCAAAGTATTGCATCAAAAATTGTAATTACACGCCCCTGTTAAACAAGGGCTGAAAAATTGGGCCTTAGGCACTGGTGCTGGTGCCACAACACTGCAACCCCTCACAGACACTCTAGTTGGAACGCAGGAACGAGCCCTGCTGCAAAGTATTGCATCAAAAATTGTAATTACAGGCCCTGTTAGACAGGGGCAGAAAAATTGGTCCTTAGGCACTGGTGCTGGTGCCACAACACTGCAACCCCTCACAGACACTCTAGTTGGAACGCAGGAACGAGCCCTGCTGCAAAGTATTGCATTAAAAATTGTAATTACACGCCCCTGTTAGACAGGGGCAGAAAAAATGGGCCTTAGGCACTGGTGCTGGTGCCACAACACTGCAACCCCTCACAGACACTCTAGTTGGAATGCAGGAACGAGCCCTGCTGCAAAGTATTACATCAAAAATTGTAATTACACGCCCCTGTTAAACAGGGGCTGAAAAATTGTGCCTTAGGCACTGATGGTGGCGCCCAGAACCAAAAATGTTCTTACAAGCTATCAGCGTGATGATTGAGGAGGAAGAGGATAATTACTCAGGGTTAGTCACTCAGAATCAGCATAGGCAGTCTTTGAAGGGATCTGAGATTTCAAAAAAAATTATTAGGTTACATCAGCATCAGGTGCTTGGTAGCTGGTGGTGATCCAAGACTGATTCATTTTTATGAAGGTCAGTCGATCGACCGAGTCGGTGGACAGACGCACCCTGTGATCGGTTACCACGCCTCAAGCAGCACTGAATGTGCGTTCCGAAAGAACGCTGGATGCAGGACAGGCCAGTAGCTCAATTGCATACTGTGCAAGCTCTGGCCAGTGATCCATCCTCAAGACCCAGTAACCCAGAGCTAGGGATGAGCCGAACACCCCCCGGTTCGGTTCGCACCAGAACCCGCGAACGGACCGAAAGTTCGCACGAACGTTAGAACCCCATTGACGTCTATGGGACTCGAACGTTCGAAATCAAAAGTGCTCATTTTAAAGGCTAATTTGCATGGTATTGTCCTAAAAAGGGTTTGGGGACCCGGGTCCTACCCCAGGGGACATGTATCAATGCAAAAAAAACTTTTAAAAACGGCCGTTTTTTCGGGAGCAGTGATTTTAATGATGCTTAAAGTAAAAAAAAAAAAAAAGTGAAATATTCCTTTAAATATCGTACCTGGGGGGTGTCTATAGTATGCCTGTAAAGTGACGCGTGTTTCCCATGTTTAGAACAGTCCCTGCACCAAATGTCATTTTTAAAGGAAAAAATCTCATTTAAAACTGCTTGCGGGTTTAATGTCATGTCGGGTCCTGGCAATATGGATGAAAATCAGTGAGACAAACGGCATGGGTACCCCCCATTCCATTACCAGGCCCTTTGGGTCTTGTATGGATATTAAGGGGAACCCCGCACCCAAATTAAAATAAGGAAAGGTGTGGGGCCACCAGGCCCTATATACTCTGAACAGCAGTATACAGGCGGTGCAAACAAGACAGGGACTGTAGGTTTGTTGTTAAGTAGAATCTGTTTGTAATTTTGAACATTTTTAACGTGTTTAGCTCCAGCCAAAAAATCTTTTCTAAGCTTTTTGGAAAACATAGGGAAGGGTTATCACCCCTGTGACATTTGTTTTGCTGTCTTTCCTCCTCTTCAGAAGATTTCACCTCACTTTTTTGTCCCAATGAAAAATGTTTTTTTGAAAATTTGGGTTTTTTTGTGGAACAAGGATTGGAAAGCATCAGTGGAAAGGAGAAATTGTTTTCCCATATTAACTCTTACAGGAGAGAATTTCCCTTCCTAGGGGTAGATTTCATCTCACTTCCTGTTGTCTCCTTCCGTTTGCAAGTAGGAGTCGTTTGTAAGTTAGATGTTTGAAAGTAGGGTCCTGCCCTATATACTCAGCAGAAATTTGGGCCTTAGGTGTTGCTGTGGCCACAACACTGTAAGCCCTCACAGGGCCCTGCTGTGAAATATTAGATCAAGAATTGTAATTACATGCCCCTGTTGAACAGGAGCTGAAAAATTAGGCCTTAGGCACTGGTGCTGGTGCCACAACACTGCAACCCCTCACAGACACTCTAGTTGGAACGCAGGAACGAGCCCTGCTGCAAAGTATTGCATCAAAAATTGTAATTACACGCCCCTGTTAGACAGGGGCAGAAAAATTGGGCCTTAGGCACTGGTGCTGGTGCCACAACACTGCAACCCCTCACAGACACTCTAGTTGGAACGCAGGAACGAGCCCTGCTGCAAAGTATTGCATCAAAAATTGTAATTACACGCCCCTGTTAAACAGGGGCTGAAAAATTGTGCCTTAGGCACTGGTGGTGGCGCCCAGAACCAAAAATGTTCTTACAAGCTATCAGCATGATGATTGAGGAGGAAGAGGATAATTACTCAGGGATAGTCACTCAGCATCAGCATAGGCAGTCTTTGAAGGGATCTGAGATTTCAAAAAAAATTATTCGGTTACATCAGCATCAGGTGCTTGGTAGCTGGTGGTGATCCAAGACTCATTCATTTTTATGAAGGTCAGCCGATCGACCGAGTCGGTGGACAGACGCACCCTGTGATCGGTTACCACGCCTCCAGCAGCACTGAATGTGCGTTCCGAAAGAACGCTGGATGCAGGACAGGCCAGTAGCTCAATTGCATACTGTGCAAGCTCTGGCCAGTGGTCCATCCTCAAGACCCAGTAACCCAGAGGATTTTCGGTGGGAAAGGTGTCCAAGTCTGATCTTGCCCCTAGGTATTCCTGCACCATGTAAAACAGACGCTGGCGATGGTTGCTGGAACCGATCATACCTTGGGGCTGCGGACCAAAAAATTGTCTGAACGCATCGGTCAGACGGCCACCTTCTCCACCGCTCCTTCTTTGACTGACCGAAGCCTCAGCAACACATTGTCCAGAAACAGGAGTTTGTAACCTCCCAGTCTCTGGGAACGCGTTGCACAGACCTTTCTGCAAGGCCTCCCGAAGATGTTTCATCCTCTGCTCCCTCTGCGATGGCAAGATAAGGTCCGCAACCTTACCCTTGTAACGTGGATCAAGGAGGGTTGCCAGCCAGTATTGGTCCTTCTCCTTGATACCACGAATACGAGGATCCTTACGCAGGCTTTGCAGGATCAGGGAGGCCATGCAGCGTAGGTTTGCTGAGGCATTCGGTCCGGAGTCCTCTGGGTCACTAAGAACGACATGGTCCACAGCCACCTCCTCCCAGCCACGTACAAGTCCATGTGTTTCTTGGGACTGATCCCTTAAAGACTGCTGCTGATGCTGAGTGCCAGGCTCCACCTCCATACTGACACAATCTTCCTCCTCCTCCTCTTCCTCCTCGTCCTCTTCACTGTCTGGATAAAGGGGGCCTTGAGAGCTAAGGAAGTCCTCCTCTTCCTGCCTCTGTTCTGCCTCAAGTGCCCTGTCCATTATTCCACGCAGCGTGTGCTCCAACAGGTGGACAAGGGGGACAGTGTCACTGATGCATGCACTGTCACTGCTCACCATCCTCGTGGCCTCCTCGAATGGTGACAGGACAGTGCATGCATCCCTGATCATGGCCCACTGGCGTGGGGAAAAAAAACCAAGCTCCCCTGACCCTGTCCTGGTGCCATAGTCGCACAGGTACTCATTGATGGCCCTCTGCTGCGTGTGCAGCCGCTGCAGCATGGCCAACGTTGAGTTCCACCTGGTGGGCATGTCACAGATTAGGCGGTTCTTGGGCAGGTTAAACTCCTTTTGGAGGTCCGTCAGCCGAGCACTGGCATTATATGACCGGCGGAAATGCACACAGACTTTCCTGGCCTGCCTCAGGACATCCTGTAAGCCCAGGTACCTGCCCAAGAACCGCTGCACCACCAAGTTAAGGACGTGAGCCAAACAGGGCACATGGGTCATTTGTCCCTGTCGGAGGGCAGAGAGGAGGTTGGTGCCATTGTCGCAAACCACCATTCCTGCCTTAAGTTGGCGTGGCGTCAACCACCTCTGAACCTGCCCCTGCAGAGCTGACAGAACCTCTGCCCCAGTGTGGCTCCTGTCCCCCAAGCACACCAGCTCAAGCACCGCATGGCATCTTTTGGCCTGCGTACTTGCGTAGCCCCTTGAACGCCTACGGAGCACCGCTGGTTCCGAGGAAGAGGCCATGGAGGAAGAAGAAGAGGAGGGGGTGGAGGAGAGAGGTGTGTCACAATCAGCATTTTGGAGGCGTGGTGGCGGAACAACCTCCAACACTACTGCACCTTGTCCTGCATCCTTCCCAGCTGCCAGCAGAGTCACCCAATGCGCCGTGAAACTTAGGTAACGTCCCTGTCCATGCCTGCTGGACCATGAGTCAGCGGTAATATGCACCTTACCGCTGACCGCCCTGTCCAGCGAGGCATGGACATTGCCTTCCACATGCCGGTAGAGAGCCGGAATCGCCTTCCGTGAGAAAAAGTGGCGTTTGGGTACCTGCCACTGAGGAACCGCACATTCCACAAACTCACGGAAGGGGGCAGAGTCTACCAACTGAAAAGGCAGCAGTTGAAGTGCTAGCAATTTTGCCAAGCTAGCATTCAACCGCTGGGCATGTGGATGGCTGGGAGCAAACTTCTTTCGGCGGTGCAGCAGCTGGGGCAGGGAAATTTGCCTGGTACAATCTGACGTCGGTGTACCAAAAGCAGATTGCCCACAAATACTTGGCTGTGACACACCTAATTCTACACCTTCATTCCTCTCACTGCAGGTCTCAGAGAGGACTGAAGGTCTAGTGGGGTTGGAAATCTCAGCTGATGAGGAGCAAGGAGAGATCCTCTTTGTTCTTTGGTGTGGGTCTTTTAGATACGCTTGCCAACGAACTGCATGGCAGGTCAACATATGTCTGGTCAAGCATGTGGTACCCAAGCGGGAGATGTTTTGGCCACGCGAGATACGCTTGAGACATATGTTGCAAATAGCAGCGGTGCGATCTGATGCACTCGTCTCAAAAAAGGCCCACACCAAAGAACTTTTTGAATAACGCGCAGAGACTGCAGCGCCCTGCACATGTGGAGCTTTGGGGTGTGATGCAGTCAATGTGCTGCCCTTAGGCTGGCCCCTGGAGGGCATCCTGCCTCGTTGGTGATGTGCCGCCGCCTCCTCCTCCTCCTCCTCCTCCTCTCTCCTATCAGGCACCCACGTTGAGTCAGTGACCTCATCATCCCCTCCCTCCTCATCACTGGAGCAAACCTGGCAGTATGCTGCAGCAGGGGGAGCATGACTGCCAGATTGCTGTCCTTCTTGGGCACCCCCTCTGTCCGTGCTCATGTTACTGCCTTCATCGAGCTCAGTATCGTCATCAGAGCCTTCCAAACGCTGGGCATCCTCCTGGAGCATGTACCCAACACTGTGGTCAAACAGTTCGAGGGAATCCTCATGAGGACATGGTGGAGCTAGGGAAGGAGTCACTGATGACATTGAGCCGAGGGAAGAGGCCGCTGCTTTGCCAGACAAAGCACCCTGGGCATGGGTGAGAGAGGATGAGGAGGATGAGGACGGCTTGGTCATCCACTCGACCAAGTCTTCCGCATGTTGCGGCTCAACACGGCCAGCTGCCGAAAAAAAGGCCAAGCGTGTCCCATGGCCACGTGCTGATGAGGATGCACCGTCTCCACGACCAGCACTAGACACAGAGCCTGCTTGCCCTCTCTTATTGGCTTGTGACTGTCTGCCTCTCCTTCTTGGCCTTCCAGACATACTAATGGCCTGTAGCTGCACTAAGCTGGGATAGAACACCTGTAATTTTCTTCAGGTAGCTTTATATACTGTAACCAGACAAGCCTGCCTGTCAGTAGGAAGATAACAGGAACGGATCTAGCTGAACACTGTGAGCAGGATGCACTGTACTAAATGTAAATAGTCTAGCTGCCTGACCGTGGTACTAATAGGATCAAATAGAACACCTGTAATTTTCTTCAGGTAGCTTTATATACTGTAACCAGACAAGCCTGCCTGTCAGTAGGAAGATAACAGGAACGGATCTAGCTGAACACTGTGAGCAGGACGCACTGCACTAAATGTAAATAGTCTAGAAGATAACAGGAACGGATCTAGCTGAACACTGTGAGCAGGACGCACTGCACTAAATGTAAATAGTCTAGAAGATAACAGGAACGGATCTAGCTGAACACTGTGAGCAGGACGCACTGCACTAAATGTAAATAGCAGGAACGGATCTAGCTGAACACTGTGAGCAGGACGCACTGCACTAAATGTAAATAGTCTAGAAGATAACAGGAACGGATCTAGCTGAACACTGTGAGCAGGACGCACTGCACTAAATGTAAATAGCAGGAACGGATCTAGCTGAACACTGTGAGCAGGACGCACTGCACTAAATGTAAATAGCAGGAACGGATCTAGCTGAACACTGTGAGCAGGACGCACTGCACTAAATGTAAATAACAGGAACGGATCTAGCTGAACACTGTGAGCAGGACGCACTGCACTAAATGTAAATAGCAGGAACGGATCTAGCTGAACACTGTGAGCAGGACGCACTGCACTAAATGTAAATTGCAGGAACGGATCTAGCTGAACACTGTGAGCAGGACGCACTGCACTAAATGTAAATAGTCTAGAAGATAACAGGAACGGATCTAGCTGAACACTGTGAGCAGGACGCACTGCACTAAATGTAAATAGTCTAGAAGATAACAGGAACGGATCTAGCTGAACACTGTGAGCAGGACGCACTGCACTAAATGTAAATAGCAGGAACGGATCTAGCTGAACACTGTGAGCAGGACGCACTGCATTAAATGTAAATAGTCTAGATAGAAGATAACAGGAACGGATCTAGCTAAACTGAATACAGTGTATATATATATATGCAACACCTGGGATGCATATATATACACAATACACTGTAAGTGCAGCTAACTGACTGACTGTTCTGCCTAATCTATCTAACTCAAATCAAATGACACTGTCTCTCTCTCTCTCTCTCTCTATCTCTCAGCACACCGGAACACACACTACACAGGGCCGCCGTGCAGGCGGCCTTATATAGTGTGGGGTGTGTACTAAATCCCCTGAGCCATAATTGGCCAAAGCCACCCTGGCTTTGGCCAATTACAGCTCTCTCTACTGACGGCGCTGTGATTGGCCAAGCATGCGGGTCATAGTGCATGCTTGGCCAATCATCAGCCAGCAATGCACTGCGATGCTGCAGTGAATTATGGGCCGTGACGCGCCACACGAATTTAGCGCGAACGGCCCATATCGTTCGCAATTCGGCGAACGGGCGAACAGCCGATGTTCGAGTCGAACATGGGTTCGACTCGAACACGAAGCTCATCCCTACCCAGAGCATTTTCGGTGGGAAAGGTGTCCAAGTCTGATCTTGCCCCTAGGTATTCCTGCACCATGTAAAACAGACGCTGGCGATGGTTGCTGGAACCGATCATACCTTGGGGCTGCGGACCAATAAATTGGACGCACTGCGCTAACTGTAAATAGTCTAGCTGCCTGACTGTGGTACTAATAGGATCAAAAGAACACCAGTAATTTTCTTCAGGTAGCTGTAAATACTGTAACAAGACAAGCCTGCCTGTCAGTAGGAATATAACAGGAACGGATCTAGCTGAACACTGTGAGCAGGACGCACTGCACTAAATGTAAATAGTCTAGAAGATAACAGGAACGGATCTAGCTAAACTGAATACAGTGTATATATATATATATATGCAACACCTGGGATGCATATATATACACAATACACTTTAAGTGCAGCTAACTGACTGACTGTCCTGCCTAATCTATCTAACTCAAATGAAATGACACTGTCTCTCTCTCTCTCTATCTCTCAGCACACCGGAACACACTGCACAGGGCCGCCGTGCAGGCGGCCTTATATAGTGTGGGGCGTGTACTAAATCCCCTGAGCCATAATTGGCCAAAGCCTCCTTGGCTTTGGCCAATTACGGCTCTCTGTTCAGGCGGCGCTGTGATTGGCCAAGCATGCGGGTCATAGTGCATGCTTGGCCAATCATCAGCAAGCAATGCACTGCAATGCCGCAGTGAATTATGGGCCGTATCGCGCCACACGAATTTGGCGCGAACGGCCCATATCGTTCGCAATTCGGCGAACGACCGAACAGCCGATGTTCGAGTCGAACATGGGTTCGACTCGAACACGAAGCTCATCCCTAGTGTACGTATATATGTATGTGTGTATAAATATATATATAATATTATATATTGTCTCATACTGTTGGGGACTTTTTGCTGGGTCGTTTGGGGTGTGGCTGTATTCCATTGTTCTATTGTGTCTGTCTGCCTTGGGTATAATGGGATGTTTATGTAGATTAGCTGTGAGAGGGGAGGGGGGTATTCCTCCAACAGCTCTCCCTGCTGATTGGACAGTCTACTGATGAGAAGTTTAAATATATCTCTGTGTACCTGTGTTTCAATAAACAATTCATGTTGAGCAACCAAAACTAGTATTCAGACTGGAGGAAGCGATATATGACAAAAGCACTCAAGCGGAGTGTGGGACGTTTCGTTACACTACCGATGACTGGGAGGTGTTTGACGCCGCGGATCTTCCCCCAATGTGTATGAAACCCCAACTGACTGGTTCCTGCTGTCCCTCATAGTCGAGCCGCCAACCTTTCCTAACTCAGAGATTGACAATTTGGGTGTCCAGACCCCGGATGGTTTATCCACCCCATCAAGTACTACAGACTGTACTGCCTTATCCAAGGATTTGACCTTGGTGCCAGGAGAAGAGAAGGTAGAAGACACATTTGGTCCCTTACCATCTGAAGCTTCTGAATCACTCTCTGCAGATGCCCCTTTGTTAAGTGACTCTACAGAGAATCGAGAGGGTCGGCACCTTTTGCAGTCTAACTCTGGGCAGCTCCCTGCAAGATATTCTGACTATGTTGTTTGAAATTGTTTACTGTTCAGTCCTAATCTTCCTTTGCTTGTGCTTTTATCACTGTTATTATTGTTGCTTCCATGTTACTGCACTGCCGAGAACAGCATCTGTTAAAGAAGAGGGGAGTGTAGGCAGGTGCAGTCTACTTTCTCCTCTGTAGGTGGTTTTCGTCCGCAGTGGCATTGCAGTTGCAGAGGAAGTCAAAAAGAGGTTCCTCTATGGTTTCCTGGGTCACCGGGGAAGCTATCCGACTAGATGATGCCACCCCATGTCACTCTAGCCGCCATATTGAGTCAGGCAGAGCCTATTTAAGGTCCAGGCTTGGTGTACATAGGCGAGTGGGTAGAGTAGGGACAGGTACTCATTTGTTAGGGAAAGAGCTAGCAACAGGGAAAGGTTCCCAATGAGGAGGGAAAGCATAGGGATTGCTACTTCTCTGGACAGCCTCCTGGTTGTGCAGGTGATGGCGAGGCCGCATTCTTTCCCTTCTAACAGGCGCTGTCAGTTCAGCTGATACCTGGTCTTTAAGGCTGCATTCACACCTGAGCATTTTCAGCTTGTAAAACGCTAGTAAAATGCCAGAAAGGAATGCAAGAAAAACACCCAACAAGCAAAATCCCATTAATTGAAATGGCCCCTGTTCACATCTGAGCATTTTGTAGCCTGAAGCAAAACGCCTGAAGCTCAGAAAAGTACATGAGCTTCTTTTGGGCAGATTACAGGCCTTTTTCTGCTTTTTACATTGGTGACCATTTGACCTGTGCAAAATTGCGGCAAAACATGGCAAAAACGTGGCAGAAAACACGGCAAAATCGAGGTAAAAACGTGTGACTGCCTGTAAACTAAATGCTCAGTTGTGAATGCAGCATAAACACTGTTGGAATCCCTGAATATTCCTGGTTGGGTTGTCTTCCTACTCTTTCATTGCACTAGGACTATGTGTGTTATTGCCACCACACCATGCTGCACCCAACCTACAAGTTTATGAACTGAACAAAACCAAAAGGTTTTTGTAATCTGTTGGTCAACAATTAATATTACATAGCAGATCATTTGACTGATAAAAAAAAAGTTAACATAGCTATAAAATAAAGGCTGTTCATAACCAATTCCCTGGCCTGGTTCACTCATGATCAAACTGGAGCATTGTTTGAACACTTTGATGTTGACCACAAGTGGCTCTATGTCTCCTTGATGTGCCTCTTGGGACAATTCTAAACTATTAAATGTTTTCATAAGCATCATCAACCAGCAATCATTTCCAACATATGAAGGTCTTCTCTGTACCCACTCTGTGAACTCACCTACTGTCTCCTGAAACGCGATCAGCGCAGCTCTTTCCTCTGGTAACATCACAATGTCTTCTACTCTTCCTCCTCCCTGTGTTGGGTTCTCAAAGAAATCTTTCAGATTCATCTCAGATGTGCTCTCCGGGACATTCTCCACCCTGACACTTCGGGATTCTTCCAGAGGCCTCACTGTCAGCCTGTTGTGACCCGCTCTGAGGTTACTGGAGAATGTTCTGAGGAATCTCGGAATATCTGGAGAAAAACAGGAAACCCCCCCCCCCCACACACATTTAATGGCAATAAGTACAACTGTGTAAAAACTTTACTGACGGAAGAGAAAGTCCGGTCGTGTGTACACGGCATAATACAGTCCCGATGTTCCTATCTATAATTAATCATTCACGGGGTTATTTTAATTTTTCTTGAAATGACTTCATTGTACAGTGAGCACATTTTTGGCATATGAATCTGTACATTGAAGCTTTTAGCATTATTGCTCTCCAGCATTCAGTAGATAAAGATGTGTAGAGCGCAGGCCTCATGGTAGCTCCCCTTTTTTTGGCATATGGCAAACAACATTCTCTTACAAGGGCCATAGGCTGGTAGGACGTGATGGAGCTCTTAGGCCCATACTAGAAGCTGTGAGCTTCATTTCAGGCTCTGTATCTAAATCATGGGCAAATCCCAAAGATTGGACTCACCGATATCACATGTGAAGGTGACAACAGCAGATTGGATCTCCGGAATTATCTCCACATAGAAGTCCGTGTCCTCAACCTTCCCACTGGTATTCTCCACCAGGAGGTTTAACATCTCAGAAGTGTGGCTGTCCTGGACATTCTCAATCAGAACCAGAGAGGACGAGGGGACTTCATCATGTGATGTGGCTGTAATACAGCAAAATATATTCCCAGGGAAAGTTTTTTGTGTGGAATTTTTTCATCTACATCACGATGAACATAATGATTTAAAGAATATCCTGAGAGCTATCGGCAGAGATTGTGTTACTTTGTTGGGTGAACTCATTCACCAGGACAAGATGAGAGTTGGTGACCTCAGAGTGGAGCCATTGTTCCTTCTAATTGTGGAGGGCTAACTGAAAAGAAAAGCATGATATATATACATAGAGGCCTTCTGGGAGGATCCAGCTGGTCCTGCTCAGGAACATCCAATTGTTGGAAGATTCAGAGACAGATTTGAAATTCATTGGAGGTAATATATCTCCATCCCAGGACTGATCCTGAACACACTGGAGGGAATATATCTCCATCCCAGGACTGATCCTGAACACACTGGAGGGAATATATCTCCATCCCAGGACTGATCCTGAACACACTGGAGGTAATATATCTCCATCCCAGGACTGATCCTGAACACACTGGAGGTAATATATCTCCATCCCAGGACTGATCCTGAACACACTGGAGGTAATATATCTCCATCATAGGACTGATCCTGAACACACTGGAGGTAATATATCTCCATCCCAGGACTGATCCTGAACACACTGGAGGTAATATATCGCCATCCCAGGACTGATCCTGAACACACTGGAGGTAATATATCTCCATCATAGGACTGATCCTGAACACACTGGAGGTAATATATCTCCATCCCAGGACTGATCCTGAACACACTGGAGGTAATATATCTCCATCCCAGGACTGACCCTGAACACACTGGAGGTAATATATCTCCATCCCGGGACTGATCCTGAACACACTAGAGGTAATGTATCTCCATCTTATGGCAGAACTCGTTGGAGGGGTTATATCTCCCTATTAGCATTAAAACTAGGAATGACGGACAGGGGGATGAGGGAAAATCTCTCTCATGGAACCCCAGATTGCAGTTAAATCCTAATCCTTGCCCCACTCCATCCAAAATTAGAAAAAGTTTTTGGCTCGACACTTTAACCAATTTTGCTTTGTAGGAATTCTCTGTAAAAGATAAATTGGCAATTTTGGTGCAAAATCAGCAACTTCCCCCCAATGGAAGCACCTCAGCAATCAGTGCCAGAAGGCAGACCAGCCTCAGACACCTTATCCTCTCCCTTCCCCCGCTCCCACCATTGTGATCTATAGGACAGATATTACTCTAAACGTCCAATGATTGATTTCTTACGTTTGTCCTCGGCACGGCCGCACTGTGAGCCCTGAAAATAGAAGATAAACCGCTATAAGTCATTTCTAGAGATTCTGTTCATTATAACAATTCTTATTTCTACAACAATCATTATTTCCAGTAGAGACAACCAATGAGAGCTGAGAATAGAAAATGGTTACTGCCCTCTGATTCGGTTCACTGTCCCTCTCCCATCTGAGCTGCAGATCCCCTCATCTTATTTCTCCTGGACTGGGCGATCTCCCCTGTGACTTTATTGATATATTACCTGGGGTAGATCATGGGATGGTGGCAACGAAGCCATGACTGGAGAGGGGAGAGTAGGAGAAGTAGAACTCTTTACACGAGGGATGTTCTTCATTGGGCAATTTACTTTCCTTCAGAAACTATTTCTTTATGAGTTTCTTATACGGTTTTATATGTACCTGTTTAGCATCACTTCATTGCTCTGGATAACAATAAATCAAAAAAAGAAATAGTGCTCTGAGGGCATAAAAAGCAGCTGACCCATCAATCAGCACAAATTGATATAGATATATAAACAACAGTACAGCGCTAAATAAAATGAAAAAATATTTTTTTTCAAATAAAATAAAAAGCGAGTCCAAATGAATAAATAATCCCAACAGTCCCAAAGTGATCTAAGAAATTCTTTCAATTGTCTTCCCACATAAGATTCTCCATACAAGATGACTGCATTGTGTTGTCCAGACAACGTCAGATGTGAATATATATATAATATATATAGTAGTATTTTTGGACAGATTCTAGAGACAGAGTATTGCATCCACATCCCTGATGTAGAGTAAATAGAAGAAATTTCAGAGAAAGCAGATAAAAATCTGTCCCTCAAGGGTAATTGGGATTTTTAAGGATGCATATGTCTGTCATAAGGCAAGCACAACCACAAAAGGTAATACAAAAAAATATCATTTATTACAAAATATACAGTTTAAAACAGTATTAGTCATAAAACCAATGACCAAGACTAATACTCATTTTCAAAGAGCTTGAACAGATGCTTGTATATGTTGGGTATCCGACGCGTTTCGCAGCCTAGATGGCTGCTTCTTCAGGGCTGTTCCCCATGCATCTACATAATCCAAGTTAGGCCCCTTTCACACTGGGGCGGTGGGGGCGTTGGCGGTAAAACAGCGTTATTTTTAGCGCTGCTTTACCGTCGTTTTCGCGGTGGTATTTGGTCGCTAGCGGTGCAGTTTTAACCCCCGCTGGCGGCCGAAAAAGGGTTAAAACCGCTCGCATAGCGTGGCTATAGCCGCGCTTCCCCATTGATTTCAATGGGCAGGAGCGGTGAAGGAGCGGTGAATACACCGCTCCTTCACCGCTCCAAAAATGCGGCTGGCAGGAGTTTTTTTCTTCTCCTGCCAGCGCACCGCTTCAGTGTGAAAGCCCTCCGGCTTTCACACTGAACAAACAGTAGAGGCTATTTTGGGTCGGTTTGCAGGCGGTATTTTTAGCGCAATAATGCCTGCAAACCGCCCCAGTGAGAAAGGGCTCTTACAGAGGAATATGACATTGGTATAAAAAAATATACCTAATTATTTAACAAAGAGTACAGCGGTGTTTTCATTACGGTGCTCACCCAAATTTTCTGACATTGGCGAGAGCGAGTGCAGCAGCGTCATAAATTGTGTAAATATCTCACAGGTAGAGGGTTAGCTCAATTGAGTACCCTCTAAAGTCTAAAGTAGGGCTAAAGATGGAAGAAAAATACCTCATTGCTTAAACGGACCATGTATAAAAACATTGAGCAAGAAAAAAAAGAGGAAAGAGGGAGGGGGGGGGGACAAAGAGGATAGGGTTTGGTTTTCAAGGGGATCGCTGATTAAACAGCTACCTGATTACACAAATTGGCTATGTATATATAGGTGCAAATGCAAAACATATGTGAGCAATGAAAGGAACAAAGAAAAGCCAATTAGTATCCCACCCTCCAAACCACTAAGCATTCCCAAACAAGGAGCCAAATGCTGCACTCAAAGGAACAATATAAACATGCAAAAAAAAGGAGTTACATTCAATATACCAAAGACAAAAGAGAAGCCGAAAGGATGGCGGTAAAAGTAATTACCCAGTATGTTGTGGCCTATAAGTACTGGAGAACCAGTATATATATATATATATATGTGTGTGTGTGTGTTAACCTAGGATGCTATTGCATCTTAATAGATATATACTTTTGCATTTTTAGATTCTTCTAACTTATACATATGGTTCAACATTCACAAGACCATATAGATGATTCTGACATCGCCTGTTTGTCACAGATGTCCGCTCTCGCCAATGTTGTGATATGATTAATGTCAGAATATTTGGGTGAGCACCATAATGAAAACACTGTTGTACTCTTTGTAAAATAATGATGTATATTTTTTGATACTAATGTCATATTTCTCTGTAACTTGGACTATGCAGATGCATGGGGAACAGCCCTGAGGAAGCAGCAATCTAGACTGTGAAACGCGTCGGATACCCAATATATACAAGCATCTGTTCAAGCTCTTTGAAAATGAGTATTAATTTTGGTCATTGGTTTTATGACTAATACTGTTTTAAACTGTATATTTTGTAATAAATGATATTTTTTGTATTACCTTTTGTGGTTGTGCTTGCCTTATGGCAGACACATGCATCCTTAAAAATCCCAATTATCCTTGAGGGACAGATTTTTATCTGCTCTCTCTGAAATTTCATCTAGTAACGTCAGATGTGACAAAACGCGTCGGTGGAGCCAACTCTCGTGACGTCATCACGTACATTGATACTATAAAGCGTCCCACCTGTCCCCTGGGGGCTGTTTGTATATTGATTTGGCACATATGCATTTTAATCATGTAAGTGTTCTACCTTTTAACACCTTCCCACCCAGCCTATAGTACAATGGCCGGGTAGGAGGATGTCATAGCTGTGATTGGTGACAGTGATCACATGGTACAGACAGGGTCAATAACAGCAAACATGTACCATGTGATTAGCTTTGACCAATCACAGCTAATCACAACTGCTCGCTCGTTTCCACTCTCCCAACACTCCTCTGCGGCTATTGAACCAGATTGCCGATCGCAACGTCTGATGGTTCGGTCATCCGATGCTCCGGGACTAGAACTACAGCTATGTGCCGTTCTAATCCAGTTGTGTAGCTCAGAACAAACACCAGGCAGACTGTATGTAAGTTCAACCAGGAATCTCACTTTTATTGGATGCACACAACACAATTTTATACAAAGCAGTTTTAACACCCCGCCCCCAACAACCACTTTCCTATTGGTCAATTGTAAAGTACACTAGTCCTCACTCAGGTCCTCTTGGCCATGCAAATGAGGACTTGAAACAGGGTCATCAGGGATTGGTCCGATAGCTTGAATAGGAGCACTGATATGTGTAATGACACAGAGAAGCCCCAGGGGGTAATTAACCGCTTGCCGACCGGCGCACGCCGATGTACGTCGGCAGAGCGGCACGGCTGGGCAAATGGGCGTACCTGTACGTCCATTTGAATTTCCCGCCGTGCCCGTGCGTGCGCCGGCCGGGAGCTCCGTGAGTCGGGTCGCGGGTCCCGCGGACTCGATCGCCGCGGGGAGACCCGCGATCGCCTCACGGAGCGGATGAACGGGGAGATGCCGTTGTAAACAGCATCTCCCCGTTCTGCCTAGTGACAAGTGTCACTCGATCTCTGCTCCCTGTCATCGGAGCAGAGATCAGTGACGTCAGCCACACAGCCCATCCCCCTACAGTTAGTAATCACTCCCTAGGACACACTTAACCCCTCCCCGCCCCCTAGTGGTTAACCCCTTCACTGCCAGTGTCATTTACACAGTAATCAGTGCATTTTTAATCGCACTGATAGCTGTATAAATGACAATGGTCCCAAAAATGTGTCAAAAATGTCCGACATGTCCGCCATAACGTCGCAGTCACAATAAAAATCGCTGATCGCCGCCATTACTAGTAAAAAAAAAAATTATTAATAAAAATGCCATAAAACTATCCCCTATTTAGTAAACACTATAACGTTTGCGCAAACCAATTAATAAACGCTTATTGCGATTTTTTTTTACCAAAAATATGTAGAAGAATACGATCGGCCTAAACTGAAGAAAAAAAATGTTTTTTTTATATATTTTTGGGGGATATTTATTATAGCAAAATGTAAAAAATATTGCGTTTTTTTTCAAAATTGTCGCTCTTATTTTGTTTATAGCGCAAAAAATAAAAATCGCAGAGGCGATCAAATACCACCAAAAGAACTCTATGTGTGGGAAAAAAAGGACGTCAATTTTGTTTGGGAGCCATGTCGCACGACCGCGCAATTGTCAGTTAAAGCGACGCAGTGCCGAATCGCAAATAACGCTCTGGTCAGGAAGGGGGTAAATCCTTCCGGGGCTGAAGTGGTTAGAGTACATAAACAAACGATCAAACACAGAACAATACATTCCTTCCAGACCATGGAGCCGTCTGGAGGGGGTTAGTCTTAAGACAGGGCAGAAGATCCCCCACTGTGTAATAGAATCAAAGGAGAAATACTTCAATATTCCAAGCTTCATGACAACAACAAAGGACACTGAATGGACCAGTTTACATAATAGGTGAGGTTGAAAACAGACACAAGTCCATCAAGTCCAACCTATGTGTGTGATTATATGTCAGTATTACATTGTATATCTCTGTATATTGTGGTCATTCAGGTGATTATCTAATAGTTTTTTTAAACTATCAATGCTCCCCGCTGAGACCACCGCCTGTGGAAGGGAATTCCACATTCTTGCCGCTCTTACAGTAAAGAACCCTCTACGTAGTTTAAGGTTAAACCTCTTTTCTTCTAATTGTAATGAGTGGCCCCGAGTCTTATTAAACTCTCTTCTGCGAAAAAGTTTTATCCCAATTGTGGGGTCACCAGTACGGTATTTATATATTGTGGGGTCACCAGTACAGTATTTGTAAATTGAAATCATATCCCCTCTCAAGCGTCTCTTCTCCAGAGAGAATAAGTTCAGAGCTCACAACCTTTCCTCATAACTAAGATCCTCCAGACCCTTTATTAGCTTTGTTGCCCTTCTTTGTACTCGCTCCATTTCCAGTACGTCCCTCCTGAGGACTGGTGCCCAGAACTGGACAGCATACTCCAGGTGCGGCCGGACCAGAGTCTTGTAGAGCGGGAGAATTATCGTTTTATCTCTGGAGTTGATCCCCCTTTTTAATGCCAATATTCTGTTTGCTTTGTTAGCAGCAGCTTGGCATTGCATGTCATTGCTGAGCCTATCATCTACTAGGACCCCCAGGTCCTTTTCCATCCTAGATCCCCCCAGAGGTTCTCCCCCCAGTCTATAGATTCCATTCAGATTTTTGCCACCCAAATCCATTATTTTACATTTTTCTACATTGAACCTCATTTGCCATGTAGTCGCCCACCCCATTAATTTGTTCAGGTCTTTTTGAAAGGTTTCCACATCCTGCAGAGAAGTTATTGCCCTGCTTAGCTTAGTATCGTCTGCAAATACAGAGATTTAATTGTTTATCCCATCTTCCAGGTCGTTTATGAACAAATTAAATAGGATTGGTCCCAGCACAGAACCCTGGGGGACCCCACTACCCACCCCTGACCATTCTGAGTACTCCCCATTTATCACCACCCTCTGAACTCGCCCTTGTAGCCAGTTTTCAATCCATGTACTCACCCTATGGTCCATGCCAACGCACCTTACTTTGTACAGTAAACGTTTATGGGGAACTGTGTAAAATGCTTTTGCAAAATCCAGATACACCACGTCTACGGGCCTTCCTTTATCTAGATGGCAACTCACCTCCTCATAGAAGGTTAATAGATTGGTTTGGCAAGAACGATTCTTCATGAATCCATGCTGATTACTGCTAATGATACCGTTCTCATTACTAAAATCTTGTATATAGTCCCTTATCATCCCCTCCAAGAGTTTACATACTATTGATGTTAGGCTAACTGGTCTGTAATTCCCAGGGATGTATTTTGGGCCCTTTTTAAATATTGGTGCTATATTGGCTTTTCTCCAATCAGCTGGTACCATTCCAGTCAGTAGACTATCTGTAAAAATTAGGAACAACGGTCTGGCAATTACTTGACTTAATTCCCTAAGTACCCTCGGATGCAAGCCATCTGGTCCTGGTGATCTATTAATGTTAGGTTTCCCAAGTCTAATTTTAATTCCATCCTCTATTAACCATGGAGGTGCTTCCTGTGATGTGTCCTGAGGATAAACACTGCAGTTTTGGTTACTGAAGCCCCCCGATTCACTCGTGAAGAAGAGGAGAAGAATAAATTCAATACCTCTGCCATCTCCCCATCCTTTGTAACCAGATGTCCTTCTTCATTCTTCATGGGGCCAAAATGGTCTGTCCTCCTTTTTTTACTGTTTACATACTTAACCACTTGCCGAACGCCGCACGCCAATATACATCGGCACAATGGCAGCAGTGGGCAAATGGGCGTACAGGTACGTTCCCTTTAATTTGCGGGCTAGTGGGCGCGCCTGCCGCGTACTGCGTGACCATTCCCGTGGGTCCTGTGGACACGATGTCTGCCGGTGTCCCACGATCGTGTCACGGTGCGGCAGAACCAGGAGATGCCTTTGTAAACAAGGCAGTTCCCTGTTCTGCCTAGCAACATGACAGAGATCTACTGCTCCCAGTCATCGGGAGCAGTGATCTCTGTCATGTCCTGGGTATCCCCTCCCCCCACAGTTAGAATCACTCCCAAGGACACACTTAACCCCTTGATCACCCCCCTAGTGGTTAACCCCCTTTCCTGTCAGTGTCACAGTAATTAGTGCATTTTTATAGCACTGATTGCTGTATAAATGACAATGGTCCCAAAATAGTGTCAAAAGTGTCCGATGTGTCTGCTGCAATGTTGCAGTCACGATAATGATCACAGATCGCCGCCATTACTAAAAAAAAAAAAATGATAATAAAAATGCCATAAAACTATCCCCTATTTTGTAGACTCTATAACTTTTGCGCAAACCAATCAATATACGCTTATTGTGATTTTATTTACCAAAAATATGTAGAAGAATACGTATCGGCCTAAACTGAGGAAAAAAATTTATTTTTTTGGGGATATTTATTATAGCAAAAAGTAAAAAATATTGCTTTTTTTTCAAAATTGTCGGTCTTTTTTTGTTTATAGCGCAAAAAATAAAAACCGTAGAGGTGATCAAATACCACCAAAAGAAAGCTCTATTTGTGGGGAAAAAAAGGACATCAATTTTGTTTTGATACATCACATGACCGCGCAATTGTCAGCTAAAACAACGCAGTGCCGAATCGCAAAAAGTGCTCTGGTCAGGAACGGGGAAAATCCTTCCGGGGCTGAAGTGGTTAAAGAATTTCTTGGGATTTTTTTTGCTCTTCTCCACTATGCGTCTTTCGTGTTCTATCTTAGCCGCCCTAATTGCACCCTCACATTTCTTGTTGCATTCCTTTTAAAGTCTGAATGCTGATGATGATCCCTCAACCTTGTATTTTTTGAAGGCCTTCTCTTTTCATTCAGTAAAAGTGGTTGCTTTTACCAATTAAATTGATTGGCATAAGCAATCATAATGTGTAAAAAAAAAAAAAAACTTGGGTAACACTGTATTGCCCTGGTCACATTGTGTTAAAAAAAACAATTGTAAAAAAAAGAAACAAAATGTAATAAAAAAATAAAAGAAATTTAAATTATTATTATTACTTCTTTTTTTTTTCAACATACTGTCACCAGTCAGTGTCCCTGATCACCGCCATACCAGTTACTGTATATAATAACGATGTACAGCACTGGTGACAGGATGTAAAAAAAGAAAAAAAATATATGAATTTTTTTTTTTTTTTACATTTCTTCATTTTCCCAATAATTGTGTCAAAAAATTACATCTTCAAAAACTCACCACTTACTACTAACATATCTCAGACTGTCTACTTTCCTATAAAGGGGGGATTTGGGGGGGATTTGTTCTGTCCTGACATTTTCAGGTCTCAAGAAATGAGATCAGCCGTCAGTACATCAGGATTGATCGATTATCAGATATATATATCCCATAGTTTGTGGACTCTATAACTTTCCTACAGAATAAATAATATTCACTGATTTGGGGAATTTTCACTAAAGAAATGTAGGAGAATAAATTTTGGCCTAAATTTATGAAGCAAGATTATTTGTTTTCAAAACTTTATATATTTAAATCTTATATAGAAATGCGTTTTTTTTTTTCAAATATTTGCATTTATTTAGCAAAAAATAACCCCCCCCCCCCCCGTGGTGATTAAATACCACCAAAATAAAGCTCTATTTGTGTGGTAAAAATGATACAAATGTCACATGTGTACAGTGTTACATGACCACGTAATTGTCATTCAAAGTGTGACAGCGCTGAAAGCTGAAAATTGGCCTGGGCAGGAAGGGGGGTAAAAGTGCCCGGTATTAAAGTGAGTAAATAAACTTGTCTTCCTGGGGCCCCCCGTCTCCCCCCTGCAGTGCTTCCAACTTCCCTCCTCTCCTCTCCCACCGGCTGCTGTAGGGGAGGTTTCAGAATGGAGATGGAGAGAGGGGGGAAGGGGCCAGTAAATATTTAATTTTCTTTTCTGAATGAATACAGTGAGGGATGTGTACAGATGGTGCTTGGGTTCATTCCTAACTGAAGCATAGTAAACTGTAATTACTAGGCTTCAGTTTGTGAATGAACAGAAAGCCACTCAGCACAGAGCGCTTCCCGATCATTCACCGTCATGTGCAGCTGAGACTGCAGAGAAAGGGACTTGGGAAGCTCTGTCACAAAAGTGAGACATTTAGACCCTTAATATTTCACCAAAGCCCCCCCAACGAGACTCCTAAAAAATTGTGAAAAAAGTAATAAAAATAATCTTGTAAAAAATAAAATTGGGCACTGATAGGCGGCACTGATGGGAACTCATTGGTGGCACTGGTGGGCACTGATAGGTGACACTGATTGGCACTGAAAGGCTGCACTGATGGATACTTATGGGTAGCACTGATAGGCGGCACTGCTGGGCACTGATATGCGGCACTGATAGATGGCATTGATAGGCATCACTGATGGCACTGGCACTGGCAGACATTGGGGATGGGCACTGATTGGCAGCTTGTGACAGTAATAGGTGGTGACAGGTACTCTTTATGGAGGGATCGGGGGGTCTAAAAGACCCCCGATCCCTCCTTTGTACTTCACAGTATTCAGATCGCCGAAAATGGCGATTCTGAACACTGTATATTTTTTTAAACCGGCGCCATTGGCAGCCGAGTAAACGGGAAGTGACATCATGACGTCGCTTACGCGTTTACAATTAGAAGCCGCCCACAGCTTCGTTCTAGTCTGTCAGCAGCCGACGGAGGCGGCGGATCATCGATCGGGCCTCCCGGTTGATCGGGAGGCCTGGTAAGAGCGGCAGGAGGCGGCGGGAGGGGGGATGTCCCCTCCCGCTCCTCCGGTATAACAGCCGAGCGGCTTTCAGCCGCATCGGTTGTTATACATGGATAGCCAATCGCTGGCTCTACAAAATGGTACTGGGATGATGCCTGCAGCTGTGGGTATCATCCCGGTATAACCCTGGGAAGCCGAGTACGCACATCTGCATACGCTCGGCGGGAAGAGGTTCACCCGGCGGGTGATCTAAGTTAGGTTTTAGCGTCGGTCAGGGGCTGTGTTGCCCCAGGCAGCGTCAGATTAGTGCCAGTACCGCTAACACCCACGCAAGTACCATATGCCTCCCTTAGTAGTATAGTGTCTGAACGGATCGATATCTGATCTGATCAGAACTATATTAGCGTCCCCAGCAGTTTAGGGTTCCCAAAAACGCAGTGTTAGCGGGATCAGCCCAGATACCTGTTAGCACCTGCGTTTTGCCCCTCTGCCTAGCCCTGCCCACCCAAGTGCAGTATCAATCGATCACTGTCACTTACAAAACACTAAACACATAACTGCAGCGTTCGCAGAGTCAGGCCTGATCCCTGTGAACTCTAAAGCCACGCACACAAGAGCGGAATTTCCGACAGAAAGAGTCCGATGGGAGCTTTTCATCATATATTCCGATCTTATGTACGCCCCATTGGACTTTTCCCGTCGAAAATTCCGACGGACTTAGATATAAAACATGTTTTAAATTTTTCCGACGGAGCGAATTACTATCGGTAAAACCGCTCGTCTGTATGCTGTTCCGACGGACCAAAAACAAAGCATGCTCTGAAGCAAGTACGAGACGGAATCACTCGGTCTGTTAAAACTAACAAACTTCTACTAACACGAGATTAGCAGAAGGAGCCCAAAGGGTGGCACACTGGCTCTTGAACTTCCTTTTACGTACGTCGCATCATTCTGGACAGTCGGAATTTGGTGTGATCGTGTGTACGCAAGACAGCTTGAGCGGAATTCCGTCGGATCTCCGTCAGAAGAACCGTCAGAGTTTATTCCGACGGCAAAACCGGTCGTGTGTACAGGGCATAACAGTTTTTTTGGTAGCGTTTGAATCAGTCGCTAACAGTCAGGTGCTGTGAGTCTCACTAGTGTACCAATAAATTTAGAGACCAAAATGGCAAATCGAAGGTACACTAGTGAAGAGGCCTACACGTTTCTGAGCATGACAGATAGTGAATGGGAAGTCACTCATCTGTCAGATTCAGGCTCAGAATACGATCCTGTAGAGGACGGCGGCTCCATGACAGATAGCTCTGACGACAGAGTTGTGGTCCCTGCCAAGGTCAGGCGTACCAGACCCCGAACTTCTTCTTCTGTCCTTGAAGTGCAAGAACCGCAGGGCTCTCATATGGAGCAGAGGCAGCGGTCTAGTACACCCTGGTCGTACATCCAGCACTGCAGTAACATGTGGTGACGTGGCGAGTCCCATAAGTGCAGTTCAAGCTGGTGAGGTGGCAAGCACAAGTAGTGTCCCGCTGCCACCAAAAAGACAAAGACAGGCCCGTCGTGCCCATAGTGCCCTTCCTGCTGCATTCGCCAATCCGAATTGGGAACCCACCACTTCTGCAGCACCCGTACTTCCCCCATTCACTGGCCAACCCGGAATTCAGGGGGAAACAGTTGATTTTACGTCACTTGATTTTTATTCGCTGTTTTTCACCGAAGATCTCTATAGATCTATTGTGGGCTAAAACAATTTATATGCTGGTCAATTTATATGCTGGTCAATTCATCGCCGCTAATCCCCAGCTGACCCTTGCCAGAGAATGAAGACCAATTACGGTCTCTGAATTTAAGACCTTTCTTGGCCTTTCCCTCCTCATGGGCATAACTAAAAAGAGTGAGTTGTGGTCATATTGGTCCATTGACCCAATTTACCATATGCCCGTGTTCTCTGCCTCCATGACCAGGGCACAATACGAGCAGATCTTGTGGTTCATGCATTTCAGCAACAATGAACTCTGTCATCCTCGGGGTGACCCTGAATACGATTGGCTCTACAAAATTCGGCCCCTCGTAAACCACTTCAACCAACGTTTTGCAGCCTTGTTTACTCCCCATCAAGTTGTCTGCGTTGATGAGTCCCTGATTAAATTTTCTGGCCGCTTGTCATATAAACAGTACCTTCCCAGCAAGCGTGCCAGATACGGGGTCAAGATGTATAAGCTCTGTGACAGGGCCACAGGCTATACATGTAGTTTTATGGTTTACGAGGAAAGAGATAGTTCCGTAGAGCCGGAGAACTGCCCTGACTACATAGGAAGCGCTGGCAAGATACTGTGGGACTTGGTGTCACCCTTATTCGGAAAGGGGTACCATTTGTATGTGGACAATTATTACACGAGCGTGCCACTTTTTAGTCACTTGTTTGTTTATGGAATTGGCGCATGTGGCACCTTGCGATCTAATCGCCAGGGCTTCCCGCAGCGGCTTGTAGAATCCCAACTTAGATGGGGGAGAGAGCCTGCTTGAAGTGTAATAATTTGTTCGCTATGAAGTGGAGGGACAATAAGAAAGAGAAGCCCGGAGCAAAGTAAGAAATACATAGGCGAAGGGCGGACATGACAGGGTTAACAGGGAGATGGTATCATGAGAAAGGGAAAATGTTTGGTGCCGAGGGGGAGGGGCCATGGAAGGTGTTAAATTCTGTCCCCGCCTGATGAGTCATCACAAGCGTGGGGGAAAGTTCCAGGGAGCAGACAGCATGGCTGATGTGGAGAGGATCTTGGCCCAGCTTAGGGAGGAGACAGCGGCGCGGGGGGCTTCATGGCTATAGGACACTCTGGGGACTGTGTTACAAGGCTTTGAGCCTTTGCCAGGTACGAGGGGACGGAGGTCCAGACCGCCGGATCGGTTCTCCCCGGACCGCAATGCGGGACCGCAGCGGAGGGTGGGGGGTGGTGATTCTGCTGGGACCCTGTCGGGTCCGGCGGCGTAGCGGGCAGCGTTAGTGGCCAGGGGGTGCCCGGTTAGTGTTCTAGGACAGCAGGGGGGATCGAGCAGCTCATTGCAGGCCCCTGGGGGGAACATGCGGCCTACAAGGCGCAGGGACAGTGTGAGTGCGGGCCCCTCCCCCACCATCAGGAGACTGTCACAGGAGACCGGACACGCTGTGCAGAGGAGGATGGCGTCACAGGGGACAGGACACACGGAGCAGAGGGCTATGGTGGCAGTCCCTGGGCTTTCTAACACTGCAGCAGGGGACCGAAAAGAGAACGATCGTGGGAGGAGATCAGGATTGGTGCATGGGAGAGCGGAGGCTGGCAGGACTGAGGTTCAATGCACTGGTCCTGGCAAGGCTGTCCAAAAAATCATCAGAGGGCTATGCTGCGCGGAGGCAGGGTCGGAGGTCAGCAGTTCTAGCGGCAACCAGGGCTGCATCGCATGGTGGGCCATCATCTGAGGAGGAAGAAGGATTGGAGCTGAGGTCCCCAGGAAACCAGTCCGGATCTGATGAGGAGGCGGGGCCATTAACCGGGAGCGTGCGGTCGGAGGAACACGGATGATCGGCTGAGGGGTCCACGCCTGTGCAGCCGGGTAAGTTACCTTCTTCTATGCATGTGTGGGAATGTCTGATACTGTTGGAGTTAGTAGTGGCTTAGCTGGGTCCGCTCCGGGTGCGGGGGTTTCGGGACCGTCCGGGGGGACTGCTGGGTTATTGGGGTTTTTTGGCCGGAATAAAGGACCTGGTACAGAAATTTGAGAATGCGGAAAGAGTCGCAGCTGGGCCAGCATCGGCATGGGTCTCACAAGTGGGAGTGCCGGGGATGCCGGTGCGGCTGGAGGGAGCTCGGTGGTGCCAGTTGTTGCGCCTAAAATCCCTGCTCCTGCTGTGGCGTCAACGGTGGGTAGTTCCCCGCAAGGGGACGTTAAAGGCAGAGGGAAGGCGGGACATCGTCAGTTTGGGAGATGCAGCAAAATGTGAAGTATATGTCTGCTTTGAGGGGCCACTGGGAGCTCATCTGAAACAGGAGGTGCGGGAAAAACTGTGGAAAGGTGAGTACGTTGAGATATTTTCCCTGCTGCTTTTAAAAAAATGTAACCTGGACAGGGTAAAACCGGATGATTCCAAGAAGGAGGACGAGGAACTGGTTACATGCGTTCGCGATAATGGCAAGTGTCATAGGGGAGAAGAATCCCGAACATTATTCGGGGATCTTCTGCTAACAGGATGCTATAGGGGAGGCCTACAGGGTTTATGGCGGTACAGGATGGCTGCGGTATGATTTCGTCAACGCAGAGCGGTAAGGCCAGAACTGAGATGGGATCACAAGGACATCAGCTTGTGGATGCGCCTGATGACGTCACCGAGGGCTCCCAGCCAGTTTTTTCCAGGAGGGGCCGGTGGACCTTCGGCCCAGGGACAATCGGCCGAAAACAAAAAAGGGGTATGTTGGCAATATAATTCAGGGACCGGTAAGTTTGGAGGTGCATGTTGGTACAAGCATGAATGTTCTGGGTGCGGAGGAACTCATCCGGGGTCCAGATGCTTTAAACAGGAAAAAAGGCCGCGCTGGAGAGGCTGAAAACTGGAGGGAGGACCCCGGTGAAGGTGCGCAGAATGCGGCCGTTCCTAAGTAGGTATCCGGACAGGGAGGCGGCGAGGTTGTTAGAGTCAGGTTTTACAGTAGGTTTTGGGATTTCGTGTAATTTAGAGGTTGTTCCCCCCGTTCCGCGCAATTTGAGGTCAGCGATGCAACATCCGGACGTGGTTTCGGAGAAACTAAATAAGGAGGTGGCTTTAGGGAGAATGGGGGGTCCTTTCCCATTACCGCCTTTTGCCGATTTGGTAGTATCCCCGTTGGGGGTGGTGCCAAAGAAAGAACGGGATAAGTTTAGGCTCATTCATCACCTCTCCTTCCTGAAAAGGGGATCGGTGAATTATGCAATTGATCAGGCAGATTGTTCAGTGTCTTATACATCATTTGATGCTGCGGTGGGGTGGGTACGGCGTTACGGCAAGGGAGCGTTAATGGCTAAGGCAGATGTGGAGTCAGCCTTTCGGCTTCTTCCGGTTCACCCGGATAGTTTCCGGTTGCTGGGATGCCATTGGAATAACCAATTTTATGTGGACCAATGCTTGCCGATGGGCTGCTCTGTGTCGTGCGCATTATTTGAACAGTTCGGTTCTTTTGTAGAATGGGTAGTACGGGATGTGTCAGGCATGAATTTGGTTATCCACTATTTGGACGATTTCCTTTGCATAGGACCAGCTGCTTCCAGAATCTGCGCGGTGCTCCTGACATCGCTGGAGCACATAGCGGATAGGTTTGGCATTCCATTGGCGCCCGAGAAGACGGAAGGACCTGGTAAGGTCATCAGTTTTCTGGGCATTGTCCTGGACTCGGTGGCAATGGAATGCAGGTTACCAGAAGATAAGTTGGCGGACCTAAAAAGGGAAATCGCAGGTATGATTGGGTTGCGCAAAGTTCAGCTTCGAGATTTGCAATCGCTATTAGGTAAGCTGAATGGTGCGTGCTGCAGTTTGCCAATGGGGAGGGTTGTTTGCCGCAGGCTAGTGGCCAGCACAGCTGGTATTCAGTCCCCAAGGCACTATGTGAGATTGAGAAAAGAACACAGGGAGGACTTGAGGGTATGGCATACCTTCTTGGAATCCTTTAATGGACGGGCGCTATGGATGTCGGAGCCAGTCAGCAACTTTGACCTCGAACTGTTCACGGATGCGGCCGGTTCCACAGGTTATGGGGCGTTCTTTCACGGGCAGTGGAGTGCGGGTACATGGCCAGGGGAATGGATTGAAGTGGGTTTTACAAAAAACCTAGTGCTGCTGGAACTGTTTCCGGTGGTTTTAGCAGTTGTATTGTGGGGTGGGGCCTTTAAGGATCGAAAAGTGCGGTTTCATGGGTACAATTTAGGTGTGGTGCAAGTGATTAACAGGATTACTGCATCATTCCCGCCAGTGATTAGGTTGTTACAACACTTGGTTTTGAGACGTTTGCAGTTGAATGCTTTCATTCATGCAGTAAACCTCCCGGGTGTGGAGAATGTTATCGCTGATGCGCTGTCTCGCTTCCAGTGGGACAGGTTCTGCGAGTTGGCGGCGGAGGCGGAGCGGCACAGGGTGCCTTGTCCCGAATGGTTGTGGGGGATAGCATTGGCTTCGTCGCCGGATGGATCAGGAAGTCGGTAAGTGAGGTGACCTGGTCAGCATACTCGAAAGTATGGCATGAGTGGCAGGCGTTGGTGCAAGAGGTGGGTGATGAGTCGGTGGATGGTGCAGTGGGGCTCCTGGTGTATTATGTGGCGAGAATGATGGAGGAGGGAGTGCCTGCATCGGCACTGCATAAGCAGTTAGCGGGTTTAGCGTTTTTGTTCAAATTACAAGGCCAGCCTGACTTTACAAAGGATTTCTGGGTGAGGCAGGCGATGAAAGGCTATCGGCAATCGGTGGTTCGTACGGACTCCAGGAGACGATAACCTTTCAGATTTTAACAGGTATGGTAGCACAGTTGGTGGGGGTTTGTTCCTCTGACTACGAGTGCACCATGTTTACGGCGGCATTTTTGCTGTCTTTCTTCGGGGCATTTCGTATTGGGGAATTGGTTAGTCCGTCAAAGAAGGTACAAGGGGGAATTGGGATACAGGAGGTGACATGCGAAAAGGATGTTTTGTTATATTTTCGTAGGTAAAAGACGGATCAAATGGGTAAAGGGAGGTTGGTGCAGGTTTCCCAGTGCCGGGTTCGGCTTTGTGCCCAGTGGAAGCGGTTAAGGGATTTATGGGTATCCGCCAAAGGGGGGGTCCCTTGTTGGTGCATTTCGATGGGGTTCCGTTATCACGTTATCAATTTGTGGCCGTATTTAGAAAATGTTTAAGGGCTTTGGGTTTGAATGAGAAGGAATTTTCGTCTCATTCCTTTCGGATTGGGGCTGCGACAGAGGCGGCTAGAAATGGGATGGATGCAGAGGCTGTAAAACGCATAGGGCGGTGGGAATCGCGGAGGTTCCAGATATATGTTAGGTCTCATCTGGTGGTGGGGCTGTAAAATGTTAATTGGGAAGAATCCTGTTCATATTGGGGGTTAGGTTTGCAGAATACTGGTGATCATGGGTATTGTTTTTGGGTCATTTTCTTTACAGGTTCAGCGGCAGGCCTGGTTTGGATATTGGGCCATTCCTTTGTGAGCTACGGGGCCAGGAGGGGAGATGTGAGATTTGAAGGTAGACAGTTGGGTTTTTCATAGGAAGGAAGCCTGCATTAAGTGGTTTTGGTTCCCGGGTATGTTGTGGGGAAGATTGATTTCTGAGGTGCAGCGTTATGCGCTTAGGGACAGGGCACCGGATGTTTTAGTTTTGCATTTAGGGGGCAATGATTTGGGGGTGAGATCTATGGTGTATATATCGCGGGACATCAAATTTGATGTCTGGCGTTGGATGCAGGAGTTTTCAAAGATGGTTATAGTTTGGTCCGACATGGTGGCTCGGACAACATGGAGGATGGCCAGGTCGTTTGAGGGTGTTAATAGGGCACGGAGGGAGATTAACCGGGAGGTGAGTAAGTTCATGGTGAAGAATGGGGGATTGGCTATTAGGCATTTGGAATTAGAGTTCGAAACTTGGAGGTACTTGAGGAGAGATGGCGTTCATTTAAATGATGTGGGTATTGATCTGTGGGCGTTGGGACTGCAGGACGGTATCCAGAGAGCTATTTGGGTGTGGAGGTGCACCAAAAGGTAAGGTTGTTACCTTTGGGTGCTGTGGCGGGCGTTTTGGTCTTTGCAGGGGAAAGAAGATATGGCACAATGAGAATTTCGGGAACTAGCGTTGCTATGGTCCTGATGGTACTGATGGTGGTTTCCGGATAACGGAGGTTAGACGGAAAGTGTTAATGGGGGCACTGCGGTCATTGGTTGTCTCTGAGCCAGCTTGTCGGCTTGAGGCCTATTATTTCATTAAGAGAAGGGCCGCAGTGCAATATGGTTATGTTACTGATGTTTTACGAATCTCCTGCAAAGACCAACGCTAGATAGATGAGGAATCTTTGAATAACAGATGTGTTTTTGTTATGGTATTTATTGTTTAATAAAGTAGGCTGCTACGGCCTTTTATAACTCCAACCCTCTGGTCTGGTCTTGATTGTTTAGAATAAGGTTAAGAGGTTGGGGTTTTTTAGGTAATGGGAATCACATCTGTTATACAACAGTCATGTTTTCGTTCTCACCTCCCTTCATGCAGACACGACGGCCCAAATTACTACGGCGACTGGTGTTGTGGAGAAACCCCTCTGTGTCCACGAATATAACCTTAATATGGGAGGGGTGGACCTCAACGACCAGTTGTTGGCGCCGTACCTAGTTGCCCGTAAGGCCAGATGCTGGTACAAAAAAGTGTCTGTATACTTATTTCAATTGGCTTTGCTGAACGCTCATGTGCTATACAGAGCTTCAGGACGGACTGGATCCTTCCTTAAATTCCAGGAAGAGATCGTCAGAGCCATTCTGTTTCCAGACGGTGCTCCACCTCACCTTCCCAATCCAAATGCAGTAAGCCGGCTGCGTGAGAGGCATTTTCTGCATGTCCTCTCTGGTGCCCCTACCCAACGAGCTCCCCAAAGAAGATGTCGTGTCTGTAGAAAGCACGGATTTAGGCGTGACACGCGCTATTATTGTCCCTCCTGTCCTAACCAACCTGGTCTTTGCATTGGTGAATGTTTCGAACGCTACTACACACTAGTTGAGTATTAGCGTAGGGTACAGCACCACACAGTCCTAGGAACACTAACACAGGGTCTCGAAAGAAGTGATGGCCATCACATTTTGAGAGACCCCAATCTGCAACATTCAGTTTATGTTTTTTTTTTACAGTTTTTATAAAAGTGAAAAAAGTGAAAAAAAAAAACCCCACAAAAACACACAAAAAATATAAAATAAAAAAATCCAAAAATAGTTGTAGTTGTATTTTTCTTCTCTCTCTCTATTGTTCTCCCGCTGCTGTCCGCTCACTGTTGTTCTATATCTATCGTTCTCTCTGCTTTATATTTACTATGTTTTATTGTATTTGCTTTGCAGGTATGGTATGTTATACTGTAATGTTTGTTTTATTGTTAACCATCATTTGCTTAGCAGGTACGCCATTCAGCTGCAGCACGGGTTAATTTATCTTGATAGCAACAGCGTTTGCTCCCACGGTACATAAAGCCGTGACTCCAGCGCTGCAGGAGGCGATTTCACCACCACAGTTAAAAAAAAAATGGTGCATGTATGCCCATCATTAGAAGTGGGTGGATGATGGGTGGTATTCTAATGGTGGGCATACCCACCGATCAATCTCTTTTTTTCATTCAGCCCACAGGTTGCATAAAAAAAAGAAAATTACAATGTATGCCCAACAAGGACCAGCAACGTACTGGTATGTTGCTGGACTTTGAGTGGTTATACCAGAATAATGCCTGTGGGTTTAGGTATCATCTTGGTATCATTCTTTTCAGCCAGCAGTCGGCTTTCATGTAAAAGCAATCCTAATGGCTAATTAGCCTCTAGACTGCTTTTACAAGCAGTGGGAGGGAACATCCGCCCCCACCATCTTCCGTGTTTTTCTCTGGCTCTCCTGTTCCAACAGGGAACCTGAGAATGCAGCCGGTGTTTCTGCCAGCTGACCATAGAGCTGATCAGAGATCAGAATGGCTCCAAACATCTCTATGGTCTAAGATACCAGAAGCTACGAGCATATAATGACTTAAGTTTTGCCGGGTATAAACAGCGCCATTGGGAAATTGGGAAAGCATTTTATCACACCAATCTTGGTGTGGTCAGATGCTTTGAGGGCAAAGGAGAGATCTAGGGTCTAATAGACCCCCAATTTTTTCAAAAAAGAGTACCTGTCACTACCTATTGCTATCATAGGGAATGTTTACATTCCCTGAGATAACAACAAAAATGATAAAAAAATGAAAGGAACAGTTTAAAAATATAATAAAAAAGCAAAATAAATAATAATTAAAAAAAAAAAGCACCCCTGTCCCCCCGTGCTCATGCGCAAAGGCAGGAGACAGGACTTCCTATGTCCCGTCTTCCTATTCCTAACATACACTTTTTTGAATTAAAAAAATAAGAAAGCAGTTAAGTTAGCCCAATTTTATATATTGTGAAAGATGATGTTATGCCGAGTAAATAGATACCAAACATGTTACGGTTGAAAATTGCGCACACTTGGAATGGCGACAGATGGTACTTAAAAATCTCCATAGGCAATGCTGTAAAATTTTTTAGCGGTTACCAGGTTAGAGTTATAGAGGGAGACTTTTGCTAGAATTATTGCTCTTACTCTGATGATCATGGCGATACCTCACATGTGTGATTTGAACACCGTTTACCTTTGCGGGCGTGAGCATGTGGTTCCTTTGCTGTGTGAGCACGCGGGGACGGGGGCACCTTAAAATTTTTTCTTTTTTTTTCTTATTTATTTTATTTATTTATTTTTACACTGTCCCTTTAAAAAAAATCTGATCACTTTTATTGCTGTCACAATGTAATAGAATTTAAACATCCCATGTGACAGTAATAGGTGGTGACGGGTCCTCTTTATAGAGAGATCTGGGGTGTAAAAGACCCCAAATCCCTCCTTTGCACTTCAAAGTATTCAGATCGCCAAAATCAGCGAATCTGAATACCGTCATTTTATATTAAATCGGCACCGTTGGCAGCTGAGTAAACAGGGAGTGACGTTGCTTATGGAATTTTACTCCAGAGACCTGATTGAAGCAGTTTCCGGCTTTGTTCGGGTGACAGCCTAGCTGGCGGATGCGCCGGATCATGGATTGGGTCTCCTGGTGGGACGGGAGGCCCGGGAAGAGCAGCGGAAGGGACGATGTCCCCTCCCTATTCGATGATAATGGCCCGAGCCGAATCGTCCGTTATCACCAGATAGCCGACCGCCCGCTCTGAAAAACGATACTGGGGTATAGCCTGCAGCTGTAGGCTATACCTTGATACATCCACTTCCTCAAGCCGACGTACCGGTAAGGCGATTTGCGTGAAGTGGTTAAGCACATGGAGATTACTGTATTTTTTATATTATATTTAGATTTTAATCTAATCTAATCTCTTGTAGCCCTGATGAAGGGATGATGTTCTTGAAATTCATTTTAAGAACTAAAACATTGAGGTCTTCTATAGCGTGGTCAAGTTGTGAGAAATGATGTCCCACAGGGGTGCAGAGCTCATCTTGTTTATGTTCCTTAATGGTATCTATGTCTGTGCAAATTCATTCTTGTTCCCAACATCTGTCCTATTCCGTCAACCAGAGGCGGCTCTCTAATTAGGCGAAATAGGCGGTGGCCTCAGGCCTCGCAGTCATAGGGGCCTCGCACAGCTAGCTAGTTTACCTAATTAGAGAGCCGCCTCATTCAGCAGCAGAGATCTCCGTCCCGAGTCCCCTCGCTCTGCTACAGGGAGAGATAACAGGCTGCGAGTGAGACGTGTGATCGGAGCTCGCATACATCTCCGGATCACAAGGAGGGAGGGAGAGCCGCTCAGTGTACAGCCTGCTCTGACAGATCTCCCCCTCCCCCTTCTGCCCGCACAGCCAGACAGAAGAGGAGAGAGAGCTTCTGCTCCTCCTCCTCCCGCCCTCTCCTCCTGTGTCTGCCCCGCCCACTCTCCTTGGCAGTGTTCTCTGTTCTGCCTCACAGAAGGGGATGTGTGGGCGGGAAGATTCAAGCTGAAGACCAGGAAAAGGGGAGTCTGATGCATCCATCCATCCATCCATCCATCCAGTCCCTCCTCCCTCCCAGTGAGTACACTGATGTAGGGGATGCTCTTCCTTCCCTTCTTCCTCCATCCCCCTCTCTTTCTTTCTTTCCATTCTTTTTGTCTCTTTCTTTCTCTTTCCTTCATTCTTTCCCCATCCCCCTCTCTTTCTTTCTTTCTTTCTTTCTTTCTTTCTTTCTTTCTTTCTTTCTTTCTCTTTTTCTTTCTTTCTTTCTTTCTTTCTTTCTTTCTTTCTTTCTTTCTTTCTTTCTTTCTTTCTTTCTTTCTCTCTTTCCATCTGTCTTTCCTTCTTTCCTTCTTTCTTTCTTTCTTTCTTTCTTTCTTTCTTTCCTTGCATCTTTCTTTCTTTCCTTGCATCTGTCTTTCTTTTTTCTCTTTCTTTCCTTCCATCTTTCTTTCTTTCTTTCTTTCTTTCTTTCTTTCTTTCTTTCTTTCTTTCTTTCTTTCTTTCTTTCTTTCTTTCTTCCCTTCTTTCTTTCCTTCCATCTTTATTTCCTTCTTTCTTTCCTTCTTTCTTTCTTTCCATCTTTCTTTCTTTCTTTCTTTCTTTCTTTCTTTCTTTCTTTCTTTCTTTCTTTCTTTCTTTCCTTCTTTCTTTCTTTCCTTCTTTCTTTCTTTCTTTCTTTCTTTCTTTCTTTCTTTCTTTCTTTCTTTCTTTCTTTCTTTCTTTCTTTCTTTCCTTCCATCTTTCTTTCCTTCTTTCTTTCTTTCTTTCTTTCTTTCTTTCTTTCTTTCTTTCTTTCTTTCTTTCTTTCTTTCTTTCTTTCTTTCTTTCTTTCTTTCTTTCCTTCCATCTTTCTTTCCTTCTTTCTTTCTTTCTTTCTTTCTTTCTTTCTTTCTTTCTTTCTTTCTTTCTTTCTTTCTTTCTTTCTTTCTTTCTTTCTTTCTTTCCATCTTTCTTTCCATCTTTCTTTCTTTCTTTCTTTCTTTCTTTCTTTCTTTCTCCACCCATCCCCCTTTATTTCTCTCTTTGTGACAGCCTACCAGAATAGGTAGGATCTGTGAGAGCAGTTTCCCTGTGCAGCTCTGCTTGAGGAAAATATATCTTTATTATGCCCACTTACCTACCCCCTGTACTGTCCACTCCCCTATACTGTACCCTCCTAATACAGTTCATAATACAGTGGGGCCTCATGTCTAAGTTTTGCCTAAGGCCTCACAAAGTCTAGAGCCGCCTCTGCCGCCAACATAGGATCCTTGCTACATTTATTGCATTGGATGAGATACACAACGTTACTGGAGCCGCAGTTGTATGATCCTGGGATATTGAAGGTCCCTATTGTGTGTGTGACGCTTTTTGATGGATTAATTTGGTTGCATAGTTTGCAGAGTTTTTTTTATTTCAGGGTTTGCTTCCATTAATTGTAACTTCATAATCAGAATGAAGTTCCCTGGTTATATGTTTATGTCTGAGGTTGGGAGGTTGTCTGAAAGCCAGTATTGGACCACAACCAGATCACACCATGGAAGACCTCAATGTCTTAGTTCTTAAAGGGAATTTCAGAACTATCCAGGAAAGGAAAGTGTTTTAACTTATGCAGCGTACACACGAGCGGACTTTTCAACCGGACTGGTCCGACGGACCGAGTCCGGCGGACAATCCGGTCGTGTGTGGGCTTTATCGGACCTTCAGCGGACTTTTCCAGTCGAAAATGTGACGGGCTTTATATTTGAAACATGCTTCAAATCTTTCCGACGGACTCGAGTCCGGTCGAAAAATCCGCTCGTCTGTATGCTAGTCCGACGGCCGAAAACCCACACTAGGGCAGCTATTGGCTACTGGCTATGAACTTCCTTATTTTAGTCCGGTGTACGTCATCACGTATGAATCCGTTGGACTTTGGTGTGATCGTGTGTAGACAAGTCTGTTTGTTCAAAAGTCCATCGGAAGTCCGTCAAAAGTCCAACAAAAGTCCGCCGGAATGGCCGTCGGACTTTTGTTGCCGAAAAGTCCGCTCATGTAAACGCGGCCTAAGAGTGATACTTCTATTTGGCACAAAAGATACGGGCCTAAACTTAGACTTGGGATTTCTTACTCATTATCCAACAGTTTTATAACCCCCTCTGTGATTGTCACCCCACCAGTCTATAGCTGGGGGGACATCATTTCTCACAGACAACACTATGGGAGACCTCAATGTTTTGGTTCGTAAGGGAACTTTAACCACTTCCAGCCCACGGACGTCATATGACGTCCTGGGCTTTGGGCGGGTATATCTGAATGATGCCTGTAGTTACAGACATCATTCAGATATTGCCGGTTTCAGCCAGCGAATCTCTACACCATAGGATCGATCATAGCGACCGTTCCACTGCTTGATCGTTCCTATGGGAGGCGAGAGGGGACGCCCCCCCCCTCCCGCCGCCCTCGGGTGCTTGCTCCGACTCACCATTATGAATGGTGAGGCGGAGAGTGGATCCGCCGGCGCCGGATGTAGATCATAGAGATTTCCGGCGGACCAGATGGTCCCCGGAGTCTCTATGATCGTCGGAGGCCGGGCGCGATGTTATGACATCACGCCCGGCCTCTCCATTCCAAAAAACGGCGCCGCTTCGGCTGGGAAGCGGCGATCGTTTTATTTATTTATTTTTATTTCAGGCTTCCCAGCCTAGTGGTGAGATATGGGGTCTTATTGACCCCATATCTCACTATTAAGAGCACCTGACATGTCATATTGCTATTACAAGGGATGTTTACATTCCTTGTAATAGGAATAAAAGTGATCAATTTTTTTTTTTTTTTTTTAAAGTGTCAACATAAAAAAAATAAAGTATAATTAACAATAAAAAAAAAAAAATGTTTAAAGCGCCGCTGTCCCCGTGTGCTCGCACGCAGAAGCGAATGCATACGTAAGTCCCGCCCACATATGAAAACGGTGTTCAAACCATACATGTGAGGTATCGCCGCGAACGTTGGAGCGAGAGCAATAATTTTGGCCCTAGACCTCCTCTGTAACTCAAAACATGTAACCAGTAAAAAAAATTTCAAGCGTCGCCTATGGGGATTTTTAAGTACCGAACATTGGCGCCATTCCACGAGCGTTTGCAATTTTGAAGCGTGACATGTTAGGTATCTATTTACTCGGCGTAACTTCATCTTTCACAAAATGCAAAAACATTGGGCTAACTTTACTGTTTTGTTTTTTTTTTTTAAACACAAAACAGTTTTTTTCCCCATAAAAACGCGTTCGAAAAATTCCTGCGCAAATACTGTGTGAGATAAAAAGTTGCAATAACCGCCATTCTATTTTCTAGGGTTTTTGCTAAAAAAACATATATAATGTTTGGGGGTTCTATGTAATTTTCTAGCAAAAAAATTATGATTTTTACATGTAGGAGCAAAGTGTCAGAATTGGCCCATATTGAAGTGGTTAAGACTACTCTGGAAACAGAAACTTTTGAACTTAGGTCTATTAATCCTATTATAATTCTATTTGACACAAGAAATAGAGGTCTAAATGTGAACCTCAGCCTTTTAAATCACTGTTCATCAAACCCTAACCTCTGTGACTTACTTCACCCCACCCCCCACTCCTTCAATTTCACCAGCCATCCAAGCTTAATTACCTTTGCTGTGTACATTTGTTGTTTTTTTTTTTTTCTTTTTTCTTTTAGAGATTCTCTTGTTAACACTGTAGCGCTGGTAGATTTTTAATCTACTGCCGATAGGTAAATTTAGTGGGTTATCTGTTCATACATAGTCAGATTTGCCTCTGTTCCAGCTCGGCTGTGTTGCATGTAATTTCGCACTGTGCCTGTGGGTGTCGTTGTTACTATGGGCCAGTGTTGAAGTGTATAAGTGCTCCTCTGTCCCGGAGATAACTCGGTGGAGGAGGTCCTCCGAGTTGCATCCTGGGAGAGGGTATTTATGGGACAGACGCCATGTTTTGAGGTCGTTTTCCATCCACCTGCTGGCCCTCCTGGCCGACAGGTATGCGCTAAAAGTGCTACCTTGTGGTCCTCCGATCGGGAGGCCCACGTAGCTGTGGCATGTGGGTGGGCCCAGAAGCCTGTCTGGGGCCTACCACCGCAGCAGAGGAATGGTCCTGGGCTGTCTATCCTGTGTTAAGAAGCTGGACAACTGAGAAGATCCCAGGGGAGGACCCATCATGGAAGGATCATGCAGAGTGCTGGTCTGGAGAGGGGCCTGGTGACTCTAGTGACCCTGGGGACTAGGTTCTAGTGCTGTGTTTGCTATTCACCGTAAACCATTACATCCTGTGGCAGAGGATCGTACGGGTTTTGTTCCAATCAAGTCTGTGGCAGAGACTTTTGTTCGTGCTGCGTACTGGCTGCTAGGTTGGTGAGTGAAACCTATCCAGGCGGGCAAAGATTTAATTCTACAGAGAGAGTGTAATCAGCTACAAGCTTTCAGTTCCTAAAGTTACATTAAGAACGTTAAAGAAAAGGCATTTGAGCTTCCCTGCAACTTTCCTTCTACCTCTTTCCTGCTACTTCCTGCAACTCAAGTTTATTAAAGCACTGGAAAAGATACTCAAGTGTCCAGTGCCTGCATTGTATGGTGGTAAACTCAACAGGACCCTAGACCCGGTTCTGGTGAAATAAAGGTAGCGAAGGTGACGGTAACAGCCCGCTTTAAACCAGCAGCTCCACCAAGAGTTATTGCTACATGTGGGGGCTCGTCCGGGATTTGTTAGCCGTAAACCTCTCGCAACCCTGAGAAGTATTTCACCGGGAGTTTACGGTGGAAGAAGTTTTTGGACTTTGTCGTTTTTCAGGAGAAGAAGGGGTTAAAGTTGTAGGACTTTGTTTCTAACTGCGTAGGCTGGGACGAGAAGTAAAAGCCCGGGAGCTACGTGATCAGAGGAACAAGTGGGAGGAGTCTAGCCTACTTGTTGCCGCGTGGGACACGTGTGTGTGTTTGGCGCCAGAGAAGAAGAGAGGCCTCGTGATCGTGCTGAGAAGATCAGAGTGCGGCCATGTCTTTTTCGGTGATACAGCCAACTATGGGACCTAGGATGTTCCCTGCGAGTACCGCTGCGGGTGCTATACTGACCTTTGCTGACAGATAACGGTATTCGTCTGAAACCGCAGGGGAGGTTTGTTCTCTACACAGTCGGAGATATTGAAGGGCTGGGCATGCTTTGCCATAAGTGTGAAGGATTGGCCATACATCTCCGTCCATTTGGTCGTTGTTTGCAGTGCGGAAAATATTTGTTCATAGTGGAGCAACCTACTATGTCGCCCCGTGCTTATCGGGTGGACTGGGCTACAGGTATTGCCGAAGGAGAAGCTGCTACTGTTGTTGTTGGAGAACGACAGGCCTTGATGTCGCCTGTTGCCACCGAGAGTGTTCCTGAGAGAGATACCGCTGCTACTACCTCATCAGCGGACATTACTTTGATTTCTGCGTCCACTACACCTATCCCCGTTGTACCTGTCCAGAGGAAGGTTCGATACGTAAAGGCTTCCCGCGGCCGTGGTCGAGGCTTACCCCAGAGACTACCCGAACCAGAGCCGGAGAAACATATGGACCTGGAGAAGTCCACGTCAGGAACGGGTGAGAGATCAAAGGGGAAAGTATCTGGGACTTTGTGTAAATATTTGCCGGCAGAAGAGTTGAGAGATTCAGAGATAGATTCCATGTCGGATCTCTCCGGTGATGATGATTTATTTGAGACACAGGAACTGTTATGGGCTCAGGGTGAAGATATTGTTTCTGCCTTGACTTTCCCGGAGTGGACAGCTCTGGATTCTGGGAAAACATCACCTTGTGTGGAGCCACACAGTAATATCAAGGAGACATTGCCTAAAGTTACTACTTTGCTTCCGACACCCGTCGAGTCTATGGTGAGCAAATCATCGAACTCTTGTGTGCCTCCTGGTTTGGGGAAAAATAGATCCTTGGCCAAACTTGCACGTTTGCAGAGAGTGCTTAACCAGCGTGTCGCTACAGAATATGGCTTGGAGTTTCCTTATGTTACTAAGGACATTATGCAAGAAATTGAAGCTAACTGGGAACTGTGGTACAGTGAAGCTGTTTGGGACTATTTGTCTGTGCCTAGGACTTTCCGGAAAACTGGATGTTCTGCTGCTATGGCTGAACGATTCAGTGGATGTTTCCTACACTGGAACTATGGTCGGCACATCTATGCTGACAAAATGGTCATTTGCAGACCAGGAAAAGATGATATTGTGTACTTTATCACCACAGTGGATAAACTGGGAAAGAAACTGACATTGCCAGATCCTCGGTTTTATTGGTGATTATGAACAGAGAACTTTGGGGTGTATAGTTAGACAGTGTCAGTGTTTAGCGATCTTCGTGGTCAAAATATAATGTTCATTTCAACGTTTCTAAATCCAAAGACTATTTGCTAGCTGGATTTTTCCTCATTGAAAGGATGTGATTTACCTAAAAAAAAAAATAGGGATGGACTTCTAAAGTTTCTTTAGTTTGCTTCTTTAACCACTTCAGCCCCGGAAGGATTTACCCCCTTCCTGACCAGAGCACTTTTTACAATTTGGCACTGTGCCACTTTAACTGCTAATTGCGCGGTCATGTAATGCTGTACCCAAACGAAATTTGCGTCCTTTTCTTCCCACAAATAGAGCTTTTCTTTTGATGGTATTTGATCACCTCTGCGGTTTTTATTTTTTGCGCTATAAACGGAAAAAGACCGAAAATTTTGAAAAAAAATGATATTTTCTACTTTTTGTTATAAAAAAAATCCAATAAACTCAATTTTAGTCATACATTTAGGCCAAAATGTATTCGGCCACATGTCTTTGGTAAAAAAAATGTCAATAAGCGTATATTTATTGGTTTGCGCAAAAGTTATAGAGTCTACAAACTAGGGTACATTTTCTGGAATTTACACAGCTTTTAGTTTCTGACTGCCTATGTCATTTCTTGAGGCGCTAAAATGGCAGGGCAGTACAAAACCCCCCCAAATGACCCCATTTTGGAAAGTAGATACCCCATGGAAATTGCTGAGAGGCACATGTGTGGGACTTTTTGGGAGCCTAGCCGCGTACGGGGCCCCGAAAACCAATCACTGCCTTCAGGATTTCTAAGGGCGTACATTTTTTATTTCACTCCTCACTACCTATTACAGTTTTGAAGGCCATAAAATGCCCAGATGGCACAAAACCCCCCCAAATTACTCCATTTTGGAAATAGACACCCCAAGCTATTTGCTGGGAGGCATGTTGAGTCCATGGAATATTTTATATTTTGACACAAGTTGCGGGAAAGTGACAATTTTTTTTTTTTTTTTGCACAAAGTTGTCACTAAATGATATATTGCTCACACAGGCCATGGGCATATGTGGAATTGCACCCCAAAATACATTTAGCTGCTTCTCCTGAGTACGGGATACCACATGTGTGGGACTTTTTGGGAGCCTAGCCGCGTACGGGACCCCGAAAACCAAGCACCGCCTTCAGGATTTCTAAGGGCGTACATTTTTGATTTCACTCTTCACTGCCTATCACATTTTCGAAGGCCATGGAATGCCCAGGTGGCACAACCCCCCCCCCCCCAAATGACCCCATTTTGGAAAGTAGACACCCCAAGCTATTTGCTGAGAGGCATGGTGAGTATTTTGCAGCTCTCATTTGTTTTTGAAAATGAAGAAAGACAAGAAAAAAAAATGTTTTTTCTTTTTTCAATTTTCAAAACTTTGTGACAAAAAGTGAGGTCTGCAAAATACTCACCATACCTCTCAGCAAATAGCATGGGGTGTCTACTTTCCAAAATGGGGTCATTTGGGGGGGGGGGGGTTGTGCCATCTGGGCATTCCATGGCCTCCGAAACTGTGATAGGCAGTGAAGAGTGAAATCAAAAATTTACGCCCTTAGAAAGCCTGAAGGCGGTGCTTGGTTTTTGGGGTCCCGTACGCGGCTAGGCTCCCAAAAAGTCTCACACATGTGGTATCCCCGAACTCAGGAGAAGCAGCTAAATGTATTTTGGGGTGTAATTTCACATATTCCCATGGCCTGTTTGAGCAATATATCATTTAGTGACAACTTTGTGCAAAAAGAAATAAAAAATTTGTCTCTTTCCCGAAACTTGTGTCACAATATAAAATATTCCATGGACTTGACATGTCTCTCAGCAAATAGCTTGGGGTGTCTACTTTCCAAAATGGGGTCATTTGGGGGGGTTTTGAACTGTCCTGGCATTTTATGCACAACATTTAGAAGCTTATGTCACACATCACCCACTCTTCTAACCACTTGAAGACAAAGCCCTTTCTGACACTTTTTGTTTACATGAAAAAATTATTTTTTTTGCAAGAAAATTACTTTGAACCCCCAAACATTATATATTTTTTTAAAGCAAATGCCCTATAGATTAAAATAGTGGGTGTTTCATTTTTTTTTTTCACACGTTATTTGCGCAGCGATTCTTTTGGGAAAAAACACACTTTTTTAAATTTTAATGCACTAAAACACACTATATTGCCCAAATGTTTGTTGAAATAAAAAAGATGATCTTAGGCTGAGTACATGGATACCAAACATGACATGCTTTAAAATTGCGCATAAACGTGCAGTGGCGACAAACTACATACATTTTTAAAAGCCTTTAAAAGCCTTTACAGGTTACCACTTTAGATTTACAGAGGAGGTTTACTGCTAAAATTATTGCCCTCGATCTGACCTTCGCGGTGATACCTCACATGCATGGTGCAATTGCTGTTTACATTTGACGCCAGACCGACGCTTGCGTTTGCCTTTGCACGAGAGCAAGAGGGGACAGGGGTGTTTTTTTTTTTTTTCTTTATTTTTTTTTTGCTTTTTATCTTATTTTTAAACTGTTCCTTTATTTTTTTTTTTTTTTAATCATTTTTATTGTTATCTCAGGGAATGTAAATATCCCCTATGATAGCAATAGGTAGTGACAGGTACTCTTTTTTGAAAAAATTGGGGTCTATTAGACCCTAGATCTCTCCTCTGCCCTCAAAGCATCTGACCACACCAAGATCGGTGTCATAAAATGCTTTCCCAATTTCCCAATAGCGCTGTTTACATCCGGCGAAATCTAAGTCATGAAATGCTCGTAGCTTCTGGTTTCTTAGGCCATAGAGATGATTGGAGCCACTCTGGTCTCTGATCAGCTCTATGGTCAGCTGGCTGAATCACCGGCTGCATTCTCAGGTTCCCTTTTGGGACAGGAGAGCCAGAGAAAAACACGGAAGACGGTGGGGGGGGGGGCATTCCCTCCCACTGCTTGTAAAAGCAGTCTAGAGGTTAATTAGCCGCTAGGATTGCTTTTACATGAAAGCCGACCGCTGGCTGAAAAGAATGATACCAAGATGATACCTAAACCTGCAGGCATCATTCTGGTATAACTACTCAAAGTCCAGCAACATACCAGTACGTTGCTGGTCCTTGTTGGGCATATATTGTAATCTTTTTTTTTCATGCAGCCTGTGGGCTGAACGAAAAAAATAGATTGATTGGTGGATATGCCCACCATTAGAATACCTCCCTTCATCCACCCACTTCTAATGATGGGCATACATGCACTGTTTATATATGCCGAAGCATGGGGGCATCCTCCCGCAAAAGGTAGGAGCAAATCGCTCCTCCGCCCTCTGCTGCCCCCACGCTTCGGCATATATCACCTGTAACTTTTGTAACTATAACCGGTTCCAGGTTCGGGTCTCTCAGAATGCGATGGCATCTTGGGAGACCCTGTGAAAGTGTGCCTAGTCTGTGGAATGCTGTACCCTACGCTAATACTCAACTAGTGAATGGTAGCGTTCAAAACATTCACCAATGCAAAGACCAGGATTGTCAGGACAGGAGGGACAATAATAGCGGGTGTCACGTCTATATCCGCGCTTGCTGCAGACACGACATCTTTTTTGGGGGGGTTCGTTGGGTAGGGGTACTCGGGAGGACATAAAAATGCCTCTCATGCAGCCGACTGCATTTGGTTGGGGATGTGAATGGGGGAAGTACGGGCGCTGCAGAAGTGGTGGGTTCCCAATTAGGATTGGCGAATGCAGCAGGAAGGGCACTATGGGCACGACGGGCCTGTGTTTGTCTTTTTGGTGGCAGCGGGACACTATTTGTGCTTGCCACCTCACCAGCTTGAACTGCACTTATGGGACTCGCCACGTCACCAAGTGTTACTGCAGTGCGGGTTTGACTACGACCGGGGTGTACTAGGCCGCTGGTGCTTGCCAGTTCACCAAAACGCTACCAAAAAAACTGTTAGCGATCGCAGGGATCAGGCCTGACTCTGCAAACGCTGCAGTTATGTGTTTAGTGTTTTGTAAGTGACAGTGATCGATCGATACTGCACTTGGGTGGGCTGGGCCGGGCCGGGCGGCAAAACGCAGGTGCTAGCGGGTATCTGGGCTGATCCCGCTAACACTGCGTTTTTGGGAACCCTAAACTGCTGGGGACGCCAGTATAGATCTGATCGGATCAGATATTTATCCGTTCAGATACTATACCACTAAGGGAGGTGTACGGTGCGTGCGTGGGTGTTAGCGGTACTGGCGCTAATCTGACGCTGCCTGGGGCGACGCAGACCCTATCTGACCCTAAAACCTACGTTATATCACCGGCGCGCGATCAGGGGAATAAACCTTTATTCGGTAATAAACGGCAGGTGCCCTGACACTATAAAAAATAATCAGCGTCAACAGTTATACGGTGATCAGTGGTGAAAGGGTTAACTAGGGGGCAATCAAGGGGTTAAAACATTTATTAGATAGTATATGGGGGTTCCTGACGCTATAAAACGCTGATGGCAAACCTATATATTTACCTCCCTAACTAGCGTCACCAGTGGCACTAATACAGCGATCAGAAAAATGATCGCTTAGTGACACTGGCGACGGGGGGTGATCAAGGGGTTAAAACTTTATTAGGGGGGTTAGGGGGGTATCCTAGACCTAAAGGGGGCTAACACTAACTGCCCTACCACACTAACTGTCACAAACTGACACCAATGCAGTAATCAAAAAAAAAAAAACTGCTTGGTGTCAGTGTGACAGGGGTGATTGGGGGGGGATCGGGGGGTGATCGGGGGGTGATCGGGGGTGTATTGTGTGCCTGTCGTGTTCTACTGTGTGTGTGTTTTACACTCACATCGATGTCTTCTCTCCTCGGCGCCGGAACGGAAAATACCGATCCGAGGAGCGATGACATCATTTCCTCTGCCTCTGTTTACTATACAGTGGCAGAGGAAGATTTTCATTGGCTGGGAGCGATCGCGAGGGGGGGGGGCACGAATGGATTGGCCTCCCCCTCACATCTGATCGATCCCAGACAGAAGCCAACTGCCTCGGGCACCGGGGGGGGGTCCAACCGGACCCCCCGCCCGCGGGAAGGCAAGGACTTATATATAAGTCCTTATGTCTGCCCGTGCCATTGTGCCGACGTACATCAGCGGTCGGCAATTGGTTAATAGCTGATGTAACTGTCACATTGATAAGAGACGACTGCTTATTGGCTGCTAAAAGTTACCTAGTTAGACTGAAAAAAAAAAGGGGAAAGACACAAGTCCGTCTACTTCACCCAATAGAAAACAAAACACCCCCCCCACACACTGAATAGAACACCTCTATATACATGTAGCAGGCACCTACTTTTAGGTAGGTGACCCTTCCTGGTAGTTTCTATGTCAGGTAAATTTAGACAGGCTTGTGCTCTTACAGCAGGCCTGTCTGTTGTTTAATTTTCATTTGAGTGACAGGTAGTTTGTATGCTAATCTTGGCCAATCATTAATTTGCTTGGTAGCACCCGGACTCTCATATAAAAGGGGAGTCACGTGGTTCCGGAAGGAGTTGGGGTTCGAGTTGGAGTTGAGGTCCTGCTCTGAGGAGCGTGGGAAGCCAGCCAGGATCCCGGAGGGGGAGGTGGAGGTTTTCCCCTCCGGGGAACCGACGGAGCTTCACCCCTGCAATATGGGTGGAGAACCGGGCCTCATGGAGGAACAGACGACATCTTACAGCATGTAGTTGCTGGTGTTGATGGCCGCCCCTGCGGGGAGGGGAGCGGGCCATAAAGGATAAAGGGAACTAAGAATCATTGCGGAAGAAGTAGCAACAAAGCGGAAGGAAACTGGGCGATCGATCGTTTATGAGTGGCACATGGACTATTGATCACGTGAGTGAAAGCCCAAGGGAAGGGTACTACCAGAGGCTGAGGGTTGTTGGTACACAAGTCAGTGAGACAGGCGGTGATGGCCTGTGACTTTGGGTTCAGCAATGCCCCGGGGATTCCAATCAGTCAAGTGGGAGGAGTTATTCAGAGTGACTCTTCTTTAGCTCAACTTGGAAGTACCATGCAGATGGGAAGTAGTGGTAAAAAGGTAGCGGTGAAGCTACAAGCACACATATAGAGATACGGACTGTTCTTTAAAAGTCATGCAGATGAAGTTATTCAGAGTGACTCTTTATCAATTATTCTCTATCAAATCTACTTCCATCTTCCCTGATTGAAGAAATCACACAAAGTGATTTAATAACTATCCGCAATTGATTCTAGTTTTCCTCTAAGAACCATTGAAAGATGACAATGTAACAAAGAGCATCTCAAAGGAAGTCCTTCTCCCATCCCAGTTTATGTTGATGAATAAAGCATTAAGGACTGTGAGTTATGAATCTATGGGCTGCGAGGGTTGGAAGGTAAACGTGAATTACGGATATAGCTATAATCAGCCGCTCTTTCGGGGGTAAGCGCTTCATACACAATCCTACAATCCTATACCCATAGCTGACCCAGAGGAAAGCAAAGCAATGGCTGCACCCTGCACATCCCCCTTCCTTGTCAGTTTCTATGTTTCCATCTGTGCCCCATTGAGGAAATTTCCCTTCACTTCCTGTCCCATAGCCAAACAGGAAGTGAGGGAACCCCTGGTTGTCACCAGAACTAGTGTCCCCATTGAAAGATTTTTCCTCTATTCCTGTTCTGGGGACAACCCAAAATATATGACAAAGAGGGTGAGCTTCCCGAATGGGAGACACAAACAGCAATAAAAATCTGACAGGGGTTCTAATCTATCTCCTCTCCATCCAAAACTATTTTTTTTCCTTCAGTTATACCTTAATAAGAACTGTCTATAATGCTGCAAAGCAACCAATCAAGTATATCCTGCCCCCCCCCCCATCCCCTGTCCCGTATATCCTGCCCCCCATCTCCTGTCCTGTATATCCTGCCCCCCATCTCCTGTCCTGTATATCCTGCCCCCCCATCTCCTGTCCTGTATATCCTGCCCCCCCATCTCCTGTCCTGTATATCCTGCCCCCCCATCTCCTGTCCTGTATATCCTGCCCCCCATCTCCTGTCCTGTATATCCTGCCCCCCATCTCCTGTCCTGTATATCCTGCCCCCCATCTCCTGTCCTGTATATCCTGCCCCCCCATCCCCTGTCCCATAAATCCTGCCCCCATCTCCTGTCCTGTATATCCTGCCCCCATCTCCTGTCCTGTATATCCTGCCCCCCATCTCCTGTCCTGTATATCCTGCCCCCCATCTCCTGTCCTGTATATCCTGCCCCCCCATCCCCTGTCCCGTATATCCTGCCCTCCATCTCCTGTCCTGTATATCCTGCCCCCCATCTCCTGTCCTGTATATCCTGCCCCCCCATCCCCTGTCCCATAAATCCTGCCCCCATCTCCTGTCCTGTATATCCTGCCCCCCATCTCCTGTCCTGTATATCCTGCCCCCCATCTCCTGTCCTGTATATCCTGCCCCCCCATCCCCTGTCCCGTATATCCTGCCCTCCATCTCCTGTCCTGTATATCCTGCCCCCCTTCATCCCCTGTCCTATATGTCCTGCCCCCCCCCCCACCTCCTGTCCTGTATATCCTGCCCCCCCCCCATCTCCTGTCCTGTATATCCTGCCCCCCCCCCATCTCCTGTCCTGTATATCCTGCCCCCCCATCTCCTGTATATCCTGCCCCCATCTCCTGTCCTGTATATCCTGCCCCCCCCCCATCTCCTGTCCTGTATATCCTGCCCCCCCCACCTCCTGTCCTGTATATCCTGCCCCCCCCCATCTCCTGTATATCCTGCCCCCATCTCCTGTCCTGTATATCCTGCTCCCCATCCCCTGTCCTGTATATCCTGCCCCCCATCTCCTGTCCTGTATATCCTGCCCCCCTCATCTCCTGTCCTGTATATCCTGCTCCCCATCTCCTGTCCTGTATATCCTCCCCCCATCTCCTGTCCTGTATATACTGGCCCCCCATCCCCTGTCCTGTATATCCTCCCCCCCATCTCCTGTCCTGTATATCCTGCCCCCCTCATCTTCTGTCCTGTATATCCTCCCCCCTCATCTCCTGTCCTGTATATCCTGCCCCCCATCTCCTGTCCTGTATATCCTCCCCCCATCTCCTGTCCTGTATATCCTGCTCCCCATCTCCTGTCCTGTATATCCTGCCCCCCGTCTTCTGTCCTGTATATCCTCCCCCCTCATCTCCTGTCCTGTATATCCTGCCCCCCATCTCCTGTCCTGTATATCCTCCCCCCATCTCCTGTCCTGTATATCCTCCCCCCCCCCCCCATCTCCTGTCCTGTATATCCTACCCCCCCATCTCCTGTCCTGTATATCCTGCTCCCCATCTCCTGTATATCCCGCCCCCCCATCTCCTGTCCTGTATATCCTCCCCCCATCTCCTGTCCTGTATATCCTGCCCCCCCATCTCCTGTCCTGTATATCCTGCCCCCCATCTCCTGTCCTGTATATCCTGCTCCCCATCTCCTGTCCTGTATATCCTCCCCCCATCTCCTGTCCTGTATATCCTGCCCCCCCATCTCCTGTCCTGTATATCCTGCTCCCCATCTCCTGTATATCCCGCCCCCCCATCTCCTGTCCTGTATATCCTCCCCCCATCTCCTGTCCTGTATATCCTGCCCCCCCATCTCCTGTCCTGTATATCCTGCCCCCCATCTCCTGTCCTGTATATCCTGCCCCCCATCTCCTGTCCTGTATATCCTGCCCCCCCATCTCCTGTCCTGTATATACTGCCCCCCCATCTCCTGTCCTGTATATCCTGCCCCCCCATCTCCTGTCCTGTATATACTGCCCCCCCATCTCCTGTCCTGTATATCCTGCCCCCCCATCTCCGGTCCTGTATATCCTGCCCCCCCCATCTCCTGTCCTGTATATCCTCCCTCCCCATCTCCTGTCCTGTATATCCTGCCCCCCATCTCCTGTCCTGTATATCCTGCCCCCCCCCCATCTCCTGTCCTGTATATCCTCCCCCCATCTCCTGTCCTGTATATCCTGCCCCCCTATACAGGACAGGAGATGGGGGGGGGGGGGCAGGATATACAGGACAGGAGATGGGGGCAGGATATGCAGGATATGCAGGACAGGGGATGGGGGGGGCAGGATTTACAGGGGATGGGGGCAGGATTTACAGGACAGGAGATGGAGGGGGGGATATACTTGATTGGTTGCTATGCAGCATTACAGATAGTTCCTATTAAAGGTATAACTGAAGGCAAAACATTTCTTAGTGTTGGATAGAGAGGAGATGAATTAGAACCCCCCCGACACTGAGCATCGCCCCCCTGCCACTGAGCACCACACCGCTCCCCCGCCACTGAGCACCACACCGCCCCACCGCCACTGAGCACCACACCGCCCCACCACCACTGAGCACCACCCCCCAAAACTGAGCACCACCCCCCGCCACTGAGCACCGTACCGCCCCCCGCCACTGAGCACCACCCACCCGACACTGAGCACCGCCCACCTGACACTGAGTATCGCACCGCTCCCCGCCACTGAGCACCACCCTCCCGACACTGTGCACCGCCCCCCCAACACTGAGCACCACCCCCCGCCACTGAGCACCGTACTGCCTGCCCGCCACTGAGCACCACCCACCCGACACTGAGCACTGCACCGCCCCCCGCCACTGAGCACCGTACCGCCCTCCGTCACTGAGCACCACCCACCCGACACTGAGCACCACCCACCCGACACTGAGCACTGCCCACCCGACACTAAGCATCGCATCCCCCCCCCGCCACTGAGCACCACCCACCCGACACTGAGCACTGCACCGCCCCTGCCACTGAGCACCGTACCGCCCTCCGTCACTGAGCACCACCCACCCGACACTGAGCACTGCACCGCCCCCGCCACTGAGCACCGTACCGCCCTCCGTCACTGAGCACCACCCACCCGACACTGAGCAACGCCCATCCGACACTGAGCACTGCCCACCCGACACTAAGCATCGCATCCCCCCCCCGCCACTGAGCACCACCCACCCGACACTGAGCACTGCACCGCCCCTGCCACTGAGCACCGTACCGCCCTCCGTCACTGAGCACCACCCACCCGACACTGAGCACTGCACCGCCCCCGCCACTGAGCACCGTACCGCCCTCCGTCACTGAGCACCACCCACCCGACACTGAGCAACGCCCATCCGACACTGAGCACTGCCCACCCGACACTAAGCATCGCATCCCCCCCCCGCCACTGAGCACCACCCACCCGACACTGAGCACCGCCCCCCAACACTGAGCACCACCCCCCCACCACTGAGCACCATACCGCCCCCCCGCCACTGAGCACCACCCACCCGACACTGAGCACCGCCCACCCGACACTGAGCACCGCACCGCCCCCCCGGCACTGAGCACCACCCACCCGACACTGAGCACCGCCCCCCAACACTGAGCACCACCCACCTGCCACTGACCACCGCACCGCCCCCCCGCCACTGAGCACCACCCACCCAACACTGAGCACCACCCACCCGACACTGAGCACCACTCCCCCTAACACTGAGCTGAGCAGATAACAGACACATAATAATATAATATGAGGTTTAATCTCATTAGTAACAAGAGAAGAAAAACTTACACTGGAAGCGGCCAATGAGGAGAGAGAATTGCCCATCCTCTGTGAGTTTTCTGCATCCGGTAATGAGACCCACAATGATAATGTGGTGGTCTTCTCTAATACAACTTCATGAGGATTTTTCTGCACAACCCTTTGTGGTACTGTAAAAAAATGAAATATAAATATTCAAATGTCTCTCCAGGAAATCTACAATGGATCCGAGTTCATTTATTATTTATAAATAAAATTGATCATTTAGATCTGTTTTATTATCTATATATGTATATATACATTCCTTATTATTACATGAGGAGGAATCCCAGTGTAGTGTATGAGGATCCCCTCCAGTCCTCAGTACTTACCTCCCTCCTCCTTGTAGTGTATGAGGATCCCCTCCAGTCCTCAGTACTTACCTCCCTCCTCCTTGTAGTGTATGAGGATCCCCTCCAGTCCTCAGTACTTACCTCCCTCCTCCTTGTAGTGTATGAGGATCTCCCTCCAGTCCTCAGTACTTACCTCCCTCCTCCTTGTAGTGTATGAGGATCCCCTCCAGTCCTCAGTACTTACCTCCCTCCTCCTTGTAGTGTATGAGGATCTCCCTCCAGTCCTCAGTACTTACCTACCTCCTCCTTGTAGTGTATGAGGATCTCCCTCCAGTCCTCAGTACTTACCTCCCTCCTCCTTGTAGTGTATGAAGATCCCCTCCAGTCCTCAGTACTTACCTCCCTCCTCCTTGTAGTGTATGAGGATCCCCTCCAGTCCTCAGTACTTACCTCCCTCCTCCTTGTAGTGTATGAGGATCCCCTCCAGTCCTCAGTACTTACCTCCCTCCTCCTTGTAGTGTGTGAGGATCTCCTCCAGTCCTCAGTACTTACCTCCCTCCTCCTTGTAGTGTATGAGGATCCCCTCCACTCCTCAGTACTTACCTCCCTCCTCCTTGTAGTGTATGAGGATCTCCCTCCAGTCCTCAGTACTTACCTCCCTCCTCCTTGTAGTGTATGAGGATCTCCTCCAGTCCTCAGTACTTACCTCCCTCCTCCTTGTAGTGTATGAGGATCCCCCTCCAGTCCTCAGTACTTACCTCCCTCCTCCTTGTAGTGTATGAGGATCCCCCTCCAGTCCTCAGTACTTACCTCCCTCCTCCTTGTAGTGTATGAGGATCCCCTCCAGTCCTCAGTACTTACCTCCCTCCTCCTTGTAGTGTATGAGGATCTCCTCCAGTCCTCAGTACTTACCTCCCTCCTCCTTGTAGTGTATGAGGATCTCCCTCCAGTCCTCAGTACTTACCTCCCTCCTCCTTGTAGTGTATGAGGATCCCCCTCCAGTCCTCAGTACTTACCTCCCTCCTCCTTGTAGTGTATGAGGATCCCCCTCCAGTCCTCAGTACTTACCTCCCTCCTCCTTGTAGTGTATGAGGATCACCCTCCAGTCCTCAGTACTTACCTCCCTCCTCCTTGTAGTGTATGAGGATCTCCCTCCAGTCCTCAGTACTTACCTCCCTCCTCCTTGTAGTGTATGAGGATCCCCCTCCAGTCCACAGTACTTACCTCCCTCCTCCTTGTAGTGTATGAGGATCTCCTCCAGTCCTCAGTACTTACCTCCCTCCTCCTTGTAGTGTATGAGGATCCCCTCCAGTCCTCAGTACTTACCTCCCTCCTCCTTGTAGTGTATGAGGATCCCCTCCAGTCCTCAGTACTTACCTCCCTCCTCCTTGTAGTGTATGAGGATCCCCTCCAGTCCTCAGTACTTACCTCCCTCCTCCTTGTAGTGTATGAGGATCCCCTCCAGTCCTCAGTACTTACCTCCTTCCTCCTTGTAGTGTATGAGGATCCCCTCCAGTCCTCAGTACTTACCTCCCTCCTCCTTGTAGTGTATGAGGATCTCCTCCAGTCCTCGGTACTTACCTCCCTCCTCCTTGTAGTGTATGAGGATCCCCTCCAGTCCTCAGTACTTACCTCCCTCCTCCTTGTAGTGTATGAGGATCCCCTCCAGTCCTCAGTATTTACCTCCCACCTCCTTGTAGTGTATGAGGATCTCCCTCCAGTCCTCAGTACTTACCTCCCTCCTCCTTGTAGTGTATGAGGATCCCCTCCAGTCCTCAGTACTTACCTCCCTCCTCCTTGTAGTGTATGAGGATCTCCTCCAGTCCTCGGTACTTACCTCCCTCCTCCTTGTAGTGTATGAGGATCCCCTCCAGTCCTCAGTACTTACCTCCCTCCTCCTCGTAGTGTATGAGGATCCCCCTCCAGTCCTCTGTACTTACCTCCCTCCTCCTTGTAGTGTATGAGGATCCCCCTCCAGTCCTCAGTACTTACCTCCCCCCTCCTTGTAGTGTATGAGGATCCCCTCCAGTCCTCAGTACTTACCTCCCTCCTCCTTGTAGTGTATGAGGATCCCCCTCCAGCCCTCAGTACTTACCTCCCTCCTCCTTGTAGTGTATGAGGATCCCCTCCAGTCCTCAGTACTTACCTCCCTCCTCCTTCTAGTGTATGAGGATCCCCTCCAGTCATCAGTACTTACCTCCCTCCTCCTTCTAGTGTATGAGGATCCCCTCCAGTCCTCAGTGCTTACCTCCCTCCTCCTTCTAGTGTATGAGGATCCCCTCCAGTCCTCAGTACTTACCTCCCTCCTCCTTGTAGTGTATGAGGATCTCCTCCAGTCCTCAGTACTTACCTCCCTCCTCCTTGTAGTGTATGAGGATCCCCTCCAGTCCTCAGTACTTACCTCCCTCCTCCTTGTAGTGTATGAGGATCCCCTCCAGTCCTCAGTACTTACCTCCCTCCTCCTTGTAGTGTATGAGGATCCCCTCCAGTCCTCAGTACTTACCTCCCTCCTCCTTGTAGTGTATGAGGATCCCCTCCAGTCCTCAGTACTTACCTCCATCCTCCTTCTAGTGTATGAGGATCCCCTCCAGTCATCAGTACTTACCTCCCTCCTCCTTCTAGTGTATGAGGATCCCCTCCAGTCCTCAGTACTTACCTCCCTCCTCCTTGTAGTGTATGAGGATCCCCTCCAGTCCTCAGTACTTACCTCCCTCCTCCTTGTAGTGTATGAGGATCCCCCTCCAGTCCTCAGTACTTACCTCCCCCCTCCTTGTAGTGTATGAGGATCCCCTCCAGTCCTCAGTACTTACCTCCCTCCTCCTTGTAGTGTATGAGGATCCCCCTCCAGCCCTCAGTACTTACCTCCCTCCTCCTTCTAGTGTATGAGGATCCCCTCCAGTCCTCAGTACTTACCTCCCTCCTCCTTCTAGTGTATGAGGATCCCCTCCAGTCATCAGTACTTACCTCCCTCCTCCTTCTAGTGTATGAGGATCCCCTCCAGTCCTCAGTGCTTACCTCCCTCCTCCTTGTAGTGTATGAGGATCCCCTCCAGTCCTCAGTACTTACCTCCCCCCTCCTTGTAGTGTATGAGGATCCCCCTCCAGTCCTCAGTACTTACCTCCCTCCTCCTTGTAGTGTATGAGGATCCCCTCCAGTCCTCAGTACTTACCTCCCTCCTCCTTGTAGTGTATGAGGATCACCTCCAGTCCTCAGTACTTACCTCCCTCCTCCTTGTAGTGTATGAGGAACCCCCTCCAGTCCTCAGTACTTACCTCCCTCCTCCTTGTAGTGTATGAGGATCCCCTCCAGTCCTCAGTACTTACCTCCCTCCTCCTTGTAGTGTATGAGGATCCCCTCCAGTCCTCAGTACTTACCTCCTTCCTCCTTGTAGTGTATGAGGATCCCCTCCAGTCCTAAGTACTTACCTCCCTCCTCCTTGTAGTGTATGAGGATCCCCTCCAGTCCTCAGTACTTACCTCCCTCCTCCTTCTAGTGTATGAGGATCCCCTCCAGTCCTCAGTACTTACCTCCCTCCTCCTTGTAGTGTATGAGGATCCCCTCCAGTCCTCAGTACTTACCTCCCTCCTCCTTGTAGTGTATGAGGATCCCCTCCAGTCCTCAGTACTTACCTCCTTCCTCCTTGTAGTGTATGAGGATCCCCTCCAGTCCTCAGTACTTACCTCCCTCCTCCTTGTAGTGTATGAGGATCCCCTCCAGTCCTCAGTACTTACCTCCCTCCTCCTTCTAGTGTATGAGGATCCCCTCCAGTCATCAGTACTTACCTCCCTCCTCCTTCTAGTGTATGAGGATCCCCTCCAGTCCTCAGTACTTACCTCCCTCCTCCTTGTAGTGTATGAGGATCCCCTCCAGTCCTCAGTACTTACCTCCCTCCTCCTTGTAGTGTATGAGGATCCCCCTCCAGTCCTCAGTACTTACCTCCCTCCTCCTTGTAGTGTATGAGGATCCCCTCCAGTTCTCAGTACTTACCTCCCTCCTCCTTGTAGTGTATGAGGATCCCATCCAGTCCTCAGTACTTACCTCCCTCCTCCTTGTAGTGTATGAGGATCCCCTCCAGTCCTCAGTACTTACCTCCCTCCTCCTTGTAGTGTATGAGGATCTCCTCCAGTCCTCAGTACTTACCTCCCTCCTCCTTGTAGTGTAGGAGGATCCCCCTCAAGTCCTCAGTACTTACCTGTCACCTCCTTGTAGTGTATGAGGATCCCCTCCAGTCCTCAGTACTTACCTCCCTCCTCCTTGTAGTGTATGAGGATCCCCCTCAAGTCCTCAGTACTTACCTCCCTCCTCCTTGTAGTGTATGAGGATCCCCTCCAGTCCTCAGTACTTACCTCCCTCCTCCTTTTCGTGTATGAGGATCCCCTCCAGTCCTCAGTACTTACCTCCCTCCTCCTTGTAGTGTATGAGGATCCCCTCCAGTCCTCAGTACTTACCTCCCTCCTCCTTGTAGTGTATGAGGATCCCCTCCAGTCCTCAGTACTTACCTCCCTCCTCCTTGTAGTGTATGAGGATCCCCTCCAGTCCTCAGTACTTACCTCCCTCCTCCTTGTAGTGTATGAGGATCCCCTCCAGTCCTCAGTACTTACCTCCCTCCTCCTTGTAGTGTATGATGATCCCCTCCAGTCCTCAGTACTTACCTCCCTCCTCCTTGTAGTGTATGAGGATCCCCTCCAGTCCTCAGTACTTACCTCCCTCCTCCTTCTAGTGTATAAGGATCCCCTCCAGTCCTCAGTACTTACCTCCCTCCTCCTTCTAGTGTATGAGGATCCCCTCCAGTCCTCAGTACTTACCTCCCTCCTCCTTGTAGTGTATGAGGATCCCCTCCAGTCCTCAGTACTTACCTCCCTCCTCCTTTTCGTGTATGAGGATCCCCTCCAGTCCTCAGTACTTACCTCCCTCCTCCTTGTAGTGTATGAGGATCCCCTCCAGTCCTCAGTACTTACCTCCCTCCTCCTTGTAGTGTATGAGGATCCCCTCCAGTCCTCAGTACTTACCTCCCTCCTCCTTGTAGTGTATGAGGATCCCCTCCAGTCCTCAGTACTTACCTCCCTCCTTCTTGTAGTGTATGAGGATCCCCTCCAGTCCTCAGTACTTACCTCCCTCCTCCTTGTAGTGTATGATGATCCCCTCCAGTCCTCAGTACTTACCTCCCTCCTCCTTGTAGTGTATGAGGATCCCCTCCAGTCCTCAGTACTTACCTCCCTCCTCCTTCTAGTGTATAAGGATCCCCTCCAGTCCTCAGTACTTACCTCCCTCCTCCTTCTAGTGTATGAGGATCCCCTCCAGTCCTCAGTACTTACCTCCCTCCTCCTTCTAGTGTATGAGGATCCCCTCCAGTCCTCAGTACTTACCTCCCTCCTCCTTGTAGTGTATGAGGATCCCCTCCAGTCCTCAGTACTTACCTCCCTCCTCCTTGTAGTGTATGAGGATCCCCCTCCAGTCCTCAGTACTTACCTCCCTCCTCCTTGTAGTGTATGAGGATCCCCTCCAGTCCTCAGTACTTACCTCCCTCCTCCTTCTAGTGTATGAGGATCCCCTCCAGTCCTCAGTACTTACCTCCCTCCTACTTCTAGTGTATGAGGATCCCCTCCAGTCCTCAGTACTTACCTCCCTCCTCCTTGTAGTGTATGAGGATCCCATCCAGTCCTCAGTACTTACCTCCCTCCTCCTTGTAGTGTATGAGGATCTCCTCCAGTCCTCAGTACTTACCTCCCTCCTACTTGTAGTGTATGAGGATCTCCTCCAGTCCTCAGTACTTACCTCCCTCCTCCTTGTAGTGTATGAGGATCTCCTCCAGTCCTCAGTACTTACCTCCCTCCTACTTGTAGTGTATGAGGATCCCCCTCAAGTCCTCAGTACTTACCTGTCACCTCCTTGTAGTGTATGGGGATCCCCTCCAGTCCTCAGTACTTACCTCCCTCCTCCTTGTAGTGTATGAGGATCCCCCTCAAGTCCTCAGTACTTACCTCCCTCCTCCTTGTAGTGTATGAGGATCCCATCCAGTCCTCAGTACTTACCTCCCTCCTCCTTGTAGTGTATGAAGATCCCCTCCAGTCCTCAGTACTTACCTCCCTCCTCCTTGTAGTGTATGAGGATCCCCTCCAGTCCTCAGTACTTACCTCCCTCCTCCTTCTAGTGTATGAGGATCCCCTCCAGTCCTCAGTACTTACCTTCCTCCTCCTTGTAGTGTATGAGGATCCCCTCCAGTCCTCAGTACTTACCTCCCTCCTCCTTGTAGTGTATGAGGATCCCCTCCAGTCCTCAGTACTTACCTCCCTCCTCCTTCTAGTGTATGAGGATCTCCTCCAGTCCTCAGTACTTACCTCCCTCCTCCTTGTAGTGTATGAGGATCCCCTCCAGTCCTCAGTACTTACCTCCCTCCTCCTTCTAGTGTATGAGGATCCCCTCCAGTCCTCAGTACTTACCTCCCTCCTCCTTCTAGTGTATGAGGATCCCCTCCAGTCCTCAGTACTTACCTCCCTTCTCCTTGTAGTGTATGAGGATCCCATCCAGTCCTCAGTACTTACCTCCCTCCTCCTTGTAGTGTATGAGGATCCCCTCCAGTCCTCAGTACTTACCTCCCTCCTCCTTGTAGTGTATGAGGATCTCCTCCAGTCCTCAGTACTTACCTCCCTCCTCCTTGTAGTGTATGAGGATCCCCTCAAGTCCTCAGTACTTACCTGTCACCTCCTTGTAGTGTATGAGGATCCCCTCCAGTCCTCAGTACTTACCTCCCTCCTCCTTGTAGTGTATGAGGATCTCCCTCCAGTCCTCAGTACTTACCTCCCTCCTCCTTGTAGTGCATGAGGATCCCCTCCAGTCCTCAGTACTTACCTCCCTCCTCCTTGTAGTGTATGAGGATCCCCCTCCAGTCCTCAGTACTTACCTCCCTCCTCCTTGTAGTGTATGAGGATCTCCTCCAGTCCTCAGTACTTACCTCCCTCCTCCTTGTAGTGTATGAGGATCTCCTCCAGTCCTCAGTACTTACCTCCCTCCTCCTTGTAGTATATGAGGATCTCCTCCAGTCCTCAGTACTTACCTCCCTCCTCCTTGTAGTATATGAGGATCTCCTCCAGTCCTCAGTACTTACCTCCCTCCTCCTTGTAGTGTATGAGGATCCCCTCCAGTCCTCAGTACTTACCTCCCTCCTCCTTCTAGTGTATGAGGATCCCCTCCAGTCCTCAGTACTTACCTCCCTCCTCCTTGTAGTGTATGAGGATCCCCTCCAGTCCTCAGTACTTACCTCCCTCCTCCTTGTAGTGTATGAAGATCCCCCTCCAGTCCTCAGTACTTACCTCGCTCCTCCTTGTAGTGTATGAGGATCCCCTCCAGTAGGGATGAGCTGAACAACTCCCTGTTCGGTTCGCACCAGAACTTGCGAACAGGCAAAAAATTCATTCGAACACTCGAACACCGTTAAAGTCTATGGGACACGAACATGAATAATCAAAAATGCTAATTTTAAAGGCTTATATGTAAGTTATTGTCATAATAAGTGTTTGGGGATCTGGGTCCTGCCCCAGGGGACATGGATCAATGCAAAAAAAAGTTTTAAAAATGGCCGTTTTTTCGGGAGCAGTGATTTTAATAATGCTTAAAGTGAAACAATAAAAGTGTAATATTCCTCTAAATTTCGAAATTAAAAAAAAAAAATGACGTGGGGGTCCCCCTCAAAATCTAAACCAGGCCCTTCAGGTCTGGTATGGATTTTAAGGGGAACCCCGCGCCAAAATTTAAAAAAAAAATGGCATGGGGTCCCCCCAAAAATCCATACCAGACCCTTATCCTAGCACGCAACCTGGCAGGCCTCAGGAAAAGAGGGGGGACGAGAGAGCGCCCCCCTCCTGAACCATACCATGCCACATGCCCTCATCATTGGGAGGGTGCTTTGGGGTATGTTGGGGACAAGGGCCTCATCCCCACAACCACCTTGCCCGGTGGTTGTGGGGGTCTGCGGGCGGGGGGCTTATTGGAATCTGGAAGCCCCCTTTAACAAGGGGACCCCCAGATCCCGGCCCTCCCCCCTGTGTGAAAAAAGCTGTCAAAAATGTTAAAAATGACAAGAGACAGTTTTTGACAATTCCTTTATTTAAATGCTTCTTCTTTCTTCTATCTTCTTTCTTCTATCTTCCATCGGTTTCTTCCTCCATCTTCTTCTTCTGGTTCTTCTGGTTCTTCCTCCGGTGTTCTCATCCGGCATCTTCCTCCGCGGCGTCTTCTTCCCTTCTTCTCCTCGGGCCGCTCCGCTTCCATGATGGCATGGAGGGAGGGTCCCGCTATGTGACGCTTCTCCTCTTCTGACGGTTCTTAAATAACGGGGGGGGCGGGGCCACTCAGTGACCCCACCCCCCTCTGATGTGGGGGTCCCCCTCAAAATCTATACCAGACCCTTCAGGTCTGGTATGGATTTTAATGGGAACCCCGCGCCAAAATGAAAAAAAAAATGGCTTGGGGTCCCCCCAAAAATCCATATCAGACCCTTATCCTAGCACGCAACCTGGCAGGCCGCAGGAAAAGAGTGGGGACGAGAGAGCGCCCCCCCCTCCTGAACCGTACCAGGCCACATGCCCTCAACATCGGGAGGGTGCTTTGGGGTATGTTGGGGACAAGGGCCTCATCCCCACAACCACCTTGCCCGGTGGTTGTGGGGGTCTGCAGGCGGAGGGCTTATTGGAATCTGGAAGCCCCCTTTAACAAGGGGACCCCCAGATCCCGGCCCTCCCCCCTGTGTGAAAAAAACTGTCAAAAATGTTAAAAATGACAAGAGACAGTTTTTGACAATTCCTTTATTTAAATGCTTCTTCTTTCTTCTATCTTCTTTCCTTTATCTTCCATCGGTTTCTTCCTCCATCTTCTTCTTCTGGTTCTTCTGGTTCTTCCTCCGGTGTTCTCATCCGGCATCTTCCTCCGCGGCGTCTTCTTCCCTTCTTCTCTTCGGGCCGCTCCGCATCCATGATGGCATGGAGGGCGGGTCCCGCTGTGTGACGCTTCTCCTCTTCTGACGGTTCTTAAATAACGGGGGGCGGGGCCACTCAGTGACCCCGCCCCCCTCTGACGCACGGGGACTTGACAGGGACATCCCTGTGGCATTACCCATGACGTCAGAGGGACGGGGTCACCCTTAACGTAATCCCGCCCCCTTCTGACGTCACAGGGAATGCCACAGGGAGGTCTCCGTCAAGTCCCCGTGCGTCAGAGGGGGGCAGGGTCACCGGGTGGCCCCACCCCCCGTTATTTAAGAACCGTCTGAAGAGGAGAAGCGTCACACAGCGGGAGCCTCCCTCCATGCCATCATGGATGCGGAGCGGCCCGAGGAGAAGAAGGGAAGAAGACTCAGCGGAGAAAGATGCCGGATGAAAACACCGGAGGAAGAACCAGAAGAACCAGAAGAACCAGAAGAAGAAGAAGATGGAGGAAGATAGAAGAAAGAAGAAGCATTTAAATAAAGGAATTGTCAAAAACTGTCTCTTGTCATTTTTAACATTTTTGTGTTTTTTTGTGAAATGGTAGGGGTACTTTTGTACCCCCTTACCATTTCACACAGGGGGGAGGGCCGGGATCTGGGGGTCCCCTTGTTAAAGGGGGCTTCCAGATTCTGATAAGCCCCCACGCCCGTAGACCCCCACAACCACCGGGCAAGGGTTGTGGGGATGAGGGCCCCTGTCCCCATCAACATGGGGACAAGGTGTTTTGGGGGTCTACCCCAAAGCACCCTCCCAATGTTGAGGGCATGTGGCCTGGTATGGTTCAGGAGGGGGGGCGCTCTCTCCTCCCCCCCTCTTTTCCTGCGGCCTGCCAGGTTGCGTGCTCGGATAAAGGTCTGGTAGTTGGGGGACCCCACGCTGTTTTTTGTTTTAATTTTGGCGTGGGGTTCCCCTTAAAATCCATACCAGACCTGGAGGGTCTGGTATAGATTTTGAGGGGGAACCCACGCCATTTTTTTTTTTTTTTATTTGGCCAGGGTTCCCCTTAATATCCATACCAGACTTTAAGGGCCTGGTATGGAATTTAGGGGGACCCCCCCCCACGTCATTTTTTTAAAAATTTTGGTTCGGGGTTCCCCTGTGGGGAATTCCCATACCGTTTTTATCAATGAACTTTTATGTGTATTGTCGGACTGGCAATTCATGAATAGCCGCGAGTAGTAGCTGTCAGACTGTTCTAAACACGTGAAACATGCGCCCCTTTACAGGCATACTATAGACACCCCTCTGGTATGAAATTTAAAGGGATATTATACTTTTATTGTTTCACCTTAAGCATTATTAAAATCACTGCTCCCGAAAAAACGTCCGTTTTTAAAACTTTTTTTTGCATTGATCCATGTCCCCTGGGGCAGGACCCGGGTCCCCAAACACTTTTTTATGACAATACCATGCATATAAGCCTTTAAAATTAGCACTTTTGATTTCTCCCATAGACTTTTAAAGGGTGTTCCGCGGCTTTCGAATTCGCAGCGAAACCCCAAATTGTTCGCTGTTCGGCGAACTGGCGAACAGCCGATGTTCGAGTTGAACATGAGTTCGACTCGAACTTGAAGCTCATCCCTACTCTTCAGTCCTCAGTACTTACCTCCCTCCTCCTTGTAGTGTATGAAGATCCCCTCCAGTCCTCAGTACTTACCTGTCTCCTCCTTGTAGTGTATGAGGATCTCCTCCAGTCCTCAGTACTTACCTCCCTCCTCCTTGTAGTGTATGAGGATCCCCTCCAGTCCTCAGTACTTACCTCCCTCCTCCTTGTAGTGTATGAGGATCCCCTCCAGTACTCAGTACTTACCTCCCTCCTCCTTGTAGTGTATGAGGATCCCTCTCCAGTCCTCAGTACTTACCTGTCTCCTCCTTGTAGTGTATGAGGATCCCCTCCAGTCCTCAGTACTTACCTCCCTTCTCCTTGTAGTGTATGAGGATCTCCTCCAGTCCTCAGCACTTACCTCCCTCCTCCTTGTAGTGTATGAGGATCTCCTCCAGTCCTCAGTACTTACCTCCCTCCTCCTTGTAGTGTATGAGGATCCCCCTCCAGTCCTCAGTACTTACCTCCCTCCTCCTTGTAGTGTATGAGGATCCCCCTCCAGTCCTCAGTACTTACCTCCCTCCTCCTTGTAGTGTATGAGGATCTCCCTCCAGTCCTCAGTACTTACCTCCCTCCTCCTTGTAGTGTATGAGGATCCCCTCCAGTCCTCAGTACTTACCTCCCTCCTCCTTGTAGTGTATGAGGATCCCCTCCAGTACTCAGTACTTACCTCCCTCCTCCTTGTAGTGTATGAGGATCCCTCTCCAGTCCTCAGTACTTACCTGTCTCCTCCTTGTAGTGTATGAGGATCCCCTCCAGTCCTCAGTACTTACCTCCCTCCTCCTTGTAGTGTATGAGGATCCCCTCCAGTCCTCAGTACTTACCTCCCTCCTCCTTGTAGTGTATGAGGATCTCCTCCAGTCCTCAGCACTTACCTCCCTCCTCCTTGTAGTGTATGAGGATCCCCTCCAGTCCTCAGTACTTACCTCCCTCCTCCTTGTAGTGTATGAGGATCTCCTCCAGTCCTCAGTACTTACCTCCCTCCTCCTTGTAGTGTATGAGGATCCCCCTCCAGTCCTCAGTACTTACCTCCCTCCTCTTTGTAGTGTATGAGGATCTCCCTCCAGTCCTCAGTACCTACCTCCCTCCTCCTTGTAGTATGTGAGGATCTCCCTCCAGTCCTCAGTACTTACCTCCCTCCTCCTTGTAGTGTATGAGGATCTCCCTCCAGTCCTCAGTACTTACCTCCCTCCTCCTTGTAGTGTATGAGGATCCCCTCCAGTCCTCAGTACTTACCTGCCTCCTCCTTGTAGTGTATGAGGATCCCCTCCAGTCCTCAGTACTTACCTCCCTCCTCCTTGTAGTGTATGAGGATCCCCTCCAGTCCTCAGTACTTACCTCCCTCCTCCTTGTAGTGTATGAGGATCCCTCTCCAGTCCTCAGTACTTACCTCCCTCTTATTTGTAGTGTATGAGGATCCCCTCCAGTCCTCAGTACTTACCTGCCTCCTCCTTGTAGTGTATGAGGTTCCCCTCCAGTCCTTAGTACTAACCTGCCTGTTTCTTGTGGTATATGAGTAGCCCCTCCCCCAGTACCTACCTTCCTGGTCCTTGAAGTATATGAGGACTTGTCCCCGGGTCCAGTTGATGTCTCGGATCTCACACCCTCCTCCGTCTGATTTGTCCTTTTTCCCGAAATACAGCTCCAGTTTAATCTTTAGTTCTTTCAGCTTTTTGGGCTCTGTTCCCACTGAACAAGTACAGGATATCAGTAGATTTTGTCCCCCATTCTGTGTGTTGCTCTGGGAAGGTAACGGTCTATGTCAGTGACATGGCGATGGCTGTGTTGGGTGTGATTTTCACTTTCTGTATCTCAGTTTTCAGTTTCTCTTCCTCTTCTGGGAAATCCCTTTGCACTCCGAGAATGTCTCCACCGATCACCATTTCTGATCTCTGCAGGAGATACAAACACAGGGCAGGGCTGAGCACAGGAGCTGACACTCTAATCCTCACAGTGAGTTTAATATTGGTTTTCTGGGGACATTAGGGGGTCAGGTTTGGGGATTGGAAGGAATTACATGACTCAGATGAGGAAGTAAAATGATAATTACTGACATTCTGTCACATGATATGGGGGGGGGGGTGACGTCTGAAAGCGACATCCGAAAAATGTGAGATGTCAGGTGACTGGAGGAGGGGAATGACATTGTCCCCGATGTCCAGGGACAGTCTGAAGCCTCATCCCTCCTCCTGAGTCCTGTACATCCTGTGTTATAAATAATACATTCATCATCATCATCATCATCATAATAATAATAAACAAGTTAAAAGTTTTCATATCATCCGGTTGTGTTTTGTTACATATTTAACCTCACGCTGACCATGGAACACACAGTATGTGTGGCAGAGAGGAGGATGGACCTCAACATCTACACATGTGTGTCCTTGGCAGCTGAGCTCACACTCTGCACGCTCCCAGCACAGTGACCGAGATGTCACCAACATCTCCTCCTCTCTAGTATTGATCAGGAGCCGATGGGATGGTCCCCAATCATGTGACCACTATGGCTACCAAAGTGGTCACATGATCAGGAAGTCAGCCACTGCCCCCAGGTGGGGGGAGGAATTAACCAAATTTGCATAACTATTCACCCAGTGAATCTGCATGTACATTTGTTCGAAAAACAAACAAATGTTCTTTAGGCTATTTTCTCTTCTGAACGAATGTTCTTTTATTATGGGCCATAGTAAAATGATGCAAAAACAGGGAGGGGGAGAGAACCTTATTTAATAGTAAAATAATGCATTATAGCCACTAGATGGAGCTAAGGAGCATAGGAAATACAGATATCTTTACCAAGAGATACAATGTTACAATTCCAGATGTGACAGACCTAGCCGGGAAAGAGACTTTTGGAGGGGACTGTATGCTAGCCTCTTGCCGATCGATCGGGGGCCCTTGCATTTAGGGGAACGGTGCTCTTTGTAAGCTGTATGCCTGGGGACCCTTGAGGTGGTATTACTGTGGATTCGGGTCCTGGTCCCCCAGGACACACAGACTCTGGGGACCCTGGATTTGTCATATTGGAATAGTGGCTGATTCATAATGCTGGGACAGATACTGTTAGGAGATGCTGATGTAAATTCCAACACCTGTCTGTCTATTGTCTGCTAAAATGTGTATTGTAAATAAGTCTACTATGGGATCTAAGAGTCATTAGAGCCCCATTGTTATTTGTGTTAATTAACTCTGCTATTGTGTGAAGAAGAGTCTATGTTGATTGTGATAATGTTGATTGGATTTTCTGAACTACAAGACGGCCAGTCTGGCCTAACGGTCATGTCTGAGTCATCTAGGTTGTCTAAAGGGATTAGTTAATTAGCTCATGTTAATTAGGTTACAGCTGTATTGTTAGAGTAATATGAGCAGGAGGTCTGCACCTCCACTTTTAGTGTATAAAAGCCTGTATTTTGCAATAAAAGAAATTCCTGTTTGAACTTACATACAGCCTGCCTGGTGTTTGTTCTGAGCTATCACAACTGGATTAGAACGGCACATAGCTGTAGTTCTAGTCCCGGAGCATCGGATGACCGAAACAACCAGACGTTGCAATCTGATTCAATAGCTGCAGAGGAGTGTCGGGAGAGTGGAACCGAGCAAGCAAGGGGCTCGTTACATTGGTTGGCAGCCGTGGGATTTGCTCTCCAGTTACTGGGACACTCCAAACCAGCCTGCAGGAGAGCCACGCTGAAAGACTTACTTGAGAGCCGTGGAGGGAATGGTGGGATCGTGCTTCCTTGCCGTGAACACATCCAAACCATCACCTGGATCCAAGGTAGCAGGATAGCAGGAGAGGAGAAATACCAGCCGCCATGGATGAGGAATTCAGAAGGAGGTTGCGAGAGAAGGAGATACAGCACAGAGGACCAGTATCAGAGCAGGTCCTGCTAGGATGGTTTGATTCTATCCGCTGTGAACTCTGGAAGTAAGCGCTAGCCCGTGAGCAGCGACACCAGGGAAAAGTTCTCCCCTCCATCCATGTAAGGTACTGGTCGCAGTATGAAGTGCGAATGCTGTTTTTGGGGGAACAGCCGAACCAGGAGTGGACAGCCGAGTTAAGCAGGCTGATCTGGGCAGAAATGCGGTTGGACGAGAGCTACAGAGCCCTCCAGTGGTATGTAGCCCAAGTGTGCCCATGGACAGCGGATGACAGCCCCACGGAAGGCTTTGACTACGATGGCCTGGGATTGTTATACTGGAGGCTGTCCAGGGACCCTGATTTTGGAAGTGATCGGGAGTGGCGTTTGGAGGAAATAATGGAGCACAGAGAGCGGAGACTGAATGTCTCAGAAGTGCACTGGGCACTGGAAGATTTGGAGTTTCTGGACGTTCAGGAATGGGAGTTGGAGATCACCTACAAACAGCTGTTAGACTCTGCTCAGCAGCAGGGTGGTGCTCCCTTTGCCTGGGACTATCATGAAATACCAGTTGACAACTCTGAAATCCTGGCTGAAGAGTTGACAATGTGGCAGAGTAACGGTGTGCTTTGCCAACCTGCACCCGCAGCTATGGAGGCGGAGGTCTTATGGCGGATGCAGCAAGTGCTGACTTACCTTGATGAACCTGTTTCTGCATTGGATGATCTTGGATGGAGGAATGTGCCTGTCCAGCAGAATGCCAGAGAATCGGCAGTGGAAAATCTTAAGATTGCTGTCCCCAAAGCTGAAGTGCTGACAACAGGGCAGAGCTCTGCTAACCTCTGCCCAGCACTGATAGCATGTTCTGGGTTCCACGGAGAGGAGATGGTGAACCTTTATCCTCAGACACCAGTTGCAGAGACAGGGGATTTTATAGACTTTTCTGCTAAGGAAAAACAACCTGGTGAGCCTCCAGCAGAAGAGGAGCTGTTATTAGGGCTAAACTTCACTATGCTCTGCCCAGCACCAACAGAAGTATCTGTGAAGTCACAAGGAACTTCCCCAGCTGAAGCGCTGGTAACCGGACAGAGGGTCCAAGATCTCTGCCCTACACCTGCAGCGGTTCCGGAGGCTCAGGGTGAAAAGGAGGTGGTCACTTCCCAGCAGCAGATCAGGATACAGGGGGAGAAGGGAGAGGAGGTGTTCGTCGTCCCTCCCCAACAGTTAGCCGGAGCAGATGGTGTGGGGTTTCCAGCAGAAGGGCTGGCAACAGGGCCGAGTACTGCTGGACTCTGCCCTCAACTAACAGAGGATGGATTTCCTGTGAAGGTGGATGGGACTTCAGTCTCCACCTGTATACCCCAGGGATGCTGGGCAGTCGGCCCAGATCCCCAACAGCATGACGGAGTGAGCCCAGACACCCTGTCTTCTCTCCACCGGCAGAAAGGACTCCAGGGAGAAGGGCCATTCCAGGCCTCTCCCCAGCGGCAGATATGTTCTCTGAGAGAGGCAGAGGTTGGCTGGGTGAGTAATGCTTTGTTTGGAACAATTTGTTTGGGGTACTGTGTGGGTACAGGCAGTAGAGGACTGGAACTACTGACTAACTTCGGAGTCAACCCGTCTGGGGTCTCCTCCTGTGTTAGTCTCCTGCCAAAAGGGGAGAAATGTGACAGACCTAGCCCGGAAAGAGACTTTTGGAGGGGACTGTATGCTAGCCTCTTGCCAATCGATCGGGGGCCCTTGCATTTGGGGGAACTGTGCTCTTTGTGAGCTGTATGCCTGGGGACCCTTGAGGTGGTATTACTGTGGATTCGGGTCCTGGTCCCCCAGGACACACAGACTCTGGGGACCCTGGATTTGCCATATTGGAATAGTGGCTGATTCATAATGCTGGGACAGATACTGTTAGGAGATGCTGATGTAAATTCCAACACCTGTCTGTCTATTGTCTGCTAGAATGTGTATTGTAAATAAGTCTACTATGGGATCTAAGAGTCATTAGATCCCCATTGTTATTTGTGTTAATTAACTCTGCTATTGTGTGAAGAAGAGTCTATGTTGATTGTGATAATATTGATTGGATTTTCTGAACTACAAGACGGCCAGTCTGGCCTAACGGTCATGTCTGAGTCATCTAGGCTGTCTAAAGGGATTAGTTAATTAGCTCATGTTAATTAGGTTAATTAGGTTACAGCTGTATTGTTAGAGTAATATGAGCAGGAGGTCTGCACCTCCACTTTTAGGGTATAAAAGCCTGTATTTTGCAATAAAAGAGATTCCTGTTTGAACTTACATACAGCCTGCCTGGTGTTTGTTCTGAGCTATCACAACTGGACTAGAAGGGCACAGAGCTGTAGTTCTAGTCCCGGGGCATTGGATGTCCGAACCATCAGACGTTGCAATCTGATTCAATAGCTGCAGAGGAGTGTCGGGAGAGTGGAACCGAGCGAGCAAGGGGCTCCTTACACTAGAGAACTAGCAAATTATTGTAACCAGTGATTATATTTATTTTCCATTTCCTTCCAGCGTTCTCTAGAATTGTTACATTGTATCTCTTCTTACAAAGACCTGTGTATTCTCTATGCTCCTCAGCTCCATCTAGTGGCCATCATTAAGTACATTTGTTCAGAAAAGAAAGATAGCCTAAAAGAACATTTGCTTTTTTTCCCCCAATTTGCACAGAACTAAAATGTATGAATGGCTTTGCAATTGTTGTTTTTATTTTTTAAATAGACCTAGAAGTCTTTCAGGATTTTGCATGTGCATACCTGGATGACATTGCGATCTACAGTGGGTCTTGGGAGGAGCAACTGGTTCACGTAGGGGTGGTTCTGGACAAGATTCGGGCCTCAGGCCTGAACTTGAAACCAGACAAGTGCCATCTAGGTATGGCGGAGGTGCAGTACCTGGGACACAGAGTAGGGTGTGGGAACCAGAGCCAGCCAAGGTAGAGGCAGTAGCTAACTGGCCCACACCCCGTACTATGACCCAGGTATTAGCCTTCTTGGGGACTGCAGGGTACTACCGACATTTTGTCCCTGATTATAGTGCTATCGCCAAGCCACTGACCTGATGAAAAAGAATTTACCTAGGCAGGTCCTGTGGTCTCCAGGTTGTGAAGGCATGTTTCTAGCCCTCAAGCAAGCACTTGTAATTGCCCCTGTCTTGGCTCCCCCAGTACCCAACAAATGTTTCCTTGTCCACACAGACGCTTCCATGTTTGGACTGGGGGCTGTGCTGAGCCAAATTGGGGAGGACAGAAGAGAACACCCCGTTGCATACCTGAGCAGAAAGCTATTACCTCAGGAAGTGAGCTATGCGGCAGTGGAGAAGGAGTGCTTGGCCCTGGTCTGGGCCCAAAAAGTTGAACCCTTATTTGTACGGACAGGAATTTTCATTAGTCACTAATCACAACCCATTGGTCTGGCTTAACCGGGTCTCAGGAGACAATGGCAGGTTGCTGCGGTGGAGCTTAGCCCTGCAACCATACAACTTCACCATCAGCTACCAACCCGGTAAGCAAAATGGCAATGCGGCAAACAGACGTCACTCTAGTTCCGGACAACCCCAAGTTGATAAAGCCGGGTCTGCCAGAGTGTCCCACAAGGAGGGATTCATGTGACGGGAGTCACTTTTGGGTGCAGGGTGACCAAAGAAAATAATGTACCCTGTATCTGCCATATTAGAAATAGTGGCTGATTCATAATGCTGGGACAAATACTGTTAGGAGATGCTGATGTCAATTCCAGCCACCTGTCTGTCTGTGTCTGCTATAATGCAAATTAGTCTAGTATGACTTGTCACAGCTTCTAAAGAGTCTTTTCATCCAGTGTGCTAATTAACCCTGCAACTGTATTGAGATGTATGATAATGTGTATTGTATAGTCGGTGAGCTAGGAGACATGAAGTCTGTCCTGGAGGTCATGTCTCTGAGTCACCTAGGCTGTGTAAAGGATGGATGATTAGCTCATGTTGATTAGGCTTCTGGTGAGAGATTATATTTTCATCCTGCGGTATATATTTGTGCGAGATCTCAAAATAAAGAGTCATTCCTGCTTGAACCTCAAGACAGAGCCTTGTCTCGTATTTGGGGGAGAATTATTTGTATGGGTTCCTTGTTCAGCTGATGGAAGTGTTCGGTAGCTGCCTTTGTGTTTGGGTATGGAATGTCCTAAACGACTTTAACCCCTCATACTCGGGGTGTCGTTACAGAAGGTATAGCAATAGGTGTCCCAAGTACTTGCAGCCAATCTGCTAGCAGTACACCACCATCTGATTTTAGCAGGCAAATTTCCTTACCCCAGTTGCTACACCGTAAAAAAAAAAATCTGTCCCAGCCATCCACATGCTCAGCGTCTGAATGCTAGCTTGGCCAAATTGCTAGCACTGCAATTGCTGCCTTTTCAGCTGGTAGACTCTGCCCCCTTCCGTGAATTTGTGGAATGTGCTGTACGTCAGTGCAGGTTCCAAAACGCCATTTATTTCATGGAAGGCCATTCCGGCGCTCTACCAGCAGGTAGAATGCATACCGCTGACTCATGGTCCAGCAGGCATGGGCAGGGATGTTACCTTTCCTTCACGGCGCACTTGGTAACTCTGCTAGCTGCTGGGAAGGATACAGGACAGGGTTCAGTGTTGTTGGAGCTTGTTCCACCACCATGCCTCCAAAATGCTAGTGGTGATTCTGCCACAGCTCTCTCCTCCACCGCCTCCTCTTCTTCTTCCTCTATGGCCTCTTCCTGTGCAGATTTGTCCTCTGAACCAGCGGTGCTCCGTAAGCGTTCAAGGGGCTACGCAAGCAGTCAGGAAAAAAGATGCCATGCGGTGCTTGAGTTGGTCTGCTTAGGGGACAAGAGCCACACTGGGGCAGAGATTCTGTCAGCTCTGCAGAGGCAGGCTCAGAAGTGGTTGACGCCATGCCAGCTTCAGCCAGGAATGGTTGTATGCGACAATGGCACCAACCTTCTCTCCGCCCTCCGACAGGGACACTTTACCCTGTTCCATGATTGGCACACGTCCTGAATTTGGTGGTGCAGCGGTTCTTGAGCAGGTACCCGGCTTACAGGAGCTCCTGAGGCAGGCCAGAAAGGTCTGTGGTCATTTCCACTGGTCATACAATGCCAGTGCTCGGCTGGCTGACATTGAAAGGGAATGTAACCTGCCCACCAACCACCTCATTTGTGACATGCCCACCAGGTGGAACTCAATGTTGGCAATGCTGCAGCGGCTGCACACACAGCAGAGGGCCATCAATGATTACCTGTGCGAATATGGCACCAGGACAGGGTCAGGGGAGCTTGGCTTCTTTTCACCACCCCAGTGGCTACTGATCAAGGATGCATGCACTGTCCTGTCACCATTTAAGGAGGCCACAGAGATGGTGAGCAGCGACAATCCATGCATCAGTGACACTGTCTCTCTAGTCCTCCTGTTGGAGCACACGCTTTGTGGAATCATGGACAGGGCACTTAAGGCAGAACAGCAGGAGGAAGAGGAGGACTTCCTTACCTCTCAAGGCCCCCTTTATCCAGATGGCCTCCCTTCTGCAAAGCCTGCGAAAGGACCATAGGATTTGTGGTATCAAGGAGAGGAATCATTACTGGTTGGCAACCCTTCTTGATCCACGTTACAAGGGTAACGTTGCAGAACTAATCCTGCCTTCGCAGAGGGAGCAGAGGATGAAACATCTTCAGGAGGCCTTGAGGAAAGGTTTGTGCAATGCATTTCCAGACCCTGGGAGGTTACAATTTCCTGGTGCTGGACGTGTTACTGAGGCTTCGTTCAGTCAGCGGACGAGCGGTGGAGAAGGTGGCCGACTGATCGATGCCTTTAAACAATTTTTCAGTCCTCAGCACCAAGGCCTGATCACCAGTGCCAAGCAACCATCACCAGTGTCTGCATTACATAGTAAAGGAATATCTAGGGGCAAGAGCAGACTTGGAGACCTTTCCAACAGAGCATCCATTGGGTTACTGGATCTTGAGGATGGACCACTGGCCAAAACTTGCTCAATATGCAATTGAGCTACTGGCCTGTCCTGCATCCAGCATGCTTTCTGACCGCACATTCAGTGCTGCTGGAGGGTTTGTAATGGATAAAAGAGTGCGCCTGTCCACAGACTCCGTTGATAGGCTCACATTCATAAAAATTAATCAGTCTTGGATCAGCAGCTATCAAGCACCTGATGATGATGTAACTGATTGAATTTGGATGGGAAAATGGATGTGGGATCCCTTGAAGACTACCCATGCTGACTATCCTATTCCTCCTCAATCTTGATGATGCTAGCTTCCAACAATATTTTTGGTTTAGGGTACCACCACCAGCACCACCCAAGGCCCAATTTTTCTGCCCCTGTTTAACAGGGGGATGCAATTACAATTTTTGATATAATATTTCACAGCAGGGCCTGTTCCTGCGCCCACCAAGAGTAACTGAGGGCTTACAGTGTTCTGGTACCACCAACACCTAAGGCCCAATTTTCTGCAGAGTATATAGGCTGTATAGTATATGTACTGCTATTCAGAGTATATAGTGCCTGGGGGATCCCCATGCCATTTAAAAGTATTTGGGTGCAGGGTTTCCCTTAATATCCATACCAGACCTGAAGGGCCTGATATATATTTTAGGGGTGACATCCACGCCATTTTTTGTTTGGTATTTTTGATATTTTTATCTATATTGCCGGGATCCGACAATACATTACAGTCAAGCAGTTTTAAATTACATTTTTCCCTTTAGAAATGTAATTTTGCTGTGGCACTGTTATAAACATGGGAAAGATGCACTACTTTACAGGCCTACTAAGGACACCTCCCAGGCATGATATTTAACCACTTAAGCCCCGGACCTTTTGGCTTCCTAAAGACCAGAGGACTTTTTACAATTTGGCACTGCGCTGTTTTAACTGGTAATTGCACAGTCATGCAATGTTGTACCCAAACAAAATTTGCGTCCTTTTTTCCCCAAAAATAGAGCTTTCTGGGCATTCCATGGCCTCCGAAACTGTGATAGGCAGTGAGGAGTGAAATCAAAAATTTACACCCTTAGAAAGCCTGAAGACGGCGCTTGATTTTCGTGGTCCCGTACGCGGCTAGGCTCCCAAAAAGTCTCACACATGTGGTATCCCCGTACTCAGGAGAAGCAACAGAATGTATTTTGGGGTGTAATTTCACATATTCCCATGGCATGTTTGAGCAATATATCATTTAGTGACAACTTTCTGCAAAAAAAAAAAAATGTGTCCTTTTCCCGCAACTTGTGTCACAATATAAATTATTCCATGGACTCGACATGCCTCTCAGCAAATAGCTTGGGGTGTCTACTTTCCAAAATGGGGTCATTTGGGGGGGTTTTGAACTGTCCTGGCATTTTATGCACAACATTTAGAAGCTTATGTCACACATCACCCACTCTTCTAACCACTTGAAGACAAAGCCCTTTCTGACACTTTTTTTTTACATGAAAAAATATTTTTTTTGCAAGAAAATTACTTTGAACCCCCAAACATTATATATTTTTAAAGGCCCTACATATTAAAATGGTGGATGTTTCTTTTTTTTTTCACACAGTATTTGCGCAGCGATTTTTCAAATGCATTTTTTTGGGAAAAAACACACTTTTTTAAATTTTAATGCACTAAAACACACTATATTGCCCAAATGTTTGTTGAAATAAAAAAGATGATCTTAGGCCGAGTACATGGATACCAAATACGACATGCTTTAAAATTGCGCACAAACGTGCAGTGGCGACAAACTACATACATTTTTAAAAGCCTTTAAAAGCCTTTACAGGTTACCACTTTAGATTTACAGAGGAGGTCTACTGCTAAAATTACTGCCCTCGATCTGACCTTCGCGGTGATACCTTACATGCATGGTGCAATTGCTGTTTACATTTGATGCTAGACCGACGCTTGCATTTGTCTTTGCACGAGAGCAGGGGGGGGACAGGGGTGCTTTTTTTTTTTTTTTTCTTTATTATTTTTTTTTTGCTTTTTTATCTTATCTTTAAACTGTTCCTTTCATTTTTTATTTAATCATTTTTATTGTTATCTCGTGGAATGTAAATATCCCCTATGATAGCAATAGGTAGTGACAGGTACTCTTTTCTGAAAAAATTGGGGTCTATTAGACCTTAGATCTCTCCTCTGCCCTCAAAGCATCTGACCACACCAAGATCGGTGTGATAAAATGCTTTCCCAATTTCCCAATGGCGCTGTGTACATCCGTTGAAATCTAAGTCATGAAATGCTTGTAGCTTCCGGTTTCTTAGGCCATAGAGATGATTGGAGCCATTCTGGTCTCTGATCAGCTCTATGGTCAGCTGGCTGAATCACCGGCTGCATTCTCAGGTTCCCTGTTGGGACAGGAGAGCCAGAGAAAAACAAGGAAGACGGTGGAAGGGGGTACATTCCCTCCCACTTCTTGTAAAAGCAGTCTAGAGGCTAATTAGCCACTAGGATTGCTTTTCCTTAAAAGCCGACCACTGAAAAGAATGATACCAAGATGATACCTAAACCTGCAGGCATCATTCTGGTATAACCACTCAAAGTCCAGCAACATACCAGTACGTTGCTGGTCCTTGTTGGGCATATATTGAAATCTTTTTTTTTCAAGCAGCCTGTGGAAAAAAAGAGATTGATCGGTGGGTATGCCCACCATTAGAATACCTCCCTTCATCCACCCACTTCTAATGATGGGCATACATGCACCATTAATATATGCTGAAGCATGGAGGCATCCGCCCCAAAAGTTTGGAGCAAATCGCTCCTCCAGCCCTGCCCCCATGCTTTGGCATATACCGTATTTATCGGCGTATAACACGCACCGGCGTATAACACTCACCCCAATTTAGGAGGGAATTTTAAGGAAAAAAAACTTTTAGGAGGGAAGTTGAAGGGAAAAAAAACTTACATTTAAATGCCCATCATTGCAGTCTTCTCAGTGCAGCCATGTCAGTGCAGCCATGTCAGTGCAGCCTTGTCAGTGCAGCCATGTCAGTGCAGCCATGTCAGTGCAGCCTTCCCCAGTGCAGCCTTGTCAGTGCAGCCTTCCCCAGTGCAGCCTTGTCAGTGCAGACTTCCCCAGTGCAGACTTCCCCAGTGCAGCCTTGCCCCAGTGATCCCAGCCATTCTGGGCTTCAAAATCGCCGACCGCGATTTGAAAATGGTGCCGCCGGCGCCGAAATACACAGAGCCGGTCCTCGGCTCTTTCCGGCGGCTCTCGTTCACTTTCGGCTCCACTCGTAGTCCCGAGCGGAGCTATCCGAACCTAGCCGAGTAGGTTCGGATAGCTCCGCTCGGGACTACGAGTGGAGCCGAAAGTGAACGAGAGCCGCCGGAAAGAGCCGAGGACCGGCTCTGTGTATTTCGGCGCTGGCGGCGCCATTTTCAAATCGCGGTCAGCGATTTTGAAAATGTGACAGGTCGGGATCGCAGGGGATCGGCGTATAACACGCCCCTGCGATTTTCCCCTGGTTTTGAGGGGAAAAAAGTGCGTGTTATACGCCGATAAATAGGGTATGCTTTTTTTTTTAACTGTGGTGGTGAAATCACCTCCTATAGCGCTGGAGTCACGGCTTTATGTATCGTGGGAGCAAACGCTGTTGCTGTCAAGATAAATAAATCAGTGCTGCAGCTGAATGGCGTACCTGCTAAGCAAATGATAATTAACAATAAAACAAAGTAACATTACAGTATAACAGTAAGACTTACCATACCTGCAAAGCAAATACAAACAAAACATAGTAAAAAATAAACATTTTTAACGCAATCTGTGCCTAAAATATATATATGCCGAAGCATGGGGGCATCCGCCTGCAAAAGTTAGGAGCTGCAGCTGAATGGCATACCTGAAAACAAAAAAAGGGTTAACAATAAAACACAGTAAACAGTAAAGTATAAAAAAATTACATACCTGAAAAGCAAACATGTTAAAAACATAATAATAATAATAATAATAATAATAATAATAATAATAAAACATTATAGAATAGAATACAGTAAAAAAGAGTAGAACAATAGAGAGAGAATAGAGAGAGAGAGAGAGAACAATAAAACGACAACTATTTTTGTTTTTTTTTATTTCATATATCTTTTTGTGTTTTTTTTTTTTTTATATACACTTTTTTTGTAACTGTAACTTTTGTACCTGTAACCGGTTCCAGGTTCGGGTCTCTCAAAATGTGATGGCATCTTGGGAGACCCTGTGAAAGTGTGTCTAGTCTGTGCAATGCTGTACCCTATGATAAAACTCCACTAGTGTATGGTAGCGCTCAAAACATTCACCAATGCAAAGACCAGGATTGTCAGGACAGGAGGGACAATAATACCGGGTGTCACGCCTATATCCTCGCTTGCTGCAGACACGACACCTTCTTTGGGGGGCTCGTTGGGTAGGGGTACTCGGGAGGACATATTGAAAATGCCTCTCATGCAGCCGACTTACTGCATTTGGTTGGGGATGGTGAGGTGGAGCACCGTCTGGATACAGAAGGGCTCTGACAATCTCTTCCTGGAATTTAAGGAAGGATCCAGTCCGTCCTGAAGCTCTGTATAGAACATGAGTGTTCAGCAAAGCAAATTGAAATAAATAAACAGACACTTTTTTGTACCAGCGTCTGGCCTTACGCGCCACTAGATACGGCGCCAACAACTGGTCGTTGAGGTCCACCCCTCCCATATTTTGGTTATATTCGTGGACACAGAGGGGTTTCTCCACAACACCAGTCGCCGTAGTAATTTGGGCCGTCGTGTCTGCATGAAGGGAGGTGAGAACGAAAACATTCTTATTGTCCCTCCACTTCATAGCGAGCGGGTTATTACACTTCAAGCAGGCTCTCTCCCCCAGCCTAAGACGGGAATCTACAAGCCGCTGGGGAAAGCCCCGGTGATTAGATCGCACAGTGCCACATGCTCCAGTTTTGATGATCAAAAAGGTGACTAAAAAGTGGCACGCTCGTGTAATAATTGTCCACATATAAGTGGTACCCCTTTCCAAATAAGGGTGACACCAAGTCCCATACTATCTTGCCAGCGCTTCCTATGTAGTCAGGGCAGTTTGTCGGCTCTACGTGACTATCTTTGCCCTCGTAAACCATAAAACTACATGTATAGCCTGTGGCCCTGTCACAGAGCTTATACATCTTGACCCCGTATCTGGCACGCTTGCTGGGAAGGTACTGTTTGAATGACAAGTGGCCAGAAAACTTTATCAGGGACTCATCAACGCAGACAACTTGATGCGGAGTAAACAAGTCTGCAAAACGCTGGTTGAAGTGGTTTACGAGGGGCCAAATTTTGTAGAGCCGATCGTATCCAGGGTCTCCACGAGGACGACAGAGTTCATTGTCATTGAAGTGCATGAACCGCAAAATCTGCTCGTATCGTGCCCTGGCCATGGAGGCAGAGAACACGGGCATATGGTGAATTGGGTCAGTGGACCAATATGACCGCAACTCACTCTTTTTATTCAACCCCATGAGGAGGGAAAGGCCCAGAAAGATCTTAAATTCGGAGACCGTAATTGGTTTCCAATCTCTGGCAAGGGAGGACTGGGGATTAGCAGCGATGTGTTGACCAGCGTACAAATTGCTTTGGTCCACAATAGATCTATAGAGATCTTCAGTGAAAAACAGCGAATAAAAATCCAGTGGCGTAAAATCAACTGTTTTCACATGAATTCCGGGTTGGCCAGTGAATGGGGGAAGTACGGGTGCTGAAGAAGTGGTGGGTTCCCAATTCGGATTGGTGAATGCAGCAGGAAGGGCACTATGGGCACGACGGGCCTGTCTTTGTCTTCTTGGTGGCAGCGGGACACTACTTGTGCTTGTCACCTCACCAGCTTGAACTGCACTTATGGGACTCGCCACGTCACCACGTGATACTGCAGTGTTGGATGTACGACCAGGGTGTACTAGGCCGCTGGTGCTTGCCAGTTCACCATAAGGGAATAGCGACACCAGTACTTCTCTGCTCCATACGAGGGACCTGCGGTCCTTGCACATCAACGATAGAAGAAGAAGATTGGGATCTGATACGCCTGACCTTGGCAGGGACCACAACTCCGTCGTCAGAGCTATCTGTCATGGAGCCGCTGTCCTCCTACAGGATCGTATTCTGAGCCTGAATCTGACAGATGAGTGACTTCCTCTTCACTATCTGTCATGCTCAGAAACGTGTAGGCCTCTTCACTAGTGTACCTTCGATTTGACATTTTGGGCTCTAAATTTAGTAGTATACTAGTGAGACTCACAGGCAAAAAAGCTCCTGACTGTCAGCGACTGTATCAAAACGCTACCAACAAAAACTGTTAGTGATCACAGGGATCAGGCCTGACTCTGCGAACGCTGCAGTTATGTGTGTTTAGTGTTTTGTAAGTGTCAGTGATCGATCGATACTGCACTTGGGTGGGCTGGGCTGGGCCGGGCGGAGGGGCTAAACGCAGGTGCTAGCAGGTATCTGGGCTGATCCCACTAACACTGCGTTTTTGGGAACCCTAAACTGCTGGGGACGCTAGTATCTGATCGGATCAGATATTGATCCGTTCAGATACTTTACCACTAAGGGAGGCGTATGCTGCCTGCGTGGGTGTTAGCGGTACTGACGCTAACCTGACGCTGCCTGGGGCAACACAGACCTTATCTGACCTTAAAACCTAACTTGTATCACCCGCCGGGTGATTAGGGGGCTAAACCTTTATTCGGTAATAAATGGCGGGTGCCCTGACACTATAAAAAATAAACTAACCAGCGTCACCCATAACAGTTATACGGTGATCACTGGTGAAAGGGTTAACTGGGGGGCAATCAGGGGGTTAAAACCTTTACTAGGTAGTATATGGGGGTCTCTGACGTTATAAAACGCTGACGGTGAACCTAAATACTTACCTCCCTAACTAGCGTCACCAGTGACACTAATACAGCGATCAGAAAACCGATCGTTTCGTGACACTGGTGACGGGGGTGATCACGGGGTTAAACATTTATTGGGGGGGGTTAGGGGGGTACCCTAAACCTAAAGGGGCCTACCACTAACTGCCCTACCACTTATAACGGTCACAAACTGACACCAATGCAGTAATCAGTAAAACAAAAAACTGCTATAGGTGTCACTGTGACAGGGGGGTGATTGGGGGGTGATTCGGGGGTGAAAAGTGTGCCTAGTGTGTTCTACTGTTAGTGCAGTGTTGGTGAACTTACTTGGATGCCTTCTCTCCTCGGCGCCGGAACGAAAAGACCGGCACGAGGAGAGATGACATCACTTCCTCTGCCGCTGTTTACATTACAGCAGCAGAGGAAGATTGTCATACATTGGAAGCGATCGTGAGGGGGTGGCCACGAATGAGTGGCCTCACCCTCAGCACGGATCGCTCCCCTAACGATGCCGACCGCCTCGATGCGCGCCCGCGGGAGGCAAATCACATATCAGATACGCGATTTTGCCTGCCCGTGCCATTCTGCCGCAGTATATCTGCGTTAGGCGGTCGGCAAGCGGTTAATAGGGATGGGCTAACTGTTCGAGTTGAACATCGGCTGTTCGATCTTTCGATGCCAAATTTGGGCGGCGTGTAATGGCCCATAATGCACTGCGTCATTGCAGTGCATTGCTGGCTGATGATTGGCCAAGCATGCACTATGACCCGCATGGTTTGGCCAATCACAGCGCCGTCAGTGAAGAGAGCCATAATTGGCCAAAGGCAGGGTGCCTTTGGGCAATTATGGCTCAGGGGGTTAAGTCCACGCCCCACACTATATAAGGCCGCCTGCACGTGGGCCCTGTGTAGTGTGTTGGTGGCATTGTTAAGGGAGAGACAGAGAGAGGCAGAGAGAGTGTCATTTCATTTAGATTGAGCAGGTAGTTGATTCAGTTAGCTGCAGTGTATTTCATATATATATATATATATATATATATATATATATACAGTGTATATATATATATATACAGTCAGTCTAGTATATATATATATATATATATATATATATATATATATATATATATATATATATATATATATATATATATATATATATATATATCCACTGTATACAGTTTAGCTAGATCTTATTGCAGACCGTTCCTGGTGTACTGTTGCTAATATACTTCAGGCAGGCAGGTGATACAGTTAGCTGCAGTGTATTTAGTATATATATACATCCCGGCTTTGTATATATATATATATATATATATATATATATACACACACTGTATATAGTCTAGCCAAGCATATACCTGACTGCCATTCCTGGAGTACCTGTTCAAAGACACTTTCAGGCAGGTGACTCAGTGAGCTGCAGTTCATAAAATATATATCCACTGCATTGTAGTCCAGCCAAGCCTATACCTGACTGTAGGCCATTCCTGAAATACGTGTTCAAAGACACTTTCAGGCAGGTGACTCAGTGAGCTACAGTTCATTTAATATATATATAGATAGATATATCTATCTATATATATAGATATATATATCTATCTATATATATAGATAGATATATATATCTATATATATATATAAATAGATATAGATATATAGATATATCTATAGATATATCTATAGATATATATAGATATATCTATAGATATATCTATATATCTATAGCTATAGATATATAGATATATATATATATATATACAGGATTGTATATATATATATATATAGTCTAGCCAAGCCTATACCTGACTGTAGGCCATTCCTGGTGTACTGTCTTTAGTAAACTTCAAGCGTTGTTTTGCTAATCTAATTGTACAGTGTGTCTGGAAGGCCATCAAGGAGAGGTAGATGCTTACAGGCCACTAAAAGAGGACAAGCAGGCTCTGTGTCTACAGCCAACAGTGCTGGTCGTGGAAACACGGTGCATCCTCAGCACGTGGCTGTCCTTTTTTTTTGGCAGCTGGCCATGTTGCATGTTGAGCTACAACATACAGAAGAGTTGGTAGAGTGGATGACCAAGCCGTCCTCATCCTCCTCATCCTCTGTCCCCCAGGCTCAGGGTACTTTATCTGCCAATGCAGCTGCCAAAGCGGCCTCTTCCATCGGCTCAATGTCATCAGTCACTCCTTCCCTAACCCCACCATCATGCCCTGAAGAGTCCCCCGAACTGTTCGACCACAGTGTATGGTAAATCCTGAAGTAGGATGCGCAGCGTTTTGAAGGCTTTGATGATGGTACCCAGGTTGAGGATGAAGGCAGTAACATGAGCCCAGAGAGAGGGGGTGCCCAAGAAGGACAAGAAACTGGCAGTCGTGTTCCCCCAGTTGCAGCATACTGCCAGGTTTGCTCCAGTGGCGAGGAGGGAAGGGATGATGAGGTCCCTGACTCTACGTGGGTGCCAGATAGAAGAGAGGAGGAGGAGGCACATCTCCAATGAGGCAGGATGCCCTCCAGGGGCCAGCTTAAGGGCAGCCAACCGACTGCATTACACCGCAGAGCTTCCCATGTGTAGGGCGCTGCTGACTGTGCGTTTTTCCAAAAGTTCTTTGGTGTGGGCCTTTTTTGAGATGTGTGCAGCAGATCGCACCATTGCTGTTTGCAACATATGTCTGAAGCGTATCAAGTGCGGCCAAAACATCTCCCGCTTGGGCACCACATGCTTGACCAGACATATGTCGAGCTTCCATGCAGTCCGTTGGCAACAGTACTTAAAACACCCACACCAAAGAACAAGGCGGACCTCTCCTTGCTCCTCATCAGCTGGGATCTCCAACCCCACTTTGACTTCAGTCCTCTCAGAGACCTGCACTGAGAGGAACGAAGGTGTAGAATTAGGTGTCCCAAGCACTTCCGGGCAATCTGCTAGTGGTACACCAACATCCGATTGTAGCAGGCAAATTTCCCTACCCCGGTTGCTAAACCGGTGAAAGAAATTTGGTCCCAGCCATCCACATGCTCAGCGGCGGAATGCTAGTTTCGCTAAATTGCTAGCACTCCAACTGCTGCCTTTTCAGCTAGTAGACTCTGCCCCTTTTCGAGAATTTGTGGAATGTGCAGTACCTCAGTGGCAGTTCCCAAACGCCAATTTTTTTTCTCGGAAGGCCTTCCGGCTCTCTACATGTGGAAGGCAATGTCTTGGCCTCGTTGGACAGGGCGGTCAGTGGTAAGGTGCATATTACCGCTGACTCATGGTCCAGCAGGCATGGACAGGGATGTTACCTTTCTTTCACGGCGCACTGGGTAACCCTGCTGGCAGCTGGGAAGGATGCAGGACAGGGTGCAGTATTGTTGGAGCTTGTTCCGCCACCATGCCTCCAAAATGCTGGTAGTGGTGATTCTGCCACACCTCTCTCCTCCACCCCCTCCTCTTCTTCTTCCTCTATGGCCTATTCCTGTGCAGTTTTGTCCACGGAACCAGCGGTGCTCCGTAGGCGTTCTAGGGGCTACGCAAGCATTCAGGCAAAAAGATGCCATGCGGTGTTTGAGTTGGTCTGCTTAGAGGATAGAAGCCACACTGGGGCAGAGATTCTGTCAGCTCTGCAGGGGCAGGCTCAGAGGTGGTTGATGCCACACCAGCTTCAGCCAGGAATGGTGGTTTGCGACAATAGCACCAACCTCCTCTCCGCCCTCCGACAGGGACACTTCACCCATGCTCCCTGTTTGGCTCACGTCCTTAACTTGGTGGTGCAGAAGTTCTTGTGCAGGTACCCGGGCTTACAGGATCTCCTGAGGCAGGCCAGGAAAGTCTGTGGGCATTTCCGCTGGTCATATAATGCCAGTGGTCGGCTGGCTGACTTCCAAAAGGAATGCAACCTGCCCAAGAAGCGCCTCATCTGTGACATGCCCACCAGGTGGAACTCAACGTTAGCAATGCTGCAGCGACTGCACACACAGCAGAGGGCCATCAATGACTACCTGTACGAGTATGGCACCAGGACAGGGTCAGGGGAGCTTGGCTTTTTTTCGCCACGCCAGTGGCTTATGATCACTGTCCTGTCACCATTTGAGGAGGCCACGAGGATGGTGAGCAGTGACAGTGCATGTATCAGTGATACTGTCCCTCTTGTCTACCTGTTGGAGCACACGCTGCGTGGAATAATGGACAGGGCACTTGAGGCAGAACAGAGGGAGGAAGAGGAGGACTTCCTTATCTCTCAAGGCCCCCTTTTTACAGACAGTATTCCTGCAAGCCTGCCTATCACACAGGAAGAGTAGGAGGATTGTGTCAGCGTGAAGGTGGAGCCTGGCACTCAGCATCAGCAGCAGTCTTCAAGGGATCGTTTCCAGTCCCCAGAAACCCATGGACTTGTACGTGGCTGGCAGGAGGTGGCTGCGGATCAGGTCGTCCTTAGTGACCCAGAGGACTCCGGACCGAATGCCTCAGCAAACCTACGCTGCATGGCCTCCCTGATCTGGCAAATCCTGCGAAATGACCCTCGGATTCGTGGTATCAAGGAAAGGGTTCAGTACTGGCTGGCAACCCTCCTTGATGCATGTTACAAGGGTAAGGTGGCGGAAATTATCAGCCATCGCAGAGGGAGCAGAGGATGAAACATCTTCAGGAGCCCTTGCAGAAAGGTTTGTGCAATCCCTTTCCAGAGCCTGGGAGGTTACAATTTCCTGATCCTCCTGGACAACGTGTTGCTGAGGCTTCGGTCAGTCAAAGAAGGAGCGGTGGAGAAGGTGGCCATCTGACCAATGCATTCAGACAATTTTTTTAGTCTGCAGCCCCAAGGTCTGATCGGTTCCAGCAACCATCACCAGCGTCTGTTGTACATGGTGCAGGAATACCTTTGGGCAAGTTCAGACTTGGAGACCTTTCCAACCGAAAATCCACTGGGTTACTGGGTCTTGATGATGGATCACTGGCCAGAGCTTGCACAGTATGCAATTGAGCTACTGGCCTGTCCTGCATCCAGAGTTCTTTCAGAACGCACATTCAGTGCTGCTGGAGGCTTTGTAACCGATCACAGAGTGCGCCTGTCCACCGACTCGGTTGATCGGTTCACCTTCATAAAAATGAATCCGTCTTGGATCACCAGCAACCAAGCACCTGATGCTGATGTAACCGATTTATTTTTTTATGAATGTGAGATCCCTTCAAGACTGCCTATGCTGATGCTGAGTGACTATCCTGTTATGCTGAGTGACTATTCCTCCTCAATGTTCATGTTGATAGCTTCTAACATTCGATTCCAATAGACTTTAACGGTGATCGAATGTTCTCACGAACTGAACCGGGGGGTGTTCGGCCCATCCCTAATTAACAGGGTTTTATCAGAATGTTAAAAAAAAAAAAACACAATCTCTGAAGGAGAAAAAAAATAAAAAAAAACCCCACAAACAAATGTACACAGAAATGGTAATTGAACTAGGATAGATTGTGAGTTATTTTTTTTTTAGTACTGCTTGAACCTTGAAGATGGGGACAAACTCCAAAAGCTTGCCCTGAAAAATTGTATGTTAGTTGTTGTTTCTGACACACTTTATCATTAAAATTGTCTACAGACACAACCCTCAAATAACCCCAAAGTATCACCATGTAAATTCATAATAGAATAACTGTCCATTTACATAGTTACATAGTTAGTAAGGTTGAATAAAGACACCAGTCCATCAAGTTCAACCTGAGCAAGTGTGGGTGCCTGTCTACAACTATCCCTATTTTTTTTTTTTTTTTTATCCTTGGAGTAGTTGCCAGGTCCACCCCAAGGGGGGGGGGGGTGGTAATCTTCAACAAGTTTCACAGGCTTTCCCACCTTCTTCATCAGGAAACTATGGAACATATTGCAGATAATAGAGAATTACACAATCTTCACAGTCCAAAAAGTATATTTAATGTTTTCATGAAGACATCACAGAGGTGCAGACACATATCCTAATGTGGAGGGGGGGGTGTAAACCTAGTTTCTGATATTTGGGATATAAATACAGCAAAGGATAAAACTCCTTTGAAACAAAGATGAACACACCTCCCCCCTGAGCTGGACCTGACAACTACTCCAAGGATAAATGGACAGTTATTATATTATGAATTTACGTGGTGATACTTAGGTGTAGTTTGAGGGTTGTGTCTATGGGCAGTTTTATGATACGGTGTGCTATTTGTAAACTCCCTTAGCAGGGATTGACAGATATGCTCAGTACTTCTGCATTTTGGGCCAACAAGGAGAAAGTTATATATATGTATGTCCATAAGTAGTATCTGAATGGTACCTTTGGTTCTATTACATTATGTTACTTAAATTGTGTATTTGGAAATATGGAGCACCCATTTTGAGAGCTGGCCACCTTTGGAACATTATTCTATCTTTGATGGATCAGTCTTCAGCACATTGTTCAACAAGGTCTTCTCTAACATTAATCAGTCTTATGCATATTATCCTAGAGTGTGTAGTCTATGATTGATCAGTCTTCAGTACATTGTTCTAGAAGGTCTAGTCTTTGATTAATCAGTCTTCAGCACATTGTTCTAGAAGGTCTAGTCTTTGATTAATCAGTCTTCAGCACATTATTCTAGATGGTCTGGTCTTTGATGGATCCGTTTTCAGCACGTTGTTCTAGAAGGTCTGGTCATTGAAGGAGCAGTCTTCAACACACTGTTCCAGAAGGTCTAGTCCTTGAGGCATCAGTCTTCAGCATGTTGTTCCAAAAGCAAATTAGATATAACACCTCCTGTGCATGAGCGTAGTGGTCTGATGCTAAAATTGTTGCACAATGCCTTGGACTGGAGATGTCCCAAAGCCAACTGAACAAAAAGAGAGGGCGCTCCAGCCTAGAGCATATCACTAAAACCATTTTGTAACGACACCCCTAGTATGAAAGGGGTTAAAGTCATTTAGGACATTTCATACCCAAACACAAAGGCAGCTACCGAACACTCCAATCAGCCGAACAAGGAACCCATACAAATAATCCACCCCAAAAACGAGACACGGCTCTGTCTTCAGGTTCCAAGCAGGAATCAACTCATTTATTATAACACATGGGCACAACAGATAAAATAACTCAGAGACTCTTTCCCCCCACCCTTGGAAAAGAGGGCGGGTTAAACTGTCCAATGACAATGGACACACAGGTCAGGTGTGTTTAACGTCTCATCAGTACACAGTGTTAGCAGGGAGAGCTGTTGGAAGAATCCCCCCTCCCTCCAATGCAATACACATCCTGTGATCCAAGGCAGACAAACACAAACCCTCCAATGCAATACACATCCTGTGATCCAAGGCAGACAAACACAATAGAACATTGATTTGCAGGAGGCTGGCATTCAGTCCCCTCCAAAAGCCTCTTTTCCGGCTATGTTTGTCACATTTCTCCCCTTTCGGCAGGAGACTTACACAGGAGGAGACCCCAGACGGGTTGACTCTGAAGTTAGTCAGTAGTTCCAGTCCTCTAATGCTGGTATCCACACCGTACCCCAAACAAAAATTGTTCCAAACAGATCATTACTTACCCAGCCAACCTCTGCCTCTCTCGGAGAACACGCCCGCCGTTGGGGAGAGGCCTGGACTGGCCCTTCTCCCGGTAGTCTTTTCAGCCACTGGAGAGAAGACAGGGTGACTGGGCTCACGCCATCATGCTGTTGGGGATCTGGGCACGGATAGTCACTGGGTTGGCTTCAGTGGGGCCTATCGGGGCGTAAGCAGAAATGAGGGGGGCCAAATCATTCCCCAGTAGTACATCCGCTGGCAAATCCTTCATCACCCCCACATTCACGTGTCCCGAACCAACCCCCCAATCCAGGTGAACACGGGCAACGGGTAGCCGGAAAATGGTGCCTCCCGCTACCCTTACGACTACAGTGTCCCCGGTGTGTTGGCTCTCTGGGATGAGGTTCTTCCATAGTAGGGTCATGGTGGCACCAGTATCACGTAGGCCATTGGCTACCTTTCCATTAACCCGGACGGTCTGCCTGTGTTGCTGCCGGTTGTCCTGGTTAGCTGCTTGTACTAGATCAGCCTCATGCAGGACGCCCCAACGTTCTTCCTCCTCAATGCAGTGAGCCGCAGGCATGGATGTGCGAGGATTCCCCCCTGCTGGCTTTCTCCACGAGTGGGACTGCCTGGCTGGATTCAACGGACAGTCTGGCTTTTTGTGCCCTAGCTGTTTACACCCGAAACACCTTAGGGGTTGTGAGTAGTCTTGGGAGTTGAACCTGGGCTGCCGAGAATAAGTGGCCACTGGAGGTGGTGCTGTAGGGCGGTACAACTGTGGTTTGTAGGCACCAGCTGGAGGGGGTGCCGCTGATCGATAATCCACCCGAGCTGTTGTCTTGACCACATGGTTATCCAGTTTGCGGGCGTCTGTGTATTCGTCCGCCAGGCGAGCTGCTTCAGACAAGGTGCAAGGTTTTCGGTCCCGGACCCACTCTCTGACTTCTGGGAACAGCTTGTCGAAGAAGTGCTCCAGCAGGAATGGCTGCAGCACCTCTTCCCCAGATACTGCTTGGCATCCAGCGACCCAGTGGGATGCCGTGCGGTGTAGGCGGCATGCCCACTCGGCATATGAGTCTCCAGTCTGCTTGCTCGTCTCTCGGAACCGCCTCCGGTATGCTTCTGGTGTGACGGCATACCTGCCCAAAAGTGCTTCTTTTATCAGCCCATAGTTCATAATATCCTTGTCTGGGATGGCCCTGAACGCTTCACTGGCCCGGCCGGACAATTTCCCAGACAAAATGGTAACCCATTCCTCTGTGGGCACCCGGTGTAGGGCACATTGCTGTTCAAAATCGGCAAGGTACCCATCAATCTCCCCTTCTGCTTCAATGAAATTTTTAAAAGCAGCAAAATGTACCTTTCTCCTTTCAGTAGGTGCTGTTGTGACTCCCGCTGCTGCAGCACCTCTTTGCTGTAGCCAATTTGCATCCACAGCCGCTATAACTCGGTCTATGATCTCCGCTGTAGGGTTAGGGCCATAATGTGCCAGTCTTATTTTAACAGCCCGATCAAAACTTGCCTCTTCGGGTGTCCTGTCTGTTATGCTGGGTCTTTCCGCTCTATCCATTTCGACTAGTTCTTCGATAATGTCCCTCTTCTTACGGTTGTTGGCAGGTCTCCGGTTGTAGCTGTCCTTCTGGGCTGTGGGAATGATCCCGCTGCTTGCCACCAGTGTAACGACACCCCGAGTATGAAAGGGGTTAAAGTCGTTTAGGACATTTCATACCCAAACACAAAGACAGCTACCGAACACTCCAATCAGCCGAACAAGGAACCCATACAAATAATCCACCCCAAAAACGAGACACGGCTTTGTCTTCAGGTTCCAAGCAGGAATCAACTCATTTATTATAACACATGGACACAACAGATAAAATAACTCAGAGACTCTTTCCCCCCACCCTTGGAAAAGAGGGCGGGTTAAACTGTCCAATGACAATGGACACACAGGTCAGGTGCGTTTAACGTCTCATCAGTACACAGTGTTAGCAGGGAGAGCTGTTGGAAGAATCCCCCCTCCCTCCAATGCAATACACATCCTGTGATCCAAGGCAGACAAACACAAACCCTCCAATGCAATACACATCCTGTGATCCAAGGCAGACAAACATAATAGAACATTGGTTTGCAGGAGGCTGGCATTCAATCCCCTCCAAAAGCCTCTTTTCCGGCTAGGTTTGTCACATTTCTCCCCTTTTGGCAGGAGACTAACACAGGAGGAGACCCCAGACGGGTTGACTCTGAAGTTAGTCAGTAGTTCCAGTCCTCTAATGCTGGTATTCACACCGTACCCCAAACAAAAATAGTTCCAAACAGATCATTACTTACCCAGCCAACCTCTGCCTCTCTCGGAGAACACGCCCGCCGTTGGGGAGAGGCCTGGACTGGCCCTTCTCCCGGTAGTCTTTTCAGCCACTGGAGAGAAGACAGGGTGACTGGGCTCACGCCATCATGCTGTTGGGGATCTGGGCACGGATAGTCACTGGGTTGGCTTCAGTGGGGCCTATCGGGGCGTAAGCAGAAATGAGGGGGGCCAAATCATTCCCCAGTAGTACATCCGCTGGCAAATCCTTCATCACCCCCACATTCACGTGTCCCGAACCAACCCCCCAATCCAGGTGAACACGGGCAACGGGTAGCCGGAAAATGGTGCCTCCCGCTACCCTTACGACTACAGTGTCCCCGGTGTGTTGGCTCTCTGGGATGAGGTTCTTCTGTAGTAGGGTCATGGTGGCACCAGTATCACGTAGGCCATTGGCTACCTTTCCATTAACCCGGACGGTCTGCCTGTGTTGCTGCCGGTTGTCCTGGTTAGCTGCTTGTACTAGATCAGCCTCATGCAGGACGCCCCAACGTTCTTCCTCCTCAATGCAGTGAGCCGCAGGCATGGATGTGCGAGGATTCCCCCCTGCTGGCTTTCTCCACGAGTGGGACTGCCTGGCTGGATTCAACGGACAGTCTGGCTTTTTGTGCCCTAGCTGTTTACACCCGAAACACCTTAGGGGTTGTGAGTAGTCTTGGGAGTTGAACCTGGGCTGCCGAGAATAAGTGGCCACTGGAGGTGGTGCTGTAGGGCGGTACAACTGTGGTTTGTAGGCACCAGCTGGAGGGGGTGCCGCTGATCGATAATCCACCCGAGCTGTTGTCTTGACCACATGGTTATCCAGTTTGCGGGCGTCTGTGTATTCGTCCGCCAGGCGAGCTGCTTCAGACAAGGTGCAAGGTTTTCGGTCCCGGACCCACTCTCTGACTTCTGGGAACAGCTTGTCGAAGAAGTGCTCCAGCAGGAATGGCTGCAGCACCTCTTCCCCAGATACTGCTTGGCATCCAGCGACCCAGTGGGATGCCGTGCGGTGTAGGCGGCATGCCCACTCGGCATATGAGTCTCCAGTCTGCTTGCTCGTCTCTCGGAACCGCCTCCGGTATGCTTCTGATGTGACAGCATACCTGCCCAAAAGTGCTTCTTTTATCAGCCCATAGTTCATAATATCCTTGTCTGGGATGGCCCTGAACGCTTCACTGGCCCGGCCGGACAATTTCCCAGACAAAATGGTAACCCATTCCTCTGTGGGCACCCGGTGTAGGGCACATTGCTGTTCAAAATCGGCAAGGTACCCATCAATCTCCCCTTCTGCTTCAATGAAATTTTTAAAAGCAGCAAAATGTACCTTTCTCCTTTCAGTAGGTGCTGTTGTGACTCCCGCTGCTGCAGCACCTCTTTGCTGTAGCCAATTTGCATCCACAGCCGCTATAACTCGGTCTATGATCTCCGCTGTAGGGTTAGGGCCATAATGTGCCAGTCTTATTTTAACAGCCCGATCAAAACTTGCCTCTTCGGGTGTCCTGTCTGTTATGCTGGGTCTTTCCGCTCTATCCATTTCGACTAGTTCTTCGATAATGTCCCTCTTCTTACGGTTGTTGGCCGGTCTCCGGTTGTAGCTGTCCTTCTGGGCTGTGGGAATGATCCCGCTGCTTGCCACCAGTGTAACGACACCCCGAGTATGAAAGGGGTTAAAGTCGTTTAGGACATTTCATACCCAAACACAAAGACAGCTACCGAACACTCCAATCAGCCGAACAAGGAACCCATACAAATAATCCACCCCAAAAACGAGACACGGCTTTGTCTTCAGGTTCCAAGCAGGAATCAACTCATTTATTATAACACATGGACACAACAGATAAAATAACTCAGAGACTCTTTCCCCCCACCCTTGGAAAAGAGGGCGGGTTAAACTGTCCAATGACAATGGACACACAGGTCAGGTGTGTTTAACGTCTCATCAGTACACAGTGTTAGCAGGGAGAGCTGTTGGAAGAATCCCCCCTCCCTCCAATGCAATACACATCCTGTGATCCAAGGCAGACAAACACAAACCCTCCAATGCAATACACATCCTGTGATCCAAGGCAGACAAACATAATAGAACATTGGTTTGCAGGAGGCTGGCATTCAGTCCCCTCCAAAAGCCTCTTTTCCGGCTAGGTTTGTCACACATTTATTCAAACAAATGTTAATATATCTACTCACAGACGTCCATAATGACAAAGTGTATCAGAGTAATACAATCAGTTTGTCCACTTTGCTTGCCCTCGGGCTTGGGATTACCTCATCAATGATCCAAATGTCTTACGTGTTTCAAGGGCAGTACCCTCTTCCTCCGAGTCAAGGCTATTTGGATCTTAACTATTTGCCATTTTTCCAAAAGACCTGGTCTTTGATGGATCAGTTTTTAGCACATTGTTCTAGAACAGGGGTATCAAACTCAATTTAATCTTAGGCCCCATCAGCATTATGGTTGCCCTCAATGGGCCGGTTGTATCTGTAAGACTAAATGTCCAGAGCACCCCACTCCCCCTTACATCAGATGTCAAGAGCCCCCCGCCTTCAGAAGTCAAGCGTCCCCCACCCTTCCTTACATCACAGTGCTCCCACATTACCTTGTGCTGCTTCTGTGAAGAAACTGGGGGTGGGAGCTGGGAAGTTCAGGGTCTGGATGAGGACAAGAGGAGACCTGGAGTCTGTAGAATGCTGAGACCAGGGGGAGTCAGACATGAGGCTGCACAGAGAGGCACAGAATCTGTAGAAGGAGTTCTGTACTGCTGACGTCTTCTGAGATGGGGAAGGGGGTGGGAGCAGAGACGAGCCTCTCTGGGGCTGCAAGAAAACGCACAGGATCTGGCAGAGGAGTTCTGTGCTCCTCTCTGCTGTTGACTGCTGAGACAAGGTGGGGACAGAGACAAGAGGGTTGCCATAGCTGCAGGAGAGGTGCGAGGGCCACATGAAATGGACTGGAGGGCCATATTCGGCCCGCAGGCCTTGAGCTTGACACGTGTTCTAGAAAGTCTGTTCTGTGATGGATCCGTCTTCAGCACATTGTTCCTGGAGGTGTGATCTTTGTCTGTTATGTTCAATGGCAAACTGTAATCTTCCTTGTTTTATTAACCACTTAAGGACCGGAAGGATTTACCCCCTTAATGACCAGGCCATTTTTTGCGTTGCTTTACCTGACAATTGCGCGGTCGTGCGAAGTTGTACCCAAACAAAATTTCTTTTCTTTTTTTCCCACAAATAGAGCTTTCTTTTGGTAGTATCTGATTAGGTATGCCTTTTTTTTTACTGCACTCTAAACAAAAAAAAAGCGACAATTTTGAAGAAAAAGCCATATTTTTAAAATTTTGCTATCATAAATATCCCCCAAATATGTATAAAAAAAAATGTCTTCCTCAGTTTAGGCGGATATGTATTCTTCTACAAATTTTTGGTAAAAAAAAATTGCAATAAGCGTATATTGATTGGTTTGCCCAAAAGTTATCGCGTCTACAAAATAGGGGATAGAGATATGGCATTTTTATTATTATTTTTTTTACTAGTAATGGCGGCGATCAGCGTTTTTTATCGGGACTGTGACATTGCGGCGGACAGATCGGACACTTTTGACACTTTTTTTGGGACCATTGACATTTATACAGCGATCAGAGCTATAAAATTGCACTGATTACTGTATAAATGTCACTGGCAGGGAAGGGGTTAATGCTAGTGGTGATCAAGGGGTTAAATGTGTTCCCTGGGAGGTGTTTATAACTGTGGGGGGGAGGGGACTGACTGGAGGAGGAGAGAGATTGCTGTTCCTGATCACTAAGAACAGACAATCTCTCTTTCCTGTCAGAACGAGGATCTGTTTGTTTACATTGACAGATCCCCATCCTGGCTCTCTGTGGAGCGATCGCAGGTGGCCGGTGGACATCGCCGCCGTTGGTCACGGGCTCTGGCACCCACTGTATCTATTGTAAGAACCGACGTACGGCTACGGTGATTCGCGCAGTAGAGCCAACCTGATGCAGTATAATGACGGCGGCCGATCGACAAGTGGTTAAAAAAAAATCTCACTCAGTTTAAGTTGGTGCAATCTCTTTGTGATTGTAGGTTCATGCAGTAACCTAAACACCCCACTATTACATTTCCGGGTTATTGAAGACTTCAGTTGTCATCAAACAGTCAGCTCTTCGGTTATCAACATCTGGTTGGTTGTTAATCCCCAGAATAAGAATTCTGTGTTAAAGTGATTGTAAAGGCTTTCTTTTTTTTTTTAAATAACAAACATGTCACACTTACCTCCACTGTGCAGCTCGTTTTGCACAGAGTGGCCCCGAACCTTCTCTTCTGGGGTCTCCCGACTCCTCCCCACATCTGATAACCCCCCCCCCCCCGGAGAGGCGCTTCCCCGGAGGGGTTACCTTGCGGGCGCGCTCCCGAGTCCAGCATTTGCGTCTATAGACACAGAATGCCGGACTTGGCCCCGCCCCCCGCGTCATTGGATTTGATTGACAGCAGTGGGAGCCAATGGCTGCGCTATCAATCTATCCAATCAAGAGCCGGGAGCCCGTGGAGAAAAAGACAGCGCGTCCCCGCCAACTGAATGAAGGGGATTAGGTAAGTAAAACAGCGGGGGGGGGGGGGGCTGGAGGGCCGGTAGGATGCATAGGATGCATTAAGGTGAAAAAACACGAACCTTTACAGCCCCTTTAATATTGAGAATAAACTGTCCAGAGTCTGGCATGTGAACATGAAATGAAATAATCCGAAAACACAACATTGTAACCGATCTTATTAATTTACATTTTTACATTGTAACAGACTAAAGTGCCATATATAGGAAGATCCATTTCAGGCAACCAATCAAACATCAGACCTGCAACAAAAATCGATGGGTGAAGAATGAGCGTTGTAATGTGATTGGCTCATAGGACCTGTCTGAATCCACCCCCCACCCCCTCCATCACCTACCTTTCCCAATAGTTTTATAAATAAGACCCCCAATGGCCAGCAGTATGGAGACTTCATATTTACTCTTAGGACTCAGACACACCAGCACATTGTAGTAACATGGCATGCATGTGTTGGGTTTTAATGGCTCCCCAATGCACCGCAGCACATGTATGTTGTGATGCAAAACGCCACATGCCAGAAATGTTCCTGTGTTGAGGTAGGTTACAGCCCATTGGTTATTATGAATGGACTTGCTAATGCAGCCGGCTGCAATGCATCTCAAGGCACAAAACTGTCCGTGTTGCAGCAAAGTTTGTAGTGTGAACAGACATAGAAGGTTGCAAATAATAATTGCACTTCAAAACATTGATAGTCTTCCCTGAGGTTCCATGGAAATATTAATCACAAGGACACTTATTATGTGTATTGTGTGAAAGAAATGTTACATTCTGTATAAAACCGTATTATATTCTGTATGCTTTGCTTATATTCTGTACTCGGCACTAATAATGTTCTAATTACATTTTTTATTATTCTTTAGTGTCTGATAAGAAGATGGCCTGCCTATGTTCTTTTCTGTACTGCCCCGTACACACGATTGGATTGTTGGCCAACAAAACCGTGGAATTTTGTCCGAAGGTTGTTGGCTCAAACTTGTCTTGCATACACACGGTCACATAAATGTTGGCCCAAAATTCCAAACGTGGGAACGCAGTGACGTACAACACATATGACGAGCCGAGAAAAAGGAAGTTCAATAACCAGTGCGGATCCTTCTGCTTGATTCAGAGCATGCGTGAACTTTTGTGCGACGGACTTGTGTACACACGATCAGACTTTCCGACACGACAAGTTTTGTTGTCGGAAAATTTGAGAACCTGCTCCCAAACATTTGTGTGCAGAAATTCCGACAGCAATTGTTCGATGGATCATACGCACAGTCGGACTTTCCGACAACAAGCTCCACATCCACATCCATTTCCCGTCGGAAAATCTGACCGTGTGTATGTGGCATAAGAGCGGAAAGGATGTGGAATTCCCTTCCACAGGCGGTGGTCTCAGCGGGGAGCATCGATATTTTCAAGAAACTATTAGATAATCACCTGAATGACCGCAACATACAGGGATATACAATGTAATACTGACACATAATCACACACATAGGTTGGATCTGATGGACTTGTGTCTTTTTTCAACCTCACCTACTATGTAACTATGTAACGCCCCTTGTTACTGTAAAAGTACAATTATAATATCATTGTGATACCGATGTAATCATGGTTATAGAAAATTCAAGATATGCCAAATAAACAGAAGAGTGATTTGGAAAGCCGCTGAGTGTATCTTTTTGTGTCTGTTCCCTACTGCAGCCATTATTATTATCTGGAACCGCTGATCGGTATGAGGATAGGAGTTGCCTGCTTATAACTGGTGATATCATAGGGGACAACCTTGATTGTTCTCCACCCCCCCTGCCAGAAGCAGTCGGCTCTCCCCGTCTGAGGCTCAGTGAGTGAAGATCGGAGTCCCAGAGAATGAGTGCAGCACATGAGAAGTTGTGGAGCAATGAGCCATGGAGATCCCAGAGAATATAGACAATGGGGGGCTAGGACATTCCCCTCCTCCTCACTCTCTGATCCTTCACTGATGAGTCCCTGTGTGCTTGTTTCCTCTGGAATTATTTATCAGTGTTTTATGGCTGCTGTAGACAAGTGATGGAGCCACGCTCTGACAATATTATATCCCGATCCGGCCAAGTGACACCAAAACCAGGATTTTCAGGAGTCTCTGTCCTGGAGATTTGTGTGATCCCCGGTCACAGTCATGGATCATCACTGGAAGATGATGTGATATTCGGGGTAGGCCTGGATGTCATTAAATATCACAAACATTGAAGGATTCTGGACGTCATCTGTCACGCTGTCATAAAGGTCGGTGGGATTGGCTGCGTTTTTAGCTGGAGGTGCTATCATCCCTTCATATCCTGCACAGTAGAGTCCGGTGAGAACCCGGGCCAGGTACATGTGTTTCTGTCCATTTCTACCAGGGCTGGCGTAGTTAACAGAATAATTTGCATTGACTGCAAAATACGTGCCATTTCCATAAAGAGTACCTGTTTGAAAAGAAAGACATGTCACACGTTAATATGGGAGAGTTCCAGAGAAGAGGTGTAGCAGGAGAGAAGGTCTGGAGGTGAGAGTGAAACATGGGAGAGAAGATAACACTAAGACACAACAACCTCTGCCAGGTTAGCCCCCCATATCAAAATTTTTGAAAAAATCTTATGCTGTTTGTTAGATCTTTGTTAGATCAGGTTAGATCAAACGTTGCTTACGTTAGATCTCACACAGAAGAAGCAATATTAACAGTTATTTGCTAACCCGTCATCAGCCCCCCTTATCAAAAAATTGACCAAACAGTTAGCTATTTTGGAAGCTATTTGTTAGATCCGGTAAGATCAAGTGGTTTTAACGTTAGATCTCACATAATTAGAGACTTATTTAGTGATTAATAAGGGGGGGCTGGCTCCCCCTTATCAAACTTTCTGGCCAAAAATCATTCAGGCTAATAGATGTTCGTTAGATCCGGTAAGATCAAGTGGTTTTAACGTTAGATCTCACATCATTTCAGAGATATTCCACATCAACATAGAGATATTAGGTGGTAAATATGGACGGGTTATCCCCCCCTTATCAAATTTTCTGGCCAAAAATCATTCAGGCTAATAGATATCCGTTAGATCCGGTAAGATCAAGTGGTTTTAATGTCAAAGATATTAGGTGGTAGTACATAAGGATGAGATTAGATCTCACATAATTAGAGACTTATTAAGTGATTAATGAGGGGGGCTGGCCCCCTCTTATCAAATTTTCTGGCCAAAAAATCACCCCAGCTAATTGATATTCATTAGATCCGGTAAGATCAAGTGATTTTAATGTTTGATTATCCATAATTACAGGGATATTATGGATATTTGGTAGCGATGCACGCATATCCATACTAATGTCTATATCGGAGCTGGTGATGAGCATTTTCACGTGTACCAGTGAGGATTGCCATTGAGCATACCGAGGTATGCTGAAATTATGTTAATCAACAGGTGTGTCCAAGCCGAGTGAAGCCTGAAGCACAGTGCCAGAAACCAGAGGGAAACTTCGGAGGGCTCTGGTGAAGGAGCCAACCGGGTGCCCATCAACGGTAGCTGGCTCAAAACCAATGACACAGAGAGACAGCAGCGAAAGTCCAAACCCTTGCAGAGGGCCCCCCGTTCTTGCCTCCAAGCAACCCAGTGTCCTGTTTCTTTTGACAAATGCTGCCTGGTGTCGGAGAGTCAATGAACACCAGACTCCCAGAACTTAGCGCAGACTTAAGCCCGATCGGAACCTCGCAGAGAGGAGCGCGGATACAAACCACCGAACAGGCCAGGGCCACCACTTCCTCCATGCTCCCTGACAAGCTGGTGGGACCTTCTCCTGTTGTTCCCATCCAAGTAAAGGGAGTCTACACCAAGGCCCTTCTGGATACTGGAGCTTAAGTGACCCTTCTCTACAGAGACTTCTATGACAGGCACCTCAAGTACCTGCCTTTGCAGAAGTTGGAAGAGCTGCAAATATGGGGCATTGTGACTCAGAACTTCCCCTATGATGGCTATCTACCGGTCAAGCTGACCTTCGTCCCCTCCATGGCTGGGAAAGCCGAGACTTTTGAAACTCAGGCTGTGGTCTGTCCTCGCCCACCAGGGGTCAGTAAGAGTTCTCTCATCATAGGGACCAATACTGATCTTGTCAGAAGGCTGTTGACACCTCTTGTTCTGGAGCCGGGCAATTCAACTACAAGTGTGCACCCCATGCTGCGACAAGCCTACCAGCACCTGGTAAGGGAAAGATCTAGCGCTTGGACCAGTGTGAGAAGGTGTTACAGCCTGGTAAAGTGGCTTATTTACGAGCATCTGTCAAGCCAAATTGGAAGCAAGCAGGCCTTTTCATTGTCCTTGAATCAGACGGACAGAGAGAAGACATGGGAGTGGAGATAATTCCCGAGGTGGTTTCAACCAAAGGGTTGCAAAAAAGAAAAATCTTGGCTAGTGTCCGCAACATAGCAGCCTTGCCAGTGAAGATCCCGGCTCAGATGTTGCTGGGACAAGTGAATCTTGCCACCCCAGTCCCGCCGTCTGATTTGGTGGGGGGAGCAAAGGATGGGATCTCTGTGGAGGAGCTCTATCCGAAGAATACTCCCCTTTTGCCTGAATGGAAAGAAAGGGCCAAGACTCAGCTACTGAGATGGCAGGCTGCATTCTCCAAGAGGGAATTTGATGTGGGGTGTGTAAAAAGTGCCCAATATTTTGATGGATTCCTTTAGGGGACTTAGAGGATCTGCATGAACAACTGGCAGAGTTGAAGAGGGCAGGTATCATCCGAGAGTCCCAGAGTCTATACGCTTCCCCAATAGTGGTGGTACGGAAGAAGAATGGGTCACTGAGGCTGGGTATTGACTACCAGACGCTGAACCGAAGGACCATTCCCGACCAATATACCACCCCAAGGATAGAAGATGCCTTGCAGAGCCTGTCAGGGGCGAAGTGGTTCAGCATGCTGGATTTGAAGAGTGGGTATTACCAAATCCCCATGCACCCTGAGGATCGGGAGAAGACCATTTTCATTACCCCGGAGGGGATCTTTGAATTTGACAGTATGCATCAAGGCCTGTCTGGCGCCCCAGCCACCTTCCAAAGGCTAATGGAGAAGACCGTGGTTGACATGAAACTGATCGAGGTGTTGGTGTACTTAGACCACATTATCATTTTCAGCAAGACCCTGGAAGAGCATGAAGAGTTTCTGCAGAAGGTCCTGAAGAGACTCCATGATGAGGGGGTTGAAGCTGTCTCTGGAAAAGTGCCAGTTTTATCAACCCTCGGTCAACTGCCTTGGTCACATTGTGTCTGCTGATGAAGTGGCCACTGACTTCCAGAAGCTGGAAGCTGTCACCTCCTGGCCGAGGCCTACCAAGGTGACTGAGCTTAGGTCATTTCTGGGATTCTGCTCTTATTACAAAACATTTGTCAAGGGATTTGCTAAGACGCTAATCCTGATCTGGCGAAGCCTGTCAGACCAGCTGGAGGGCCCAGAAAACACAGAGAGTCCATTCAGGAACAATGGACTCCGAAGTGTGAAGAGGTTTTAGGCAGCTGAAGTGAAGCCTAACAACCACTCCAGTCATGGCTTATGCAGATCCAACCAAGCCATACGAGCTACACTTTGACACCAGTCAAAATGGGTTAGGTGGGGTGCTATATCAAGAGTAGGGATGAGCCGAACACCCCCCGGTTCGGTTCGCACCAGAACCCGCGAACGGACCGAAAGTTCGCACGAACGTTAGAACCCCATTGACGTCTATGGGACTCGAACGTTCGAAATCAAAAGTGCTCATTTTAAAGGCTAATTTGCATGGTATTGTCCTAAAAAGGGTTTGGGGACCCGGGTCCTACCCCAGGGGACATGTATCAATGCAAAAAAAACTTTTAAAAACGGCCGTTTTTTCGGGAGCAGTGATTTTAATGATGCTTAAAGTAAAAAAAAAAAAAGTGAAATATTCCTTTAAATATCGTACCTGGGGGGTGTCTATAGTATGCCTGTAAAGTGACGCGTGTTTCCCATGTTTAGAACAGTCCCTGCACCAAATGTCATTTTTAAAGGAAAAAATCTCATTTAAAACTGCTTGCGGGTTTAATGTCATGTCGGGTCATGGCAATATGGATGAAAATCAGTGAGACAAACGGCATGGGTACCCCCCAGTCCATTACCAGGCCCTTTGGGTCTTGTATGGATATTAAGGGGAACCCCGCACCCAAATTAAAATAAGGAAAGGTGTGGGGCCACCAGGCCCTATATACTCTGAACAGCAGTATACAGGCGGTGCAAACAAGACAGGGACTGTAGGTTTGTTGTTAAGTAGAATCTGTTTGTAATTTTGAACATTTTTAACGTGTTTAGCTCCAGCCAAAAAATCTTTTCTAAGCTTTTTGGAAAACATAGGGAAGGGTTATCACCCCTGTGACATTTGTTTTGCTGTCTTTCCTCCTCTTCAGAAGATTTCACCTCACTTTTTTGTCCCAATGAAAAATGTTTTTTGAAAATTTGGGTTTTTTTGTGGAACAAGGATTGGAAAGCATCAGTGGAAAGGAGAAATTGTTTTCCCATATTAACTCTTACAGGAGAGAATTTCCCTTCCTAGGGGTAGATTTCATCTCACTTCCTGTTGTCTCCTTCCGTTTGCAAGTAGGAGTCGTTTGTAAGTTAGATGTTTGAAAGTAGGGTCCTGCCCTATATACTCAGCAGAAATTTGGGCCTTAGGTGTTGCTGTGGCCACAACACTGTAAGCCCTCACAGGGCCCTGCTGTGAAATATTAGATCAAGAATTGTAATTACATGCCCCTGTTGAACAGGAGCTGAAAAATTAGGCCTTAGGCACTGGTGCTGGTGCCACAACACTGCAACCCCTCACAGACACTCTAGTTGGAACGCAGGAACGAGCCCTGCTGCAAATTATTGCTTCAAAAATTGTAATTACACGCCCCTGTTAGACAGGGGCAGAAAAATTGGGCCTTAGGCACTGGTGCTGGTGCCACAACACTGCAACCCCTCACAGACACTCTAGTTGGAACGCAGGAACGAGCCCTGCTGCAAAGTATTGCATCAAAAATTGTAATTACACGCCCCTGTTAGACAGGGGCAGAAAAATTGGGCCTTAGGCACTGGTGCTGGTGCCACAACACTGCAACCCCTCACAGACACTCTAGTTGGAACGCAGGAACGAGCCCTGCTGCAAAGTATTGCATCAAAAATTGTAATTACACGCCCCTGTTAGACAGGGGCAGAAAAATTGGGCCCTAGGCACTGGTGCTGGTGCCACAACACTGCAACCCCTCACAGACACTCTAGTTGGAATGCAGGAACGAGCCCTGCTGCAAAGTATTACATCAAAAATTGTAATTACACGCCCCTGTTAAACAGGGGCTGAAAAATTGTGCCTTAGGCACTGGTGGTGGCGCCCAGAACCAAAAATGTTCTTACAAGCTATCAGCGTGATGATTGAGGAGGAAGAGGATAATTACTCAGGGATAGTCACTCAGCATCAGCATAGGCAGTCTTTGAAGGGATCTGAGATTTCAAAAAAAATTATTCGGTTACATCAGCATCAGGTGCTTGGTAGCTGGTGGTGATCCAAGACTCATTCATTTTTATGAAGGTCAGCCGATCGACCGAGTCGGTGGACAGACGCACCCTGTGATCGGTTACCACGCCTCCAGCAGCACTGAATGTGCGTTCCGAAAGAACGCTGGATGCAGGACAGGCCAGTAGCTCAATTGCATACTGTGCAAGCTCTGGCCAGTGATCCATCCTCAAGACCCAGTAACCCAGAGGATTTTCGGTGGGAAAGGTGTCCAAGTCTGATCTTGCCCCTAGGTATTCCTGCACCATGTAAAACAGACGCTGGCGATGGTTGCTGGAACCGATCATACCTTGGGGCTGCGGACCAAAAAATTGTCTGAACGCATCGGTCAGACGGCCACCTTCTCCACCGCTCCTTCTTTGACTGACCGAAGCCTCAGCAACACGTTGTCCAGAAACAGGAGTTTGTAACCTCCCAGTCTCTGGGAACGCGTTGCACAGACCTTTCTGCAAGGCCTCCCGAAGATGTTTCATCCTCTGCTCCCTCTGCGATGGCAAGATAAGGTCCGCAACCTTACCCTTGTAACGTGGATCAAGGAGGGTTGCCAGCCAGTATTGGTCCTTCTCCTTGATACCACGAATACGAGGATCCTTACGCAGGCTTTGCAGGATCAGGGAGGCCATGCAGCGTAGGTTTGCTGAGGCATTCGGTCCGGAGTCCTCTGGGTCACTAAGAACGACATGGTCCGCAGCCACCTCCTCCCAGCCACGTACAAGTCCATGTGTTTCTTGGGACTGATCCCTTAAAGACTGCTGCTGATGCTGAGTGCCAGGCTCCACCTCCATACTGACACAATCTTCCTCCTCCTCCTCTTCCTCCTCGTCCTCTTCCTGTGTGATCTACGGGCACGCAGGAACACTGTCTGGATAAAGGGGGCCTTGAGAGCTAAGGAAGTCCTCCTCTTCCTGCCTCTGTTCTGCCTCAAGTGCCCTGTCCATTATTCCACGCAGCGTGTGCTCCAACAGGTGGACAAGGGGGACAGTGTCACTGATGCATGCACTGTCACTGCTCACCATCCTCGTGGCCTCCTCGAATGGTGACAGGACAGTGCATGCATCCCTGATCATGGCCCACTGGCGTGGGGAAAAAAAACCAAGCTCCCCTGACCCTGTCCTGGTGCCATAGTCGCACAGGTACTCATTGATGGCCCTCTGCTGCGTGTGCAGCCGCTGCAGCATGGCCAACGTTGAGTTCCACCTGGTGGGCATGTCACAGATTAGGCGGTTCTTGGGCAGGTTAAACTCCTTTTGGAGGTCCGTCAGCCGAGCACTGGCATTATATGACCGGCGGAAATGCACACAGACTTTCCTGGCCTGCCTCAGGACATCCTGTAAGCCCGGGTACCTGCCCAAGAACCGCTGCACCACCAAGTTAAGGACGTGAGCCAAACAGGGCACATGGGTCATTTGTCCCTGTCGGAGGGCAGAGAGGAGGTTGGTGCCATTGTCGCAAACCACCATTCCTGCCTTAAGTTGGCGTGGCGTCAACCACCTCTGAACCTGCCCCTGCAGAGCTGACAGAACCTCTGCCCCAGTGTGGCTCCTGTCCCCCAAGCACACCAGCTCAAGCACCGCATGGCATCTTTTGGCCTGCGTACTTGCGTAGCCCCTTGAACGCCTACGGAGCACCGCTGGTTCCGAGGAAGAGGCCATGGAGGAAGAAGAAGAGGAGGGGGTGGAGGAGAGAGGTGTGTCACAATCAGCATTTTGGAGGCGTGGTGGCGGAACAACCTCCAACACTACTGCACCTTGTCCTGCATCCTTCCCAGCTGCCAGCAGAGTCACCCAATGCGCCGTGAAACTTAGGTAACGTCCCTGTCCATGCCTGCTGGACCATGAGTCAGCGGTAATATGCACCTTACCGCTGACCGCCCTGTCCAGCGAGGCATGGACATTGCCTTCCACATGCCGGTAGAGAGCCGGAATCGCCTTCCGTGAGAAAAAGTGGCGTTTGGGTACCTGCCACTGAGGAACCGCACATTCCACAAACTCACGGAAGGGGGCAGAGTCTACCAACTGAAAAGGCAGCAGTTGAAGTGCTAGCAATTTTGCCAAGCTAGCATTCAACCGCTGGGCATGTGGATGGCTGGGAGCAAACTTCTTTCGGCGGTGCAGCAGCTGGGGCAGGGAAATTTGCCTGGTACAATCTGACGTCGGTGTACCAAAAGCAGATTGCCCACAAGTACTTGGCTGTGACACACCTAATTTTACACCTTCATTCCTCTCACTGCAGGTCTCAGAGAGGACTGAAGGTCTAGTGGGGTTGGAAATCTCAGCTGATGAGGAGCAAGGAGAGATCCTCTTTGTTCTTTGGTGTGGGTCTTTTAGATACGCTTGCCAACGAACTGCATGGCAGGTCAACATATGTCTGGTCAAGCATGTGGTACCCAAGCGGGAGATATTTTGGCCACGCGAGATACGCTTGAGACATATGTTGCAAATAGCAGCGGTGCGATCTGATGCACTCGTCTCAAAAAAGGCCCACACCAAAGAACTTTTTGAATAACGCGCAGAGACTGCAGCGCCCTGCACATGTGGAGCTTTGGGGTGTGATGCAGTCAATGTGCTGCCCTTAGGCTGGCCCCTGGAGGGCATCCTGCCTCGTTGGTGATGTGCTGCCGCCTCCTCCTCCTCCTCCTCCTCCTCCTCCTCTCTCCTATCAGGCACCCACGTTGAGTCAGTGACCTCATCATCCCCTCCCTCCTCATCACTGGAGCAAACCTGGCAGTATGCTGCAGCAGGGGGAGCATGACTGCCAGATTGCTGTCCTTCTTGGGCACCCCCTCTGTCCGCGCTCATGTTACTGCCTTCATCGAGCTCAGTATCGTCATCAGAGCCTTCCAAACGCTGGGCATCCTCCTGGAGCATGTACCCAACACTGTGGTCAAACAGTTCGAGGGAATCCTCATGAGGACATGGTGGAGCTAGGGAAGGAGTCACTGATGACATTGAGCTGAGGGAAGAGGCCGCTGCTTTGCCAGACAAAGCACCCTGGGCATGGGTGAGAGAGGATGAGGAGGATGAGGACGGCTTGGTCATCCACTCGACCAAGTCTTCCGCATGTTGCGGCTCAACATGGCCAGCTGCCGAAAAAAAGGCCAAGCGTGTCCCATGGCCACGTGCTGATGAGGATGCACCGTCTCCACGACCAGCACTAGACACAGAGCCTGCTTGCCCTCTCTTATTGGCTTGTGACTGTCTGCCTCTCCTTCTTGGCCTTCCAGACATACTAATGGCCTGTAGCTGCACTAAGCTGGGATAGAACACCTGTAATTTTCTTCAAGTAGCTTTATATACTGTAACCAGACAAGCCTGCCTGTCAGTAGGAAGATAACAGGAACGGATCTAGCTGAACACTGTGAGCAGGACGCACTGTACTAAATGTAAATAGTCTAGCTGCCTGACCGTGGTACTAATAGGATCAAATAGAACACCTGTAATTTTCTTCAGGTAGCTTTATATACTGTAACCAGACAAGCCTGCCGGTCAGTAGGAATTTAACAGGAACGGATCTAGCTGAACACTGTGAGCAGGACGCACTGCACTAAATGTAAATAGCAGGAACGGATCTAGCTGAACACTGTGAGCAGGACGCACTGCACTAAATGTAAATAGTCTAGAAGATAACAGGAACGGATCTAGCTGAACACTGTGAGCAGGACGCACTGCACTAAATGTAAATAGTCTAGAAGATAACAGGAACGGATCTAGCTGAACACTGTGAGCAGGACGCACTGCACTAAATGTAAATAGCAGGAACGGATCTAGCTGAACACTGTGAGCAGGACGCACTGCACTAAATGTAAATAGTCTAGAAGATAACAGGAACGGATCTAGCTGAACACTGTGAGCAGGACGCACTGCACTAAATGTAAATAGCAGGAACGGCTCTAGCTGAACACTGTGCGCAGGACGCACTGCACTAAATGTAAATAGCAGGAACGGATCTAGCTGAACACTGTGAGCAGGACGCACTGCACTAAATGTAAATAGCAGGAACGGATCTAGCTGAACACTGTGAGCAGGACGCACTGCACTAAATGTAAATAGCAGGAACGGATCTAGCTGAACACTGTGAGCAGGACGCACTGCACTAAATGTAAATAGCAGGAACGGATCTAGCTGAACACTGTGAGCAGGACGCACTGCACTAAATGTAAATTGCAGGAACGGATCTAGCTGAACACTGTGAGCAGGACGCACTGCACTAAATGTAAATAGTCTAGAAGATAACAGGAACGGATCTAGCTGAACACTGTGAGCAGGACGCACTGCACTAAATGTAAATAGCAGGAACGGATCTAGCTGAACACTGTGAGCAGGACGCACTGCACTAAATGTAAATAGCAGGAACGGATCTAGCTGAACACTGTGAGCAGGACGCACTGCACTAAATGTAAATAGCAGGAACGGATCTAGCTGAACACTGTGAGCAGGACGCACTGCACTAAATGTAAATTGCAGGAACGGATCTAGCTGAACACTGTGAGCAGGACGCACTGCACTAAATGTAAATAGTCTAGAAGATAACAGGAACGGATCTAGCTGAACACTGTGAGCAGGACGCACTGCACTAAATGTAAATAGCAGGAACGGATCTAGCTGAACACTGTGAGCAGGACGCACTGCATTAAATGTAAATAGTCTAGATAGAAGATAACAGGAACGGATCTAGCTAAACTGAATACAGTGTATATATATATATGCAACACCTGGGATGCATATATATACACAATACACTGTAAGTGCAGCTAACTGACTGACTGTTCTGCCTAATCTATCTAACTCAAATCAAATGACACTCTCTCTCTCTCTCTCTATCTCTCAGCACACCGGAACACACACTACACAGGGCCGCCGTGCAGGCGGCCTTATATAGTGTGGGGTGTGTACTAAATCCCCTGAGCCATAATTGGCCAAAGCCACCCTGGCTTTGGCCAATTACAGCTCTCTCTACTGACGGCGCTGTGATTGGCCAAGCATGCGGGTCATAGTGCATGCTTGGCCAATCATCAGCCAGCAATGCACTGCGATGCCGCAGTGAATTATGGGCCGTGACGCGCCACACGAATTTAGCGCGAACGGCCCATAACGTTCGCAATTCGGCGAACGATCGAACAGCCGATGTTCGAGTCGAACATGGGTTCGACTCGAACACGAAGCTCATCCCTAATCAAGAGCATGACTGCCATCTATGGCCTGTTGCCTACGTGAGTCGGAACTTGGCCCCCGCCGAGAAGAACTATCCCATGCACAAACTTGAGTTCCTGACCTTGAAGTGGGCGGTGGTGGATACCTGTATGGAGCGGAGATCGTGATCAAGACCGACAACAATGCTCTCACCTACATCCTCACTACCACCAAGTTGGAAGCCACGGGTCAGACGGTTGGCTGCTCTATCAGGGTTTATTTTCAGCCTGAAGTATCGACCGGGGTCAGGAAACAAGACGCGGATGCTTTGTCAAGAAGGCCCCATTGTTTCAGAGACCCTCCAGAAGAATAGGCCCAGCTGACACCAGAAGGGTACGAGCCTTATGTCAAGGAGCAGAACATCAACATGGAGGATCCAGGACCAAAGAGGTTGGAGTGTCAGCCGCTTGTGTCCCCAGATGTTATTGCAATGTCGCCCAAGTCAGGGATGAAGGTCTGCCCAAGCTGTCAAAGACCTGCAAAGGGACCAGTATGAGGACCCTCCCTGTAACTTGGCATTGAAGGCCTTGGAGAGCCAATGTCCTGACTTGCTCCTCACTGACTCCCCGAAGGAAACCCATCTGCTGCACCGAGAGTGGGATCGGTTTCAGGCGCACAGAGGGTTAGTCTACCGAAGGGGCCCCTCTGACGATTCTGAAGAAAAATGGCAGCTATTCCTACCTGAAAAACATACGTAGACAGTATTAACTGCCCTCTTATCAGGAACCATGAATCAGACCGAGACAAAAGTATAGTTAAATAACACTTGTTTAATAATAATAATAATAATAATAATAATAATAATAAGTTAAACAGAGTAAGCGTAGTCAAAACAAGCCAGAGTTCAGTAACCGGATCGGGTAGTCAGCCAAGCAAATGTCAGAGAGCCAGAGATAAACGTAGTAGTACAGCAAACAAGAGCCAGAAGGAACGCCAGCCTAGCAAGTCTTCAACAGGAACGCAGGAGAAAGACTCTGTGATGTTGACAAAGGCGAGGGCAGAGATCAAGTGAGCTGGACGACTTTAAGTAGGCAGGACTAACGAGCAGAATCAACAACAGCTGGGTAACTGTGGAGAGAAATGGGAGCTGGCAATTAGCTGACAGCTCAGCCCAGCCCTGACACCTACATGACAACCATGGCCACCTAGGGCCCAAGAGGACTTTTCTCCTGGTGAGGGACCGGTTCTACTGGCCCTGCATGCAGGCTGAAGTTGAGGACTATTGCCACTCCTGCATCAGATGTATCCAAAGGAAGACTTTGCTTCACCGAGCTGCCCCAATGGACCATCTTCAGAGTAAAGGACCCATGGAGCTGGTGTGCATTAACATTCTGTGCTTGGAGCCTGATCTGAGCGGGCAGGGAAATATCCTGGTAGTGACTGACCATTTCACTCGGTATGCCCAGGCGTTTTTCACGAGGGACCAACAAGCATCCATGGTGGCCAAAATCTTCACAGAGAAATTCTTTGTGCACTATGGTCTGTCCCAACGCATCCACTCTGATCAAGGGAGGGATTTCAAGAGCAGTCTCATCAAGAGACTTTTAGACCTGTTGGGCATCAGGAAGTCTAAAATCACCCTGTATCATCTACAAGGAGATCCTCAACCAGAGAGATTCAACCAAACCCTTCTGGATATGCTTGGAACTCTAATTCAGAACAAAAGCAGCACTGGAGCAAGCATATAGTGGCTATTGTGCATGCTTATAACAGCACCGCCAATGATGCCACAGGTTACTCTCCCTATAGTTTGATGTTTGGACCGTAGGCCCGACTGCCAGTAGACTTGGCCTTTGGCACATCCCTCGACCATACCTCAGCAACTTTCCACAGAGGGTATGTGGATCACCTGCAGAGACGTCTGAAAATCGCCTATAATAAGACTCAAGCTGCCTCATATGCCCAAGGACAGAGAAACAAAATACATTTTGACCTCAGGGTACAAGTGCAGGACCTACAGCCAGATGACAAGGTACTGCTGAGAAACCTGGGTGTCCCTGGAAAGCACAAGTTGGCTAACCGCTGAAAGTCGCAGCCCTATGTCGTTTTCAAGCATCTGCCAGGACACCCAGTATATCAAATCCGGCCAGAGGGAAGCACAGGCCCACTGAAGATTTGGCATCACAATCATATGTTACCTCTGTCACAAGCAGTTCATGTGCCACCACAGCCAGATTTACAGTCCACACCCACGGCCTCTCAAAGATCCCGACAAGTGACTAGATCTCACTCTGTAACCCTTGCTGAAGATGAAAACAGCGAGGATGAAGAGAAAGATTGTCTGTGGCCATCTCAAATGCCAGGGCCTGCCACCCCCCCTTTCTTCTCCTCCCAAGGTGACTGAGGTGACTCTCAGGCCAGAGGCTCCTGAGTTTGTACCTCAAAGTCCACCTTTTGAAGAGTTGGAAGACCCTCAATCTTCCCTGCTGACAGACCCCTAAGACTTTCCATCCTTCATTGAGGTAGCTGAAGCTAATATGCAGGAAGAAGAAGAGACCAGTGTGCCTGTAACCCCAGAACCTAAAGAACAGCGAGAGCGAAGGGTTATTCACCCGCCCAAAAGACTAACATATGATACTTTGGGTGAAAGCTCTGAGGAGGTCGTTCTCATTGCAAAAAGGACTCTTGAAGTAACTGACCCTTCCACCACAGATTTGGTGGTGGACAATCCCAACTCACTGTCAGGGCTGGGCTCAGCCCTTCCTTCTCTGAGCTGGCCGCTCAGCTGTCGGATAATTGCCAGCTCCTATCTCTTCACAGTTACTCAGCTGTTGATGATATCCTGCTCGTCAGTCCTACCTACTTAAGCCGTCCAGTCCAGAGGATCTCTGCCTTCGCCTTGGTCAACATCACAGAAACAATCTCCTGCGATCCTGTTCAAGACTTGCTTTGCTGACATCCCTTCTGGCTCCAGATCCTGCTTGCTGTTCCACTACATTGATCCCTGACTTCTGGCTTGGCTGACTATACGTTCCGGTTACTGAACTTTGACTATGTTTTGACTACGTTTGTTCTTTATACTTTTATTATTAAACAAGTGTACTGTACTGTACTTCTGTCTCAGCCTGATTTCTTGTTTTCTTGACACTTACCCCCTGACACATCTAGCTGGGCCATTCCAGTTAAGGTGGCCTGTAGGCAGGACAACCTCCCCTCCTATGCTAAGTGGTGGGATGTTCCTCTGCCAGGGTTTTATGCAGATGTAAATTGTATGGTTTCCTTTGCACACTAACCTGTTTTTTTTTTCCGTGTGTATATCAAAAGCATGTAACAGGTCATAGACTCTTTACCTCCTTTGGCGGACCAAAGGTTCTTTGGTGGGGGGAGTGTGTAGCGGGGCTACTCTATCACCCGTGGTCCCGCACCTCCCGCCATTCCTGCCAGCGACCGCTGGACTGAATAGACACTGACACAGGCACTCACTGAGGGCGAGCATCGCACCTCCCTGTGCCCGAGGCGGTCGGCATCGCTACAGGAGTGATCCGTGCTGAGGGGGAGGCCACTGATTCATGGCCACTCCCTCGTGATCGCTCCTGGCGAAAGGAATGGAAGACATCCTAGTAAGTGCACCAACACTACACATACAGTAGAACACGCAGGCACACTAATCACCCCCCCCCCCAATCACCCCTGATCACCCCCGATCACCCCCTGTCACAGTGACACCAACAACAGTTTTTATTTATTTACTGATTACTGCATTGGTGTTATTTGTGACTGTAATAAGTGGTAGGGCAGTTAGTGGTAGGCCCCTTTAGGTCTAGAGTACCCCCCTAACCCTCCCTAATAAAGGTTTAACCCCTTGATCACCCCCAGTTAACCCCTGTCGCCAGTGTCACTAAGCGATCTTTTTTCTGATCGCTGTACTAGTGTCACTGGTGACGCTAGGTAGCCATGTAGGTATTTAGGTTCACCATCAGCTTTTTATAGTGTCAGGGACCCCCATATACTATCTAATAAAGGTTTTAACCCCCTGATTGCCCCCTAGTTAACCCTTTCACCAGTGATCACCGTATAAGGGTTAGGGGTGATGCTGGTTAGTTAGTTTGTTTTTTATAGTTTCAGGGCACCCGCCGTTTATAACCTAATAAAGGTTTAACCCCCTGATCACCCGGCAGGTGATACAAGTTAGGTTTTAGGGTCAGTTAGGGTCTGCGTTGCCCCAGGCAGCGTCAGGTTAGTGTCAGTACCGCTAACACCCACGCACGCAGCATACACCTCCCTTAGTGGTATAGTATCTGAACGGATCAATATCTGATCTGATCAGATCTATCCTAGCATCCCCAGCAGTTTAGGGTTAGCAAAAATGCAGTGTTAGTGGGATCAGCCCAGATACCTGCTAGCACCTATGTTTTGCTCCTCCGCCCGGCCAAGCCCAGCCCAACCAAGTGCAGTATCGATCGATCACTGTCATTTACAAAACACTAAACACACATAACTGCAGCGTTCGCAGAGTCAGGCCTGATCCCTGCGATCGCTAACAGTTTTTTTGGTAGCGTTTTGATTAGGGTTGTCCCGATACCACTTTTTTAGGACCGAGTACAAGTACCGATACTTTTTTTTCAAGTACTCGCCGATACCGATTACCGATACTTTTTTTTAATGTCACGTGACAGTGTTTTTTTTTTTTTTTGTTTTTTTTTTTTAGGGGGGGGGGGGGAGCGAACGGTGTGTGTGTGTGCTTTTTTTTTTTTTTCATTTACATTTATTATTTTTTACAATTTAATTTTTTTTTATTCTTTATTGCACTATGTGTGTGTTTTTTTTTTAATCAGCCCTGTTGGGGGGCTTTGGTGAGATATCAGGGGTCTTAACAGACCTCTGAAATCTCCCCCTTGAGACAGAGAAAGAGACCGAGGATAGAGATTCCCCAGTCCCTTTCTCTGCAGCCTCAGCTGCACTGAGAATGAATGGAGAGAAGACAGCGGCTCCTCTCCATTCATAAACTGACACATCGTAATCACAGGTGATTACAATGTTTCAGTTATGTGAATAGACAGAGTCAGCTGACTCTGTCCATTCACACAGCGGAGAGACAGCAGAACGGAGGGGACAGAGGAAGAGAGAGGGGGACAGCGGAAAGCCGGAACGGATGGGGACAGCGGAGGGGGACAGAGCAAAGAAGGAGGACAGCGGAGGGGGTCAGAGGAACGGAGGGGGACAGAGCAACGGAGCAGGACAGCGGAGGGGGACAGAGGAACGGAGGGGGACTAAGGGGGATGAGGTGACAGTCAGCGGTGATCGCGTGTGGGGGAGTTACAAGCACCGATCACCGCTGTATGTCACTAAAGCAGCTGAAAGCTGCGGGGGGGAAGCTTGTAACTCCCCCACGCGCCGATCACCGCTGACAGTCAAGGTATCGGGGGAAGCATTGGGAGCATTTGTCCGAGTACAAGTACTTGGGCAAATGCTCGGTATCGGTGCCGATACCGATACTAGTATCGGTATCGGGACAACCCTAGTTTTGATACAGTCTCTAACAGTCAGGAGCTTTTTTACCTGTGAGTCTCACTAGTGTACCAGTAAATTTAGAGACCAAAATGTCAAATCGAAGGTACACTAGTGAAGAGGCCTACACGTTTCTGAGCATGACAGATAGTGAGGAGGAAGTCGCTCATCTGTCAGATTCAGGCTCAGAATACGATCGCGTAGACGACAGCGGCTCTGTGACAGATAGCTCTGATGACAGAGTTGTGGTCCCTGCCAAGGTCAGGTGTACCCAACCCCGATCTTCTTTTGCTGTCGTTGAGGTGCAAGAACTGTAGGTCCCTTGTATGGAGCAGAGCAGTACTAGCGCCGCTCATCCTTCTGGTGACTTGGCAAGCACCAGCGGCCTAGAACACCCTGGTCGTACATCCAGCACTGCAGTAACACGTGGTGACGTGGCGAGTCCCATAAGTGCAGTTCAAGCTGGTGAGGTGCAAACACAACTAGTGTCCCGCTGCCACCAAGAAGAAGACAAAGACAGGCCCATCGAGCCCATAGTGCCCTTCCTGCTGCATTCGCCAATCCTAATTGGGAGCCCACCACTTCTGCAGCACCCGTACTTCTCCCATTCACTGACCAACCTGGCATTCAGGGGGAAACAGTTGATTTTACATCACTTGATTTTTATTCGCTGTTTTTCACCGAAAATCTCTATAGATCAATGTGATCCAAAGCAATTTGTATGCTGGTCAACACATCGCCACTATTCCCCAGTCCTCCCTGCCAGAGATTGGAAACCAATTACGGTTTCCAAATTTAAGCTCTTTCTGGGCCTTTCCCTCAACATGGGCATAACTAAAAAGAGTTTGGGGGCGGAGCTAGTGCGCAGCATGTGAGGAAGCAGAGGAAAGAGCTCTCCCTGCATGTCCACGATTCTGACCTGATCCTGTGAGCATATTGCTCTGAAATTACCCGGACTGTTGGGGTATGTGTTCGGGGTCACCCCAAGATCATCCAGGGATGGTGAAATACGGGCCACCCTGGCCAAAATCGACGAGAGAGCGGCTGGCCCGCTTCGCATGGGGATCCCAAGATGGCGCCGACCTTCGGCAGGCGGTGGAGGAGGAGGAATGGCCACTGCTGCAGCTGCCTGTTGATCCTGCTCGGCCGACATCCCCATCATCACAGTATCGGGTGAGTCCCGAACCACAAAGGGAATGCCACAAGCGCAGGGGAGGCTCCCTGGATAGACTGGATGCCCGTATACACAGATCGGGCAGGGAGGCAGAGGAGGGTGGAGAGCCGTCCCTGAAACAGATTATGGCAGCCATACAGGGGTGCCAAAATAAACTGATCATTTTGGGCAGTTGCAGCTGGAATTTTCTTTTATAAAGCATGATATGCAAAAGATGAGGGAGAAGGTACAGATATCTGATCGCTGTATTGCAAGTCTGGAAGACACGGCCAGGCCTATGGCAACAACTGTACATGTGGCACAAAAAATCCTCTCTGAGCACACCTTAAAGATGGCCGACATGGAGGATCGAATGAGAAGAAACAATATTAGGCTGGTGGGCTTTCCTGAGGGAGCGGAGGGGAAACACCCTGAGGAGTTCCTGGAAGGTTGGCTTAAAGAGCAATTGGTTCCTGACACCTTCACTAAAGTGTTTGCTATAGAGAGGGCACACCGTGTCCCGGGAAGTCCCCAGACCTATGATTGCAAAGATCCTGCATTTTAGGGACCGGGAGAATATTTTGAAAGGGGCCAGAACGGGGCCTGAATTGGAGTTCAATGGATGTCGAATATCTATATATTCTGATTTTTCTGCTGCTACGCAGAAACAAAGAGCTTCCTTTCAGCAGGTGTCCTCTTTCACCCCTCCTGTTTGCCTTGACAATAGAGTGCTTATCGGTTAAGATACGATCTACCCCAGACTTGATTGGTTTGAGGCTTGGGGGGTTTGAAGAGCGAGTGCCGCTTTGCAGATGACATGCTGTTATATCTGCAGGATCCGGGTCCCTCGCTCTCAGAAGCCTTTAGATTGATACAGGAGTTTGGAGACTACTCCGGTTTTCGCATTAACTGGAAAAAATCCTCCCTTTTCCCTATAGATGAGGCGGTGGTAGTTCCACCGGATTGTCCTATCCCTTTATCCAGCACCTTCAGGTACCTGGGGGTTGAGGTACAGCTTCCCATCTCTATGTATCTGGAGAATAATTTGTCGCCTATTGTGGGAAATTTTCGAGAAAGGGTGCAGGGATGGAGGAATTGGGAAGGATAAATTTGTTTAAGATGATCTTCCTTCCGAAATTTCTTTACATTCTCTCGAACTCCCCTGTTTTTGTGACACTAAAAACTTCCAGGCACATTGATTCTATCGTTGTGGGATTCCTTTGGGGCTCTAAGGCACCCAGGATATCCCTTGCGATTTTGAAACTACCAGTCACGATGGGGGGATGGGCCTTCCTGATCTCCGCTCTTATTTTATGGCCTCGCAACTAACCTTTTTGCACTGGAGACTTTTTCAACAGAAACCAAATGCCACTACCTTGTTGGAGGCAGCTGTTGCTACCTCACAAGAAACTCTTCAGAATATGCTCTATAGGAAGGGGATTCTGGGGAGGAAAATAGGATCGTTTATGGCACTACCCGGGAAAATATTTCACTTGTGCTCCCAATGGCGGAAGGATACACCCTTGTGGATGTCTCTGAATAGTCCTTTGTGGTGTAACGAATTCTTGGGGGAGTTTTTAAAACTACTTGATGGACATAAGACTTGGGCACGTTATAGTATTAAGTACTTACACCAAATCTGTCAGAATGATCGGTTGTCCACTTTTGACCAATTGAGAAAGCAATTTGAAATACCCAAAACTTGGCTTTTCCGATACTCACAGTTGAGACATGCAGCGAAAGCTCAGTTTGGAGGGCATAAAATTCTGGTACAGAACACGGACTTGGAGAAGGTTCTGATTGATCCGGACCCATCTAAGAGAATCTCTAGATACCATGGGGCAGTGGGGTCAGGGATAAGGATGCTAACGGCTAGGACCAAGGAAAGGTGGGAGATGATTGTCCCAGAGTTGTCGGAAGAACTGTGGCATGAGGTTCTGGACACATATTTGGTGTCGGTTATCTCCTCTACAAACAAAATGATTCAGTTTCGGTATCTTCATCAACAGTATTATACTCCAGCTAGGTTATACCGAATGCACAGAAAGGACACTGTTATATGTCATAAATGTATGGAGGAGGAAGGCACTTTCATACACATGGTATGGGAGTGCAAAAAGGTAAGACCACTCTGGTCACAGGTAACTGAATTTATCTCTGATAAGTTCGCCCTGCCTAACATTTTCTCGCCCTTACGGTGCCTCCTGGGGATCTTTGATCAGGAGGAGATTAATACATGCACTAAATTGTTTCTTAGGATTCTATACTTTGAGGTGAGGAAACTCATTGCCAGACGCTGGATTCATGATGAACAATTGACTTTGGGAATGTGGATAAGAATAGTAAATGCGGATATGATGATGTATAAGGTGACCTATGAAGCTAGAGGAGCTCCCAAGAAGTTTAGGAAAGTATGGTTTAGATAGGTGGACTCTGAAAACACACTGGAGGAAGAATGAACACCGAGCATTAGTTAGTAGGAAAGTCTTTGTTCTCAAACAAAACAGATGGAGGGATGGGCACCATGTCTCTTCTTACGATAGCAAGATAGGGATTCTTAGGTCTATTGCATGGAACACTGAATGCAGACATCTCATGGGGGGAGGGGGGGTTCTCTCTTCTCTGGCTGGGATATAATGGGGAGGGATGTCGCCCTGAGAGAGTGGGATACCTGGTCTGTTGTATCTTCCAGGGAGGGTAATGGGTGGGAGTTTGGGAGGGGGGATGTGGTGTTTTAGTGTTATGAACAGTTATCTTTGCTTTAACAAAAAAAATGCACATATACTGAAACAGTGGAATGGGGGTAGAAACCCACATTATATATGGTGGGGAGATGGATATTGCAATGGTAATGTAATGAATATGCAATTTCAATTGGTTACCCTCTGTATTCCTGTCTACTGTGATGAATGCTCCCTCTTTGCTATGTGCACAATAAAATTCTTTAAAAAAAAAAAAAAAAAAAGAGTGAGTTGCGGTCATATTGGTCCACTGACCCAATTCACCATATGCCCGTGTTCTCTGCCTCCATGACCAGGGCACAATACGAGCAGATCTTTCTGTTCATGCACTTCAATGACAATGAACTCTGTCGTCCTCGTGGAGACCCTGGATACGATCGGCTCTACAAAATTCGGCCCCTCGTAAACCACTTCAACCAACGTTTTGCAACCTTGTTTACTCCCCATCAAGTTGTCTGCGTTGATGAGTCCCTGATTAAGTTTTCTGGCCACTTGTCATTCAAACAGTACCTTCCCAGCAAGCGTGCCAGACACGGGGTCCAGATGTTTAAGCTCTGTGACAGGGCCACAGGCTATACATGTAGTTTTATGGTTTACGAGGGTAAAGATAGTCACGTAGAGCCGACAAACTGCCCAGATTACATGGGGAGGGCTGGAAAGATAGTGTGGGACTTGGTGTCACCCTTGTTCGGAAAGGGGTACCACTTATATGTGGACAATTATTACATGTGTGCCACTTTTTAGTTACTTGTTTAATCAGCAGATTGGAGCATGTGACACCGTGCGACCTAATCACCGGGGCTTTCCCCAGCGGCTTGTAGATTCCCGTCTTAGGCTGGGGGAGAGAGCCTGCTTGAAGTGTAATAATTTGCTTGCTATGAAGTGGAGGGACAATAAGAATGTTTTCGTTCTTACCTCCCTTCATGCAGACACGACGACCCAAATTACTACGGCGACTGGTGTTGTGGAGAGACCCCTCTGTGTCCACGAATATAACCTTAATATGGGAGGGGTGGACCTCAACGACCAGTTGTTGGCACCGTACCTGGTTGCCCGTAAGGCCAGACGCTGGTATAAAAAAGTGTCTGTATACTTATTTCAATAGGCTTTGCTGAACGCTCATGTGCTATACAGAGCTTCAGGATGGACTGGATCCTTCCTTTAATTCCAGGAAGAGATCGTCAGAGCCATTCTGTATCCAGACGGTGCTCCACCTCACCTTTCCAATGCAAATGCAGTAAGCCGGCTGCATGAGAGGCATTTTCCTTATGTCCTCCCGAGTACCCCTACCCAACGAGCCCCCCAAAGAAAATGTTGTGTCTGTAGAAAGCACGGGTATAAGCGTGACACCCGCTATTATTGTCCTTCCTGTCCTGACAATCCTGGTCTTTGTATAGGTGAATGTTTTGAACGCTACCATACACTAGTGGAGTTTTATCGTAGGGTACAGCATTGCACAGACTAGGCACACTTTCACAGGGTCTCCCAAGATGCCATCGCATTTTGAGAGACCCAAACCTGGAACCGGTTACAGTTACAACAGTTACAGTTACAAAAAAAGTGTAAAAAAAAAAAAACACAAAAAGATATATAAAATAAAAAAATTTAAAAATAGTTGTCGTTTTATTGTTCTCTCTCTCTCTCTCTCTCTCTATTCTCTCTCTATTGTTCTGCGCTTTTTTACTGTATTCTATTCTGCAATGTTTTATTGTTATTATGTTTTATCATGTTTGCTTTTTAGGTATGTAATTTTTTTATACTTTACTGTTTACTGTGTTTTATTGTTAACCCTTTTTTTGTTTTCAGGTACGCCATTCAGCTGCAGCACTGATTTATTTATCTTGACAGCAACAGCGTTTGCTCCCACAATAAATAAAGCCGTGACTCCAGCCCTGTAGGAGGTGATTTCATCACCACAGTTAAAAAAAAGAGCATATATGCCGAAGCATGGGGGCAGGGCTGGAGGAGCGATTTGCTCCTAACTTTTGGGGCGGATGCCCAAATGCTTCGGCATATATAAATGGTGCATGTATGCCGATCATTATCAGTGGGTGGATGAAGGCAGGTATTCTAATGGTGGGTATACCCACCGATTAATCTCTTTTTTTCGTTCAGCCCACAGGCTGCATGAAAAAAAAGATTACAATATATGCCCAACAAGGACCACCAACGTACTTGTATGTTGCTGGACTTTGAGTGGTTATACCAGAATGATGCCTGCAGGTATAGGTATCATCTTGGTATCATTCTTTTCAGCCAGCGGTCAGCTTTTATGTAAAAGCAATCCTAGTGGCTAATTAGCCTCTAGACTGCTTTTACAAGAAGTGGGAGGCAATGTCTCCCCCTCTTCCACCGTCTTCCATGTTTTTCTCTGACTCTCCTGTCCCAACAGGGAACCTGAGAATGCAGTCGGTGGTTCTGCCAGCTGACCATAGAGCTGATCGGAGACCAGAATGGCTCCAATCATCTCTATGGCCTAAGAAACCGGAAGCTACAAGCATTTCATGACTTAGATTTTGCCGGATGTAAACAGCGCCATTGGGAAATTGGGAAAGCATTTTATTACACCGATCTTGGTGTGGTCAGATGCTGTGAAGGCAGAGGAGAGATCTAGGTTCTAATAGACCCCATTTTTTTCAAAAAAGGAGTACCTGTCACTACCTATTGCTTTTATAGGGGCTATTTACATTCCCTGAGATAACAATAAAAATTATTAAATAAAAAAATGAAAGGAACAGTTTAAAAATAAGATAAAAAAAGCAAAAAAAATATTAAAGGAAAAAAAAAAAAGCACCCCTGTCCCCTCCTGCTCTCGCGCAAAGGCAAACGCAAGCGTCGGTCTGGCGTCAAATGTAAACAGCAATTGCACCATGCATGTGAGGTATCACCACGAAGGTCAGATCGAGGGCAGTAATTTTAGCAGTAGACCACCTCTGTAAATCTAAAGTGGTAACCTGTAAAGGCTTTTAAAAATGTATGTAGTTTGTCGCCACTGCACGTTTGTGCGCAATTTTAAAGCATGTCATGTTTGGTATTCATGTACTCGGCCTAAGATCATCTTTTTTATTTCATCAAACATTTGGGCAATATAGTGTGTTTTAGTGCATTAAAATTTTAAAAAATTTATTTTTTCCCAAAAAAATGCGTTTGAAAAATCGCTGCGCAAATACTGTGTGAAAAAAAATGAAACACCCACCATATTAATATGTAAGGCCTTTGCTTTAAAAAAATGTATAATGTTTGGGGGTTCAAAGTAATTTTCTTGCAAAAAAAATAATTTTTTCATGTAAACAATAAGTGTCAGAAAGGGCTTTGTCTTCAAGTGGTTAGAAGAGTGAGTGATGTGTGACATAAGCTTCTAAACGTTGTGCATAAAATGCCAGGACAGTTCAAAACCCCCCCAAATGACCCCATTTTGGAAAGTAGACACCCCAAGCTATTTGCTGAGAGGCATGTCGAGTCCATGGAATATTTTATATTGTGACACAACTTGCGGGAAATAGACAGTTTTTTTTTTTTTTTTGCACAAAGTTGTCACTAAATGATATATTGCTCAAACATGCCATGGGAATATGTGAAATTACACCCCAAAATACATTCTGTTGCTTCTCCTGAGTACGGGGATACCACATGTGTGAGACTTTTTGGGAGCCTAGCCACGTACGGGACCCTGAAAACCAATCACCGCCTTCAGGCTTTCTAAGGGCGTACATTTTTGATTTCACTCTTCACTGCCTATCACAGTTTCGGAGGCCATGGAATGCCCAGGTGGCACAAACCCCCCCCCCCCAAATGACCCCATTTTGGAAAGTAGACACCCCAAGCTATTTGCTGAGGGGTATAGTGAGTATTTTGCAGACCTCGCTTTTTGTCACAAAGGTTTTGAAAATTGAAAAAAGAAAAAAAAATACACTTTTCTTTACTTTCTTCATTTTCAAAAACAAATGAGAGCTGCAAAATACTCACCATGCCTCTCAGCAAATAGCTTATGGTGTCTACTTTCCAAAATTGGGTCATTTTGGGGGGGGTTTGTGCCATCTTGGCATTTTATGGCCTTCGAAACTGTGATAGGTAGTGAGGAGTGAAATCAAAAATTTACGCCCATAGAAATCCTGAAGGCGGTGATTGGTTTTCGGGGCCCCGTACACGGCTAGGCTCCCAAAAAGTCCCACACATGTGGTATCCCCGTACTCAGGAGAAGCAGCAGAATGTATTTTGGGGTGTAATTCCACATATAACCATGGCCTGTGTCAGCAATATATCATTTAGTGACAACTTTGTGCAAAAAAAAATAAAAAGTTTGTAATTTTCCCGCAACTTGTGGAAAAATATAAAATATTCCATGGACTCAACATGCCTCTCAGCAAATAGCTTGGGGTGTCTACTTTCCAAAATGGGGTCATTTGAGGGGGTTTTGTGCCATCTTGGCATTTTATGGTCTTCAAAACTGTGATAGGTAGTGAGGAGTAAAATCAAAAATTTACGCCCTTAGAAATCCTGAAAACGATGCTTGGTTTTACGTGGCTAGGCTCCCAAAAGGTCCCACACATGTGGTATTACTTTTTGTAAATTTTTTTTGTCATTATTCAATCACTTGGGACAAAAAAAAAAAATATTCAATGGAGGGTCATTTGGGGGGGGGGGGGGGGGTTTGTACTGCCCTGCCATTTTAGCACCTCAACAAATGAGATAGGCAGTCATAAACTAAAAGCTGTGTAAATTCCAGAAAATGTACCCTAGTTTGTAGACGCTATAACTTTTGCGCAAACCAATAAATATACACTTATTTTTTTACTAAAGACAAGTGGCTGAATACATTTTGGCCTAAATGTATGACTAAAATTGAGGTTATTGGATTTTTCTTATACCAAAAAGTAGAAAATATCATTTTTTTTCAAAATTTTCAGACTTTTTCCGTTTATATCACAAAAAAATTAAATCGCAGAGGCAATCAAATACCATCAAATAAAAGCTCTATTTGTGGGAAAAAAAGGATGCAAATTTCATTTGGGTACAGCATTGCATGACCGCGCAATTACCAGTTAAAGCTACGCAGTGCCAAATTGTAAAAAGTGCTCTGGTCAGGAAGGGGGTAAAACCTTCCGGGCTGAAGTGGTTAATTTTCAGAACATGCCCACAACTTTGAAGATTTTTTTTTTATTATTGTGAAGCAAACAACAAATAGGACAAAATAACAGGAAAAATAAATGTGCATAACTATTCACCCCCCCTAAAGTCAATACTTTGTAGAGCCACCTTTTGCGGCTATCACAGCTCCAAGTCACTTTGGATAAGTCTCTATGAGCTTGCCGCATCTTACCACTGGGATTTGTTCCCATTCCTCCTTGCAAAACTGCTCCAGCTCCTTCAAGTTGGATGGTTTGCTCTTGTGAACAGCAATTTTTAAGTCTGACCACAGATTTTCTATTGGATTGAGGTCTGGGCTTTGACTAGGCCATTCCAACACATTTCCATGTTTCCCCTTGTTAGATGTGACTTTTAAATAAGTCACCTTTATGTTTATATTGCTTTGTCAAATCCTAAACCTTAAAGAAATAAACACGGAGCCAAATGTCTGTGTCTCGTTTCACGGTCTGAGTGCCCCGCAGTGAGATAGAGATATTACTGTCCTGTTTTATTGAATATATTTATAAGGTTTTGTTACATGACGTAAATATCGAAGTTCAATTCATATCAACAAATAATTCCTTATCAGCAATAAAAGATACAATAAAAAACAGTTTCATCGAGAATATGCGTCAGAAGGCAAAGGTTGAATACATCTGCAAAGCAGGCATAATATATTTCAAAAACAGATTTTAACACGTAGACATTAGTTTAAGTAAGAACTCTAAATCAAATCCCTAACCCTATCACCCTTAAACCACTCAAGTGTTGCTTTAGCAGTGTGTTTGGGGTCATTGTCCTGCTGGAAGGTGAACCTTCGTCCTAGCCTCAAATCACACACAGACTGCTACGGGTTTTGCTCAAGAATATCCCTGTATTTAGCACCATCCATCTTTCCCTCAACTCCGACCAGTTTCCCAGTCCCGACTGTTGAAAAACATCCCCACAGCATGATGCAAGGAGGGCATTAATCAGAGAGGCAGCACAAATTGCACATGTCTAGTGAATACTTTTGCAAGGCACTGTAGCTTTTGGTATTAAAGCCCAGCTTAGTTCTGGATTGAATGGAGAAGGATTATGGCCTCTGTCTGGCTTTTATTACCTGATACAGTAACTAGGTTTTGAGGCTCTAGACCAGGCTTTCTCATTGGTTCCTCCAGAGGTTGCTAGGGGTTCCTTGAGCAATGCAATTTCTGCCTCTCAGATAAGTTCCCACTGACTCTGATCATCTTTTTAGCTATTTGTAAGGGGGACTTTCTTCCCAATGATCGTCATGCTAATGTACTGGGAGCTCTAGTTATAACTGTTATTAGCAGGAGTTCCCTGATGCCGCGTACACACGATCGGGATTTTGGTCGGAAAAAGATATGATGGCTTTTCCGATGGGATTCCGCTCAAGCTTGCCTTGCATACACACGGTCACACAAAAGTTTGCTGAATTTTCGACTGTCAAGAACGCAGTGGCGTACAACACTACAACGAGCTGAGAAAATGAAGTTCAATGCTTTCGAGCATGCGTCAAATTGTTTCGGAGCATGCGTAGTAATTTTTGCGCGTCGGAATTGCTACAGACGATCGCATTTTCGGATAGGAACTTTTTCCGACCGAAAAATTGAGAACATGCTCTCAATCTTTTGCTGGCTGGAATTCGGCCAGCAAAAGTCCGATGGAGCATACACACAGTCGCATTTTCTGACCAAAAGCTCTCATCTGTCTTTTGCTGGCCGAATTTCTGAACGTGTGTACGCGGCATTAGAGTGGAAAGTTATTTCAAGGTTTCCTCAATGATAAAAAGGTTGAGAAAGAATCTGGACTCTATTATAGGTAGGTATACCAGTTGGTTGTATTAGTCCTTACTGGATTCAGGCAGTACACCAGTCATGGCACCAACTGAAGGTATGTTAAATCTTAAGGCACCCCAGTCTAAAATGGGATCATCATCTTCATTTGAGTTCCCTTTCACATCATAACCCCCCCTGTCACATCAGAGACCCCTTCTGCCTCCATTTCACATCAGAGACCTCAGTCCCCACTTTCATATGACAGTCCTCAGTCCCCACCACCCTTTCACTTCAGAGCATGCAAATTCTCCATTTCACAACTGAATCCTCCATCCCCCTTTAACATAAGAGTCCTCCCTTCTGATTTTCACCACAGAGTAGCTGTGGTGTGGGTGAAGAAAGATTTCCAACCCCTTCTGAATGATGGGGCTGCCCTGAATGCCGCCCACCCTGGATTAGCCTCATGTGTTTACGATGCTGCCAGAACCATGAAAACAGATGATGCTGTGTGAAAATACCAGACACAATGTGGCACCCCTGATGGACCCAGATGGCACCCTGATTGAGTAAGGCTGCTGTAGTGGGCCACAGCCATAGGCTGGGTCCTTGGGGTAGAGTCTTAAAACGAGAAATGAGCACCACAAGGGTTTTGATAGTCCGTTTGATAGTCATTAGTTGCAAAGTTTTATGAAAACTCAAAAGCATTCTGGGTGTTTAAAGGGACCTCTTTACCAGGACTTTAGACTTTTTAGCTAAAGAGAATCACAATCTGGATACCAAATATAATCCATTAAAGATATATATTTGATATGTAGCCTTCTCCAGTCATTGGTTTAAGGATTTTATCTGGTATCCAGATTGTGCCCAGATTATCTTCGGCTAAAAGTCTAAAGGAGCCATCTGAACCTCTAATAGACGTGGGCCTTTCCTTAGAACTCTGCAACTCATAAACTCTGTCTGGACTATCAGAATCTTCATGGCGTTCTTTTCCTTTTACCATATTTGAAGATTTTTATTACAATCTGTGTCTCTGAAGGGGGGATTTCCCAAAATGTCCTCCTCTGGTGAAAATCTATGTGTCTGTGAGTGATAGGGTGTCACTAGGACTGGAAATGGGAGGAAATCTCTGCAACATGGACACAGACAGCGACAAAAACCTGGTGGAGATATTTTATAGTATGTATATAGAAGAGTCAGCTCTGGTGTCCAGCATGAAGCCTGCATTTGATCCAGAGGAAGACAAAAACCTTTACACCACGTGATCCAATTTGCTGCAGCAGTAATTAAATCCTTTCTGATCCTCTAAGGTAAGCGACCACTCCCTGAATCATCAATCTACATTCTTATTTTCTCCAGATACAAATGGCCCCTTATATTCTCTCCATTTACATACACATCCAGGTCTTTTCTTATCATTAGTGTTAGCTAATAAGCTGTTATTTTCCCCTGAAATCTCTCACCATTTTTCCCTGCGTGGCTCCGGTTGAACCCATTATGATTGACATGTTGGATGGAGGCAAAGTCAGTCCCATGGAAAAGCTCTTTCTCATTGATGGTGGAACCATTCTTGGAGTCGATGTTCTGCTTCTTTATCTGGTATTGGAGCCAGAGATCTCTGTTCTGTACACGTAGAATCTGGGCGGACATACAAAGGCTCAGATGTATACAATATTCTACCAATAAACCGCAGACTGATCCAACTATTACACAGGAGAGGACATATTCTAGCATGAATACAGTGACAAGTATTATTCGGGTGGGTGAAAAGGCATGCTCGATATGGAAGGTCAGCACACTTAGGTTATTAAAAATATATTTATTGAAATTCACAGTTCACAGGTGATACAGGTGAACATATCAGGGAAAATGTCTCCCCCTTCCTCAGGGCTGTGATGGTTGGTGTGGTCGGATTTTACCTCATCGAACATGATAGGAGTACTTTGGTTGCTGTAAAATGACAGAGAACCGGCATGTCATATCAGCACTTGTTGTATTTGAACTCCAGTTCCTGGTCAATCCTGACCATGCCAACTATCACAGCCAACGCTTTGACTCTACTTATCACCTGTGGGCTGTTAATGTTATTAAATATCTTTAATAATAACCTCAAATGTGACAACCTTCCTCTACAACCATCTGAATCTATCTTTAGGAGCGCCTTTCAGTTGCTACCAGACCCTAACGAGGCTCACCCACATATTGCCTTTATCGGCCACATTAAAGGACAACCTATCCCAGATCACCTCCAGGGATATCAGACTGCAGACTGGTCCAGCGCTGTCTCACATACACATTGAGGTCAAGTATCAAACAGCTCTAACATGATGTTATGGGTAAAATATTCTATTGAAGGTTTATGTCTGCCCATTCCATAGTGCCAGTCATTATTCTATAATTGGAGTGCCCAGTTCTTTGCACCATCATAACCAAACCTGCACCTAAACCCTGATTATACACCCTCTTGTTTATACTTCATCTTAGAGCAGTCTGTTTGCCCTTTCTGCTATTTAACTGTCACCTACAGGAGATTCTGTACACTGCATGTACTAGACTAACGGCAGTGGATGTGGCCTTCACACCTGGCTACTGAGTCAGAAATTTACCTCCAGCTCATTGCCTGATCACAGATACTCTGACTAAGCTTTGGAATCCAGAGCTGAACTGATTACTTGGTAATCCAACTGTACACCCTGCTATTCTGATGTAATGTTTTCTACTGTTGCCATGAAAGATGATCGAAAGGTCCTGCGTCCTTGAACCTGTTTGTTGCTGCCTTTCTGGACTTTTGGCAATCTTCTATAAGATCAGCACTTTACATCTGTCTAGCCTGTATCAGAAGTCACCAGAGGAGCCTCTGCTGGGGGATTTATCTTGTGCCATCCAACAATGGTGTGACCCGGTGACCCTGCTCTCCAGGTAAGTCAAACATCTCTCCCTGTCATGGAGGCTCTATTTACTCCATGACACATACCCAGCACCAGTCTCCAGTGCCATGTTGATATGTCCAGTCCCTACACTATAAACGTTATACCATCACTGTCCCCCAGAATTCTATCACTGACATCTGCTATCTTTAATTACAATGTATCAGAGACATTACCTTCAGTATTTTGTTTTCACAACTTTCCTGGAATTTCTGCTGTACAGCAAAGTATTCAGGAGTTCCTGGAACGAAATCCACTTCCATCACAAGAGTCCCACCCATCGGCTTCCAGTGTGACGGTATTCTGTGAGTGTCCCCCTCTGAAAGATAAGATGTGCAGTCAGGACCCAAAGAAAAACCAGACAAGTAAAACCTTTTTGTACAACCTCGATGAAAGCATTGACATGGCAGCCAATAAGAATGGTTTAATGTATAGAAGATAATTCTGAGGTCCCCTCATACACTCAGGTCTCTGTTTTCTGGAAACGATAAAGCCACAAAATCGTAGCAGAGAAGCAGATTTCCACCTTATTCCAGATGGTCTATCCTAAGCTGTCACATTCCCTCCATGTTCCTGCAATGTAGGAAATAGTAACTAGCCATAGACAGGCAGATGTGTCACCAGAAATTAAGGATGATGAGACATCTGGCTGCCATTGAATTTATTGAGCTCATCTTCCTGGGGTCTGAGGCAAGGTGCAAGAAATCCAAGCTGGCTTGAGTTAGGATCGGGAGGTTCAGGAAGATGGCTGCTTGTTGGAGCATCTTCAGAGGAGTCTGCTATGCAGAAAGAAATCCAAGAGAGCTTGGGGTAAGCGGCTGCTACATGGTCATTACAAGGAGACCTCATTACTCAACCCTTAAAGGTACCTGTAAGTGCTTGCATAGGGTCATAGGAATAATTCATATTGAAAGTCTGCTGCTAAAATATTAGGAACACCAATAGCTACACCTAAAGTGTCTAGTGTCACTGGAAGGGTTCTACTTAGGATCACCAATAAATGCTCTTAAAGAATGTAATTGTTACTGGGAGGCTGAAACAATAGGCACACCATTAACTTTGGTATAAATGGAAGGCCACTACTTAAGAAATTATAGCTACCGTCCAATACACCATACAATTTTGTTGCTGAAATAAGATGAGCTGGGTTATTTTGGGTATTCTGTACCACCAACCCTCTCTCCATTTGTTGAGCAACTACTCTTCAGAAAGACTAAACTGACTGAAACGTAACTATCGCCCATTGTGCACCATCGGGTGTAGCTATGGGAAGGGTAGGAGAGCCCATGAAAATCCAGCATCTCTTGTGGAAATAATGCTACAGCTGTCTTGGTTGAGAAGACTCTTCCCTGCAATGGCAACTCTTGTTTTTCATTGAGTTTATATAATATAATGGATGAACTACCAACAAAAGTCATATTACCATGTTTCAAAACACGTTGGATTTGAATTTGGTTCCCATGCATGTCTATGACCGTTTCTCCTTGTAAACTGACAGTATTTTGGTTTCCTCCGACCTGGATTGTGATCTGGACCTTGTTGTCATTTTTTGCCTCTTCCAACTCCAGGTTTGTCATCTTGTCGAAGGGAACCATAGTTCCTCCATTGTCATATCTCCATTCCACCAGTTTCCCGGTGAGCTCTGCTGCCTGCTCTCTGTTCTTTCTGTCTTTTACCCGGTTTATAATCATTTCAATCTCCCCAGACACAGGTAGGACGTCCCGGGTGAGGCCCACAATCCGGATGGAGGGGTCGGGTGGTTTGTAAATGACAGAGACTTGAAACTTTTTCTGGAGGTCGGAGATCTTCTTCACCTCAGCTTCTTCTAATTCAGAGATACATTCCTCTGTGATCACCTTCTCTGCCTGCTCATTGTCGATCATCTGCTGTAGCCAAGCCTTCGTCCTGTCCACGCTCCCTTTATCTTCAGCACACAATCTGAACACCACAGGCTCAATGCCGTCCATCAACTGGAAAGCAGCAAGCTTCTGAGCTGGCTTCGGTGCTTTTAGTGGCATAATATATTCTACAGAGGAAGAAAAGAAACAATGGTGTCACAAACTGCTCTGAAAGTGGAAATATAAATTGTGAACAAATAGTTTATGAATGGGATGTAGACCAGGTTTAGGTAACATGTGGATTGACATCTACTTTAATCTGTGAAGCATTAAATATCAAATGAACTTTATACAGAACATCCTCACAGTTCCTAAGCTGAAATACATGTTACCCAAACCTGGTTTACATTCCATTCATAAACTATAACATAACTGAAAGACCAAACTCTGCCCCTGTGTTTGTTTTTTATTGTTGGAATTCAATAGTAAGGCAACGGTGTAAATATAAAGAATGTGAAAACAGGTCTGCCATCTTCTGCACACCGAAGGGCTTTGACTCGGTTGAATTGATGATAGGCAACTCCTATCCTCATATTGATTAGTGGTTCCAAATTAATAATAACTACTGCAGTAGGGAACAGACACAAAAGATACGTTCAGCATCTTTCCAAATTACTGTTCTGCTTTATTATGACGCAATTGAAGGTTTTTATGCACATGATTACGTAGGTATCACATTAATATTACAATTGTACATTTATGGTAACAAGGGGCGTTACATAGGCAGGCTAATTCTAATCAGGACTCGAAAGAATGTAAACATTTACTGAAAACATTATTAGTGCCGTGTGCACAGTGAGGGCAGTGTGCAATACATACAAAATACAATACAATTATATACAGAACTTACAAATTTCCATTACAGCTTCCATGATCATTGGATCAGTGGATTATGATAGGGATAAGTGAGCTTAGAACTGAAGCGGGACACTGTGATATTCAATCCCAAATAAACTTTTATTCAAATAGTAGATTGTCTGCAAAGCCAACATGTTTCAGGGCTTAGGAGAATGAAGCACAGATAGTGTATGTGAACTCAATAATCAGTATATAGTTGGATGTTGTTGGAGTGTTGGGAGTTAGGAGTTGATTTAAACTCATTATTGAAACCACATACACTATATCTTTGTTTTATTTTTTAAAGCGGAAGTCTCACAATATATCTTCTCTTCATCCTTAGGGGACAAAATGCATGTCGCACTTTGTCCCATTTTGATAGGTCCTGTGTATTCTGATGGAGTATGATAAACAGCACGCCCCTGCTCCCCCTATTGCTGTCTGACCACACTGCTCTGTAGAAGATGAATAACTAATTAGCATTTATTTATCTTCATATATTCTTGAGGGATACTGTTCAGAAATATTACTGTCCCAAGTGAAAGAGCCCCTTCATCCCTTCAACACAAACCACACACATAAGACCCAGGATAATGGGTAAAATTAAATGTTGAGTCCGGTGAGGTTGTACAGTGATTCTGATTAGTGCAGATTAGACTGGGGTTCTCGGTCAATCTGCGCCCCTAATAGATACAGAGTGACTTACACCTAGGATGGGCCGGGGGAGCTGGACAAGGAGTTTCCAGAGCTCTCCAAGGTAAGCTGGGTTCCACAAGCCCCCCTCCCAAAGTGACACTTGTCTCTAGCACCCCGAACTTACCTGAGACCAGCACCATCAAACTGCATGCAGAGGGGAGGAATATTAAAGCAATTTCCTCTATGCTCAGACTAGCTCACTGTTGATGATGACATCAGTGTGCCCAACAGATACACCCAAGACATGCATGGTGATAGCAAAGTGGGCAAGGGCAACAGAGCAGACAAGATCAATGATGTTGATATCAGAGCGACCAAAAAGCAAGCCTGAGATGGGCTGTGATAGTGGTGGGGGCAGAAGCAACACAGTGCATTAAATTATTGAAGATAGCATCTGCACATCCAACAGGTACACCCAAAATTTTTGGTAAAAACAGATGAATTACATGACTGACGGAGCGCATTAAATCAATAATGATGACTTCAAAATGCCTGACAGGTGCATCCAAGATGCATGGTGACAGCAGAGGGGGCTGGAGCAACAACAATTAATGTGTTCAACAGGTGTGCCTAAAATTCACAGTCACAGCAGAGGGGGCGGAAGCAACAGAGCTCTGCTTGATCTACCAATTAGGAAACCCCCACAAATTGGGCTTCTGGCAGGGGAGGAGCTGACAGACAGTAATAGCAGAGATAAAGAATAGATTTACTGGCACTGCACAATCTTTCAACATTCAGGGATAAGCATTTCTATGTTTATCATTAGACCAGCAGTTTTCATTGCTCATGAGACCTCTTTTTAAGTCCTGATGAAGGGGGTGGGATTACAGCCCCCAAAACTTGTTGGCTTTGTAAAAAATCTATCATTGTAATTAATTTGTATTCAGAGTTTAATATCAGGCTGTAGTGTTTCAATTGGTCATTATTCCAGGATCCTGAACTCCTACATACAGAAGGGTCTCTTCCCCTTTCTTGTTAAGTTGGCCACACTGAGCTCACACCCCCAACTCACCAGAGATTCTAGTTAAGAAGGATTTGTCTTCAGTAAGGATGGTCCCCTCTCTCTTCTTCATGCTCATGTAGAAATCATTCAGCATAGGTTGCTGGAATAGAACCACTTTCACCGTCTGAAGAGAACGGACCGATTTAGATGTGATGAAGTCCACCAAACCATCGAGGATTGAGTCGGCCACTGTGGAGGCGGCTAATCCCCCCGCACCTATATCAACCAGACAAAATGTTTACCATAGATATCTACTGACTAGGGATAAGCTTCGAGTTCGAGTCATAAGTTCGACTCGAACATCAGCTGTTCGCCAGTTCGCCGAACTGGGGTGTTCTCGGCAAATTCGGAAGCCGTGGAACACCCTTTAAAAGTCTATGGGAGAAATCAAAAGTGCTAATTTTAAGGCTTATATGCAAGTTATTGTCATAAAAAGTGTTTGGGGACCGGGGTCCTGCCCCAGGGGATATGTATTAATGCAAAGAGAAGTTTTAAAAACGGACGTTTTTTCGGGAGCAGTGATTTTAATAATGCTTAAAGTGAAACAATAAAAGTGTAATATTCCTTTAAATTTTGTACCTGGAGGGTGTCTATAGTATGCCTGTAAAGGGGCGCATGTTTCCCGTGTTTAGAACAGTCTGACAGCAAAATGACATTTCAATTCAAATGAATTGTCGGTCCAACAATATACATAAAAGTTCATTGATAAAAACGGCATGGGAATTTCCCCGCAGGGGAACCCCGAACCAAAATTTTAAAAAAATGTGTGGGGTCCCCCTAAATTCCATACCAGGCTCTTTAGGTCTGGTATGAATTTTAATGGGAACTCCACACCAAAATTTGAAAAAAAATGGCGTGGGGTCCCCCCAAAAATCCATACCAGACCCTTATCTGAGCACACAACCTGGCAGGCGGCAGGAAAAGAGGGGGGGACGAGAGAGCGCCCCCCCTCCTGAACCATACCAGGCCACATGCCTTCAACATTGGGAGGGTGCTTTGAGGTAGCCCCCCAAAGCACCTTGTCCCCATGTTGATGGGGAGAAGGGCCTCATCCCCACAACCCTTGCCCGGTGGTTTTGGGGGTCTGCGGGCGGGGGGCTTACTGGAATCTGGAAGCCCCCTTTGACAAGATCCCGCCCCCCCCCCGTGTGAATTGGTAATGGGGTACAAATGTATCCCTACCATTTCACAAAAAAAGTGTCAAAAAGGTTAAAAAACACAAGAGACGGTTTTTGACAAGTCCTTTATTAATTTCTTCTTCTTTCGGCTTCTTCTTCCATCTTCTTTCTTTCTGGTGTTCTTCTTATTCCTCCATCTTCTTCTTCCTCTTCTTCTTCTTCATCTTCTTCTTCCTCCACTTTTCTCATCCGGCATCTTCCACCAGGCTTCTTCTCCGCTCTGTCCGCACGATCCGCCTCAGTGGAAGTCCTCTGCTGTGCCATCCGGTGACCCCGCCCCCTCTGACAACACGGGGAAAGCCACAGGGAACTCCTGTGAATTCCCCGTGCGGGGGAGTGGGATCTGAGGGTTCCCCTCTTAAAGGGGGCTTTCATATTCCGATAAGCCCCCCACCCACAGACCCCCACAACCAGCGAGCAAGGGTTGTGGGGATGAGGCCCTTCTCCCCATCAACATGGGGACAAGATACCTTGGGGGGCTACCTCAAAGCACCCTCCCAATGTTGAGGGCATGTGGCCTGGTACGGTTCAGGAGGGGGGGGGCTGGTCTCTTGTCCCCCCTCTTTTCCTGCGGCCTGCCAGGTTGCGTGCTCGGATAAGGGTCTGGTATGGATTTTTGGGGGGACCCTAAGCCATTTTTTTAAAATTTTGGCGCGGGGTTCCCCTTAAAACCCATACCAGACCTGAAGGGTCTGGTATGAATTTTGAGGGGGACTCCCACGCCATTTAAAAAAAAAAAATTGGCACCGGGTTCCCCTTAATATCCATACCAGACCTGAAGGGCCTGGTATGGAATTTAGGGGGACCCCACGCCATATAAAAAAAAAAATTTGGCGCGGGGTTCCCCTTAATACCCATACCAGACCTGAAGGGCCTGGTATGGAATTTAGGGGGACCCCCACGCATTTTTTTTTTAAATTTTGGTTCAGGGTTCCCCTGTGGGGAAATCCCATGCCGTTTTTATCAATTAACTTTTATGTGTATTGTCGGACCGACAATTAATTAATAGCCGCGAGTAGTTTTAAATGACTTTTTTTCCTTTGAAATGTCATTTTGCTGTCAGACTGTTCTAAACACGGGAAACATGTGCCCCTTTACAGGCATATTATAGACACCGCCCAGGTACAAAATTTAAAGGAATATTATACTTTTATTGTTTCACTTTAAGCATTATTAAAAACACTGCTCCCGAAAAACCGGCCGTTTTTAAAACTTTTTTTTGCATTGATCCATGTCCCCTGGGGCAGGACCCGGGTCCCCAAACACTTTTTATGACAATAACTTGCATATAAGCCTTTAAAATTAGCACTTTTGATTATTCATGTTCGTGTCCCATAGACTTTAACGGTGTTCGAACAAATTTTTTCCTGTTCGCATGTTCTGATGCGAACCGAACTGGGGGGTGTTCGGCTCATCCCTACTTTTGACCACAAAATGTAACTTTTCATTCAATAAATGTAAAGGTAAAAGACATTAATCAGAGGAACCTGACCTCCGGAGCCTCTGCTGTACAAAGCTGGCATCAGAAGAGGCCCATCCCACTACTTAGTGCAAGGATGGAGGGAACCCCTCATAATGGTCACAGAAGGTGCGTAGACATGGGAACTTAGCACAGGAATTGTGGGAATCCCCATAATGGGTACAATAGGTGTACAGACCCGGGAACCCCTCATAATGGGCACAGCGGGTGTACAGACCCAGGAACTCAGCACAGGGATGGTGGGAACCCCTCATAATGGGCACAGCGGGTGTACAGACCCGGGAACTCAGCACAGAGATGATGAGAACCCCTCATAATGGGCACAGCGGGTGTACAGACCCAGGAACTCAGCATAGGGATGGAGGGAACCCCTCATAATGGGCGCAGCGGGTGTACAGACCCAGGAACTCAGCACAGGGATGGTGGGAACCCCTCATAATGGGCACAGCGGGTGTACAGACCCGGGAACTCAGCACAGGGATGGTGGGAACCCCTCATAATGGGCACAGCGGGTGTACAGACCCAGGAACTCAGCACAGGGATGGTGGGAACCCCTCATAATGGGCACAGCAGATGTTTAGGCCTGGGATTTAGCTCTCCACTTTCTATCAAACACTAAAATCTAAGTTCTGTCTGGACTGATCCCATTACTCATCTCTTAAGCTTATATCACACTTGTGATCCTGAGGGCAATATTGCTATGGAGGACACAGCAAGGAGGTGAAACATTCACCTGCTTGGGTGAGTAGGCCTCATGCTGGTTAGATGAGTGAGGTATACAGGTACATTTTAGCAATCTTGTACTAAGTCAGATGGTTATTGGGTGCAGCTGAGAGGAACACATATTTTATCTTGCACATGGAAGTAGAACTGTCTGTAATGCATTGATCATACCTGTTCCCAGAGCGGGGAAGGTGACAGAAGAGGCCTGATGCTTCTTGCATGCCTGCAGGATATTGCAGACAATTTTCTTGATGTATTTTGGATTTTTTGATACTCTTACATGGAGAATCCATTTACAGTGTTTGATGTTTCCAGAATCGGTGATGACGTATCCATTATGAGGTTGGGCACCTGTCAGAGATGGAAACTTTAGCTGGTAATGTACTGTAGATATTCCTGAATAACACTAACTAGGCTTAAAAATATCCCTTCTCCCCTCCGGGTACCTCTGCTGACTAACCTGTGGAAAAAAAATGTATAAACCAGAGGTGTAGCAAGAACCTTCAGGTCCCCGGTACAAGAGACCATGAAGGGCCCGCCCCCCAGACCCACCTCCCTTCCCTCCGAGACTGGGGCCCTTTACTCCCATTGCAGGGCCCTTTATTACGGTCCAACAGTGGGACCCTTTCACATGTTCTGCAGTGGACCCCCTTCCTGCCTTCTCGGGTAAGGTTGCCACCTTTTCCTCAAGCCAAATCCGAACACTTTAGCTCCACACAGCAAATTTTATTTGTGTAGTAAACACTATACATATATTTTGTGAATAAATAACATTTCTAATCATATGGATTTATTCACAAGAGTTCCCCCTAACATCAGAATCGACAGAGTTCCCCTTTATATCTGAATAGCAGAGTTCCCCTTTATATCTGAACCGCAGAGTTCCCCTTTATATCTGAACCGCAGAGTTCCCCTTTATATCTGAACCGCAGAGTTCCCCTTTATATCTGAACCGCAGAGTTCCCCTTTATATCTGAACCGCAGAGTTCCCCTTTATATCTGAACCGCAGAGTTCCCTTTTATATCTGAACTCGCAGAGTTCCCTTATACTATAAGGGGGACTTTACAGAATTTGAGCTACGTGAGAACTCTGGGGACTTCAAATTAAGGGGAACATTGAGAACTCTGATGTAAGGCGAAACGCAGCAGCCCCTCTGATAACCTGAGCCCCCACTTACATCAGAGTTCCCAGTATTCCCCTTTAATCAGGGTTCCCAGAGCCCCCTTACATCACAGTCCACAGAGTTCTCCCTTACATCAGAGTTTCCAGAGTCCCCCTTACATCAGATTCCGCAGAGCCCTCCTTACATTAGAGTCCACAGAGTTCTCCCTTACATCAGAGTCGGCAGAACCCTCCTTACAGTCAGCAGAGCCCCCCCTTACATCAGAGTCCGCAGAGGCTCCCTTACATCAGAGTCCACAGTGCCTCCCTTACATGAAAGTCTGCAGAGCCCCCCTTACATCAGAGTCCGCAGAGCCTCCCTTACATCAGAGTCTACAGTGCCCCCCTTACATCAGAGTCTGCAGAGCCCCCCTTACATCAGAGTCTGCAGAACCCCCCTTACATCAGAGTCTGCAGAATGTCCACTTACACTGTAAAGGGTATCTCTGTGGACTCTGGAACTCTAACATAAGGGGTGAACTGGGAACCCTGATTTAAGGGGGCTCTGATGTAGGGGGAATGCTGAGGACTCTGGTGTAAATGGGAACTCTCATGTAAGGGGTCTCCGCTCACCAAAGCCACCTCATACATCAGAGTCCACAGTTTATCTCTTACATATGAGTGCCCCTTATGTCTCATACACACGATCGGAAATTCAGCCAGCAAAAGACCGATGAGAGCATTTGGTTGGAAAATGCATCCGTGTGTATGCTCCATCCAAGATTTTTCTGATGTAAAACCCGCTCCTGCGTATGCGGCATTACATTTGTTTACTCAGAGACAGGAGAGAGAAGAGTGGGAGGGAGCACTTTCCTTACAGACAGAGGATGGAGGATGAGCTAACTCCCATGATGGAGGCTCAGCCATCCTCTGTCTGCACCTTTGATCATCAGCTGCTGGGCTTCACACTTCTTGTGGTGCACACACAGGAGGAGAGGGCGGAGGATGATTTGAAGGTCATCTCTCTCCCTTCTGTGCAAGGGAGGATGGAGGGGGGAACTGTCAGTGCTGGTTCTGGGCTGTGTGAGAGAGATGCTCACAGCTCAGAGCCCTGCAGCCAGCTGGGACCCCCCCATCCCCCCACAGTGGTGGAAGGCTATGGCCTGGTCGTAAGTGCGACCTTTGCAACCCTGGTAGTTCCACCACTGGTATAAAGGTACTTATTTTCAGCCAACTCCCGTCCAGTCCTGTGATCTCCTATGTCAGCCAGTGGTGGCTGCAGAGGAGAAGATAGAGTACTCAATAATGGCTGATAAAGCCTGGAGAGGTGACACCATCCACAGGCTCTTATGATCCATCCCTTGTCGGCTCTCTCTCTCCTCTTCCCTGTAGCTGCCACTGACTGATACAGGGGCACTGGATCACATGACCGAACCAAAGCGGGCTGCAAATAGTAATCACCAAAAATAAAATACACCATTCCAAAGAGTATCACAGAAAAGGCAAAACATATATTATAATAAAAAATTTGTTATTAAAAAAAAAAAAAAAATATATATATATATATATATATATATATATATATATATATATATATATATATATATTATGTGGCATTGGGATCCTGTGCTACCTGGAATATTGCTGGTTTACACCAGATTTTGGAGAGAAGGGCACGCTGATTGCACAGCTGTGTGCTGGGTAGGGATGGGCTTTATGTACAGGTCAAACATTATTTCTGAAAATGATGATAAAGGTTTTTCCATGGCAACCACAGGCAGTGCTGCAGAGTTGTCCCTGGAAATCTCACGAGGACTCCCTGTGTTGGAGCTGGCGGGGCTCCAGGACAGCTCTGATACTGCTCAGGTGGAATACAATGGGAAAACAGCTCAAATGATGGAGCATGATTTATCACAATCTGATGTGGTTGACAGTGACTATTGCAGGATGCCTGCTGCTAAACCACTCTGTCCACCTGTGTTTCCATGGGCAGAGGGAGCAGTACTGTGGAGTGCTGGTGACTGGAGCACAGACAGGATAGACTGGGATAGTCTCGCCATAAAGGTGTTAGCGTGGTGGAAAGAAATTTCTAAAGGTAATAGTAAGGTGGACACTATTGCTGCTGTGACAAATGGAGAGGCTGCAGGGCCAGTAGACACAGGTGTGTTGGCTTTTGCAGAAGTTTAACCTCTCCAGTTGGAAAAATCTCAAAAGGGTGCATACATAGCAGAGGTTTTGTCCACAGGAAAAGAGATGAGTAATGTTGAGTGTCAGGATGGTGGGATGATGGATGAAGACTTGGAAGGGCTCAGTGTTGCTGAAAATGAGAGGATGAATGTGACACATGCGTTTAGCAGTGCTCATGGGGAGCCGCAAGTTTTGCCAGTTGCCTCTGAGGTGGAGGTCTCTAAGTGTCTCGGCCTCTCAAGCCTTAGCAAATGAGCCCCTCTACGTCGTTAGTAAGGGAAAAGTCCCTAGAGTTCTGTGTTTAGATGTGGCATGTCTAGAAATAACTGAGATGTTGTTGGAATTGGTAAAAATCTTTCCACTGTATGTATCCTCCGCAGATGAGTGACCTCGTACTGCGTAGTACCAATTGGTGGAGACAGGTGGTACAGGCGATGTTAAGCAATGTTGATAAAAATTGGTTACTGCCATGTTGGTTAATTTTGTGGAAAGTGGTGTCACAGTTCTCTGCGAGAGTACTTCCAGCAGCAGTTGTGTGTGGAAGGCGCTCAGGGGAACTGCTAGAGGAATCAGAAATGATAGAAATAGTGGAAGTCTCTCCGTATGCTGGTGTGATGAGGTGCATTCCTGCTGGTGCGGTCCGAGGTGCAGCTGAGCAGTGGTTGGTACATGGCGCGTGTGCTGTCTCACCCACTGGACCACATGTAAAGAAAGGGCCCGGAACAGACGCAGCAGTAGTGGGAATTCAATCCATCACTCGCAGGGAGGTGCAGGTTGAGGTACCAATGGACACAGAAATGGTTAAAGAGATTGGTGTGGACAATCTCTTCTTGTGGACAAGAAGTCCTGATGACAATGATAATATTGAGTTGAATAATCGCTTGTGGAACATTGCTATTGAGGTTAAACAGAAGGATGTGGTGTTGATCTCAGATGGTTTGGTTGCCAAGGGTAACCACACAGGGTTTAGTGAACTTGGGAAATGGATGTTGTTGGTCAGTTTTGCGTCAGGTAGTGAGAGGGGTCAGTCCCTGACAGGTTTCATGGAAGTGGGTCCCCAACAGTCCCGGGAGATTAGGTCTATGTTAGAAAAAAAAAGAAAGGGAGGATCCCATGGCCAGAAGGTAGAAGGGATAGAGAGGTTAGTGGGAACCCACAGTTCAGGAAGAAGTACTTGTGGAAGCACACCTGGAAGAAGATGTGGGTGGAGTACCCCTTTAGAAAAAAGTGCCAAGGTGAAGTGCTGGTGGAAACACAGAAAGTCTGTGCGTGGGAGTCAGGTGGACTCCCATTCCTCTGCAAGAGTCAGAGACTGCATGGGTACAGACAGAGCATGCATGTCTGCAGGAGGCAGATGTACTTTGCGACAGAGCAGCAAGGCGCTGATCAGGAGTAAGCTAGGAGAGAGCTTAATTCAAGGAAACACTTTTGTTCTAAGGAGCGGACCTAAGACCTAGGCTACAGGCCTGAAGCAGCTGTGTGGCAATAACATAAGCCAGGAGAGAGAGTGTCACCAGAGGTACAGTGTGGGTACAAAACAGGGACACAGTTACAGGGTCAGGAGGACCGAGGTCAATGCCTGAACAGCAGTGCTGACCAGAGAGCCAGGTGGCTCGGTATTTTCCACTTATTTCATTATTGCTTTGTGGAAGAAACCCCTGCGTGGGAATTCTGGATGGACTGTTTTTCTTTTACTTCAATAAACCTGGGCCAAAAAAAGCCCTTAAACTGCATATCTGGCGTAGACTCAGCTCATTGGTAAGCTCTACACTGAAGCTAAATAACTCCCAATACCACTATATATATATATATATATATATATATATATATATATATATATATATATGTATGTATGTATGTATGTGTAGCGCACACCCCATTGAGGTGGGTGCTTAGTGTGTTTCTGTAATTAGTGATAGGTAAATTTGGCCAAGGCTTTGCATTTTTTCCTTTGGGCCTGGTTGTTTATTTGGGGGTGTGAGTGATAGAATAGAGGGGGGTGTGGCCACCTACACTCGGGCTCAAGGAAGTCCCCTCATCCTTCCAGTGAAATTGCATTGGAAGGGAGGTAGGATTTGGGACTTGAGTGGCAGGCAGCTTATGTGGAGAGCTCTGGACCAATTGTTAAATTGTATTGGCAGGGGCGGGATATAAACTGGGGTCACATGCTTCCTAGGGGGAGTTCACTGGAAGAGATGCAGGAGCTGTAACCATGTAGGGTGCAGGAGGAGGAGGCTTGAAGGCCTGGGTGGTTCAGAGATCCCAGTGCTGGATAGCAGGAGCAGTCATCACCATGTAACTAGAGGAGAAACCAGGCGCCCTAGCCGGGGGTGTGCCGGACTACCATGACATGTGACAAGAAAGAGAACAAGATGCTCTCACATGGTTCCAATGAAAACACGCCTGTCACAGAACTTGTAATGTAAACCAGAGTGATCCCATCCACCGAGCCGGGTAGCTGCTCTAAGATGTATTCCTGCATACAGCCAGGGACTCTGAGCCAAGAGCTGCCGCTGGAGACACTCAAACCAATACAGCCTGTGGCACTTGCAATGAAGGGTCAGGATGGCTGTGGGCACCGATCCAATGTGCCGGGGGAGTCACAGAACACAAGTCTGTGTACTGTGGATACTGCAACACGTTTCTGAAGACGTGGCCTCCTTCTTCAGGCATGCTCAGTAGGGCTCCTCCATCTCCTTAAAAGCAGATCCTGGTCTAGAGTCCCAGGAGGAGGCATTAACCCCTTACTATCAGATGGCTTACTAAGGGGCATATGTACAGTATATGTACAGTGGGGACGGAAAGTATTCAGACCCCCTTAAATTTCTCACACAGCACCCCATATTGACAGAAAAACACAGAATTGTTGACAGTTTTGCAGATTTATTAAAAAAGAAAAACTGAAATATCACATGTTTCTAAGTATTCAGACCCTTTTCTGTGACACTCATATATATAACTCAGGTGCTGTCCATTTCTTCTGATCATCCTTGAGATGGTTCTACACCTTCATTTGAGTCCAGCTGTGATTATTGATTATACTGATTGGACTTGATTAGGAAAGCCACACACCTGTCTATATAAGACCTTACAGCTCACAGTGCATGTCAGAGCAAATGAGAATCATGAGGTCAAAGGAACTGCCTGAAGAGCTCAGAGACAGAATTGTGGCAAGGCACAGATCTGTCCAAGGTTACAAAAACATTTCTGCTGCACTTAAGGTTCCTAAGAGCACAGTGGCCTCCATAATCCTTAAATGGAAGATGTTTGGGACGACCAGAACCCTTCCTAAAGCTGGCTGTCTGGCCAAACTGAGCTATCGGGGGAGAAGAGTCTTGGTGAGAGAGGTAAAGAAGAACCCAAAGATCACTGTGGCTGAGCTCCAGAGATGCAGTCGGGAGATGGGAGAAAGTTGTAGAAAGTCAACCATCACTGCAGCCCTCCACCAGTCGGGGCTTTATGGCAGAGTGGCCTGACGGAAGCCTCTCCTCAGTGCAAGACACATGAAAGCCGCATGGAGTTTGCTAAAAAACACCTGAAGGACTCCAAGATGGTGAGAAAAGAGATTCTCTGGTCTGATGAGACCAAGATAGAACTTTTTGGCCTTAATTATAAGCGGTATGTGTGGAGAAAACCAGGCACTGCTCATCACCTGTCCAATACAGTCCCAACAGTGAAGCATGGTGGTGGCAGCATCATGCTGTGGGGGTGTTTTTCAGCTGCAGGGACAGGACGACTGGTTGCAATCGAGGGAAAGATGAATGCGGCCAAGTACAGGGATATTCTGGAGGAAAACCTTCTCCAGAGGTCTCAGGACCTCAGACTGGGTCGAAGGTTTACCTTCCAAGGAGACAATGACCCTAAGCACACAGCTAAAATAATGAAGGAGTGGCTTCACAACAACTCCGTGACTGTTCTTGAACGGCCCAGCCAGAGCCCTGACTTAAACCCAATTGAGCATCTCTGGAGAGACCTAAAAATGGCCGTCCACCAACGTTTACCATCCCCCCTGACAGAACTGGAGAGGATCTGCAAGGAGGAATGGCAGAGGATCCCCAAATCCAGGTGTGAAAAACTTGTTGTATCTTTCCCAAAAAGACTCATCAAAAGGGGCTTCTACTAAATACTGAGCAAAGGGTCTGAATACTTAGGACCATGTGATATTTCAGTTTTTCTTTTTTAATAAATCTGCAAAAATGTCAACAATTCTGTGTTTTTCTGTCAATATGGGGGGCTGTGTGTACAATATGGGGGGCTGTGTGTACAATATGGAGTGCTGTGTGTACAATATGGGGGGGCTGTGTGTACAATATGGGGTGCTGTGTGTACAATATGGGGTGCTGTGTGTACAATATGGGGAGCTGTGTGTACAATATGGGGAGCTGTGTGTACAATATGGGGTGCTGTGTGTACAATATGGGGTGCTGTGTGTACAATATGGGGAGCTGTGTGTACAATATAGGGTGCTTTGTGTACAATATGTGGTGCTGTGTGTACAATATGGGGTGCTGTGTGTATAATATGGGGTGTTGTGTGTACATTAATGAGGAAAAAAATGAACTTAAATGATTTTAGCAAATGGCTGCAATATAACAAAGAGTGAAAAATTTAAGGGGGTCTGAATACTTTCCGTCCCCACTGTATATACACGTTCTGAGCTATCCATCTGTAGTACTATATACCTAAAAATAATTCTAATAAGAAACTTGTCACTACTTGAATGAGAAATATACAGATATATACATAATTATGTCATAAAAACATCATATTCCAAAATCATAAAAAAAAACTCAGAGTCCCTGGCTGTATGCAGGAATACATCTTAGAGCAGCTCCCCGGCTCGGTGGGCCGTGTTTTCATTGGAACCATGTGAGAGCATCTTGTGGTCTTTCTTGTTCCCAATAAATGAGGTTTTACACTAGGGGAGCGAGTCCCTTGTTTTTTTTTTTCCCTTCTTCCTTTCGTTACAGATTGCAGCCCAGAACTTGTTGACAATCTCCTAGGGGAGCAGCTCTACCTGGTTCACCTAATTAGGACAGTGGATATCTAGGTTGAAGAGCGCAGGATAAGAAATCTTTTTTTGTGAAAATATCTTCAACAGAACAAATCTAGCAGAATGTGGCCATTTATTACTAGCTACAGTATACCATGACTTGGATAAATGAGAACCTTCACAGACATATAAAGATGTACATGGCATGGCCTTTACTGGCACCGGGTGAGCGTCCATCAATAGTAATACCCAATGGTTTAAACCCATTTCCTTCTATATCTTCCCTACGTCTGTCACATTATGTTGGTGCATTGTCTATTCTTGTACAAAGGCAAAAACAAAGCATAAAACAAGGACGGTCCAGTGCAGAGCTTTACCCAGAGCCACAGCAGATGATACAACAGACGGTCCAGCAGCTTCCAGAATCACTTTTGAAACTCCTACAAATAAAAAATATAAAACACAATGAGGCTCAATTCACAGAGCTTCAACACACGGGTTAGTATCCTTATTTATCCAAGTGACTGTCATTTTCAAATCTTATTGAACTGAACTGAAAATAAGTATCCTTTATCCTGGTGTGTTAGCTTCGTGAATTGTGCCCTATGTCGACTCAACAGAGAGATGAGCCCAACAAAATTCATATTCCTTTATCTACGAGTCTTTCCATCCATAACTCATACAAAGCCCTTCACAATCTGATGTCTCTATACATTCCCTCACCAGTTTCCAGATACAACCACACATGACCTCCCCCTCCCCCCCTCCTCCAGTCATGTCGTCACACTCCACCACCCAGAACTTCTCTGGGAATCCCCTCCCCCATCCCGATCACCTCTACAGGCATCAAGTGCACTCTTCACACTCAGGTTGTAGTTTTTATGCTATACTAATCATTGGATCATTGTATTATCTGTACTACCCACCCGTGTTCTATCTAGGACTCTGAACATAGAACAAAATTATGACCACTTTTTTTTCTGGATTTCTTCATGAGTGATTTACAATCTACACTGATCAGCCATAACTTTATGACAGGTAAAGTGAATAACATTGATTATTTTGTTACCTGAAAGTGGGTGGGATATATTAGGCAGCAAGTGAACATGATGTCCCTGAAGTTGATGTGTTGAAAGCAGAAAAAAATAGGCAGGTGTCAGGATATCACCGACTTTGACAAGAACCAAATTGTAATCACTAGACCTGTGTCCACAGCCATAAATGCCTATGATGGGGATGTGAGCATCAGAACTGGAGCACAGAGCAATGGAAGAAGGTGGCTTGGTCTGATGAATCATGTTTTCTTTTACATAATGTGGATGGCCGGGTGTGTGTGCGTCACTTACCTGGGAAAGAGGTGGCACCAGGATGCACTATGGGAAGTCTGATCCATGGAGGCCCCACCTTGCAACTTGCAGGACCTAAAGGATCTGCCAGATACCACAGCATACCTTCAGAGGTCTAGTGGAGCCCATGACTCGATGGGTCAGGGCTGTTTTGGCAGATAAAAGGGGACATACTGGATAGTCATAGAGTTATGGCCGATTGTTGTATAATCTGATATTCAGATGTTGGGGGTCGGAATGAATCACCTTTGCACAGAGTGAAGTCTCGGTTGGAAGAATTTACAATGACGTCAGTGTCCTCTTTGGTTATATCGCCGGTCTTCACCTGATAAGTGATAGATCCGATCTTCATTTCATGAACCCAGAGTGACGGGTTTGTTACCGTCCCAAAGAATGCTGCAAGACAGAAAGGATAGGAATGTATGGGAGATGTATGTAGACCCCCTTCCCAAATGATGGAGTTCAGGTGGCTCCAGTGAATGGTGCTGGTAATACTACATTGTACAAGGACATCGTACACAATTGTGCCCTGCCAATTTTGTGGTAACAGTTCTGGGTAGACCCTTTTTTGTTCCAGAATGACTGTGCCCCTCCTGTGTACAAAGCCAGCTCCATAAAGACATGGTGTGACCAGCTTGGTGTGGAGGAACTCAAGTGTCTTGCACAGAGCCCTGATCTCATCCCTACTGATCACCTTTGGGATGAAATGGATCTCTGATGGTGAGTCGGGTCTTCAATACCTGACCTCACAAATGGGCACAAATTCCCACAGACACCCTTCAAAACCTAGTGGAAAGTCTTCCCAGAAGAGTGGAGACTACGAGGGGAAGGGGGCTGAGCAACTCCATATTAATTAGCCAATTTTTGGAATTGGATGTTCAACAAGGTCACGTAGGTGTGATGGCCAGGGGTTCACAGACTTTTGGTCATACAGTATATAATAAATTAGAATCTGATATGAAGCATCATTTGTATATTTTAAAATATATGGAATAGTTTGAGGGAATAAACTTCTTATAGCAGACATAGATTAATATTACATAAACATACTTGACCCCGTCGCAGCTGATTGCATGTTGGTGGCCCCGCTAAGGATAGCATCAGTGCAGTTTTCCAGTTGGCTTGTAAATGCCTGTAAATACATAACACAAGAAAACATCCATTATACAGCAAGAAAAACATATATGAGATACAGGTAATGTGAATTGGGAAGTGAGGTGGCCAGGGTCTAGTGGGATGAAGGAGAGGCTTTCTATAATCGTATGCACTACAATGATACCTTCTAAAAAGAGTCTTTGGTAATCCATGTTTTCGTTTGTAGTCACCAAATGTATTATCCTGTATGTGTATCCTGTTCAAGCCATCTCCATGCACCTAATGATGGCTCTGTGCTTGCCGGGGACAAGGAGCAGGACACCCCACCACCCAGATGGCCATGCAGGAATATTCAACCTCTACACTAAGAGCATCACAATAATCACAAGATCTCCATTACCTTGATGGTGTCACTGTCACTGGGGTGAAGGACCAAATGAACTTCTAGAAGGTTCTGTACTTTGTTTTTGCAGCTAAACTGCAAAATTTCATCGAACATCACAAAAGCAACCAAATCCTTTGGAAAACTGAGAATGCCGGTTCCAATAGCTGGGAATGATATTGACGTCCGCTGGTTCTGCTCTGCCTGCCCCAAACAGTCTTTAATAATTTTGCGAAGAATCTGAAACAGAGAGTCCAAGATTAAAGGGTAACTCTGGGCAAGATTTAAAAAAAAAATCACATATATTTAATTTGCAATTCTATAGTGCTTTTCTCCCTGGGGACTAAAAAGGGTTTAGGCGGTGGGGCAGCCATCTTGGGAGCACCTAGTTTAGCCAACTGACCTACCAATCTTTAGAGCGAGGAAGGACACTGGGGTACCCAGATGAAACCCATACAAGCACAGAGATAACCTGCAAACTCCATGTGTGACAGGGGCCTTTGGAGGGGACTGCAGGGTGGCCTCTTGCCTACTGACTATGGGCCCTGGCTTTTAAGGGAACACTACTCTTTGGGAGGTGTGTGCCTGGGGGACCCCTGAAGTGGTCTTATTTATATTCAAGTCCATATCTCCCCAAAACACACAGACTCTGAGAACTGGAGGTTCTGATGGCCCAGTAGAAGTCCTAGTAGGACGAAACGCGTAGGGCTTGGTTTCTCCGCTCCCCATACTGCTTTTATACATTTCATTTGTATGCTGGTTTTTATGAAGAATAAACAACCAACCTTTTTGATCTACACCATCGGAAGCTCTCTCCCCTTTTTTGCATATTCTCTGCTGTATGAGCTTGTTTGACCTTTCCACCTGGTGATTCATTGCTCGCTGGCTGTTTCCATCACTGCGATTCCACTGAGAGAGGACCGGACCTTCGAGGATACCGCTGACCACTCCAGACCCACCGAGTGATCCTCCCAGACCCTCCGGAATGTTCCTGCTCCATCGTGGTTCCGGTTACCCATGCTAGTTTGACCTGGTGTCGCTGACATCCAGGTCCACTGGCTCTAGTAAGAGTACCCATCTTTATTCAACTATTGATGTAATTTTCTTCAGATACAAATTCAACTGTTCCTGGTCTCTGTATATGAATGATCCTGTGTTTGTGGCACACCTGTCGTTTTTTGGGACTGTTTCATTTGAGACTTAGCAGTAGTCCTTTTATCTTCACTTGGTTGGGACTCATTTATGCACACATTTTACTTATATACTTGGTCATTCATGTATTCACAAAGTATATTAGCACTGTCTACTAGTACATGGTTATTTGTGTATTTACACAGTTCGTTAGCACTGTTTATTCATTACTGCTACATTTTCACTTTCTCCAAGAACATTAAACCTGACGCCCTGTCCTGGATGTTCCTCAAATCTAAGTAAATCTCTCTTCCAGACACTATCCTTTCTCCTGGAAATTTCCTCCTGCTTCAAGAAAACCTGCTCTCTTGAATCAAGCAAGCTTCCGCAGGACAGACGCCCTCCATTGGACCGGAATTACAGGCTAGAGATGGCTTGCTTTGGCACAAGGACAAAATTGACATACCTGAAAACCTACGAGTGTCTAAATTGGAACTTTGCCACGATCATGCACTGGCTGGGCATTTCGGCATGACCAAGACCACTGACCTGGTACAAGAATTGTAGAGCCAAGGCCTGGGGGCTACTAAAACCTTTGCCTGTCCCAGACAGACCATGGAAGATGTTATCCATAGACTTCACTGTCAAGCTATGACTGGCAGAAGATCATACCACTATCTTTGTGGTAGTAGATCGACTGGCAAAAATGGCACACTTTATTCCAATAAAAGGCACCCCCTCAGCCCCCGAAACGGCACAGGTATTCATTAAGGAAGGTGACAAACTCCATGGAGTACCAGCCAACATTGTCTTAGATCGGGGGGTACAATTTACCTCCCAATTCTGGAGGTCTCTTTGCAAAGCTCTGGATATTGAATTATCATTTTCTTCCGCTTATCATCCTCAGACCAATGGGCAAACGGAGAGGACTAATCAAAACCTCGAGCAATACCTGCTTCTCCTCTTTTGCCCAAGATGACTAGATTTCCCTGCTCCCATTGGCCGAATTTTCCTACAACAACTCCAGCCACTCCGCTACCAAGCAGACCCCATTTTTTGCTAACTATGGCCTTTATCCTTCATTCCTGCCCAATTCCCTTCCCGAATGTACGGTGCCAGCAGGTCAGGAAAAGATAAGTTTCTTTGCCTCCAATAATCAGCTATTACAGCAAACCATTTCCAAGACTCAGGAGCACAACAAAGAAACTTTCGACAAAAGAAGACGAGGTGAATTAATACTGAACTTGAAGATGGCATTCCCTTCAAGGAAGTTGGGTCCCAAGTTCATAGGTCCATTTCCTGTTAGAAGGAAAATCAATGAAGTTGCTTAAGAACTAGAACTTCTGAATTCACTGAAAATCCACCCTGTGTTTCATGTGTCACTACTGAAACCTTCTGTCTCCAATCCATTTTCTGGTCAAAGTTCAGATCCTCCAGACCCTGTCATAGTAGATGAAGAGTAAGAATTTGAAGTGGGGTCAATCTTGGATTGCAGGAGGAGAAACAACCAGAACCAATTTTCTGATTAAGTGGAGGGGGTATGGACCCGAAGAAAACTCTTGGGAACCCGAGGGGAAAATCCACGCTAAGAGTCTGGTTCAATCCTTTAAAAGATCCCATCCCAAGAGGCTGCACCTTGGGGGGGCAATGTCCGGAAGATCCTGCCAGTAACAGGCGCTCCAGGCTTATTGGTTCGTGGGCGCCAATGCGCATGCGCTTGCGCACAGGAATGTGCACACACTCCTGTTGGCACCAGGCGGGCTATTTAAACCTGCCTGTCACATACAAACTTCACTGTCTGCTCTACAGTATTCTGTGTGCCTTAACCTGATCAGAGACTTTACCTGTGAATACCCGGCTATCTGTTACCATCCCAGCTATCCACCTGCATCTGATCTACGGCCTGCTTTTGACTACTCTCCTGCCTGTTCCTCTGGTCCCTCTGCTGCCCACTTGATATGCGACCCAGCCTGCCTGACTACTCTCAGTGTGTTCCAAGTTCCAGTCTACTAACCTGTCAGCTGTTCCTGGTTCCAGTCCAGCACACCAGTTCCAGCCTGCCTCCTGTTCCTGTCTCCTGTCCCCTGCAAGGAATTCCTGGACTTCTGGACTTCCTTTCTCCGCTGTTGATCCTGCCAGGCACTTGTACCTCTCCTCACTCCTGTGCCTCTTTTTACCTTACCAGGGGCTGTGAGTAGGAGCCGTAAGGGAGGCCTCCGTCTGCAATTCGGGCTCAAGCCACTAGGTACGTGTCACTTTCACATGTTCTGCAGTGGGCCCCCTTCCTGCTGTTATGGGTATGGTTGCCACCGTTTCTTCAAATAAAATAAAATGACTCTTGGGAGCCACACACCCAACTAATAATAGTGTAATATTAAATAATAATAGTGTAATATTAAATAATAGTGTAATATTATGGGGAATCTTGATGGGATGCAATGTTCAGGGATGGGGACAATTGTGGGTGCTCACTCAGGTTGAACTGGATGGACTGGTGTCTTTATTCAACCTTACTAACTATGTTACTATGTTACTATTAATAATAGTGTAATATTAAATAGTAATAGTGTAATATTAAGTAATAATAGTGTAATGTTAAATAAAAAGCTGCCAGCACCCTCTCCACTTCCTTATAGTGAAATAACACAATATTTGTACATATAGTGCGGCGCTACTAATAAAGTGCAATGAAATTAATATCACTAAAAAATACAAAAAATAGAAATAAAAAAAATATACATAGACACAAATCAAACTAACAAATGTCCAAAAATACAAAGAATTTGTTAAAGTGAATGCCTTTTTAGATTGCATCAATCCAACCAATGTACAAAAAAAATCTGTGCAAAAAAATATAATATAAAAGAATATGTGCAAAGAATGTTCCTCAATCAGTGATCTTCATGTCATATATTTTCCACTGTGCATTATCCTTTTCTCTCAGCCACCTCCACCGTATTTGATGTACCCTCATCTTAAGGCTACTTTCACACTGAGTGCCCATGTGCTAAAGTGCAGCTTGTTTTGGCAGCGCTTTAGCGTTGTTTTAGCCGCGGTTTTCGGGCCGCTAGCGGGCGCTTTTTACAAAAAAATTGTAAAAAGTCCCATGTTGCGGCGCTTTTAAAGCACTTTTAAGGTGCTCTGGAAGCATTGCCCTTTCATTGCAATGGACAGGGGTGTTTTTAGAGCACTGGTTACAGCGCCCCCAACCGGCCCCAAAGATGCTGCTTTCATGACTTTTTTTCCCGTCCCGCAAGCGCACCACCCCCAGTGTGAAAGCCTTCATTTCAATGAATGGGGGGCAGTTTTGAGGCGCTTTACAGGTGCTATTTCTAGCGCTAAAATGCTTGAAAACTGCCTCAGTGTGAAAGGGGTCTAATACAGCAGATAATGAGTCTTTAGAATTTTCCTCATATAACGATCCTTGCTGAGTCATTTTACTGCATGCCCCAGACTCCTCAATCTGCAGCTGGAGATCGTTGTATGCAGATTGAGGAGTGTGGGACACGCAGTAAAGTGACTCAGCAAGGATCGTTTTATGAGAATACCTTCACACTGAAAGCGCCGGCCGTTCGCGCTAAAGCGCCGCTTGTTTTAGAGGCTCTTTAGCTTTCCGGACGCCAGCGGGGTGCTTTTATCCCCCAAAAAAGGGTTAAAAACTCCAGTTTTGCGGCACTTTCAAAGCGCTTTTAAGGCGATTAGAAAGCGCTGCCCATTCATTCCAATGGGCAGGGCGTTGTGGGAGTGCTGTATACAGGGCTCCCAACCCAAAGATGCTCCTTGCAGGACTTTTTGGAATTTCCTGCAAGCGCACTGCCCGAGTGTGAAAAGACACACTGGAATGAATGGGAGGCAGATTTCAGGCGCTTTGCAGAGGCTGTTTCTAGCGCTAAAACACCTGAAAACCACCTCACTGTGAAATTAAAATTCTGAAGGCTGATTATCTGCGGTATTAACTGCTTGCCGACCGCCTCACGCAGATATACATTGGCAGAAGGGCTCGTACAGGCAAAACCACGTACCTGTATGTACCCCTTTAAGAGGCAGCCAGCGGGCGCGCAGCAAGCTCCGTGAGTCGGGTCGCGGGTCCCGCGAACTCGATCGCCGTGGGGATACCTGCGATCACCTCATGGGGAGGAAGAACGGGGAGATGCTGATGTAAACAAGCATCTCCCCATTCTGCCTAGTGACAGTGTCACTCGATCTCTGCTCCCTGTCATCGGAGCACACAGCCACGCCCCTCACAGTTAGAAACACGCCCCTAGGACACACTTAACCCCTACACTGCCACCTAGTGGTTAACCCCTTCACTGCTAGTGTCATTTACACAGGAATCAGTGCATTTGTATAGCACTGATCGCTGTATAAATGACAATGGTCCCAAAAATGTCCGATGTGTCTGCCATAATGTCGCAGTCACAACAAAAATCGCTGATAGCCGGCATTTAAAAAAAAAATTATTACTAAAAATGCCATAAAACTATCCCCTATTTTGTAAACGCTATAACTTTTGCGCAAACCGATCAATAATCACTTATTGCAATTTTTTTTTACAAAAAATATGTAGAAGAATACATATCGGCCTGTGGAGAGGGTGAGCTGTGGGGGGGGGGGTGAACTGTGGAGAGGGTGAGATGTGGGGGGGTGAACTGTGGAGAGGTTGAGATGTGGGGGGGGTGAACTGTGGAGAGGGTGAGATGTGGGGGGGTGAACTGTGGAGAGGGTGAGCTATGGGGGGGGTGAACTGTGGAGAGGGTGAGATGTGGGGGGGTGAACTGTGGAGAGGGTGAGCTATGGGGGGGGTGAACTGTGGAGAGGGTGAGCTATGGGGGGGTGAACTGTGGAGAGGGTGAGATGTGGGGGGGGGTGAACTGTGGAGAGGGTGAGATGTGGGGAGGAGGTGAACTGTGGAGACGGTGAGCTGTAGGGGGGTGAACTGTGGAGAGGGTGAGATGTGGGGGGGGGGGTGAACTGTGGAGAGGGTGAGATGTGGGGGGGAGGTGAGAGGGTGAGATGTGGGGGGGTGAACTGTGGAGACGGTGAGATGTGGGGAGGAGGTGAACTGTGGAGACGGTGAGCTGTAGGGGGGTGAACTGTGGAGAGGGTGAGATGTGGGGGGGGGTGAACTGTGGAGAGGGTGAGATGTGGGGGGGAGGTGAGAGGGTGAGATGTGGGGGGGTGAACTGTGGAGAGGGTGAGATGTGGGGAGGAGGTGAACTGTGGAGAGGGTGAGATGTGTGGGGAGGTGAACTGTGGAGACGGTGAGCTGTAGGGGGGTGAACTGTGGAGAGGGTGAGATGTGTGGGGGGGTGAACTGTGGAGAGGGTGAGATGTGTGGGGGGGTGAACTGTGGAGAGGGTGAGGTGTGAGGGGGGAGGTGAACTGTGGAGAGGGTGAGCTGTGGGGGGGTGAACTGTGGAGAGGGTGAGATGTGCGGGGGGGTGAACTGTGGAGAGGGTGAGATGTGCGGGGGGGTGAACTGTGGAGAGGGTGAGATGTGCGGGGGGGTGAACTGTGGAGAGGGTGAGATGTGTGGGGGGGGTGAACTGTGGAGAGGGTGAGATGTGCGGGGGGGTGAACTGTGGAGAGGGTGAGATGTGCGGGGGGGTGAACTGTGGAGAGGGTGAGATGTGTGGGGGGGGTGAACTGTGGAGAGGGTGAGATGTGGGGGGAGGTGAACTGTGGAGAGGGTGAGATGTGGGGGGGTGAACTGTGGAGAGGGTGAGATGTGGGGGGGTGAACTGTGGAGAGGGTGAGATGTGCGGGGGGGTGAACTGTGGAGAGGGTGAGATGTGCGGGGGGGTGAACTGTGGAGAGGGTGAGATGTGTGGGGGGTGAACTGTGGAGAGGGTGAGATGTGGGGGGGGTGAACTGGTGAGAGGGTGAGATGTGCGGGGGGGTGAACTGTGGAGAGGGTGAGATGTGTGGGGGGGTGAACTGTGGAGAGGGTGAGATGTGCGGGGGGGTGAACTGTGGAGAGGGTGAGATGTGTGGGGGGGTGAACTGTGGAGAGGGTGAGATGTGCGGGGGGGTGAACTGTGGATAGGGTGAGATGTGGGGGGGTGAACTGTGGAGAGGGTGAGATGTGCGGGGGGGTGAACTGTGGAGAGGGTGAGATGTGCGGGGGGGTGAACTGTGGAGAGGGTGAGATGTGGGGGGAGGTGAACTGTGGAGAGGGTGAGATGTGCGGGGGGGTGAACTGTGGAGAGGGTGAGATGTGGGGGGTGGTGAACTGTGGAGAGGGTGAGATGTGGGGGGGTGAACTGTGGAGAGGGTGAGATGTGGGGAGGAGGTGAACTGTGGAGAGGAAGGGGGAGAGGGTGAGCTGTGGGGGGAGGTGAACTGTGGGGGGGAGGTGAACTGTGGAGAGGGTGAGATGTGGGGGGGAGGTGAACTGTGGAGAGGGTGAGATGTGGGGGGGGTGAACTGTGGAGAGGAAGGGGGAGAGGGTGAGCTGTGGGGGGGAGGTGAACTGTGGGGGGGAGGTGAACTGTGGAGAGGATGAGCTGTGGGGGAGTGAACTGTGGACGAGAGAAGAGAAGGTAACCAGAGGGAGGAGGGGGTGAGCTGTGGAGAGGGGAGGGAGTAAACTGAGAAGAGAAGGTAAGCTGTGCATGAAGGGAAAGGTAACCTGTGTGTGTGTGGGGGGGGGGTGAGCTGTGGACGAGAGAAGAGAAGGTGACCTGTGGATGGGGAGGTGAGCTGTGGACAGGGAGGAAGAAGGTAAAGAACACTTTACTTCTCTTTCCCAAGGAATGGCGGTATTGGGGGCGGGAATAGGGGTGGAGTTGGGGCGGTGAGGGGGCGGAGAGTTGACTGGGGAGGGTGGGTTCCTGCACCTATTCTCTGAGAAAAAAAGCCCTGTATATACAGTATATTTTGTGATTAACCGCTTGCCGACCAGCTGCTGTCATTATACTGCCATAGGTCGGCATATTCCTGCAAACCGTCGTAGCTGTACGTCGGCTCTTTAAGCAGGGGTGCCGATGCGATCCCGGGCACGAGAGCCAGAACAGAGATGTGTGTGTGTGAACACTAGGGATGAGCCGAACACCCCCCGGTTCGGTTCGCACCAGAACCTGCGAACGGACCGAAAGTTTGCACGAACGTTAGAACCCCATTGACGTCTATGGGACTCGAACGTTCGAAATCAAAAGTGCTCATTTTAAAGGCTAATTTGCATGGTATTGTCCTAAAAAGGGTTTGGGGACCCGGGTCCTACCCCAGGGGACATGTATCAATGCAAAAAAAACTTTTAAAAACGGCCGTTTTTTCGGGAGCAGTGATTTTAATGATGCTTAAAGTAAAAAAAAAAAGTGAAATATTCCTTTAAATATCGTACCTGGGGGGTGTCTATAGTATGCCTGTAAAGTGACACGTGTTTCCCATGTTTAGAACAGTCCCTGCACCAAATGTCATTTTTAAAGGAAAAAATCTCATTTAAAACTGCTTGCGGGTTTAATGTAATGTCGGGTCCTGGCAATATGGATGAAAATCAGTGAGACAAACGGCATGGGTACCCCCCAGTCCATTACCAGGCCCTTTGGGTCTTGTATGGATATTAAGGGGAACCCCGCACCCAAATTAAAATAAGGAAAGGTGTGGGGCCACCAGGCCCTATATACTCTGAACAGCAGTATACAGGCTGTAGGTTTGTTGTTAAGTAGAATCTCTTTGTAATTTTGAACGGGTACATTTTTAACGTGTTTAGCTCCAGCCAAAAAATCTTTTTTAAGCTTTTTGGAAAACATAGGGAAGGGTTATCACCCCTGTGACATTTGTTTTGCTGTCTTTCCTCCTCTTCAGAAGATTTCACCTCACTTTTTGTCCCAATGGATTGGAAAGCATCAGTGGAAAGGAGAAATGTTTTTCCCATATTAACTCTTACAGGAGAGAATTTCCCTTCCTAGGGGTAGATTTATTCTCACTTCCTGTTGTCTCCTTCCGTTTGCAAGTAGGAGTCGTTTGTAAGTTAGTTGTTTGAAAGTAGGGTCCTGCCCTATATACTCAGCAGAAATTTGGGCCTTAGGTGTTGTTGTGGCCACAACACTGTAAGCCCTCACAGGGCTCTGCTGTGAAATATTAGATCAAGAATTGTAATTACATGCCCCTGTTGAACAGGAGCTGAAAAATTAGGCCTTAGGCACTGGTGCCACAACACTGCAACCCCTCACAGACACTCTAGTTGGAATGCAGGAACGAGCCCTGCTGCAAAGTATTGCATCAAAAATTGTAATTACACGCCCCTGTTAAACAAGGGCTGAAAAATTGGGCCTTAGGCACTGGTGCTGGTGCCACAACACTGCAACCCCTCACAGACACTCTAGTTGGAATGCAGGAACGAGCCCTGCTGCAAAGTATTACATCAAAAATCGTAATTACACGCCCCTGTTAAACAGGGGCTGAAAAATTGTGCCTTAGGCACTGGTGGTGGCGCCCAGAACCAAAAATGCTCTTACAAGCTATCAGCGTGATGATTGAGGAGGAAGAGGATAATTACTCAGGAATAGTCACTCAGCATCAGCATAGGCAGTCTTTAAAGGGATCTGAGATTTCAAAAAAAATTATTCGGTTACATCAGCATCAGGTGCTTGGTAGCTGGTGGTGATCCAAGACTCATTCATTTTTATGAAGGTCAGTCGATCGACCGAGTCAGTGGACAGACGCACCCTGTGATCGGTTACCACACCTCCAGCAGCACTGAATGTGCGTTCCGAAAGAACGCTGGATGCAGGACAGGCCAGTAGCTCAATTGCATACTGTGCAAGCTCTGGCCAGTGATCCATCCTCAAGACCCAGTAACCCAGAGGATTATCGGTGGGAAAGGTGTCCAAGTCTGATCTTGCCCCTAGGTATTCCTGCACCATGTAAAACAGACGCTGGCAATGGTTGCTGGAACCGATCATACCTTGGGGCTGCGGACCAAAAAATTGTCTGAACGCATCGGTCAGACGGCCACCTTCTCCACCGCTCCTTCTTTGACTGACCGAAGCCTCAGCAACACGTTGTCCAGAAACAGGAGTTTGTAACCTCCCAGTCTCTGGGAACGCATTGCACAGACCTTTCTGCAAGGCCTCCCGAAGATGTTTCATCCTCTGCTCCCTCTGCGATGGCAAGATAAGGTCCGCAACCTTACCCTTGTAACGTGGATCAAGGAGGGTTGCCAGCCAGTATTGGTCCTTCTCCTTGATACCACGAATACGAGGATCCTTACGCAGGCTTTGCAGGATCAGGGAGGCCATGCAGCGTAGGTTTGCTGAGGCATTCGGTCCGGAGTCCTCTGGGTCACTAAGGACGACATGGTCCGCAGCCACCTCCTCCCAGCCACGTACAAGTCCATGTGTTTCTTGGGACTGATCCCTTAAAGACTGCTGCTGATGCTGAGTGCCAGGCTCCACCTCCATACTGACACAATCTTCCTCCTCCTCCTCCTCCTCTTCCTCCTCGTCCTCTTCCTGTGAGATCGGCGGGCACGCAGGAACACTGTCTGGATAAAGGGGGCCTTGAGAGCTAAGGAAGTCCTCCTCTTCCTGCCTCTGTTCTGCCTCAAGTGCCCTGTCCATTATTCCACGCAGCGTGTGCTCCAACAGGTGGACAAGGGGGACAGTGTCACTGATGCATGCACTGTCACTGCTCACCATCCTCGTGGCCTCCTCGAATGGTGACAGGACAGTGCATGCATCCCTGATCATGGCCCACTGGCGTGGGGAAAAAAAACCAAGCTCCCCTGACCCTGCCCTGGTGCCATAGTCGCACAGGTACTCATTGATGGCCCTCTGCTGCGTGTGCAGCCGCTGCAGCATGGCCAACGTTGAGTTCCACCTGGTGGGCATGTCACAGATTAGGCGGTTCTTGGGCAGGTTAAACTCCTTTTGGAGGTCCGTCAGCCGAGCACTGGCATTATATGACCGGCGGAAATGCACACAGACTTTCCTGGCCTGCCTCAGGACATCCTGTAAGCCCGGGTACCTGCCCAAGAACCGCTGCACCACCAAGTTAAGGACGTGAGCCAAACAGGGCACATGGGTCATTTGTCCCTGTCGGAGGGCAGAGAGGAGGTTGGTGCCATTGTCGCAAACCACCATTCCTGCCTTAAGTTGGCGTGGCGTCAACCACCTCTGAACCTGCCCCTGCAGAGCTGACAGAACCTCTGCCCCAGTGTGGCTCCTGTCCCCCAAGCACACCAGCTCAAGCACCGCATGGCATCTTTTGGCCTGCGTACTTGCGTAGCCCCTTGAACGACTACGGAGCACTGCTGGTTCCGAGGAAGAGGCCATGGAGGAAGAAGAAGAGGAGGGGGTGGAGGAGAGAGGTGTGTCACAATCATTAGCATTTTGGAGGCGTGGTGGCGGAACAACCTCCAACACTACTGCACCTTGTCCTGCATCCTTCCCAGCTGCCAGCAGAGTCACCCAATGCGCCGTGAAACTTAGGTAACGTCCCTGTCCATGCCTGCTGGACCATGAGTCAGCGGTAATATGCACCTTACCGCTGACCGCCCTGTCCAGCGAGGCATGGACATTGCCTTCCACATGCTGGTAGAGAGCCGGAATCGCCTTCCGTGAGAAAAAGTGGCGTTTGGGTACCTGCCACTGAGGAACTGCACATTCCACAAACTCATGGAAGGGGGCAGAGTCTACCAACTGAAAAGGCAGCAGTTGAAGTGCTAGCAATTTTGCCAAGCTAGCATTCAACCGCTGGGCATGTGGATGGCTGGGAGCAAACTTCTTTCGGCGGTGCAGCAGCTGGGGCAGGGAAATTTGCCTCGTACAATCTGACGTCGGTGTACCAAAATCAGATTGCCCACAAGTACGTGGCTGTGACACACCTAATTCTACACCTTCATTCCTCTCAGTGCAGGTCTCAGAGAGGACTGAAGGTCTAGTGGGGTTGGAAATCTCAGCTGATGAGGAGCAAGCAGAGGTCCTCTTTGTTCTTTGGTGTGGGTCTTTTAGATACGCTTGCCGACGAACTGCATGGCAGGTCAACATATGTCTGGTCAAGCATGTGGTACCCAAGCGGGAGATGTTTTGGCCACGCGAGATACGCTTGAGACATATGTTGCAAATAGCAGCGGTGCGATCTGATGCACTCGTCTCAAAAAAGGCCCACACCAAAGAACTTTTTGAATAACGCGCAGAGACTGCAGCGCCCTGCACATGTGGAGCTTTGGGGTGTGATGCAGTCAATGTGCTGCCCTTAGGCTGGCCCCTGGAGGGCATCCTGCCTCGTTGGTGATGTGCCGCCTCCTCCTCCTCCTCCTCTCTCCTATCAGACACCCACGTTGAGTCAGTGACCTCATCATCCCCTCCCTCCTCATCACTGGAGCAAACCTGGCAGTATGCTGCAGCAGGGGGAGCATGACTGCCAGATTGCTGTCCTTCTTGGGCACCCCCTCTGTCCGTGCTCGTGTTACTGCCTTCATCGAGCTCAGTATCATCATCAGAGCCTTCCAAACGCTGGGCATCCTCCTGGAGCATGTACCCAACACTGTGGTCAAACAGTTCGAGGGACTCCTCAGGAGGACATGGTGGGGCTAGGGAAGGAGTCACTGATGACATTGAGCCGAGGGAAGAGGCCGCTGCTTTGCCAGACAAAGTACCCTGGGCATGGGTGAGAGAGGATGAGGAGGATGAGGACGGCTTGGTCATCCACTCGACCAAGTCTTCCGCATGTTGCGGCTCAACATGGCCAGCTGCCGAAAAAAAGGCCAAGCGTGTCCCATGGCCACGTGCTGATGAGGATGCACCGTCTCCACGACCAGCACTAGACACAGAGCCTGCTTGCCCTCTCTTATTGGCTTGTGACTGTCTGCCTCTCCTTCTTGGCCTTCCAGACATACTAATGGCCTGTAGCTGCACTAAGCTGGGATATATATATATATATATATATATATATATGTACTGATACTGCAGCTAGCAAAATCAACTGCCTGCCTGTAGTATGAGAACACCACCAACCTTCTACAGGTAGCTTTAGCTGAACACTATAAGGTGGACGCACCCCACTAACTTGTAGGTTTAGCTGAACACTGTGAGCAAGACGCACCCCACTAACTTGTAGGTTTAGCAGAACACTGTGAGCAGGACGCACTGCACTAACTGTAAATAGTCTAGCTGCCTGACTGTGGTACTAATAGGATCAAAAGAACATCAGTAATTTTCTTTAAAATACTGTAACAAGACAAGCCTGCCTGTCAGTAAGAAGATAACAGGAACGGATCTAGCTGAACACTGTGAGCAGGACGCACCCCACTAGCTTGTAGGTTTAGCTGAACACTGTGAGGTGGACGCACCCCACTAACTTGTAGGTTTAGCTGAACACTGTGAGCAGGACGCACCCCACTAACTTGTAGGTTTAGCAGAACACTGTGAGCAGGACGCACTGCACTAACTGTAAATAGTCTAGCTGCCTGACTGTGGTACTAATAGGATCAAAAGAACACCAGCAATTTTATTTAAAATACTGTAACAAGACAAGCCTGCCTGTCAGTAAGAAGATAACAGGAACGGATCTAGCTGAACACTGTGAGCAGGACGCACCCCACTAGCTTGTAGGTTTAGCTGAACACTGTGAGGTGGATGCACCCCACTAACTTGTAGGTTTAGCTGAACACTGTGAGCAGGACGCACCCCACTAACTTGTAGGTTTAGCAGAACACTGTGAGCAGGACGCACTGCACTAACTGTAAATAGTCTAGCTGCCTGACTGTGGTACTAATAGGATCAAAAGAACATCAGTAATTTTCTTCAGGTAGCTGTATTTACTGTAACAAGACAAGCCTGCCTGTCAGTAAGAAGATAACAGAAATGGATCTAGCTGAACACTGTGAGCAGGACGCACTGCACTAAATGTAAATAGTCTAGCTGCCTGACTGTGGCACTAATAGGATCAAAAGAACACCAGTAATTTTCTTTAAAATACTGTAACAAGACAAGCCTGCCTGTCAGTAGGAATATAACAGGAATGGATCTAGCTGAACACTGTGAGCAGGACGCACTGCACTAAATGTAAATAGTCTAGAAGATAACAGGAACGGATCTAGCTAAACTGAATACAGTGTATATATATATATACACAACACCTGGGATGCATATATATACACAATACACTTTAAGTGCAGCTAACTGACTGACTGTCCTGCCTAATCTAGCTAACTCAAATGAAATGACACTGTCTCTCTCTCTCTCTCTCTAAGCACACCGGAACACACTGCACAGGGCCGCCGTGCAGGCGGCCTTATATAGTGTGGGGCGTGTACTAAATCCCCTGAGCCATAATTGGCCAAAGCCTCCTTGGCTTTGGCCAATTATGGCTCTCTGTTAAGGCGGCGCTGTGATTGGCCAAGCATGCGGGTCATAGTGCATGCTTGGCCAATCATCAGCAAGCAATGCACTGCGATGCCGCAGTGAATTATGGGCCGTGACGCGCCACACGAATTTGGCGCGAACGGCCCATATCGTTCGCAATTCGACGAACGATCGAACAGCCGATGTTCGAGTCGAACCCATGTTCGGCTCATCCCTAGTGAACACACACACATCCCTGTTCTGTGAAGAGGCAGATCGTGTGTTCCTACTAGCTAGGAACAACGATCTGTCATCTCCTCTAGTTAGTCCCTCCCCCCTACAGTTAGAATCACTCCCTAGGTAACACAGTTAACCCCTTGATCGCCCCCTAGTTAACCCCTTCCCTGCCAGTGACATTTACACAGTAATCAGTGAATTTTTATAGCACTGAATGCTGTATAAATGCCAATGGTCCCAAAAATGTGTCAAAAGTGTCCGATGTGTCCACCATAATGTCGCAGTCCCGATAAAAATCGCAGATCACCGCCATTACTAGTAAAAAAAAAAATATAATAATAAAAACACCATAAAACTATCCCCTATTTTGTAGACGCTATAACGTTTGCGCAAACCAATCAATATATGCTTATTACCAAAAATATGTAGCAGAATACATATCGGCCTAAACTGAGGAAACAAATTAGCTTTTTTAAAAAAAAATTGGGGATATTTATTATAGCAAAAAAACAAAATATTGTGTTTTTTTTTCAATTGTTACAGTTTTTTTGTTTATAGCACAAAAAATAAAAACCGCAGAGATGATCAAATACCACCAAAAGAAAGTTCTATTTGTGGGGAAAAAAGGACGTCAATTTTATTTGGGTACATCTTTTCATGACCGCGCAATTGTCAGTTAAAGCGAAGCAGTGCCATGTCGCAAAAAATGGACTGGTCATTGAGCAGCCAAATCTTTCCCGGGGCTGAAGTGGTTAACATAACATTTCTAATCATGTGACTTTAATAACAAGAATTCACCCATACATCAGAGTCTGCAGAGTTCCCCTTTAAATATGAATCCACAGAGTTCCCCTTTACATCTGAATCAAAAGATTTTCCCCTTTACATCTGAATCTGAAGAGTTTCCCCTTACATCTGAACTGGCAGAGTTCCCTTACACTGTAATGGATGACTCTGATGAATCTGATGATGATTATAGGGAACTCTGATGTAAGGGGGTCTCTGCTCACCAAAGCCCCCCTTACATGATAGTCCACAGAGCATCCCTTACATTTGAGTACCTTCCTTTTCTGGCTGCTGGGCTTCAAACTTCCCACCCACACAGAACACAGGAGGGGAGGGCAGGAGGATGAGGAGCAGAACCAGCTTTTTCTCTCCTCTCCCATCCATGTGGGGGGTGGGGGCAACTGTCAGTACTGGCTCTGGGCTGTGAGAGAGAGACTCTCTCAGCTTAGAGCTCTGCAGCTGCTGGGGAGCAACAGTCCAGGCTCTTGGGGGCCCCCCTAGTGGCGGAACTCCAGGGTCAGTCACAGGTGTGATCTTTGCGACCCTGGTAGTTCCGCCACTGCTCTTTATTATTATTAAATCTAGACCAACACTGAATAGTCTAGAAGATCTATCTGATTCTCCAACATAAACTACAGTTCTCCTTTCACATTTTAAATGAGAAACTTGAAAAACCCCTAGAATGCTTTCAGTCATATAATGAGATACACATTTGTTGAAAGAGATAACAACAACACCTATAAATATGGCCTAATACTCTCTACTGATGTCTCTCTTGAGGTCCACCATATCTTAACCACTTCAGCCCCGGACCATTTGGCTGGCCAAAGACCAAAGCACTTTTTGCGATTCGGCACTGTGTCGATTTAACTGACAATTGCGCGGTCGTGCGACGTTGCACTCAAACAAAATTGACGTCCTTTTTTTCCCACAAATAGAGATTTCTTTTGGTGGTATTTAATTATCTCTGCGTTTTTTATATTTTGCGCTATAAACAAAAAAATAGCGACAATTTTGAAAAAAACGCAATATTTTTTACTTTTTGCTATAATAAATATCCCCCAAAAATATATTAAAAAAACATTTTTTTTCCTCAGTTTAGGCCGATACGTATTCTTCTACATATTTTTAGTTAAAAAAAATCGCAATAAGCGTGCATTGATTGGTTTGCGCAAAAGTTATAGTGTCTACAAAATAAGGGATAGTTTTATGGCATTTTTATTAATATTTTTTTTTTTCTACTAGTAATGGCGACGATCAGCGATTTTTATCGTGACTGCGACATTATGGCGGACAGTTCGGACACTTTTGGCGCTATTTTGGGACCATTCACATTTATACAGCGATCAGTGCAATTAAAAATGCATTGATTACTGTGTAAATGTGACTGGCAATGAAGGGGTTAACCACTAGGTGGCGCAGTAGGGGTTAAGTGTGTCCTAGGGAGTGATTCTAACTGTGGGGGGGAGGGGCTGTGTGTGACACATCACTTATCACTGCTCCCAATTACAAGGATCTGTTATCAGTGATCTGTCACTAGGCAGAACGGGGAAATGCTTGTTTACATCAGCATTTCCCTGTTCTTCCTCTCCGTCAGACGATCGCGGGAATCCCCACGGACATTGAGTCCGCTAGACCCGTGATCACACTCACGGAGCTCGCGGCGGGCACGCGCACGCTCGCAAACCGCTTCTTAGAGGGCAACATACAGGTACGTTAATCTGCCTGTACATGCCCTTCTGCCGACGTATATCGGCGTGAGCTGATCGGCAAGCGGTTAAACTCAACAAATGGAAGATCTAACCTCATCCCTCCAACACCATGAAGAACACTATAGGAAAACTTGGTTTTGTTGGATTGAGTTCATTCGGAGGAATAATGTTCATTCCTTGCCAAATGATCGTATCCCCAGAAGCCCTTTAAATATTGTCTCTGATATGATTTGAAGGCTGTTTATTCTTTCTTTACCCCTTTTCTAAAGGTTAATATTAAATACTACAGTGGGCTCTGGCTCAGTAGACCCTCCCTCCCCCCCCCACGCCCGCCCCAACTCCCACCAATGCTCCCCCCTTACCATCCATTCACCACTCCCACACAACTGCCCCTTTCCAAATACCCCCACTACCCTGAAAAAGAATGCAGTCACCACATCTCAGGACTAAACATCTGCAATGAGGTGAAGTTTTGTTGGCCTCAACCATCCAGCAAAAATCCTTTTTTTTTTCTTTTTTTTTCTTTGCATGTGATTGGGTATTCTTTGCAATGTGAATTTTTACCACATTCACTAAGTTAAGTGAAAATTTCCTTTACAAATTGATCAGATTTCAGTCCTTTAATAAATTGACCCCAAAGAATTTCCCACCACACTCTGTGGGCCTGAAGGTACCGTTTCCGATGTTCCTTGTCTGTCCCATGGGGGGGCCACAACATGAAGAACCTCTTGACAGTTGAGATTGCAGCCGTCGGTACTAAACACGGATCCTGGCGCGGCCTGAGTGTCGAAACTTGCATCGTTCAGGAGTTTTTGCATATTAGAGCCTGCCCGACTCAGCAAGGCTTTGGATATGGCACCACTATTAAGGATCAGATCGGCTCCTACACTGTTCACAAGGACATCCGTCTGCCATGGAAAGAGAAGACAAGCATTACCAAGTGATATTAATTGAAAAAAAAAATCCCTAATGCTGCGTACACACGACCGGAAATTCTGCCAGCAAAAGTCCGATGCAAGCTTTTGGTCTGAAATTCCGACCGCGCGTATGCTCCGCGCGTATGCTCAGAATCAAGTACGAGACGGAAGCGTTTGGTCTGGTAAAACTAGCAATCCTAATGGAGATAGCACATTCGTCACACTGTAAATTTTTGTATCTTTTAATGCAGCGCATTCTTTTGTTCTTTATAATGCTAGAAGAATGAAGTTGTTTTGCTGCTGATATTCACACAGAGTTCTGACAAACTTATTTCTTTATTATTTCTCATGATCTCCTTAATAATATTTTTAGTTTTTAAAGCCAGAACTCCATAATAATGTTTAGAATTATTTTTTATAGTGATTTTTTTTTTTTTTTTTTATTTAAATCAAGATCTCCTCCTTTTTTTTGGATTATTTTAAAATTATTTTCTAGTGATCTCCATAATTTTTTTTAATTTTTTTGTGTGTCAAGTTACCACAACAACATTATTATCTTGTATTTTTTAACCTCAAGGAGGTTGCTGTTGGTGTCCCTTATTATTAATTATTTGACATTGCATTTTGGAAATGTACCTGCCTAGTCGCAAACAAACTGTCCTTTTTTAATAAAAACACATAGGCAAGTATTTGCTGAAAACAAAATTACCATTTATTCTGGGTCATAACAAAAGAAAGAGGGAAGGAAACGCTGGAGAAACTGCAGAGATTTGCGAAGCCTTTTGACCCCAGGGCAGACATCAACTATTTGAAAAAGAAAATTGGTAGCCTGAAGAGTCCATACAATAGGGAGCACAATCTGGTCCTGGACTCCGAGAGATCAGGAATAGCAGCAGATGACATATATGTCCCCAGGCTGTGGTACTACAACAGCCTGTGTCTTCTGTCAGACCAGACTGAACCCAGGCCATCACTCTCTTGTCTTCCTTCCACGCTTTCCTGCACGCTGTGACTTTGTTCGTGAAGTTGTGGCAGGGGTTGGAGGAGGTGTAGGAGAAGGAGGAGGATGGATGAACTCCGAAAGGTGGGTATTTTCGGTCATTTGGCCACTCAACCCCTTATTTAGGGTCTGTAAAATTATGTTCTTACATAAGAGGCGTTGTCCCTTCTCCATTTCCTGCATTTTAGCTGCTACTATGCAGCCATAACCCTCTTGAACGCTGGGGGGGTCTCTTAGGGTAGCATGAGCATCCCGAATGAGGGCAAGTGCTGCCTCCTCTACGTTCCTCCCCTTCCTGGGCCTTTTGGGTGGAAGGTGGATGGGAGGGACCTGGGATTGGGTCAGTCCACTGGGGCCGGCCACCTCCTGACTGCCACTTCCCCCTGCCACCTTCTGGCTGCCACATTCCAGACCCTCATCCTGGCTGAGGCTTTCCTGTGTATAAAAAAGGGACATAGTTTTAGTTTTTGCTTCATCAATCACACACAATTTTCAGCTCATGACTGTTGCAAATTGAATGTTAATAAATAGAAAAGACTATCCTTCTGAGCCCATCATTTTTCATTCTTGTCCCCATAATTTTTGGCCACTACTGTCTATTGATATGTAAAACATTTTTGTTCAATCATTAATTTCTTATCAATAATAACATCTAGTTAACATCATTAATTTTAGGACAAGAAATATGTAGAAAAATACTATACCTGCCTCAAGCTGGGCTCCTCCACTGCTTCCTGGATGGAAGGCCCAGGTTGGTCCTCGGAAGCCTCAGCTGGGGTGGAAGGGAGTGTGGAAAGTGATGCCCTCACTTCAATCTGGTCTTCCAGAAAATGCATTTTGTTGTAGTACCACAGACTGGGTACATACATGTCCTCTGCTGCTGCTCCTGACCTCTGGGATGCCAGGACCTTATTACGCTCCTTCTTGTATGTGCTCCTCAAGCTACCGATTTTCCTGTCTAAAAAAATCACTGTCTGCGTTGGGGACCTCCGTCTTCACAAATTCCAGCAGTTTCTCCAGCGCTGCCTTCCTAGTTGGTCTGTTATGTTTGACTTGCCACAAACTGGGCAGCTCCCTGTACCTATCTATAAACTGGATCATAAATTCTGGCTTTTTGAACGGATTCATTATTTCTGCAAGACAAAAAACAAGAGAAAAACCCTAATGTCAGGCTAAACTCTCATAATCTTATCACAATATAGGCCTCAATCTAGAAGCAGTATAGGCCACTGTTGCCCCAAGTTAAAATGTTACCTTCATTCTCATGATCGGCACTTCCTCCGCTCACAGATCGTACGTCCGACGCACATGCATTACGCTTTATATACACTGCGCATGCGTGAAACTCCACACGCGTCGCCCGCCCCTGACGTTGTTTCTAGAATATGCACCGCCCCTTCTCTTTCAGCGCAGTGGGAGAGGACATGGCGGAGACACAGCAGGTGCGTAATTCCAGTAACGAGGAGGAAAGCCCAGAGCCTGAAACATCCCAATCACGGAGGAGATTTAAGGCCTCAAATATGGCCAGTGTAGAGATGGTGGACATCTTGAAGAGGGCCGACTATGACGGGAAGTATGGACCTTACCTAAACCCAAATGTGAGAAAGGCCAAGATCATGTCTAAAGTTGTGAGAAGTCTGCACAGGAATTTTGGGGCACGACGATCCAAGGAGAAACTGAGGAAACGCTGGTCAGACCTGAAATTGAGGAATCAGTACAGAAGGATCAAGAAAGTGCTTCTAAAAAGTAAGTAGTTGTTCTGTGTTAATATTATTATTATTATTACTTGCATGCTCCTCCATGTGCTTTTCTTTACTGTTGTACAGTTTAAAATGGCAACTTTCAGGCTCGTGGGCACAGTAATCGGTCGTAGTAAACATCGTTCGCTCGCCCACTAATAATACAATGTTTTTTGCAGATGCAGGTTAACTACATTTGGTCATGCCTATTTGTATTAAAATAAGTTTAGTACATTGTTGTCTAGATGTGTTTGTAACTATAATGAAATGCAAAATGCAAACTTGATTCAGTGTAATGTAAGGAGAGGACACTCAGCAGCTGTTTACACATCTGGACGCTGGAGCACTAGTGTGGGACACCAGAACAAAGTTTTTAAGGTGTTCCACACAGGTGTTCCAGGGGATACTAGGGGTGTCTCCATGTGTGAATATTGTCCAAAAAAGGTAAGTATTCCAGCTTTGGTAAGGGAAAAAATCATGTATTCAGCTTGGAACTCTGCCAAAACAGACAATTGTACCACACTTCCAAGCAATGTTTCATATTCCTATATCTGGCCTCAAACATCTGTGTGTTAAGTATACCTTTCGTTTAATTCTCATAGGGGAGAAAAGACTCAGGACATCTGAGGACACCAGGGACCCCCCACCTACTAAAGAAGGGGAACTCAGCACACAACCAGAGGATGTGGAGGAAGGAGAGGTGGATGAAATAGTGACCACAACAGGTGAGTGTCTGAGACCACAGCTTCAGGTAATAGATGTATGCCTGCCTATTTCTAATAAATGGTGTGTTTTTTGATTTTAGGTGATGTGTATGTTGTGGAAGAAGATTCGCAGTTCACAAGTGAAAGTGTACAAATGCTAATCCAGGACATCATGCATTGTAGTCAGATTTTAGACATCATCAAGCAAAAAACCAATGATGTTGAACAAAAACTGAAGAACATGATTGATGTATTAGGGAGAATCTAAATAACAACCAAAGGACACCATTTTATATTTTTTAGGAGAAATTTCCTGAAGTTTGAATACATTTTAAAAGCCAAATTTTGAAGATGCACACAGTGTGTCAACATGTGCTATCTGCCATCATGGGATATCAATGCACTCGTTTTGTGGGTGCAACCCCTTCCTTGTAACTCAAGTAGGTGAGAGGAAGTGGTTGCACCCCCAAAACACGTCCATTGATCCCCCATGATGGTAGATAGCACATGTTGACATTAGGCATGGGATCAGGAGGGAAATCCCCATTTTGAATCCTAATTTTAGTGCATCTTCAAAATTTGGCTTTTACAGGGGTGACATCAATCTGATGAAGGCAAGATCAACACAGTTTTGACATACTCATGCCTGATATTACCTTCACATTTTGTACATTGAACTTTGTAAGTTCCAGAGTTGTGTATGTTATGGTTTGAAACGTGCCTGTTAAAGCAAAATATAAAACTAAAAATGTCAAACTTAATTAAACAAAGATGTATTTTTGGTGGAAAAATGTTTTACAACGCACATGTGAATGTGCACGGAGTAAAAGTTTTTATACTCAACAATGTGTGGCTTCTTCTTTCAATGCTCAGTACAAGTTTTTGTATTAAGTTGGTGTTTACAGTGACAATGGGGGTTATTTAATTAAGCAAAATCCACTACAAGTGCACTAGGAGAACCTAGGACACAGCTAAAAGAAACACAAGCAGTAAATCAAATTCAAGATGATTTCAGATCAAAATAATTTTTTATTTTATAAAAGAATCAAAAATTTGCTGGCATAGCAATGGCCCCCCTACCCGTAAAATAGTCCAGATACTTTTGACGCACATCACGGGTGCTTTGGGGGGGCAAGCCAGGACGGCCAGCTTCCAGGGCCATCATTGGATTTGAATTGCAGCCTCAGGCCCAACTGAGGCCACATAGTTTGGAGCATTTCTCCTTAAATAATTATGGCGAATACAACACGCTAGCACTATGTGATTGAGTTTATACTCAGCCATATTGATTGCCGTAAGGAATAGGCGGAACCAGCTGGTCATTATACCAAACGCATTCTCCACCACTCTTCTGGCTCTGGCCAGCCAGTAATTAAAAACACTCTTCTCCGGGGTGAGGGTCCTCTGGGGGATCAGATGTTCACCAAATGCTTCATCTGCGACAAACACAAATGGAAGTCCTTCCACGTTCTCTTCCGCAGGTGGCAATCCCAGGCCACCACTCTGGAGACATCCATAGAACTCGGTCTGGGCAAAGACTCCACCATCCAAAATCTGGCCATTCTACCCCACGTCCACATAGAGAAACTCATATGTCGCCGACACCACCGCCCATCAACACTATACTATGAAACCCCTTATAGTTAAAATAGTATGACCCCGAGTGGAGTGGTGGGATGATGTGGACGTGTTTCCCATCGATTGCCCCTCCGCAGTTGGGAAAGTCCCAACGCTCGGCAAACTGGGAAGCCACAGTCTGCCATTCCTGTGGCGTTGAAGGAAACTGTGGAGTCAAACCAGAAAAAATAAAATTACTACTTTTGCACATAACATTGCAAGCAGATTAGACACAAACATTCTTGGCCAACATCAATATAATAGTTATTTTAAGGAGTATTTAAAGACAAAAAGATAAGGTACACTTATCAGATTCCTCACCCCCTCTGATGGCCCATTGTAAAAATGTTAGGGGGGGTTCTAGATGAGTTTGGGACCCCAAAAAAAGCCTCTGGCACTCTGCCTGAATTTAAGGACACAAATAACATTTGGACACATTTTAGGGGGTGTTTAGGGTAAAGCACTACTATGGAGCTCACAAAATACATTGTTAAGTGACTAGGCTAGGTGTATATGGGCCCAGGAGAGCATGCTGGGGAGGTTAGTGAAGGGAAATATGCATTAAGGACGAAAAAGGGGGATTAAAAATTTCCAGTATGCATGAGGACAAAGAGGACATTCACAGCATATTACAATCATGGTAATTATGGAATGATGAAAGAAATACAATACATTAGCAAACATTAAATACATAGAATGTGATGTTAAAGGAGAAAACTTACCCTAATGTAGTCCTTCTGCAGGACCTGTATGATGGCAGCACAGGTCTCTGGAATAGTGATCCCCAGAGCCTGGGGGGAGATGTCTGTTGAGAACTTGAGGTCCTGCAGACTTCTCCCCATTGCCAAGTACCGCAACGTGGCGACTAGCCTCTGCTCGGGAGTGATGGCTTGCCGCATGCAGGTGTCTTGCTGTCTTGCTTCATAATATAAGGGGACAGCAAAGCCAAAAGACAGTGAAAAACGGGGTCCGTCATCTGGAGTAAATTCCTGAAATCATCAGGATTATTCTCCTGGATCTCCCTCAACAAAGGCATATGACAGAATTGGTCATGCTGGAGCAACCAATTCTTGGTCCATGAACACCTCCCCATCCTGTTAATGGACTGGGCTTGGGTCAAAGCAAGAACCCCAACACCAAGCCCCCACAAAGCACGAACTCTATGATGAGTACGTAACCGCAACATGGCTTCAAAACAGTCGGCTGGTCAGAACAAACTAACAGAAAGCACTGAAAATCAGAAAGGCCTGAGAAGAGCGAACTGAAAATCAGAAACGAGTGGACAAGAACACACTGTAAAAAAAAAAGTACTATAATAATAATACGCACTGAAACCCAGATGCAAACTGACTACACTCACTGAAGAACAGATACGAACCCACAAGCACAAACTGAAGAGCAGTTAATGATCTGAAAAGCACGAGGCTGAAAAGCGCGAATCGTCTCTCTCCAAACTTCTACTAACACGAGATAAACACGAGATTAGCAGAAGGGGCCCAAAGGGTGGCGCGCTTCATATGGAACTTCCCTTTTCTAGTGCCGTCGTACGTATTGTACATCACCACATTCTTGACGGTCGAAAGTGCAGAGAACTTTTGTGTGACCGTGTGTATGCAAGACAAGCTTGAGCGGAATTCCGTCGGAAAAACCATCCAAGGTTTTTCTGATGAAAATTCCGATCATGTGTACGCGGCATGAGAGTTAAATGGTTTGCAATTAAAAAGGATCAAAATAACAATCTTTGTAATTCTAATTTGTTCCAGATCCAGAAAGAAAGAGAAGCCAAATATGAAAAACTAGAGGTATTATTTATTATAACGAATATGTAATTATGTGTTGTCTTCTTCTACTGTTATATTTCCTAATTAGGGCATGAATGTACACATGTATACTACACCAGAGAAGTCCTTCTCAACCTTTTTTTTCAATGCAGAAACCCTTGAAATAAGTGCAAACAGTAGGAAGAATGTTCCTTACATTGGTGATCAGTGAGAAGAATGTTCCTTACATTGGTGATCAGTGAGAAGAATGTCCCTTACATTGGTGATCAGTAGGAAGAATGTTCCTTACATTGGTGATCAGTGAGAAGAATGTTCCTTACATTGGTGATCAGTGAGAAGAATGTCCCTTACATTGGTGATCAGTGGGAAGAATGTTCCTTACATTGGTGATCAGTGAGAAGAATGTTCCTTACATTGGTGATCAGTGAGAAGAATGTCCCTTACATTGGTGATCAGTGAGAAGAATGTTCCTTACATTGATAATCAGTGGGAAGAATGTCCCTTACATTGGTGATCAGTGGGAAGAATGTCCCTTACATTTGTGGGAGAAGAATGTTCCTTACATTGGTGATCAGTGGGAAGAATGCTCCTTACATTGGTGATCAGTGGGAAGAATGCTCCTTACATTGGTGATCAGTGAGAAGAATGTCCCTTACATTGGTGATCAGTGGGAAGAATGTTCCTTACATTGGTGATCAGTGAGAAGAATGTTCCTTACATTGGTGATCAGTGGGAAGAATGTTCCTTACATTGGTGATCAGTGGGAAGAATGTTCCTTACATTGGTGATCAGTGAGAAGAATGTTCCTTACATTGGTGATCAGTGAGAAGAATGTTCCTTACATTGGTGATCAGTAGGAAGAATGTTCCTTACAATGGTGATCAGTGAGAAGAATGTTCCTTACATTGGTGATCAGTGAGAACAATGTCTCTTACATTGGTGATCAGTGAGAAGAATGTTCCTTACATTGATAATCAGTGGGAAGAATGTCCCTTACATTGGTGATCAGTGGGAAGAATGTCCCTTACATTGGTGGGAGAAGAATGTTCCTTATATTGGTGATCAGTGGGAAGAATGCTCCTTACATCGGTGATCAGTGAGAAGAATGTTCCTTGCATTGGTGATCAGTGGGAAGAATGTTCCTTACATTGGTGATCAGTGGGAAGAATGCTCCTTACATTGGTGATCAGTGGGAAGAATGTTCCTTACATTGGTGATCAGTGAGAAGAATGTTCCTTACATTGGTGATCAGTGAGAAGAATGTCTCTTACATTGGTGATCAGTGAGAAGAATGTTCCTTACATTGATAATCAGTGGGAAGAATGTCCCTTACATTGGTGATCAGTGGGAAGAATGTCCCTTACATTGGTGGGAGAAGAATGTTCCTTATATTGGTGATCAGTGGGAAGAATGCTCCTTACATCGGTGATCAGTGAGAAGAATGTTCCTTGCATTGGTGATCAGTGGGAAGAATGTTCCTTACATTGGTGATCAGTGGGAAGAATGCTCCTTACATTGGTGATCAGTGGGAAGAATGCTCCTTACATTGGTGATCAGTGAGAAGAATGTCCCTTACATTGGTGATCAGTGGGAAGAATGTTCCTTACATTGGTGATCAGTGAGAAGAATGTTCCTTACATTGGTGATCAGTGGGAAGAATGTTCCTTACATTGGTGATCAGTGAGAAGAATGTTCCTTACATTGGTGATCAGTGAGAAGAATGTCCCTTACATTGGTGATCAGTGAGAAGAATGTTCCTTACATTGATAATCAGTGGGAAGAATGTCCCTTACATTGGTGATCAGTGGGAAGAATGTCCCTTACATTGGTGGGAGAAGAATGTCCCTTACATTGGTGATCAGTGGGAAGAATGTTCCTTACATTGGTGATCAGTGAAAAGAATGTTCCTTACATTGGTGATCAGTGGGAAGAATGTTCCTTACATTGGTGATCAGTGAGAAGAATGTTCCTTACATTGGTGATCAGTGGGAAGAATGTTCCTTACATTGGTGATCAGTGAGAAGAATGTTCCTTACATTGGTGATCAGTGAGAAGAATGTTCCTTACATTGGTGATCAGTGAGAACAATGTTCCTTACATTGGTGATCAGTGAGAACAATGTTCCTTACATTGGTGATCAGTGAGAAGAATGTTCCTTACCTTGGTGATCAGTGAGAAGAATGTCCCTTACATTGGTGATCACTGAGAAGAATGTTCCTTACATTGGTGATCAGTGGGAAGAATGTCCCTTACATTGGTTATCAGTAGGAAGAATGTTCCTTGCATTGGTGATCAGTGGGAAGAATGCTCCTTACATTGGTGATCAGTGGGAAGAATGCTCCTTACATTGGTGATCAGTGAGAAGAATGTCCCTTACATTGGTGATCAGTGGGAAGAATGTTCCTTACACTGGTGATCAGTGAGAAGAATGTTCCTTACATTGGTGATCAGTGGGAAGAATGTTCCTTACATTGGTGATCAGTGAGAAGAATGTTCCTTACATTGGTGATCAGTGAGAAGAATGTCCCTTACATTGTTGATCAGTGAGAAGAATGTTCCTTACATTGGTGATCAGTGAGAAGAATGTTCCTTACGTTGGTGATCAGTGAGAAGAATGTCCCTTACATTGGTGATCAGTGAGAACAATGTTCCTTAAATTGGTGATCAGTGAGAACAATGTTCCTTACATTGGTGATCAGTGAGAAGAATGTTCCTTACATTGGTGATCAGTGAGAAGATTGCTCCTTACATTGGTTATCAGTAGGAAGAATGTTCCTTACATTGGTGATCAGTGAGAAGAATGTTCCTTACATTGGTGATCAGTGAGAAGAATGTCCCTTACATTGGTGATCAGTAGGAAGAATGTTCCTTACATTGGTGATCAGTGAGAAGAATGTTCCTTACATTGGTGATCAGTGAGAAGAATGTTTCTTACATTGGTGATCAGTAGGAAGAATGTTCCTTACATTGGTGATCAGTGAGAAGAATGTTCCTTACATTGGTGATCAGTGAGAAGAATGTTCCTTACATTGGTGATCAGTGGGAAGAATGTTCCTTACATTGGTTATCAGTAGGAAGAATGTTCCTTACATTGGTGATCAGTGAGAAGAATGTTCCTTACATTGGTGATCAGTAGGAAGAATGTTCCTTACATTGGTGATCAGTGAGAAGAATGTTCCTTACATTGGTGATCAGTGAGAAGAATGTCTCTTACATTGGTGATCAGTGAGAAGAATGTTCCTTACATTGATAATCAGTGGGAAGAATGTCCCTTACATTGGTGATCAGTGGGAAGAATGTCCCTTACATTGGTGGGAGAAGAATGTTCCTTATATTGGTGATCAGTGGGAAGAATGCTCCTTACATCGGTGATCAGTGAGAAGAATGTTCCTTGCATTGGTGATCAGTGGGAAGAATGTTCCTTACATTGGTGATCAGTGGGAAGAATGCTCCTTACATTGGTGATCAGTGGGAAGAATGCTCCTTACATTGGTGATCAGTGAGAAGAATGTCCCTTACATTGGTGATCAGTGGGAAGAATGTTCCTTACATTGGTGGTCAGTGGGAAGAATGTTCCTTACATTGGTGATCAGTGAGAAGAATGTTCCTTACATTGGTGATCAGTGGGAAGAATGTTCCTTACATTGGTGATCAGTGAGAAGAATGTTCCTTACATTGGTGATCAGTGAGAAGAATGTCCCTTACATTGTTGATCAGTGAGAAGAATGTTCCTTACATTGGTGATCAGTGAGAAGAATGTTCCTTACATTGGTGATCAGTGAGAAGAATGTCCCTTACATTGGTGATCAGTAGGGATGAGCTTCGTGTTCGAGTCGAACCCATGTTCGACTCGAACATCGGCTGTTCGATCGTTCGCCGAATTGCGAATGTTATGGGCCGTTCGCGCTAAATTCGTGTGGCGCGTCACGGCCCATAATTCACTGCGGCATCGCAGTGCATTGCTGGCTGATGATTGGCCAAGCATGCACTATGACCCGCATGCTTGGCCAATCACAGCGCCGTCAGTAGAGAGAGCTGTAATTGGCCAAAGCCAGGGTGGCTTTGGCCAATTATGGCTCAGGGGATTTAGTACACACCCCACACTATATAAGGCCGCCTGCACGGCGGCCCTGTGTAGTGTGTGTTCCGGTGTGCTGAGAGACAGAGAGAGAGAGAGACAGTGTCATTTGATTTGAGTTAGATAGATTAGGCAGAACAGTCAGTCAGTTAGCTGCACTTACAGTGTATTGTGTATATATATGCATCCCAGGTGTTGCATATATATATATACACTGTATTCAGTTTAGCTAGATCCGTTCCTGTTATCTTCTATCTAGACTATTTACATTTAATGCAGTGCGTCCTGCTCACAGTGTTCAGCTAGATCCGTTCCTGCTATTTACATTTAGTGCAGTGCGTCCTGCTCACAGTGTTCAGCTAGATCCGTTCCTGTTATCTTCTAGACTATTTACATTTAGTGCAGTGCGTCCTGCTCACAGTGTTCAGCTAGATCCGTTCCTGCAATTTACATTTAGTGCAGTGCGTCCTGCTCACAGTGTTCAGCTAGATCCGTTCCTGCTATTTACATTTAGTGCAGTGCGTCCTGCTCACAGTGTTCAGCTAGATCCGTTCCTGCTATTTACATTTAGTGCAGTGCGTCCTGCTCACAGTGTTCAGCTAGATCCGTTCCTGCTATTTACATTTAGTGCAGTGCGTCCTGCTCACAGTGTTCAGCTAGATCCGTTCCTGTTATCTTCTAGACTATTTACATTTAGTGCAGTGCGTCCTGCTCACAGTGTTCAGCTAGATCCGTTCCTGCAATTTACATTTAGTGCAGTGCGTCCTGCTCACAGTGTTCAGCTAGATCCGTTCCTGCTATTTACATTTAGTGCAGTGCGTCCTGCTCACAGTGTTCAGCTAGATCCGTTCCTGCTATTTACATTTAGTGCAGTGCGTCCTGCTCACAGTGTTCAGCTAGATCCGTTCCTGCTATTTACATTTAGTGCAGTGCGTCCTGCTCACAGTGTTCAGCTAGATCCGTTCCTGCTATTTACATTTAGTGCAGTGCGTCCTGCTCACAGTGTTCAGCTAGATCCGTTCCTGTTAAATTCCTACTGACCGGCAGGCTTGTCTGGTTACAGTATATAAAGCTACCTGAAGAAAATTACAGGTGTTCTATTTGATCCTATTAGTACCACGGTCAGGCAGCTAGACTATTTACATTTAGTACAGTGCGTCCTGCTCACAGTGTTCAGCTAGATCCGTTCCTGTTATCTTCCTACTGACAGGCAGGCTTGTCTGGTTACAGTATATAAAGCTACCTGAAGAAAATTACAGGTGTTCTATTTGATCCTATTAGTACCACGGTCAGGCAGCTAGACTATTTACATTTAGTACAGTGCGTCCTGCTCACAGTGTACAGCTAGATCCGTTCCTGTTATCTTCCTAAAGACAGGCAGGCTTGTCTGGTTACAGTATATAAAGCTACCTGAAGAAAATTACAGGTGTTCTATTTGATCCTATTAGTACCACGGTCAGGCAGCTAGACTATTTACATTTAGTACAGTGCGTCCTGCTCACAGTGTTCAGCTAGATCCGTTCCTGTTATCTTCCTACTGACAGGCAGGCTTGTCTGGTTACAGTATATAAAGCTACTTGAAGAAAATTACAGGTGTTCTATCCCAGCTTAGTGCAGCTACAGGCCATTAGTATGTCTGGAAGGCCAAGAAGGAGAGGCAGACAGTCACAAGCCAATAAGAGAGGGCAAGCAGGCTCTGTGTCTAGTGCTGGTCGTGGAGACGGTGCATCCTCATCAGCAGGTGGCCATGGGACACGCTTGGCCTTTTTTTCGGCAGCTGGCCATGTTGAGCCGCAACATGCGGAAGACTTGGTCGAGTGGATGACCAAGCCGTCCTCATCCTCCTCATCCTCTCTCACCCATGCCCAGGGTGCTTTGTCTGGCAAAGCAGCGGCCTCTTCCCTCAGCTCAATGTCATCAGTGACTCCTTCCCTAGCTCCACCATGTCCTCATGAGGATTCCCTCGAACTGTTTGACCACAGTGTTGGGTACATGCTCCAGGAGGATGCCCAGCGTTTGGAAGGCTCTGATGACGATACTGAGCTCGATGAAGGCAGTAACATGAGCGCGGACAGAGGGGGTGCCCAAGAAGGACAGCAATCTGGCAGTCATGCTCCCCCTGCTGCAGCATACTGCCAGGTTTGCTCCAGTGATGAGGAGGGAGGGGATGATGAGGTCACTGACTCAACGTGGGTGCCTGATAGGAGAGAGGAGGAGGAGGAGGAGGCGGCAGCACATCACCAACGAGGCAGGATGCCCTCCAGGGGCCAGCCTAAGGGCAGCACATTGACTGCATCACACCCCAAAGCTCCACATGTGCAGGGCGCTGCAGTCTCTGCGCGTTATTCAAAAAGTTCTTTGGTGTGGGCCTTTTTTGAGACGAGTGCATCAGATCGCACCGCTGCTATTTGCAACATATGTCTCAAGCGTATCTCGCGTGGCCAAAATATCTCCCGCTTGGGTACCACATGCTTGACCAGACATATGTTGACCTGCCATGCAGTTCGTTGGCAAGCGTATCTAAAAGACCCACACCAAAGAACAAAGAGGATCTCTCCTTGCTCCTCATCAGCTGAGATTTCCAACCCCACTAGACCTTCAGTCCTCTCTGAGACCTGCAGTGAGAGGAATGAAGGTGTAGAATTAGGTGTGTCACAGCCAAGTACTTGTGGGCAATCTGCTTTTGGTACACCGACGTCAGATTGTACCAGGCAAATTTCCCTGCCCCAGCTGCTGCACCGCCGAAAGAAGTTTGCTCCCAGCCATCCACATGCCCAGCGGTTGAATGCTAGCTTGGCAAAATTGCTAGCACTTCAACTGCTGCCTTTTCAGTTGGTAGACTCTGCCCCCTTCCGTGAGTTTGTGGAATGTGCGGTTCCTCAGTGGCAGGTACCCAAACGCCACTTTTTCTCACGGAAGGCGATTCCGGCTCTCTACCGGCATGTGGAAGGCAATGTCCATGCCTCGCTGGACAGGGCGGTCAGCGGTAAGGTGCATATTACCGCTGACTCATGGTCCAGCAGGCATGGACAGGGACGTTACCTAAGTTTCACGGCGCATTGGGTGACTCTGCTGGCAGCTGGGAAGGATGCAGGACAAGGTGCAGTAGTGTTGGAGGTTGTTCCGCCACCACGCCTCCAAAATGCTGATTGTGACACACCTCTCTCCTCCACCCCCTCCTCTTCTTCTTCCTCCATGGCCTCTTCCTCGGAACCAGCGGTGCTCCGTAGGCGTTCAAGGGGCTACGCAAGTACGCAGGCCAAAAGATGCCATGCGGTGCTTGAGCTGGTGTGCTTGGGGGACAGGAGCCACACTGGGGCAGAGGTTCTGTCAGCTCTGCAGGGGCAGGTTCAGAGGTGGTTGACGCCACGCCAACTTAAGGCAGGAATGGTGGTTTGCGACAATGGCACCAACCTCCTCTCTGCCCTCCGACAGGGACAAATGACCCATGTGCCCTGTTTGGCTCACGTCCTTAACTTGGTGGTGCAGCGGTTCTTGGGCAGGTACCCGGGCTTACAGGATGTCCTGAGGCAGGCCAGGAAAGTCTGTGTGCATTTCCGCCGGTCATATAATGCCAGTGCTCGGCTGACGGACCTCCAAAAGGAGTTTAACCTGCCCAAGAACCGCCTAATCTGTGACATGCCCACCAGGTGGAACTCAACGTTGGCCATGCTGCAGCGGCTGCACACGCAGCAGAGGGCCATCAATGAGTACCTGTGCGACTATGGCACCAGGACAGGGTCAGGGGAGCTTGGTTTTTTTTCCCCACGCCAGTGGGCCATGATCAGGGATGCATGCACTGTCCTGTCACCATTCGAGGAGGCCACGAGGATGGTGAGCAGTGACAGTGCATGCATCAGTGACACTGTCCCCCTTGTCCACCTGTTGGAGCACACGCTGCGTGGAATAATGGACAGGGCACTTGAGGCAGAACAGAGGCAGGAAGAGGAGGACTTCCTTAGCTCTCAAGGCCCCCTTTATCCAGACAGTGTTCCTGCGTGCCCGCCGATCACACAGGAAGAGGACGAGGAGGAAGAGGAGGAGGAGGAAGATTGTGTCAGTATGGAGGTGGAGCCTGGCACTCAGCATCAGCAGCAGTCTTTAAGGGATCAGTCCCAAGAAACACATGGACTTGTACGTGGCTGGGAGGAGGTGGCTGCGGACCATGTCGTTCTTAGTGACCCAGAGGACTCCGGACCGAATGCCTCAGCAAACCTACGCTGCATGGCCTCCCTGATCCTGCAAAGCCTGCGTAAGGATCCTCGTATTCGTGGTATCAAGGAGAAGGACCAATACTGGCTGGCAACCCTCCTTGATCCACGTTACAAGGGTAAGGTTGCGGACCTTATCTTGCCATCGCAGAGGGAGCAGAGGATGAAACATCTTCGGGAGGCCTTGCAGAAAGGTCTGTGCAACGCGTTCCCAGAGACTGGGAGGTTACAAACTCCTGTTTCTGGACAACGTGTTGCTGAGGCTTCGGTCAGTCAAAGAAGGAGCGGTGGAGAAGGTGGCCGTCTGACCGATGCGTTCAGACAATTTTTTGGTCCGCAGCCCCAAGGTATGATCGGTTCCAGCAACCATCGCCAGCGTCTGTTTTACATGGTGCAGGAATACCTAGGGGCAAGATCAGACTTGGACACCTTTCCCACCGAAAATCCTCTGGGTTACTGGGTCTTGAGGATGGATCACTGGCCAGAGCTTGCACAGTATGCAATTGAGCTACTGGCCTGTCCTGCATCCAGCGTTCTTTCGGAACGCACATTCAGTGCTGCTGGAGGCGTGGTAACCGATCACAGGGTGCGTCTGTCCACCGACTCGGTCGATCGGCTGACCTTCATAAAAATGAATGAGTCTTGGATCACCACCAGCTACCAAGCACCTGATGCTGATGTAACCGAATAATTTTTTTTGAAATCTCAGATCCCTTCAAAGACTGCCTATGCTGATGCTGAGTGACTATCCCTGAGTAATTATCCTCTTCCTCCTCAATCATCACGCTGATAGCTTGTAAGAACATTTTTGGTTCTGGGCGCCACCACCAGTGCCTAAGGCACAATTTTTCAGCCCCTGTTTAACAGGGGCGTGTAATTACAATTTTTGATGTAATACTTTGCAGCAGGGCTCGTTCCTGCATTCCAACTAGAGTGTCTGTGAGGGGTTGCAGTGTTGTGGCACCAGCACCAGTGCCTAGGGCCCAATTTTTCTGCCCCTGTCTAACAGGGGCGTGTAATTACAATTTTTGATGCAATACTTTGCAGCAGGGCTCGTTCCTGCGTTCCAACTAGTGTCTGTGAGGGGTTGCAGTGTTGTGGCACCAGCACCAGTGCCTAAGGCCCAATTTTTCTGCCCCTGTCTAACAGGGGCGTGTAATTACAATTTTTGAAGCAATAATTTGCAGCAGGGCTCGTTCCTGCGTTCCAACTAGAGTGTCTGTGAGGGGTTGCAGTGTTGTGGCACCAGCACCAGTGCCTAAGGCCTAATTTTTCAGCTCCTGTTCAACAGGGGCATGTAATTACAATTCTTGATCTAATATTTCACAGCAGGGCCCTGTGAGGGCTTACAGTGTTGTGGCCACAGCAACACCTAAGGCCCAAATTTCTGCTGAGTATATAGGGCAGGACCCTACTTTCAAACATCTAACTTACAAACGACTCCTACTTGCAAACGGAAGGAGACAACAGGAAGTGAGATGAAATCTACCCCTAGGAAGGGAAATTCTCTCCTGTAAGAGTTAATATGGGAAAACAATTTCTCCTTTCCACTGATGCTTTCCAATCCTTGTTCCACAAAAAAACCCAAATTTTCAAAAAACATTTTTCATTGGGACAAAAAAGTGAGGTGAAATCTTCTGAAGAGGAGGAAAGACAGCAAAACAAATGTCACAGGGGTGATAACCCTTCCCTATGTTTTCCAAAAAGCTTAGAAAAGATTTTTTGGCTGGAGCTAAACACGTTAAAAATGTTCAAAATTACAAACAGATTCTACTTAACAACAAACCTACAGTCCCTGTCTTGTTTGCACTGCCTGTATACTGCTGTTCAGAGTATATAGGGCCTGGTGGCCCCACACCTTTCCTTATTTTAATTTGGGTGCGGGGTTCCCCTTAATATCCATACAAGACCCAAAGGGCCTGGTAATGGACTGGGGGGTACCCATGCCGTTTGTCTCACTGATTTTCATCCATATTGCCATGACCCGACATGACATTAAACCCGCAAGCAGTTTTAAATGAGATTTTTTCCTTTAAAAATGACATTTGGTGCAGGGACTGTTCTAAACATGGGAAACACGCGTCACTTTACAGGCATACTATAGACACCCCCCAGGTACGATATTTAAAGGAATATTTCACTTTTTTTTTTTTTACTTTAAGCATCATTAAAATCACTGCTCCCGAAAAAACGGCCGTTTTTAAAAGTTTTTTTTGCATTGATACATGTCCCCTGGGGTAGGACCCGGGTCCCCAAACCCTTTTTAGGACAATACCATGCAAATTAGCCTTTAAAATGAGCACTTTTGATTTCGAACGTTCGAGTCCCATAGACGTCAATGGGGTTCTAACGTTCGTGCGAACTTTCGGTCCGTTCGCGGGTTCTGGTGCGAACCGAACCGGGGGGTGTTCGGCTCATCCCTAGTGATCAGTGAGAACAATGTTCCTTACATTGGTGATCAGTGAGAACAATGTTCCTTACATTGGTGATCAGTGAGAACAATGTTCCTTACATTGGTGATCAGTGAGAAGATTGCTCCTTACATTGGTTATCAGTAGGAAGAATGTTCCTTACATTGGTGATCAGTGAGAAGAATGTTCCTTACATTGGTGATCAGTGAGAAGAATGTCCCTTACATTGGTGATCAGTAGGAAGAATGTTCCTTACATTGGTGATCAGTGAGAAGAATGTTCCTTACATTGGTGATCAGTGAGAAGAATGTCCCTTACATTGGTGATCAGTGAGAAGAATGTTCCTTACATTGATAATCAGTGGTAAGAATGTCCCTTACATTGGTGATCAGTGGGAAGAATGTCCCTTACATTGGTGGGAGAAGAATGTTCCTTATATTGGTGATCAGTGAGAAGAATGCTCCTTACATCGGTGATCAGTGAGAAGAATGCTCCTTGCATTGGTGATCAGTGGGAAGAATGTTCCTTGCATTGGTGATCAGTGGGAAGAATGTTCCTTGCATTGGTGATCAGTGGGAAGAATGTTCCTTACATTGATAATCAGTGGGAAGAATGTCCCTTACATTGGTGATCAGTGGGAAGAATGTCCCTTACATTGGTGGGAGAAGAATGTTCCTTACATTGGTGATCAGTGGGAAGAATGCTCCTTACATTGGTGATCAGTGGGAAGAATGCTCCTTACATTGGTGATCAGTGAGAAGAATGTCCCTTACATTGGTGATCAGTGGGAAGAATGTTCCTTACATTGGTGATCAGTGAGAAGAATGTTCCTTACATTGGTGATCAGTGGGAAGAATGTTCCTTACATTGGTGATCAGTGAGAAGAATGTTCCTTACATTGGTGATCAGTGGGAAGAATGTTCCTTACATTGGTGATCAGTGAGAAGAATGTTCCTTACATTAGTGATCAGTGAGAAGAATGTCCCTTACATTGTTGATCAGTGAGAAGAATGTTCCTTACATTGGTGATCAGTGAGAAGAATGTTCCTTACATTGGTGATCAGTGAGAAGAATGTCCCTTACATTGGTGATCAGTGAGAACAATGTTCCTTACATTGGTGATCAGTGAGAACAATGTTCCTTACATTGGTGATCAGTGAGAAGAATGTTCCTTACCTTGGTGATCAGTGAGAAGAATGTCCCTTACATTGGTGATCACTGAGAAGAATGTTCCTTACATTGGTGATCAGTGGGAAGAATGTCCCTTACATTGGTTATCAGTAGGAAGAATGTTCCTTACATTGGTGATCAGTGAGAAGAATGTTCCTTATATTGGTGATCAGTGAGAAGAATGTTCCTTGCATTGGTGATCAGTGGGAAGAATGTTCCTTACATTGGTGATCAGTGGGAAGAATGCTCCTTACATTGGTGATCAGTGGGAAGAATGCTCCTTACATTGGTGATCAGTGAGAAGAATGTCCCTTACATTGGTGATCAGTGGGAAGAATGTCCCTTACATTGGTGGGAGAAGAATGTTCCTTATATTGGTGATCAGTGGGAAGAATGCTCCTTACATCGGTGATCAGTGAGAAGAATGTTCCTTGCATTGGTGATCAGTGGGAAGAATGTTCCTTACATTGGTGATCAGTGGGAAGAATGCTCCTTACATTGGTGATCAGTGGGAAGAATGACCCTTACATTGGTGATCAGTGAGAAGAATGTCCCTTACATTGGTGATCAGTGGGAAGAATGTTCCTTACACTGGTGATCAGTGAGAAGAATGTCCCTTACATTGGTGATCAGTGAGAACAATGTTCCTTAAATTGGTGATCAGTGAGAACAATGTTCCTTACATTGGTGATCAGTGAGAAGAATGTTCCTTACATTGGTGATCAGTGAGAAGATTGCTCCTTACATTGGTTATCAGTAGGAAGAATGTTCCTTACATTGGTGATCAGTGAGAAGAATGTTCCTTACATTGGTGATCAGTGAGAAGAATGTCCCTTACATTGGTGATCAGTAGGAAGAATGTTCCTTACATTGGTGATCAGTGAGAAGAATGTTCCTTACATTGGTGATCAGTGAGAAGAATGTTCCTTACATTGGTGATCAGTAGGAAGAATGTTCCTTACATTGGTGATCAGTGAGAAGAATGTTCCTTACATTGGTGATCAGTGGGAAGAATGTTCCTTACATTGGTGATCAGTGGGAAGAATGTTCCTTACATTGGTGATCAGTGAGAAGAATGTTCCTTACATTGGTGATCAGTGGGAAGAATGTCCCTTACATTGGTTATCAGTAGGAAGAATGTTCCTTACATTGGTGATCAGTGAGAAGAATGTTCCTTACATTGGTGATCAGTAGGAAGATTGTTCCTTACATTGGTGATCAGTGAGAAGAATGTTCCTTACATTGGTGATCAGTGAGAAGAATGTCTCTTACATTGGTGATCAGTGAGAAGAATGTTCCTTACATTGATAATCAGTGGGAAGAATGTCCCTTACATTGGTGATCAGTGGGAAGAATGTCCCTTACATTGGTGGGAGAAGAATGTTCCTTATATTGGTGATCAGTAGGAAGAATGTTCCTTACATCGGTGATCAGTGAGAAGAATGTTCCTTGCATTGGTGATCAGTGGGAAGAATGTTCCTTACATTGGTGATCAGTGGGAAGAATGCTCCTTACATTGGTGATCAGTGGGAAGAATGCTCCTTACATTGGTGATCAGTGAGAAGAATGTCCCTTACATTGGTGATCAGTGGGAAGAATGTTCCTTACATTGGTGATCAGTGAGAAGAATGTTCCTTACATTGGTGATCAGTGGGAAGAATGTTCCTTACATTGGTGATCAGTGAGAAGAATGTTCCTTACATTGGTGATCAATGAGAAGAATGTTCCTTACATTGGTGATCAGTGAGAAGAATGTCCCTTACATTGGTGATCAGTGAGAACAATGTTCCTTAAATTGGTGATCAGTGAGAACAATGTTCCTTACATTGGTGATCAGTGAGAAGAATGTTCCTTACATTGGTGATCAGTGAGAAGATTGCTCCTTACATTGGTTATCAGTAGGAAGAATGTTCCTTACATTGGTGATCAGTGAGAAGAATGTTCCTTACATTGGTGATCAGTGAGAAGAATGTCCCTTACATTGGTGATCAGTAGGAAGAATGTTCCTTACATTGGTGATCAGTGAGAAGAATGTTCCTTACATTGGTGATCAGTGGTAAGAATGTCCCTTACATTGGTGATCAGTGGGAAGAATGTCCCTTACATTTGTGGGAGAAGAATGTTCCTTATATTGGTGATCAGTGAGAAGAATGCTCCTTACATTGGTGATCAGTGGGAAGAATGTTCCTTACATTGGTGATCAGTGGGAAGAATGTTCCTTACATTGGTGATCAGTGGGAAGAATGCTCCTTACATTGGTGATCAGTGGGAAGAATGCTCCTTACATTGGTGATCAGTGAGAAGAATGTCCCTTACATTGGTGATCAGTGGGAAGAATGTTCCTTACATTGGTGATCAGTGAGAAGAATGTTCCTTACATTGGTGATCAGTGAGAAGATTGCTCCATACATTGGTGATCACTGAGAAGAATGTTCCTTACATTGGTGATCACTGAGAAGAATGCTCCTTACATTGGTGATCAGTGAGAAGAATGTCCCTTACATTGGTGATCAGTGGGAAGAATGTCCCTTACATTGGTGATCAGTGGGAAGAATGTTCCTTACATTGGTGATCAGTGAGAAGAATGTTCCTTACATTGGTGATCAGTGGGAAGAATGTCCCTTACATTGGTGATCAGTGGGAAGAATGTTCCTTACATTGGTGATCAGTGAGAAGAATGTTCCTTACATTGGTGATCAGTGAGAAGAATGTTCCTTACATTGGTGATCAGTGAGAAGAATGTTCCTTACATTGGTGATCAGTGAGAAGAATGTTCCCTACATTGGTCATCAGTGGGAAGAATGTCCCTTACATTGGTGATCAGTGGGAAGAATGTCCCTTACATTGGTCATCAGTAGGGATGAGCCGAATACCCCCCGGTTTGGTTCGCAGCAGAACTTGCAGCAGAAAAGGCAAAAAATTTGTTTGAACACGCGAACACCGTTAAAGTCTATGGGACACGAACATGAATAATCAAAAGTGCTGATTTTAAAGGCACCCCCCCTCCTGAACCGTACCAGGCCACACGCCCTCAACATTGGGAGGGTGCTTTGAGATAAGCCCCCAAAGCACCTTGTCCCCATGTTGATGGGGAGAAGGGCCTCATCCCCACAACCCTTGGCCGGTGGTTGTGGGGGTCTGCAGGCGGGGGGCTTATCGGAATCTGGAAGCCCCCTTTAACAAGGGGACCCCCATATCCTGCCCCCCTGTGTGAATTGGTAATGGGGTACAAATGTAACCCTACCATTTCACAAAAAAGTATCAAAAAGGTTAAAAAACATGAGACGGTTTTTGACAAGTCCTTTATTAATTTCTTCTTCTTTCATCTTCTTTCTTCTGGTCTTTCTTCAGTGTTCTTCTTCTTCCTCCATCTTCTTCTTCTTCTTCATCTTCTTCTTCCTCCGCTCTTCTCATCCCGCATCTTCCTCTCTTGCGGAGAAGATGCCTGGAGGAAGATGCGGGACGAGAAGAGCGGAGGAAGAAGAAGAAGAAGAAGAAGATGGAGGAAGAAGAAGAACACTGAAGAAAGACCAGAAGAAAGAAGATGAAACAAGAAATGAATAAAGGACTTGTCAAAAAACGTCTCTTGTGTTTTTTAACCTTTTTGACACTTTTTTGTGAAATGGTAGGGGTACATTTGTACCCCATTATCAATTCACATGGGGGGTTGGGATCTGGGGGTCCTCTTGTTAAAGAGGGCTTCCAGATTCCGATAAGCCCCCTGCCCGCAGACCCCCACAACCACCGGCCAAGGGTTGTGGGGATGAGGCCCTTCTCCCCATCAACATGGGGACAAGGTACTTTGGGGGGCTACCCCAAAGCACCCTCCCAATGTTGAGGGCATGTGGCCTGGTACAGTTCAGGAGGGGGGGCGCTCTCTCGTCCCCCCCTCTTTTCCTGCAGCCTGCCAGGTTGCGTGCTTGGATTAGGGTCTGGTATGGATTTTTGGGGGGACCCCCACGCCATTTTTTTTAATTTTAGCGTGGGGTTCCCCTTAAAATCCATGCCAGACCTGAAGGGTTTGGTATGGATTTTGAGGGGGACCCCCACGCCATTTTTTTTTAAATCTTGGCACAGGGTTCCCCTTATTATCCATACCAGACCTGAAGGGCCTGGTATGGAATTTAGGGGGACCTCCACACCATTTTTTTTTTAAATTTTTCTCTGTGGGGAAATCCCATGACGTTTTTATCAATGAACTTTTATGTGTATTGTCGGACCGACAATTCATTAATAGCCACGAGTACTTTTAAATGCCTTTGAAATGTCATTTTGCTGTCAGACTGTTCTAAACACGGGAAACATGCGCCCCTTTACAGGCATACTATAGACACCCCCCAGGTACGAAATTTAAAGGAATATTAAACTTTTATTGTCTCACTTTAAGCATTATTAAAATCACTGCTCCTGAAAAAACGTCCGTTTTTAAAACTTTTTTTGCATTGATCCATGTCCCCTGAGGCAGGACCCGGGTCCCCAAACACTTTTTATGACAATACCATGCATATAAGCCTTTAAAATTAGCACTTTTGATTTCTCCCATAGGCTTTTAAAGGGTGTTCCGCGGATTTCAAATTTGCCGCAAACACCCCAAATTGTTCGCTGTTAGGCGAACTGGCGAACAGCCAATGTTCGAGTCGAACTCATGTTCGACCTGAAAATAAAGCCCATCCCTAGTCATCACTGAGGATAATGTCCCTTACATTGGTGATCAGTGAGAAGAATGTTCCTTACATTGGTGATCAGTGGGAAGAATGTCCCTTACATTGATGATCAGTAGGGATGAGCCGAACACCCCCTGGTTCGGTTTGCGGCAGAACATGACCAAAAAATTTGTGCGAACACACGAACCCCGTTAAAGTCTATGGGACTCGAACGTTAAAAATCAAAGGTGCTAATTTTAAAGGCTTATATGCAAGTTATTGTACTAAAGAAAGTGTTTGGGGACCTGGGTCCTGCCCCAGGGGACATGTATCAATGCAAAAAAAAGTTTTAAAAACGGCAGTTTTTTCGGGAGCAGTGATTTTAATAATGCTTAAAGTGAAACAATAAAAGTGTAATAAAGTGGTACATTTTTCCCGTGTTTAGAACAGTCTGAGAGCAAAATGACATTTCTAAAGGAAAAAAAGTCATTTAAAACTGCTTGCGGCTGTAATGTAATGTTGCCCTCCCCAGCCCATTACCAGGCTCTTTGGGTCCTGTATAGATATTAAGGGGAACCCCGCACCCAAATAAAAAAAAAAGGCGTGGGGCCCCCAGGCCTTATATACTCTGAACAGCAGTATACAGACGGTCCCCGGGTTACAAACAAGTTAGGGACTGTAGGTTTGTTCTTAAGTTGAATCTGTTTGTAATTTGGAACAGGTACATTTTGTAAGTGTAGCTCCAGCCAAAAAATCTATTTTTAAGCTTTTTGGATAACATAGGGAAGGGTTATCACCCCTGTAACATTTGTTTTGCTGTCTGTGCCCTTGTTCAGAAGATTTCACCTCACTTTCTATCCCAATGACAATTGGATTTTGAAAATGTTGGGTTGTTGTAGAAACAAGGATTGGTGATAAAGTATCAGTGGAGGAGACACCTTTTTCTCATATTAACTCTTACAGGAGAGAATTTCTCTTTCTAGGGGTAGATTTCATCTCACTTTCTGTTGTCTCCCTCCGTTTGTAAATAGTTGTTTGTAAGTCAGATGTTTGAAAGTAGGGGACCACCTGTATATACTATATGGCCTGCCCTATACACTCTGTGGAAAATTGGGCTTTAGGTGTTGGTAGTACCAGAACACTGTAAGCCCTCACAGTTACTCTTGGTGGGGGCTGGAACGGGCCCTGCTGTGAAATATTATATCAAGAATTGTAATTACATGCCCCTGTTAAACAGGGGCAGAAAAATTGGGCCTTAGGCGGTGGTGGTGGTGTTGGTGCACAACGCTGTAAAGCCTCACAGATACTTTTGTTGAGCGCAGGAACGGGCCCTGCTGTGAAATATTAGATCAAAAATTGTAATTATGCTCCCCTGTTAAACAGGGGCAGAAAAATTGGGCCTTAGGCGGTGGTGGTGGCACAACACTGTAAAAGCCTCACAGATACTTTTGTTGAGCGCAGGAACAGGCCCTGCTGTGAAATATTAGATCAAAAATTGTAGTTACGCGCCCCAGTTAAACAGGGGCAGAAAAATTGGGCCTTAGGCGGTGGTGGTGGCACAACACTGTAAAAGCCTCACAGATACTTTTGTTGAGCGCAGGAACAGGCCCTGCTGTGAAATATTAGATCAAAAATTGTAATTACGCGCCCCAGTTAAACAGGGGCAGAAAAATTGGGCCTTAGGCGGTGGTGGTGGCACAACACTGTAAAAGCCTCACAGATACTTTTTTTGAGCGCAGGAACAGGCCCTGCTGTGAAATATTTCATCAAAAATTGTAATTACGCGCCCCTGTTAAACAGGGGCAGAAAAATTGGGCCTTAGGTAGTGGTAGTGGTGCCTTGAACCGAAAATATTCTTAGAAGCTATCATCATGAAAATTGAGGAGGAATAGGATAGTCACTCAGCATAATAGGATAGTCACTCAGCATATGCAGTCTTCAAGGGATCCCACATCCATAGAAAAATCATTCAGTTACATCCGCATCAGGTGCTTGGTAGCTAGTGATCCAGGACTGATTCATTTTTATGAATGTGAGCCGATCAACAGAGTCTGTGGACAGGCGCACTCTGTGATCGTTTACAAAGCCTCCAGCAGCACTGAATGTGCGTTCAGAAAGAACGCTGGATGCTGGACAGGCCAGTAGCTCAATTGCATATTGAGCAAGCTCTGGCCAGTGACCCATCCTCAAGACCCAGTAACCCAGTGGATATTCTGGTGGAAAGGTCTCCAAGTCCGATCTTGCCCCTAGATATTCCTGCACCATGTAATTCAGACGTTGGCGCTGAGGACTGAAGAATTGCCTGAAGGCATCGGTCAGCTGGCCACCTTCTCCACCGCTCTTTCTGTGACTGAACAAACCTCAGGAACACGTTTTCCAGCACCAGGAAATCCCAGGCTCTGGAAACGCATTGCACAAACCTTTCTGCAACGCCTCCCGAAGATGTTTTATCCTCTGCTCTCTCTGCGAAGGCTGGATAAGTTCTGCAACCTTACCCTTGTAACGTGGATCAAGAAGGGTTGCCAGCCAGTAATGATCCCTCTCCTTGATACCACGAATCCTAGGGTCCTTTTGCAGGTTTTGCAGGATCAGGGAGGCCATGCAGCGTAGGTTTGCAGAGGCATTCAATCCTGAATCCTCTGGGTCACTAAGGATCCTTTGATCCTCAACAACCTCCTCCCAGCCACGTACAACTCCATGGGTTTCTGGGGACTGCAAACAATCCCTTGAAGGCTGCTGCTGATGCTGAGTGTTATCCTCTACCTCCATGCTGACACAATCCTCCTCCTCTTCTTCTTCATATGTGATCGGCGGGCCTGCAGGAATACTAGTATCTGGATAAAGGGGGCCTTGATAGGTAAGGAAGTCCTCCTCTTCCTCCCGCTGTTCTGCCTCAAGTGCCCTGTCCATTATTCCATGAAGCGTGTGCTCCAACAGGAAGGCAAGAGGGACAGTATCACTGATGCATGCACTGTCACTGCTCACCATCCTCGTGGCCTCCTCAAATGGTGACAGGACAGTGCACGCATCCTTGATCAGTAGCCACTGGTGTGGCAAAAAAAAAACCAAGCTCCACTTAACCCTGTCCTGGTGCCATACTCACACAGGTACTCATTGATGGCCCTCTGCTGTGTGTACAGCCGCTGCAGCATTGCCAACATTGAGTTCTACCTGGTGGGCATGTCACAAATGAGGTGGTTCTTGGGCAGGTTGCATTCTCTTTGAATGTCAGCCAGCCGAACACTAGCATTATATGACTGGCGGAAATGCCCACAGACTTTCCTGGCCTGAATCAGGAGATCCTGTAAGCCTGGGTACCTGCTCAAGAACTGCTGCACCACCAAATTCAGGACGTAAGCCAAACAGGGAGCATGGGTCAAGTGTCCCTGTTGGAGGGCTGAGAGGAGGTTGGTGCCATTGTCGCATAAAACCATTCCTAGGTGAAGCTGGCATGGCGTCAACCACCTCTGAGCCTGCCCCTGCAGAGCTGACAGAATCTTTGCCCCAGTGTGCCTCCTGTCCCCTAAGCAGACCAACTCAAGCACCACATGGCATCTTTTTGCCTGAGTGCTTGCGTAGCCCCTTGAACGCCTACGGAGCACCACTGGTTCAGAGGAGAAATCTGCAGAGGAAGAGGCCATAGAGGAAGAAGAAGAGGAGGGGGTGGAGGAGAGAGCTGTGGCAGAATCACCACTAGCATTTTAGAGGCATGGTGGCGGAACAAGCTCCAACAATACTGAACCCTGTCCTACATCCTTCCCAGCTGCCAGCAGAGTTACCCAGTGCGCGGTGAAAGAAAGGTAACGTCCCTGTCCATGCCTGCTGGACAATGAGTCAGCAGTTATATACCTTACTGCTGACCGTTCCCTGTCCAACAAGGCCAAGACGTTACCTTCCACATGCTGGTAGAGAGCCGGAATGGCCTTCCATGAAAATAAATGACGTTTGGGAACCTGCCACTGAGGTACCGCACATTCCACAAATTCACGAAAGAGGGCAGAGTCTACCAGCTGAAAAGGCAGCAGTTGCAGTGCTAGCAATTTGGCCAAGCTAGCATTCAGACGCTGAGCATGTGGATGGCTGGGACCGAATTTCTTTCGACGGTTTAGCAACTGGGGTAGGGAAATTTGCCTGCTAAAATCCAATGTTGGTGTACCGCTAGCAGACTGGCTGGGACTGGGACACCTATTTCTATACTTTCATTCCTCTCAGTGCAGGTTTCTGAGAGGACTGGATAGTGGGGTTGGAGATCCCAGCTGATGAGGAGCAAGGAGCGGTCCGCCTTGTTCTTTGATGTGGGTCTTTTAAGTGTTGTTGCCAACAGACTGCATGGGAGGTTGTCATATGTCTGGTCAAGCATGTGGTGCCCAAGCGGCTGCTGTTCTGGCCATGCTTGATACGCTTCAGACATATGTTGCAAACAGCAACGGTGCAATCTGCTGTACACGTCTCAAAAAAGGCCCACACCAAAGAACTTTTCAAAATATGCGGGGAGTCAACAGCGCCCTGCACCTGCTTAGCTCTGAGGTGTGATGCAATAGGGTGGCTGCCCTTAAGCTGCCCCCTGGAGGGCATCCTACCTCGTTGGAGATGTGCCTCCTCTCTTCTATCAGGCACCCAAGTTGAGTCATTGACCTCATCATCCCCTCCCTCCTCGTCACTGGAGCAAACTTGGCAGTATGCTGCAGCTGGGGGAACATGACTGCCAGTTTCTTGACCTTCTTGAGCACCTCCTCTCTCTAGGTTGACGTTACTCCCTTCATCAACCTGGGTACCATCATCGGAGCCTTCAAATTGTAGCACATCCTCCTGCCAGCATGTACCCGACACTGTGGTCGAATAGTTCGGGGGACTCCTCCATGCATAATGGTGGGGCTAGGGAAGGAGTGACTGTTGACATGGAGCCGATGGAATAGGCCGCTTTGGCAGCTGAATTGGCAGGCAAACTACTCTGAGCCTGGGTGACAGAGGATGAGGAGGAGGAGGACGGTTTTGTTATCCACTCCACCAACTCTATGTTGTGGCTCAATAACACGGCCAGCTGCAGGAAAAATGACCCCCCACGGCCACGTGCTGAGGATGCACCGTGTCCACAACCAGCACTGTCGACTGTAGACACAGAGCCTGCCTGCCCTCTTTTAGTGGCCTGTGAGTGTTTGCCTCTCCTTGGTGGCCTTCCAGACATGCTGTAAATTTTGTTTAGCAAAAAAACACTACACTGTATTGTGTACTGGGTGCATAACCAGGAAAGTAGTAGCAACTGCACTAGGGGTGCACGGTACTGTGTACACCAACAGAAGTGTAATAACAACTATGGGTGCACTGTATGTATTGTGTACACCACCAGGAAAGTAGTAGTAATTGCACTAGGGGGGTACAGTACTGTGTACACAAACAGAAGTGTAATAACAACTATGGGTGCACTGTATTGACCACCAGAAAAGCAACTGCACTATGGGTGCACAGCACTGCATACTGTGTACACCGCCTGAAGTATATTAGAAACAGTACACCAGGAACGGCCTCCAGTCATATGTAGCTAAACTGGATAGAGTGGATATAAATATATATATATATATATATATAAACTACACTGCAGCTAACTGAATCACCTGCCTGCCTGAAGTATATTAGAAACAGTACACCAGGAATGGCCTGCAGTGAGATCTAGCTAAACTGGATAGAGTGGATATATATATATAATATAATATTATTATATTATATAATATTAATAATATTATTTAATAGATATATTAAATACACTGCAGCTAACTGAATAATCTGCCTGCTCAATCTAAATGAGACTCTCTCTCCGTCCACACTAACGACACACTACACGGGGCCGACGTGCAGGCAGCCTTATATAGTGTGGGGCATGGACTTAGTCCCCCTGAACCATGATTGGCAAAAGGTGCCCTGCCTTTGGCCAATTATGGCACTCTTAGCTGAGGGCGCTGTGATTGGCCAAAGCATGCATGTCATGGTGCATGCTCCGGCCAATCATCATACAGCAATGCACTGTGCTCCCGCAGTGCATTATGGGCCATTACGCGCCACGCAAATTTGGCTCGAATGGCCCATAATGTTCGGTTTTTGACAAATGGGCGAACAGCCAATGTTCAAGTCGAACTCATGTTCGACCCCAACAGAAAGCTCATCCCTAGTTTACATTGGGGATTAGGGATGAGCCGAACACCCCCCTGTTCGGTTCACACCAGAACATGCGAACAGGAAAAAAGTTTGTTCGAACACGCGAACACCGTTAAAGTCTATGGGACACGAACATGAATAATCAAAAGTGCTAATTTTAAAGGCTAAAATGCAAGTTATTGTCATAAAAAGTGTTTGGGGACCCGGGTCCTGCTCCAGGGGACATGGATCAATGCAAAAAAAAGTTTTAAAAACGGCCGTTTTTTCAGGAGCAGTGATTTTAATAATGCTTAAAGTCAAACAATAAAAGTGTAATATCCCTTTAAATTTCGTACCTGGGGGGTGTCTATAGTATGCCTGTAAAGGGGCGCATGTCTCCTGTGTTTAGAACAGTCTGACAGCAAAATGACATTTTGAAGGAAAAAACTCATTTAAAACTACCCGCGGCTATTGCATTGCCGACAATACACATAGAAGTTCATTGATAAAAACGGCATGGGAATTCCCCAAAGGGGAACCCCGAACCAAAATTAAAAAAAAAAATTACGTGGGAGTCCCCCTAAATTCCATACCAGGCCCTTCAGGTCTGGTATGGATATTAAGGGGAACCCCGCGCCAAAAAAAAAAAAAAAACGGCATGGGGTCCCCCCAAAAATCCATACCAGACCCTTATCCGAGCACGCAACCTGGCAGGCCGCAGGAAAAGAGGGGGGGACGAGAGTGCGGCCCCCCCTCCTGAACCATACCAGGCCACATGCCTTCAACATTGGGAGGGTGCTTTGGGGTAGCCCCCCAAAACACCTTGTCCTCATGTTGATGAGGACAAGGGCCTCATCCCCACAACCCTGGCCGGTGGTTGTGGGGGTCTGCGGGCGGGGGGCTTATTGGAATCTGGAAGCCCCCTTTAACAAGTGGACCCCCAGATCCCGCCCCCCCCCTGTGTGAAATGGTAAGGGGGTACTTACCCCTACCATTTCACTAAAAAACTGTCAAAAATGTTAAAAATGACAAGAGACAGTTTTTGGCTATTCCTTTATTTAAATACTTCTTCTTTCTTCTATCTTCCTTCATCTTCTGGTTCTTCTGGCTCTTCTGGTTCTTCCTCCGGCGTTCTCGTCCAGCATCTCCTCCGCGGCGTCTTCTATCTTCTTCTCCTCGGGCCGCTCCGCACCCATGGCATGGGGGGGAGGCTCCCGCTCTTCTCTTCATCTTCTTCATCTCCTTCTCTTCTTCTTTTCTTCTCTTCTTCTCTTCTTCATTTTCTTCTCCGGGCCGCTCCGCACCCATGCTGGCATGGAGAGAGGCTCCCGCTGTGTGACGGCGCTCCTCGTCTGACAGTTCTTAAATAACGGGGGGCGGGGCCACCTGGTGACCCCGCCCCCCTCTGACGCACGGGATATGACGGGACTTCCCTGTGGCATTCCCCGTGACGTCACAGGGAAGTCCCGTCAAGTCACCGTGCGTCAGAGGGGGGCGGGGTCCCCGGGTGGCCCCGCCCCCCGTTATTTAAGAACTGTCAGACGAGGAGCGCCGTCACACAGTGGGAGCCTCCCTCCATGCCAGCATGGGTGCGGAGCGGCCCGGAGAAGAAAATGAAGAAGAGAAGAAGAGAAGAAGAGAAGAAAAGAAGAAGAGAAGAGCGGGAGCCTCCCTCCATGCCATGGGTGCGGAGCGGCCCGAGGAGAAGAAGATAGAAGACGCCGCGGAGGAGATGCTGGACGAGAACGCCGGAGGAAGAACCAGAAGAGCCAGAAGAACCAGAAGAAGAAGAAGATGAAGGAAGATAGAAGAAAGAAGAAGTATTTAAATAAAGGAATTGTCAAAAACTGTCTCTTGTCATTTTTAACATTTTTGACAGTTTTTTAGTGAAATGGTAGGGGTAAGTACCCCCTTACCATTTCACACAAGGGGGGTGCCGGGATCTGGGGGTCCCCTTGTTAAAGGGGGCTTCCAGATTCCGATAAGCCCCTCGCCCGCAGACCACCACAACCACCGGCCAGGGTTGTGGGGATGAGGCCCTTGTCCACATCAACATGGGGACAAGGTGTTTTGGAGGGCGACCCCAAAGCACCCTCCCAATGTTGAGGGCATGTGGCCTGGTACGGTTCAGGAGGGGGGGCCGCACTCTCGTCCCCCCCTCTTTTCCTGCGGCCTGCCAGGTTGCGTGCTCGGATAAGGGTCTGGTATGGATTTTTGGGGGGACCCCACGCCGTTTTTTTTTTTTTTTTTGGCGCGGGGTTCCCCTTAAAATCCATACCAGACCTGAAGGGCCTGGTATGGAATTTAGGGGGACTCCCACGTCATTTTTTTTTTTAAATTTTGGTTCGGGGTTTCCCTTTGGGGAATTCCCATGCCGTTTTTATCAATGAACTTCTATGTGTATTGTCGGCAATGCAATAGCCGCGGGTAGTTTTAAATGAGTTTTTTCCTTCAAAATGTCATTTTGCTGTCAGACTGTTCTAAACACAGGAAACATGCGCCCCTTTACAGGCATACTATAGACACCCCCCAGGTACGAAATTTAAAGGGATATTACACTTTTATTGTTTGACTTTAAGCATTATTAAAATCACTGCTCCTGAAAAAACGGCCGTTTTTAAAACTTTTTTTTGCATTGATACATGTCCCCTGGGGCAGGACCTGGGTCCCCAAACACTTTTTATGACAATAACTTGCATATTAGCCTTTAAAATTAGCACTTTTGATTTCTCCCATAGACTTTTAAAGGGTGTTCCGCGGCATTCGAATTTGCCGCGAACACCCCAAATTGTTCGCTGTTCGGCGAACTTGCGAACAGCCAATGTTCGAGTCGAACATGAGTTCGACTCGAACTCGAAGCTCATCCCTATTGGTGATCAGTGAGACCCCTTTCACACTGGGGCGGTTTTCAGGCGGTATTGCGCTAAAAATACCGCCTGAAAATCGCCCCTAAACAGCCGCCGCTGTTTGTTCAGTGTGAAAGCCCGAGGGCTTTCACACTGAAGCGGTGCGGTGGCAGGACGGTGAAAAAAGTCCTGCAAACCGCTTCTTTGGAGCGGGGAAGGAGCGGTGTATTCACCGCTCCTTCACCGCTCCTGCCCATTGAAATCAATGGGACAGCGCGGCTATACCGCGGTAATACCGCGGCTATAGCCGCGCTGTACGAGGTTTTTAACCCTTTTTCGGCCACCAGCGGGGGGTTAAAACCGCACCGCTAGCGGCCGAATACCGCTGCAAGAACGACGGTACAGCAGCGCTAAAAATAGCGCTGTTGTACCGCCGATGCCCCCACTGCCCCAGTGTGAAAGGGGCCTAAGAAGAATGTTCCTTACATTGGTGATCAGTGGGAGGAATGTTCTTTACATTGATGATCAGTGGGAAGAATGTTCTTTACATTGGTGATCAGTGAGAAGAATGTCCCTTACATTGGTGATCAGTGGGAAGAATGTTCCTTACATTGGTGATCAGTGAGAAGAATGTTCCTTACATTGGTGATCAGTGAGAAGAATGTCCCTTACATTGGTGATCAGTGAGAAGAATGTCCCTTACATTGGTGATCAGTGAGAAGAATGTTCCTTACATTGGTGATCAGTGGGAAGAATGTTCCTTACATTGGTGATCAGTGAGAAGAATGTTCCTTACATTGGTGATCAGTGAGAAGAATGTTCCTTACATTGGTGATCAGTGAGAAGAATGTTCCTTACATTGGTGATCAGTGAGAAGAATGCTCCTTACATTGGTGATCAGTGAGAAGAATGTTCCTTACATTGGTGATCAGTGAGAAGAATGTTCCTTACATTGGTGATCAGTGAGAAGAATGTTCCTTACATTGGTGATCAGTGAGAAGAATGTTCCTTACATTGGTGATCAGTGAGAAGAATGTTCCTTACATTGGTGATCAGTGAGAAGAATGTTCCTTACATTGGTGATCAGTGAGAAGAATGTTCCTTACATTGGTGATCAGTGAGAAGAATGTTCCTTACATTGGTGATCAGTGAGAAGAATGTTCCTTACATTGGTGATCAGTGAGAAGAATGTTCCTCACATTGGTGATCAGTGAGAAGAATGTTCCTCACATTGGTGATCAGTGAGAAGAATGTTCCTTACATTGGTGATCAGTGAGAAGAATGCTCCTTACATTGGTGATCAGTGAGAAGAATGTTCCTTACATTGGTGATCAGTGGGAAGAATGTTCCTTACATTGGTGGTCAGTGGGAAGAATGTCCCTTACATTGGTGATCAGTGAGAAGAATATTCCTTACATTGGTGATCAGTGGGAAGAATGTTCCTTAAGTTGGTGATCACTGGGAAGAATGCTCCTTACGTTGGTGATCAGTGAGAAGAATGTTCCTTACATTGGTGATCAGTGGGAAGAATGTTCCTTACATTGGTGATCAGTGGGAAGAATGCTCCTTACATTGGTGATCCTTGGGAAGAATGTCCCTTACATTGGTGATCAGTGGGAAGAATGTTCCTTACGTTGGTGATCAGTGGGAAGAATGCTCCTTACATTGGTGATCACTGGGAAGAATGCTCCTTACGTTGGTGATCAGTGGGAAGAATGTTCCTTACGTTGGTGATCAGTGGAAGAATGTTCTTTATATTGGTGATCAGTGAGAAGAATGTTCCTTACATTGGTGGTCAGTGGGAAGAATGTTCCTTACATTGGTGGTCAGAATGTTCCTTACATTGGTGATTAGTGGGAAGAATGTTCCTTACATTGATAATCAATGGGAAGAATGTTCCTTACATTGGTGGTCAGTGGGAAGAATGTTCCTAAGCTAAAAAGATCATTGGTCAGGAGTAGGGATGAGCCATACACCCCCCCCCCCCGGTTCGGACCAGAACCTGCGAACGGATCGAAAATTCGCACAAACGTTAGAACCCCATTGACGTCTATGGGACTTGAACGTTCGAAATCAAAAGTGCTCATTTTAAAGGCTAATTTGCATGATATTGTCCTAAAAAGGGTTTGGGGACCCCAGTCCTACCCCAGGGGACATGTATCAATGCAAAAAAAACTTTTAAAAAACGGCCGTTTTTTCGGGAGCAGTGATTTTAATGATGCTTAAAGTAAAAAAAAAAAGTGAAATATTCCTTTAAATATCGTACCTGGGGGGTGTCTATAGTATGCCTGTAAAGTGGGGCGTGTTTCCCATGTTTAGAACAGTCCCTGCACCAAATGTCATTTTTAAAGGAAAAAATCTCATTTAAAACTGCTTGCGGGTTTAATGTAATGTCGGGTCCTGGCAATATGGATGAAAATCAGTGAGACAAACGGCATGGGTACCCCCCAGTCCATTACCAGGCCCTTTGGGTCTTGTATGCATATTAAGGGGAACCCCGCACCCAAATTAAAATAAGGAAAGGTGTGGGGCCCCCAGGCCCTATATACTCTGAACAGCAGTATACAGGCGGTGCAAACAAGACAGGGACTGTAGGTTTGTTGTTAAGTAGAATCTGTTTGTAATTTTTAACGGGTACATTTTTAACGTGTTTAGCTCCAGCCAAAAAATCTTTTTTAAGCTTTTTGGAAAACATAGGGAAGGGTTATCACCCCTGTGACATTTGTTTTGCTGTCTTTCCTCCTCTTCAGAAGATTTCACCTCACTTTTTGTCCCAATGACAAATGTTTTTTGAAAATTTGGGGGTTTTTGTGGAACAAGGATTGGAAAGCATCAGTGGAAAGGAGAAATGTTTTTCCCATATTAACTCTTACAGGAAAGAATTTCCCTTCCTAGGGGTAGATTTCATCTCACTTCCTGTTGTCTCCTTCCGTTTGCAAGTAGGAGTCGTTTGTAAGTTAGATGTTTGAAAGTAGGGGCCTGCCCTATATACTCAGCAGAAATTTGGGCCTTAGGTGTTGTTGTAGCCACAACACTGTAAGCCCTCACAGGGCCCTGCTGTTGAACAAGGGCAGAAAAATTGGGCCTTTGGTGGTGGTGGTGCTGGTGCCACAACACTGTAAGTCCTCACTCGCTCTTGGTGGGTGCAGAAATGGGCCCTGCTGTGAAATATTAGATCAGGAATTGTAATTACATGCCCCTGTTGAACAAGGGCAGAAAAATTGGGCCTTTGGTGGTGGTGGTGGTGGTGCTGGTGCCACAACACTGTAAGTCCTCACTCGCTCTTGGTGGGTGCAGAAATGGGCCCTGCTGTGAAATATTAGATCAAGAATTGTAATTACATGCCCCTGTTGAACAGGGGCTGAAAAATTAGGCCTTAGGCACTGGTGCTGGTGCCACAACACTGCAACCTCTCACAGATACTCTAGTTGTAACGCAGAAACGAGCCCTGCTGCAAAGTATTGCATCAAAAATTGTAATAACACGCCCCTGTTAAACAGGGGCTGAAAAATTGGGCCTTAGGCACTGGTGCTGGTGCCACAACACTGCAACCCCTCACAGATACTCTAGTTGTAACGCAGAAACGAGCCCTGCTGCAAAGTATTGCATCAAAAATTGTAATTACACGCCCCTGTTAAACAGGGGCTGAAAAATTGGGCCTTAGGCACTGGTGGTGGCGCCCAGAACCAAAAATGTTCTTACAAGTTATCAGCGTGATGATTGAGGAGGAAGAGGATAATTACTCAGGGATAGTCACTCAGCATCAGCATAGGCAGTCTTTGAAGGGATCTGAGATTTCAAAAAAAAATATTCGGTTACATCAGCATCAGGTGCTTGGTAGCTGGTGGTGATCCAAGACTGATCCATTTTTATGAAGGTCAGTCGATCGACCGAGTCGGTGGACAGACACACCCTGTGATCGGTTACAAAGCCTCCAGCAGCACTGAATGTGCATTCCGAAAGAACGCTGGATGCAGGACAGGCCAGTAGCTCAATTGCATACTGTGCAAGCTCTGGCCAGTGATCCATCCTCAAGACCCAGTAACCCAGAGGATTTTCGGTGGGAAAGGTGTCCAAGTCAGATCTTGCCCCTAGGTATTCCTGCACCATGTAAAACAGAAGCTGGCGATCGTTGCTGGAACCGATCATACCTTGGGGCTGCGGACCAAAAAATTGTCTGAACGCATCAGTCAGACGGCCACCTTCTCCACCGCTCCTTCTTTGACTGACCGAAGCCTCAGCAACACGTTGTCCAGAAACAGGAGTTTGTAACCTCCCAGTCTCTGGGAACGCGTTGCACAGACCTTTCTGCAAGGCCTCCTGAAGATGTTTCATCCTCTGCTCCCTCTGCGATGGCAAGATAAGGTCCGCAACCTTACCCTTGTAACGTGGATCAAGGAGGGTTGCCAGCCAGTATTGGTCCTTTTCCTTGATACCACGAATACGAGGATCCTTACGCAGGCTTTGCAGGATCAGTGAGGCCATGCAGCGTAGGTTTGCTGAGGCATTCGGTCCGGAGTCCTCTGGGTCACTAAGGATGACATGGTCCGCAGCCACCTCCTCCCAGCCACGTAAAAGTCTATGTGTTTTTTGGGACTGATCCCTTAAAGACTGCTGCTGATGCTGAGTGCCAGGCTCCACCTCCATACTGACACAATCCTCCTCCTCCTCCTCTTCCTGTGTGATAGGCAGGCACGCAGGAACACTGTCTGGATAAAGAGGGCCTTGAGAGCTAAGGAAGTCCTCCTCTTCCTGCCTCTGTTCTGCCTCAAGTGCCCTGTCCATTATTCCACGCAGCGTGTGCTCCAACAGGTGGACAAGGGGGACAGTGTCACTGATGCATGCACTGTCACTGCTCACCATCTTCGTGGCCTCCTCAAATGGTGACAGGACAGTGCATGCATCCCTGATCATGGCCCACTGGCGTGGGGAAAAAAAAACAAGCTCCCCTGACCCTGTCCTGGTGCCATAGTCGCACAGGTACTCATTGATGGCCCTCTGCTGCGTGTGCAGCCCCTGCAGCATGGCCAACGTTGAGTTCCACCTGGTGGGCATGTCACAGATTAGGCAGTTCTTGGGCAGGTTAAACTCCTTTTGGAGGTCTGTCAGCCAAGCACTGGCATTATATGACCGGCTGAAATGCACACAGACTTTCCTGGCCTGCCTCAGGACATCCTGTAAGCCCGGGTACCTGCCCAAGAACCGCTGCACCACCAAGTTAAGGACGTGAGCCAAACAGGGCACATGGGTCATTTGTCCCTGTCGGAGGGCAGAGAGGAGGTTGGTGCCATTGTCGCAAACCACCATTCCTGCCTTAAGTTGGCGTGGTGTCAACCACCTCTGAACCTGCCCCTACAGAGCTGACAGAACCTCTTCCCCAGTGTGGCTCTTGTCCCCCAAGCACACCAGCTCAAGCACCGCATGGCATCTTTTGGCCTGCGTACTTGCGTAGCCCCTTGAACGGCTACGGAGCACCGCTGGTTCCGAGGACAAAGCACAGGAAGAGGCCATGGAGGAAGAAGAAGAGGAGGGGGTGGAGGAGAGAGGTGTGTCACAATCATTAGCATTTTGGAGGCGTGGTGGCGGAACAACCTCCAACTACTGCACCTTGTCCTGCATCCTTCCCAGCTGCCAGCAGAGTCACCCAATGCGCCGTGAAACTTAGGTAACGTCCCTGTCCATGCCTGCTGGATCATGAGTCAGCGGTAATATGCACCTTACCGCTGACCGCCCTGTCCAGCGAGGCATGGACATTGCCTTCCACATGCCGGTAGAGAGCCGCAATCGCCTTCCGTGAGAAAAAGTGGCGTTTGGGTACCTGCCACTGAGGAACCGCACATTCCACAAACTCACGGAAGAGGGCAGAGTCTACCAACTGAAAAGGCAGCAGTTGAAGTGCTAGCAATTTTGCCAAGCTAGCATTCAACCGCTGGGCATGTGGATGGCTGGGAGCAAACTTCTTTCGGCGGTGCAGCAGCTGGGGCAGGGAAATTTGCCTGGTACAATCTGACGTCGGTGTACCAAAAGCAGATTGCCCACAAGTACTTGGCTGTGACACACCTAATTCTACACCTTCATTCCTCTCAGTGCAGGTCTCAGAGAGGACTGAAGGTATAGTGGGGTTGGAGATCTCAGCTGATGAGGAGCAAGGAGAGGTCCTCTTTGTTCTTTGGTGTGGGTCTTTTAGATACGCTTGCCAACGAACTGCATGGCAGGTCAATATATGTCTGGTCAAGCATGTAGTACCCAAGCGGGAGATGTTTTGGCCACGCGAGATACGCTTGAGACATATGTTGCAAATAGCAGCGGTGCGATCTGATGCACTCGTCTCAAAAAAGGCCCACACCAAAGAACTTTTTGAATAACGCGCAGAGACTGCAGCGCCCTGCACATGTGGAGCTTTGGGGTGTGATGCAGTCAAGGTGCTGCCCTTAGGCTGGCCCCTGGAGGGCATCCTGCCTCGTTGGTGATGTGCCGCCTCCTCCTCCTCCTCCTCCTCCTCTCTCCTATCAGGCACCCATGTTGAGTCAGTGACCTCATCATCCCCTCCCTCCTCATCACTGGAGCAAACCTGGCAGTATGCTGCAGCAGGGGGAGCATGACTGCCAGATTGCTGTCCTTCTTGGGCACCCCCTCTGTCCGTGCTCACGTTACTGCCTTCATCGATCTCAGTATCATCATCAGAGCCTTCCAAATGATGGGCATCCTCCTGGAGCATGTACCCAACACTGTGGTCAAACAGTTCGAGGGACTCCTCAGGAGGACATGGTGGGGCTAGGGAAGGAGTCACTGATGACATTGAGCCAAGGAAAGTGGCCGCTGCTTTGCCAGACAAAGTACCCTGGGCATGGGTGAGAGAGGATGAGGAGGATGAGGACGGCTGGGTCATCCACTCGACCAAGTCTTCCGCATGTTGTGGCTCAACACGGCCAGCTGCCGAAAAAAAGGCCAAGCGTGTCCCACAGCCACGTGCTGATGAGGATGCTTCGTTTCCACGACCAGCACTAGACACAGAGCCTGCTTGCCCTCTCTTATTGGCTTGTGACTGTCTGCCTCTCCTTCTTGGCCTTGGCCTTCCAGACATACTAATGGCCTGTAGCTGCACTAAGCTGGGATAGATATATATATATATATATATATATATATATATATATATATGTACTGATACTGCAGCTAGCAAAATCAACTGCCTGCCTGTAGTATGAGAACACCACCAACCTTCTACAGGTAGCTTTAGCTGAACACTGTGCAGAGCTCGCAAAAAAAATAACTTGTAGGTTTAGCTGGACACTGTGAGGTGGACGCACCCCACTAACTTGTAGTTTTAGCTGAACACTGTGAGCAGGACGCACTGCACTAACTTGTAGGTTTAGTTGAACACTGTGAGGTGGACGCACTGCACTAACTTGTAGTTTTAGCTGAACACTGTGAGCAGGACGCACAGCACTAACTTGTAGTTTTAGCTGAACACTGTGAGCAGGATGCACCGCACTAACTTGTAGGTTTAGCTGAACACTGTGAGCAGGACGCACCCCACTAACTTGTAGTTTTAGCTGAACACTGTGAGCAGGACGCACCGCACTAACTGTAAATAGTCTAGCTGCCTGACTGTGGTACTAATAGGATCAAAAGAACACCAACAATTTTCTTCAGGTAGTTGTAAATACTGTAACAAGACAAGCCTGCCTGTCAGTAAGAAGATAACAGGAACAGATCTAGCTGAACACTGTGAGCAGGACGCACTGCACTAACTTGTAGTTTTAGCTGAACACTGTGAGCAGGACGCACTGCACTAACTTGTAGGTTTAGCTGAACACTGTGAGCAGGACGCACCCCACTAACTTGTAGTTTTAGCTGAACACTGTGAGCAGGACGCACCGCACTAACTTGTAGGTTTAGCTGAACACTGTGTAGAGCTCGCACTACACTAACTTGTAGTTTTAGCTGAACACTGTGAGCAGGATGCACTGCACTAACTGTAAATAGTCTAGCTGCCTGATTGTGGTACTAATAGTATCAAAAGAACACCAACAATTTTCTTCAGGTAGTTGTAAATACTGTAACAAGACAAGCCTGCCTGTCAGTAAGAAGATAACAGGAACAGATCTAGCAGAACACTGTGAGCAGGACGCACTGCACTAACTTGTAGCTTTAGATGAACACTGTGCAGAGGTCTCACTACACTAACTTGTAGGTTTAGCTGAACACTGTGAGCAGGACGCACCCCACTAACTTGTAGGTTTAGCTGAACACTGTGAGCAGGACGCACAACACTAACTTCTAGGTTTAGCTGAACACTGTGAGCAGGACGCACCCCACTAACTTGTAGGTTTAGCTGAACACTGTGAGCAGGACGCACCGCACTAACTTGTAGGTTTAGCTGAACACTGTGAGCAGGACGCACCCCACTAACTTGTAGGTTTAGCTAAACACTGTGAGCAGGACGCACCACACTAACTTGTAGTTTTAGCTGAACACTGTGAGCAGGACGCACAGCACTAACTTGTAGGTTTAGCTGAACACTGTGAGCAGGACGCACCCCACTAACTTGTAGGTTTAGCTAAACACTGTGAGCAGGACGCACCACACTAACTTGTAGTTTTAGCTGAACACTGTGAGCAGGACGCACAGCACTAACTTGTAGTTTTAGCTGAACACTGTGAGCAGGACGCACCACACTAACTTGTAGGTTTAGCTGAACACTGTGAGCAGGACGCACCCCACTAACTTGTAGGTTTAGCTGAACACTGTGAGCAGGACGCACCACACTAACTTGTAGTTTTAGCTGAACACTGTGAGCAGGATGCACAGCACTAACTTGTAGTTTTAGCTGAACACTGTGAGCAGGACGCACCGCACTAACTTGTAGGTTTAGCTGAACACTGTGAGCAGGACGCACTGCACTAACTTGTAGTTTTAGCTGAACACTGTGAGCAGGACGCACTGCACTAACTGTAAATAGTCTAGCTGCCTGACTGTGGTACTAATAGGATCAAAAGAACACCAGTAATTTTCTTCAGGTAGCTGTAAATACTGTAACAAGACAAGCCTGCCTGTCAGTAGGAAGATAACAGGAACGGATCTAGCTAAACTGAATACAGTGTATATATATATATATGCAACACCTGGGATGCATATATATACACAATACACTGTAAATGCAGCTAACTGACTGACTGTTCTGCCTAATCTGTCTAACTCAAATCAAATGTCACTGTCTGTCTCTCTCTCTCTCTCTCTCTCAATGAACGCCAGAACACACACTACACAGGGCCGCCGTGCAGGCGGTCTTATATAGTGTGGGGCGTGTACTAAATCCCCTGAGCCATAATTGGCCAAAGCCTCCTTGGCTTTGGCCAATTACGGCTCTCTGTTCAGACGGCGCTGTGATTGGCCAAGCATGCGGGTCATAGTGCATGCTTGGCCAATCATCAGCCAGCAATGCACTGCGATGCCGCAGTAAATTATGGGCCGTGACGCGCCACACGAATTTGGCGTGAACGGCCCATATCGTTCGCAATTCGGCGAACGGGCGAACAGACGATGTTCGAGTCAAACATGGGTTCGACTCGAACACGAAGCTCATCCCTAGTCAGGAGTTACTGTCAGAGGCAGAAATTGCTCAATGGTCAAAGAACCCCCAGTAACCTCTGGAAGAACACTTAGGAATCCACTAAATCCTCATTGAGAAAGGCTGATATACACCTTGTAAAAGCAGTAGTGCATTTTTGCCTTAATTTAGGGAAATTGAAACATCTCTGTCAAGTTTCCACTGCTGTTTGGGTCCATCTGTGGAAATCCCCTTGACGTCCAGTTTGGAGAAAAAAATCTCTAAAAGAAGAATGTAAACAGATTTGGAAAGAGTGAGAAACTCTGTTATATTTTTATTGCTCTCTGTGTCCCTGTTGGGCGAATTCCCCCCACTTTCTACCATCCAACTTGGACAGGAAGAACAAAGCGACAGAGGTTCTAACCCTTCCTACCTCTATTTAAATCATAAAAGTGGAGTCCTACTTTAGCAGGAATGTAAATGAAAAAAACCCTCATGGTGGGACCTTTGGCTGCAACAGGTAAACTGTTCTACTTTAGCAGGAAAGTGCTGGAGAATATACATACCGAACAGTCCTCAATATTCTTCTGAAGCAGCTTGATCTTCAGTCCTTCCTTGGTCATCAAAGTGTTGTCATTACCTCTATTCACTGGTGCTGGTGGGCTCTGTGCCACTCTTGTGACCAGCTGGGGTGTCATTGCTGTAGATGGCACAGCACTCGTTTGGTTACCAAATTTTGCCTTTGTAACCTCAGAGAAAATGTTAACAGTTTCATCATTAATGTCTACAAGATGGATTCTCTGTAAATTGCTCTGTTGTCCCGGTGTCTCTACATAGTCCCGTATGGCTTCCACTATGTTTTCAACACATAATTTTAGAGGAAATCCAAAAACTCCAGAACTGACAGCTGGAATTGCTATTGAACTGTGACTCTTCTCGGAGGCCAGCTGTAAACTGGTGGTAATCGCCTTCTGTAAAAGCCATTCACAGTTGGAGCATGAATTTGCATCCCATCGGGGACCGATTGTATGTATTATTTGTTTGCAAGGCAATTTCCCTGCGTCAGTAATTACTGAATCTCCAGTGAACAATTTACCATCTTTATTGATAATCTGATCGCAGTCATCTTGTAGTTTAGGTCCTGCTGCATCCAGAATAGCTTTTGCCAAACCCCCAATATGTTTAAGATCTTCATTGGCTACATTAACAATGACATCTACATTGTGACGGCACAGGTCATCTTTATATACAGAGAGGGTCATTCCATTTGGAAGAGTTATTTGGAATTGGGATTGGGATTTTTTAAATAGATCATTTTCTACTCCAGCCTCATCCAAACGTATTACACAATGATGATTTGTCTTTGTGATTGTAGCATGAACTTCTTCATTGGCCTTACAAAACTTTTTGGCTCCCGGTTTCTCAATACGCAGAGTATCACTGTGAAGTGAGTGCAGAATGTCACTAATGACATTTGCTGCCTCTTGAACTTTCACCCGTGGTCCTGACAGGCAAATGCTATTCGGATTCTTTGTTACATTTACATTTTTCTTTATCTTTTCCAACATCTCCTTTCTTTCCTCCCAGAAGAACGTCATCTTTACTGAAGGATGAACTGGAATTTCTGTCTCTATAGTAGTGTTCTTCTCCAAAAAGTCGCTGACTTGTTTGTAACACTTTAGAACATTTGAAGGCAGGCCGGCGATGACCATGTTGTCCTCTGTTCCAGAAGAAGATTCCCCTATTAGAACTGTGATTTTCTCTGCATTAAATTCCTGGAGCAGATGTGACTGGAGACTTCTCCACTCCGGAGTTTTCAGAAGACTTTTGTCTTCAATTAAAAGTTGTCTGTGGAGCAGATTTTCCTTAATTTGATTTTCTGCTTCTATCAAGTCTTCCTTTGAATAAGCCATCAGTTTAACAATGCCATCATCAATTTCCAGCATTGCGTTAATTTTGTGATGTACAAAGAGCAGAGAAGACAGCTCTTCATTATTGGTGGACATCAGGAAGTGGACGAGGTGTGGATTCATCTGGATGACTTTACTTTTCATTTGTTGTGTGATGTTGAGTATCTCATATTTGGCGGTGAGCACTTCATCTCTCAGTCCCGATAGACAGGCTTTCTTTTTTGGCACATCATAGTCCATCTTCAGCTCTGGAACCTGGTCCAGGATCTTCTTCTTTAGGCCGCTGTTACACATAATCTGATAGAGGGCTGGAGACATAGATAAGGTCTCAGTCTTGGTTTGTTTCTTTCTTTCCACCACTTTGGTGGTTTCCGCTATCAGTTGTCTGAATGTCGGGTCAATCTTTGTAACATCCTTGGACATTCCAGCCAAGAAAACTTTCTCTAAACCAAAGTCAGGTTTGATGAGTACTTTATCATAGGTGGAGCTGCTGACACGTTCTCTAATAGTTTCCCAGACGGACTTATCCATTTTATACTCTATTACTCTGAACTTTGATATGAAGAGTGAAAATTCATTATAAATATCCTCACTCCATTGCAGTACAATCTTTGTCACAGACCTGAGATTGGTGGACAAGGTGGAAGAGAAGATGAGTTGAAGGACAGGATTCCGGCAGTCTTGATCTGGCCATTTGATCTCACAGTGTTTATTCTTCATCTTCACATCTATGTTGTTCTTTAGTCCTTCATTATTACAGATATGTTCCAATACGTATGCACTGATATTAAACTCTATAGGCTTTGGTATTTCTATACAAGGTCCGTCCTTCCCATACAGTGCTATACCCAACAATGGGTAGTAAGGGTATACGGATATCTTTTTCTTGGAAAACACATGATCCTTCTTCAAAACTCTTTTAACATCTGGAAGAGAAGGAAACAAACAGATGGTTCACACTGATGCTTCACTTAATACTCACAGTCAGTTTTTTTTTTAATCCAAACTTTTTTATTAATATGAAAAAGCATCTGAAAAGTACAAAGACATATAAAATAATAGAGAATGTAAACAAAAACAAAACAGATCAACCAGAGCTCATAATACAATAAGCTGTGCACAATACAATTTCTTTCTGTTTTCCTAGAATAATATACTATAAGCTCAGAACAAGCCTAATATAACTGACGCTTTAGGTAGATGAAACAATTCGAGCCCCTTAACAGTGGGGCCGTACCAACTTAAATTTGTCTATCCATTACTAGCTGTGAAGGAGCGAGGCCGTGAGAATCCAACCAGCTCTGCCAAATAAGATTACATTTTCACCAAGTAGTAGAGAATTAACATACTCAACTCATTTCTTTCTAGAAGGTACTGTGGGTAATATCCAGAACCTAGCAATTAACTTCCTAGCTAAATATAGCAATCTAGTTATCATAATGTATACACCCGGTGGGTAGATTTCAGTGTCCACAGTTCCAGGTAGGCACACCAAACAGGTTAAAGGTACAGAAACTTGGGTGAGCTTTGAGATAGTCTGTTGGACCTTAGTCCAATTCCAAGTGAGCTTTGGGCATTGCCAGATCATCTGTATAAAACCACCCCTATATAAAACCACCCCTATGTTACATTTAGGGCACAGTGGCTTATCTCTCCTGCCCCAATCAAACAAGGTGGCGGGTGTATAGTAGGCTCTATGAAGGCTAAACAACTGTGAGAGTTTGTGTGAGGCCGATAGGGATGTAACAGGAATAGATTCCAGGGCCATGTCCCTTTGATCACCATCAATATCTCCTATATCAGCCACCCAGCGAGCCCTGCATTTCAACAAAGTGTGGTTCTGAATGGAGGGCAACAACTCCAGATATATACAGGATATCAAACCTTTACAGACACTGGATTGTAGGACCTCGGTCACTAAGACTGAACTATATACTGTTAAATTAGGTGGGTTTTTTGGGGGTTTTAGTGCATGTCTGAATTGAAGATATTGGTAGAATTGCTTGTGGGACAATGAGAATTCAGTGCATAAGTGATCATATGCCTTAAGGGTAGTAGCGCTAAAAACTTAGGGAAAAAAAACAAACACCCCTTTGTTGCCAAGATGAGAATCCCTGCAATTAGCAAAGTTCGGGATAATTGGGGTTACACCATAGGGGGGTAAAATACAGAGGGCCAGACATATGCAGTGCCTCTTTAGTAGCCTAACAAACTGTCATGGGGAAAGAAGGGGGAAGGCTCAGTAGGTCCATCTTCAGGTGGGAGCTAGCAGGGAAGGTAGAGTGGGACAGGGTTACCAACTGAGCTACGGGGTCTAAGGTATTACAATGTCCCCAACCAGCAAACTGTTGTATCTGGGAAGCCAGAAAATACATTCTGGGATGCAGAACTGCCAAACCTCCTCTATCCTTACTATACTGCACAGTGGTTAAGCTGATACGGGCCTTTTTCTTCTTCTAACCACTTCAGCTCCGGAAGATTTTACCCCCTTCCTGACCAGAGCACTTTTTGCGATTCGGCACTGCGTCGCTTTAACTGACAATTGCGTGGTCGTGCGACGTGGCTCTCAAACAAAATTGATGTCCTTTTTTTCCCACAAATAGAGCTTTCTTTTGGTGGTATTTGATCACCTCTGTGATTTTTATTTTTTGCGCTATAAACAAAATAAGAACGACAATTTTGATAAAAACACATTATTGTTTACATTTTGCTATAATAAATATCCCCCAAAAATATATAAAAAAACATTTTTTTTCCTCAGTTTAGGCCGATCGTATTCTTCTACATATTTTTGGTAAAAAAATCACAATAAGCGTTTATTGATTGGTTTGCGCAAAAGTTATAGCGTTAACAAAATAGGGGATAGTTTTATGGCATTTTTATTAATAATTTTTTTTTTTACTAGTAATGGCGGCGATCAGCGATTTTTATTGTGACTGCGACGTTATGGCAGACATGTCGGACATTTTTGACACATTTCTGGGACCATTGTCATTTATACAGCGATCAGTGCGATTAAAAATGCACTGATTACTGTGTAAATGACACTGGCAGTGAAGGGGTTAACCACTAGGGGGCGGGGAGGGGTTAAGTCAGTACTAGGGAGTGATTACTAACTGTAGGGGGGATGGGCTAGCTGTGTCACTACGCTGATCACTGCTCCCGATGACAGGGAGCAGAGATCAGTGACACTGTCACTAGGCAGAACGGGGAGATGCTGTTTACATCAGCATCTCCCCATTCGTCCTCTCCGTGAGGCGATCGCGGGTATCCCGGCGGAGATCGAGTCTGCGGGACCCGCGGCCAAACTCCGGGGCGCGCGCACGGAATGGCACGGCGGTGAATTTAAATGGACGTACCTGTAAGTGCCATTCTGCCGACGTACATCGGCGTGCGCCGGTCGGGAAGGGGTTAAACCATTTGTTAGAGATCCACATTGGAGAGTTATGAAATATATAGGAGCTGTGGGGCTCAGATCATCTTTATTAAGTTAACACGCTTTTTAACCTCTGCCTATCCAACAGAGGGGTAAGGTTCAGTTGGAGGTATTCTGAGGGCTCAGGGGATACCACCACCCCTAAATACTTAAAAGCGACAACAGCAATTTGACTAGCACAGGCAGGGAGTGGTGCTCCTAGTGGGTCAAGGGGCATTAGGATGGATTTATACCAATTTATGGTGAATTCACCAAATTTATTAATGGTTGCCATCAGAGTCTGCAAGGAGCCAGCTGTATTGCCCAAGTATAGCAGAGCTATACTATGTCATCTGCATAGAGGGAGATTTTCTCTTCAAAAGAGCCTTGCTGAAATCCCAGAATAGCAGGATCCTTATGGATTTGGATGGCTAAGGGTTCCACCAGGGTGTCCATTATCTCCAGAAAGGGAGATAATGCACACCCTTGTCTAGTGCCCCTATGTAAAGAAAAGGAGGAATAAATGATATTATTAATGCGCAGTCTGGCTCTGGGATCAGACTAGAGAACACGTACCCAATTAACAAAGTTTTTCCCCAGCCCAAACCTCCTAGAGGTAAGGCCATTCGACAAAGTCAAAAGCCTTGGCTGTGTCTAAGGAGAGAATGGCCCTACCTATTGGGTTATCCACTGGCACTTGTAGATTGAGAAACAGCCTCCTAATGTTATTAGCCATTGACTGGTATGACAGACCCAACGGGGACAGAGGCTTTTGGAGAGGACTGCAGGGTGGCCTCTTGCCTACTAATGGGCCCTGACTTTTAAGGGAACACTATTCTTTGGGACGTATGTGCCTGGGGGACCCCTAGAGTGGTCTTGCTTTGGGTTCATGTCCATATGTCCCCAAAACACACAGACTCTAGGAACTGGAGGTTTCATAAACATATTTGGGGCCTCTATGCCTCAAATTAACATGTATAGATATTGTTTATGTAATCAGCTCAAACCACTGGGGTCTCCTGCCATAATGTGTTTATTGTAAGTAGGTCTCTCCCGAGTGTCTTTCTCCCATTGTTAATTATCTGAGAATTATAGGAGAAGTGTATACTACTAATTCTGTTGGGGACAGAACTAGCGCCAGGGAAAGGTTCCTGATGAGGAGGGAAAGCATAGAGATCGCTACTTCTCTGGACATCCTCCTGCTTTGGCATGAGACGGCCAGGCTGCATTCTGCCCCTCATAACAGACGCTGTCAGATTGGCTGATACCTGCTCTCTACACGCTGTTGGAATCCCTGAGACTTCCCACCGGGTTCAATGTGAACTATCTTTGTATTACTTTATTACAAGTTCTCCATATCACACTTGGACTGGGTGTGTTATTGCCACCTCACCACGCTTCACCCTACCTACACTTGGCGGCAGTCAACAGGACATTTCCTTTGCAGCGGGTGCGAAAGGAGGATTGGGTTCCAGCATGGCTCCACTAGGATCTGCCTTAGTCCTAATAACAAAGTTCAGTGGCTCCAAGATTCCTCAGGCAGAGTGGGTGGAGAGACTAGAAAATGCCCCGTGCCTATACCAGGTTTCGGCTGTTGGTGAAGCAGGCTATTAATGCCCTAGTCGATGTGGATACCTTGACACAGGAGGTAGTCTCCTCTTAGAAGGACTCAGTCCAACCCCATAGGGGTGAAAACCCACTGCGCAGGGATCCCAAGGAAGACAAAATGCTGATGGTGCGACTGCTACGGGCACATATCCAAGAACTGTGGGCGGTCTGGTTTAGAAACTCTTCCAGGCTGTAATTTAACTACTGACTACTGGGGCAGAGGGATGAACCCCGGACTAACAGCACAAAGTCCCAGCAAGTCAGAGGACATTGTCGCACCAACACCAACAGTAGCTGCCCTGGTCAACAGGCAAGAAGTCCCATGCCTGATTGACACTGCATCAGTCAAAGGTCACAGTCATAGAGTATGATTTCTATGTGCAGAGATTTGGAGTATGAGAACAATAAGACCCCAGCTGCCTATCCCTCAGAGCAGCCAGTAATCAACCCATTCTGGTCGACCTGGGTGAGGATATAAATCAAGACCTAGTGGTGGAGCCGGTAGGGGTAGTTGTGACCCCGGGCCCAGTCAACCCAGCAATGCTTGTTGTGCTGGGCATGAATGTACTGAAAGGCCTGGACTTACCCCACTTGTTGGACAAATATGAACATTCGGGCCAGCGGACACATGGCTGCGGTCTGCGAACTGTGTGGCTTTCAGTGCTCCAGGCCTATGAGGACAAGCGCAGGGCGATAAAGAAGCAACCAGAGCAAGTAGGAGTGTCCCGTACACCCCAATCAAAAGTTATTCTTGCAACCCCTGAAAAAGGTGGTGTGATGGACCCCCATACTCAAGAAGAGTATGTCTGCCATAAAAGCGTTCTTTTTCCGGTACCGGCACGATCCAAGATCCCTTAGCCCACCCAGTCACTTTTCAAGGCATCAGTGTAGGGTGAAGAGTAGGGATGGGCCGAACGGACCCCTGTTCGGTTCGCACCAGAACTTTCGAACACCACGAAAGTTTGGACCCAAATAACGAACCCCATTATATTCAATGGGACCCGAACGTCAAAAATCAAAAGTGCCCATTTTGAAGGCTTATATGCAAGTAATTGGGCATACAATGGTTATAGGGGTCTGGGTCTTGACCTGGGGGACATGAATCAATAAAAAAAAAGTTTGGAAAAATGTCATTTTTAAATGAGCAGTGATTTTTTGATTTTTAAAGTGAAAGCCTAAAAATGAAAAAATCCTTCCAATATAGTGCCTGGGGGGGGCCCCTTAGTCTACCTGAAAAGTGGCAGCTCTGTACCGTGTCTAGAATCTTCTGCAGCAATAATTGCATTTATAAAGCCAAAAAAATGTTCCTTGCAAGCTGCCTTTATTTTGCTCAACAACAGCTGGGGAGCCAGTGTGTATGATGAGGCCCCCGTGTAGTGCATAGGGAACAAGATTAGAGATTTTTTGGATACATTCTGGTGTCACTTTGACTTTGTATAGAAGTAACAGGTGCGTAAAAATTGGGTTTGGGTGTCGGTGGTGCCTTCCCACCGTAACCCTATAGAGACAATCTTGATGAAAGCAAGAATTGGCCTTGCTGTAAAAAATTGCAATGATATGCACCTGTTACACAGGTGCAGAAAAAATGGTCTTTGGTTGTTAATTGTGCCCATGAAACCTATACCAAAAACATTCTTCCAGATGAAATGATTGAACACCCTCAAAGCTAGGCAGCCTCGAAGTCCTGCAGAAATTCCACATCCCAAAAAGACTTCATCAGTGACATTGGCATCAGGGGCTTTATAGCTGGTAATCCAGGACTGATTCATTTTTATAAAAGTCAAGCGGTCCAGGAAGTCTGTGGACAGATGCGTTCTATGATCAGTAACAAAACCTCCTGCAGCACTGAATGCCCGTTCTGAAAACATGCTGGATGCAGGGCAGCCCAACAACTCAATAGCATACTGGGCAAGTTCTGGCCAGTGGTCTATTCTCATGACCCAGTAAGTCAGTGGATAATCAGCTGGAAAGCTTTCCACCTCTGTTTTGGTCCCGAGGCAATCATCCACCATGTGATGCATACGCTGCCAATGGGATATGGAAGCTGGCAGCCCAGGACTAAAAAAAATCCAAAATGCCTCACTTAGGCGGATGCTTTCTCCAACGCTCCTCTCTTGAACAACAGAAGACTCAAGACACTGTAATCTACTGGAGTCAGGAAAAATGTTCAATAAAATTCTCTTTAACGTGTCCTCAAGAGATTTTATCTTCTGCACCCTCTGTGGGGACGGGATGAGTTCTGAGACCTACCTCTTATAACGGTGGTCAAGGAGGGTTGCCAACCAGTAATCATCCTTCTCCTTTATACCACGTATTCTTGGGTCCTTTCGCAGGCTTTGAAGTATGAGGTTGCCCATGCGCCTTAAATTTGCCAAGGCTTGAGAAGCAGACTCCTCGGGGTCACTCAAAATGACAGCATATGGAACTTCCTCCTCCCAGCCACGTACTACTCCCAAGGGTCCTGGTGTTGGAAAGCCATTGATTACAGATTGACGCATGTCTTCCTCTTCTTCGAAGCATATGAAAGTGCCAGAATCCTCCTCCTCACCCTCCTCCCCTCTCTCCTCCTGTGTGTTCTGTGACATAGGAATGATGGTGTCTGGATAAAGTTGCCCTTGAGAGGAAAGGAAGTCCTCCTCTTCCTCCTGCTGCTCTGCCTCCAGTGCCCTGTCCATAATGCCATGCAGAGTCTGCTCCAGCAGGAACACAACAGGGATTGTGTCAGTAATGCAAGCCCTGTCACGGCTCACCATTCTTGTGGCCTCCTCAAATGGTGACAATACAGTGCATGCATCCTTAATGATCAGCCATTGGCATGGGGAAAAAAAACCGAGGCGGCCTGAGCTTGTTGTCGTGCCGTATTCGCACAGGTACTCGTTGACGGCCCTCTGCTACACGTATAGCCACTGCAGCATTGACAAAGTCGAGTTCCACCTGGTGGGTATGTCACAAATCAGGTGGTTTACGGGCAGGTGGATTTCCCGCTGAATTTCAGCCAACCGAGCACTGGCTGTGTATGACTGCCTTAAATGGCTACAGACTCTTCTGGTCAGCTTTAGCACATCTAGCAACCCTGGGTACGTACTTAGGAAATGCTGCACCACCAAATTGAGGACATGTGCCAGGCATGGCACATGTGTCAACTTTCCCTGTCTAAGGGCAGACAGGAGGTTTGAACCATTATTGCACACCACCATTCCTGGCTCCAGCTGGCATGGTTTGAATCACCTCTGGGCCTGTCCCTGCAGAGCTGCAAGAATCTCTGCTCTGGCGTGGTTCCTTTCCCCTAAACACATTAGCTGAAGCACTGCATGGCACCTTTTAGCCTGACTCTGGAAATAGCCCTTTGAATGCTTAGGGGGTACCTGCTGTTCATAGGACAATTCTGCAGGGGAGTGCATTGAGGTGGCGGAGGAGGAGGGTTGTAGATCTCACAGGTCTGGCATCATCACCACCAGCTGTATGGAGATGTGGGGGCACAACAAGCTGCAGTGCTAAGCCCTGTCCAGCATCCTTTCGAGTTATAAGCAGCGTTACCCAGTGTTCTGTGAACGAAATATATTGTCCCTGTCCATGTTTGCTGGACCACGTGTCAGCAGCAAGCTGGATTGCCTTGCCCAACAATGCCAGAACATTCCCCTGCATGTGATGGTAGAGAGATGGAACGGTCTTACATGAAATTTAGTAGCGACTGGAAACCTGCCATTGTGGTACAGCACATTGTGCTAATTCACAGAAGGGGGCAGAATCCACCAGGCTGAAAGGCAGAAATTGGAGAGCCAACAGCTTTGACAAGCTTGCATTTAGACGCTGGGCATGTGGGTGGCAGGGACTGTATTTTTTTTTCCACTGCAGCAGATGGGGCAGAGAAATTTGTTGGCTACAGTCTACAGCTGGTGGTGTGCTGCTGGCAGATGTGCTGCTAGCACCTGGGACACCCTGTGCTGTACCATCATCCCTGTCAGTGGAGGCTGCTGAGAGGTAATGACTCGGTATAGCAGGGGCAGACTGAAGTGGGTAAGGAGGAGGAGGAGGGATAGATTTGTGCCCCTTTTGAGTGGCTTTTGGGTGCTCTTGTCGAAAGACTTTAAATGCCTTGTTAAGCATGTGGTACCCAAATGGTTGGTGTTTTTGCCACGTTTGATGAGCCTGAGACACAGTTTTCAGATAGCAACAGTGCGATCTGCTGCAGATGTGCTGACAAAGGCCCAGACAGCTGAGGTTTGGGGAGTGGGCTGGGAGATAACAGCTGCAGAATGTGATGGAATAGGGTGGCTGCTCTCTACTTTTTCTTGATGCCGACCTCCTCAGGGTTGTGCCGCCTCACCTTCAGTTTCCTCCTCTGCTCTATCTGGCACCCAAGTCACATCAGTGACATCATCATCATCTCCATCTCCATCTCCTCCATCTTCATCATTACCACTGGATACAAATTGTCAATTCGCTGCGGCTTGGGGAACATGAATGCCAATTTGTCTACCAGTGTTCCTCCCTCTCTCCAGGCTCATGTTCCTGTCATTCTCAACCTCAGAACCAAGATGTGAATCCAGTAATGGCTGGGCATCATCAAGGAGCAAGTGGCTGACGCTGTGGTCAAATAACTCAGCTGACTCCTCAATGGCTTATGTTGGGGCTATGGCAGAGATAGATGTGGACAAAGGAGGCAGGTTTATCCACTCTGGCAACTGCGGGGGACAGCACAATTGTCTCTGCTTGCGTGACAGAGGATGAGGAGGATGAGGAAGGTTTAGTAAGCAAGTCCACCACCTCCTCTGCATGCTGTGGCTGGATAGCATGGGCAAACTCACTAAACAGAGGGAATGATGCCCTGCCTGAGAACTGACCACCACGTCCACCTTTGCCTGTGGACACATTTGTTGCTGGCCCCCTTACAGTGCCAAGAGAACGTCTGCCTCTCCTTGTTGTCCTACCAGACATTATTGGGAGGGAGGGGGCGGTGCTTATAAGCAAATGTAAAGAAGAAGTTGAAATCTGTACGCAGATGCACTTTAATCAATGTAAAGAGGTGTTTGGTGCACTTTAATTTGAGTACTCACACTACACAGACACACTCCACAGATACACTATTATATACTTCAATATAATGCACCAAACGTACAGTGACACACAGAACTATATGGCGTTAAACTGGCAGTAATGCACACAAAAGTAAATGGCATTAAACTGGCAGTAACACACAAAACTATATGGCGTTAAACTGGCAGTAACGTACACAAAACTATATGGCATTAAACTGGCAGTAACGCACACAGAAATAAATGACGTTAAACTGGCAGTAACGCAACCAAATAGACAGTGTTCAACCGTCACTACACTGACGCTATCTGAACTGTCCCTACTCTAGCCATACACTAATGTCAAGATTAATGACACGGTCTCACTACACTACACTGAAACTATCTGAGCTGTCCCTACTCTACACTAATGTATGTATGAATGACACGGTTCCTACTCTAGCTGCGTACTATGCAAAGCTGAATGGTGGTCCTCCTCTCTACACTCACACTATCCCTAGACTGACACTAAACTAATACTAAACTAATATTCTACACTAACAATTGAAGCAAAATAGCACAGTATAGCACACTAACTAACTAATAGCGCTGAACATAGCCCCATTCTATCTCTCTCCACAGCGAAATCACACTGAAAATGGCTGCCATTGAAAGAATACTTTTATACTGTGGGGCGGGAATGAGCCATGATTGGATAAAGTCATGATGACAGTGTCCAATGAAGCTTTCACTGCTTTAGCCAATCAGGGCCTGCAATGCACTGTTCAGCACCGCAATGCATTGTGGTTGGTTCGGGGGGGGGGGGGAACGGTCGAACAACCCGTTTGTTCGGCTGTTCGCCAAAGGTCCGAACAGCGAAAGTTCGGCCCAAACTTATGCTCGGGCCAAACCGTTCACCCATTCCTAGCGAAGAGAAGCATAAAACTGTTTATTCAAACACATGTACAAAGAGATATATACACTCAGGGGATAATCCCCCTTCTTTGCATAATGGCACAGGGCAGGGTAAACTTTACCTCATCCAGTAACATGACACATAGGTATTCAAACATTTCAACAGTAGACAGTCTTTGGGAGTGGCTGCTGGAGAACCCCCCGCCCTTCCCCTCTAGAATCGAATCCACATAAACATAAACATCCCATAATAGGTTGCTCCCAAGGCAGACAGAAACAATAGAACAATCGATCTAGTAAAAAGCCTACAACAGTTTATGAGACCAAGTTCATACAATATTCCAGCAGTTGGAAAGGTGGAATTAATTTATCTTCATATATTTCTTGAGGGATATTGTTCAGAAATATTAATGTTCCAAGTGAAAGAGCCCCATCATTCTTTCAACGCAAACCACACAGCACTCAGGGGACAACCCCCCTTCTTTGCATAATGACACAGGACGGGGTAAACTTTACCTAAACTTTACCTCGTCCAGTAACAAGAGACACAGGTATATTCAAACATTTCAACAGTAGACCATCTTTGGGAGGGGCTGCTAGAGAAACCCCCACTCCCCTCTCACAGCTAATCCACATATGCATCCCATAATACTTTACTCCCAAGGCAGGCAGAACAATAGAACAATGGGATACAGGCACTTCACAAACACATAACAACCCCCACCCCACCTCAAACCATCTATCAATTGTCTGAGACGAAAGGTGTAATCTATTTTCATATAACTCTTGAGGGATATTGTTCAGAAACATCACTGTCCCAAGTGAAAGAACCCCTTCATTCTTTCACCACAAACCACACATATAGAACCCTGGATAACAGGGGTAACAGGAAATGCTGAGTCTGGTGTGGTTGTACCGTGAGTCTGATTAGTGCAGATTAGACTGGGGTTCTCGGTCCCTACCCCTAATACACACTGGGTAACTTATACATAGAAGGGGGCGGGGGAGCTGGACAAGGAGTTTCCAGAGATCTCTAAGGTAAGCTGGGTTCCACAAGCCCCCGTGCCCAAATCCTGGTCCTGTCACAAGCAATCTGCTCACTCACTGTTGGGGCCCATCAGAAATGACAGGGGGCCACTGTTATGGCAGAACCCCACAAGGATCCCATGACATCAGGGGAGTGGATGGTGGGCCGTATCCTATCCATCAGGGAAAAGTCTTGGTGCAACTTGTCAACCTGGGAACAACACCAGTATCGCTTCCCAGACACGCCATCTTGGCTGATCTCTACATAGTGTCTTGCCACTGTATCTCTAAGGCCCAACCAGGGGTGGAAGCAGTCTGCGCCCCTCTACAGGCAGCTATGGCCTCCTGAGATGAGACCCAATACAGTTCCCTACTAGAGCAGCTGGATATCCACTTTAAATATTTTTCTCTACCCCAACAAAGACTGCTTCACCAGCTGCTGAAAAACACCTACTGGTAATTACCACCAGTCCAGAGGATTATGGGTTCCCCGAAGCCATCGACTACCCCATACACATGAAGAACACACAGCCCATCACCCCAGCTTTGTGCCAAGAGGTCAAGGAGTTACTCTGCAACATGCTTCAGAGTGGAGTGATCAAGGAAAGCCGCAGTCGATGGGCCACTGCTGTCGTTCTGGTGCGAAAGAAGGATGGCAGTCTACAGTTCTGTGTGAACTACTGTAAAGTCAACACATGCACCCACTGGGATGCCTACCCACTTCCTAGAGTTGAGGAATCTCTAAGAGATCTTGGACAAGCCAAGTTCTTCTCCACCTTGGATTTGACTAGCAGCTATTGGCAAGTCCCAGTGCGGGATCAGGATGAAGACAGCCTTCACCCTTGAGACTGTTTGAGCTTAATCACATGCCCTTTCGGCCTCCAGCACCCTCCAGTGAATAATGGAAAGATGTCTTGGAGACCTCAACTTTGAGACTGTGTTATTTTACCTTGATATCATCATCTGCTCCAAGACATTCGAAAACACGACAAACATCTGGACCAGGTGTTCTCTCGCTTGGCACAATACGAACTAAAATGTAAACCCAGAAAGCGCCACATGATGCGGCAGGAAATAAAGTAATTTGGACACATTGTTGAGGCCAGACGTGTATCACCTGACCCAGCCAAGGTGCTAGCTGTCCAGGACTGGCACCCTCCAAAAAGTAGGAGATGTGCTTTTTCTTGGGTCTAGTGGGGTACTACCGGCAGTTCATCCCGAAGTTCACCCAGATAGCCATCCCCCCTACCCCTTTCTGAGTGGGCATAGTGCCCAAAGGAAAAGTGAACATTCACCTTCTATTCAGGCCCAATGGCATGACTCCCAGCAGCAGGCCTTTGAGATGCTAAAGCAGAGACTGACCTCCGCCCCATTGTTGGCCTATGGAGACTACATCCAGATGTGTACACAGAAGGGAGCCTACAGGGTCTGGGGGCTGTTCTGGCCCAAGTACAGGATGGCCAAGACAGGGTGATTGCTCCTGCCAGCCAGAGCCTAACAACTACAGCTCTTTCAAGCTCGAGTTACATGCTCTGGTTTGGGCCATCAGCAAAAAATTCACAGAATATCTCACAGGGGCTGACATGGACAACAATCTGGAAACTGCAAAGTTGGGGGTGTTGAAACAGAGTTGGGTATCCTGCCTGGCCTGGTTCAAGCTCAACAGGCATGCTGATGTTCTGTCCTAAACAGGGTGGAGCCAGTGGCGTAGCGTGGGGGGTGCGGAGGGGGCCGCGGCCCCGGGCGCAACATTTAGGGGGGCGCAATTCCGCGCCAGTGTGTGACTACTGGCTGCCCCCTCCTAAATTCACTGCACTGTGTCCCCACGCTCTGGCCGCCATGTTCAGTCTCCGGCGCCCTGTGATTGGCCGTATGCGGTCATGTGCGGCGGCGCGGCTGGCCTGTCCATGCTCGCGGTACATCCTGGAGTCCCGCCTCTGCACTTGTTCAGTCTCCGGCACCCTGTGATTGGGTAAATGGGGTCATGTGCGGAGGCGGGACTCCAGGAGCAAGCGCGAGCGTTAACAGGCTAGCCCCGCCGCCGCACATGACCCCATACACCCAATCACAAGGCGCCGGAGACTGAACATGAGTGCGGGGGACACAAAAATTCAAGATTGTGAGCCGCCGCTGTCTCCTCCTCCTGCTCCCCTCCGGACCGATGGGAAACAAAGAAGAAAAGGTGAGACTCCCTCGTGATGAGAGTCGTGTTGCTGGCCGGGGGGGGGGGGGGAGACACAGTCTGGGAAGAGGGAGTGGCCAACCAGAGAGAGAGAGTGAGTAGAAGAGCAGCTAGAGTCATGCAGTGTAGTGGTCAGTATAGGAATACTGTAGGTAGGATAGTGTAGTGGACAGTAAAGTAGTCAGTGCAGTATAGTGGACAGTATAGTGTAGTGGACAGTATAGTATAGTGGACAGTATAGTATAGTGGACAGTATAGTGTAGTGGACAGTATAGTATAGTGGACAATATAGTGGTCAGTATAGTGGATAGTATAGTGTAGTGGACAGTATAGCGGTCAGTGTAGTGATCAGTATAGTGTAGTGGACAGTATAGCGGTCAGTATAGTGTAATGGACAATATAGTGGTCAGTGTAGTGGGCAGTATAGTGTAGTGGACAGTATAGCGGTCAGTGTAGTGGACAGTATAGTGGGCAGTATAGTGTAATGGACAATATAGTGGCCAATATAGTGTAGTGGGCAGTATAGTGTAGTGGACAGTATAGCGGTCAGTATAGTGGACAGTATAGTGTAGTGGGCAGTGTAGTGGACAGTATAGTGTAGTGGACAGTATAGCGGTCAGTGTAGTGGGCAGTATAGTGTAGTGGACAGTATAGTGGACAGTGTAGTGTAGTGGGCAGTGTAGTGGACAGTATAGTGTAGTGGACAGTATAGCGGTCAGTGTAGTGGGCAGTATAGTGTAGTGGACAGTATAGTGGTCAGTATAGTGTAGTGGGCAGTATAGCGGACAGTATAGTGTAGTGGGCAGTAAAGTGTAGTGGACAGTATAGTGGTCAGTATAGTGTAGTGGGCAGTATAGTGGACAATACAGTGTAGTGGGCAGTATAGTGTAGTGGACAGTATAGCGGTCAGTGTAGTGGTCAGTATAGTGTAGTGGACAGTATAGTGGTCAGTATAGTATAGTGGGCAGTATAGTGTAGTGGACCATATAGTGGTCAGTGTAATGGGCAGTATAGTGTAGTGGACAGTATAGTAGTCAGTATAGTGTAGTGGTAAGTATAGCGGACAGTATAGTATAGTGGACAGTATAGTATAGTGGACAATATAGTGGTCAGTGTAGTGGACAGTATAGTGGATAGTGTAGTAGACAGTATAGAGGTCAGTATAGTGGGCGGTATAGTGTAGTGGACAGTATAGTGGTCAGTGTAGTGGTCAGTATAGTGTAGTGGACAGTATAGCAGTCAGTGTAGTGAGCAGTATAGTGTAGTGGACAGTATAGTAGTCAGTGTAGTGGTCAGTATAGTGTAGTGCACAGTACAGCAGTCAGTGTAGTGAGCAGTATAGTGTAGTGGACAGTATAGGAATCAGGTTTGTTAGTACTATTGTAGGAAGGGAAGGGACAGGACTCGGGGAGTGCTAAAAGTCGACAGGTTAGGGGGTGCAAATTACTTGCCTTGCCCCGGGCGCTGACAACCCACGCTACGCCACTGGGTGGAGCGCCCAGGGGAGGATGTGGACTCTAGTCGAGAGAACATAGAGATAGAGGTTGCTCCTGTTCTACCCATGCCAGCCGTGTTACGCTCCATTGAGGACCAAAAGTTGGACCCACAGACCAAGGATGAACTTTATGGTTGAGAGAAGTGGGCACTGATTCAGCAAAAAGATCCAGACCTGATGCAGGTGCAGTGCTACCTCTCCCAGAACCACAAACCCACTTCCCGAGAGTGCCAGAAGTTGTCTCCTGTCGCTCCCGCCATCCTGAGACATTGGGACCAGCTGGAATTACGACAAGGTACTCTATCGTCAGACACACATTCCCTCCGAACAGTGGGATATCCTCCAGGTCATTGTCACCCAGATCTGTCAGGTACTCCATGTGACAGATGACCATTTAGGGGTGGATCGAAATAAATTGTTGGTTTAGAGATATTTCTTCTGCCCTTATTTGTCAGAATAGGTGCACAAGGCTTATAGGGAATGTGAAAGTTGCACCATACACTTCCCCTGTAAAGATAACTCCCATGACATTCACCACTTCTGAACCTTTTGAGTTGGTGACCATGGACTCCCTGACGATCTCCAGCACTCCCTCCAGCTATCACTATGCGCTGGTCTTTGCCACTTTACCAAATTTGGGGTGGTGGTGCCTACCAAGGGCCAGACAGCTGTCACCACTGCAAAACTTTTCTGGGAGCATTTTGTCCAACCATATGGCTACCTGAAGAGGATCTGCTTTGACCAAGGCCCAAATTTTGTGTACGTAATCATGACCAAACTCTGTCGCCTAACTGGCATCTGAATGTTTCATACCACCTCCTATCACCCCCAAGGCAATGGCACCTCACCTGTGAGCAGTTCAACAGCACCCTGCTGGGACCCTAGAACTGAGTTACCAAAAATGGTGGCACCAACAACTGGGGGCCATGGTGAGGGCATATAACACCAGCCACATGCCCTTTTTCCTAATGTTTAGGGAATACAGCCGAATGCCTGTAGATCTCCTGTTGGGGACACTGGAGCACATTTCCCAGAACACCTAGTTTGTCTGAACAGGAACATTGGGAGTGGCTGAAAAAGGCCAAGTATATGACGTTAGACAAGCACAAAGAGATGGCTCCTGAACCTGTTTTGGAAGAACTGCCGTTGTGACTGTGGGACTGGGTGTTGGTAAACATTACCTGTCACACCTGAGGGAGCAAGCTGCAGCCCAAGTGGGAACGCACCCCATACTAAGTGGTGGGGCAGCTTTTCCACCTACACCTGTCTATGATCTGGTCTTGGAGGGGCCTGACCTCATAAAGAAGCAGCTACATCAAAACATGCTGAGACCTTGTGTGCTGGGTGGAGATTGCTCCAGGAAACCTACTTGTGATGGGAGTCACTTTGGGTGGGGGGCCAGTAGAACCCAGAATCCCTTGGAGAGTTTGGGAAACCCTTGCTTCAGCTCCCCATGCACCTTCTATGTCTAAGTCACCCTGTGTCTATTATGGGTACAGGGTGGCCCGAGAACCCCAGTCTGATCTGTACTAATCTGACTTACTGTACAACCACACTGGAATGTTGCAGAATGTTGTGTGTGTGTGTGTGTGTATGGGCCCTCCTGTACCTTTTGTATTGTACTGTAATTGTGTTGTCCCCCTTATACATTGTAAAGCGCTGCGTAAACTGTTGGCGCTATATAAATCTTGTATAATAATAAATATATATATGTGTGTGAGTGTACGTATATATGTATGTATGTATATTTATATATATATATATATATATATATATATATATATATATATATATAATATTATATATTGTCTCATACTGTTGGGGACTTTTTGCTGGGTCGTTTGGGGTGTGGCTGTATTCCATTGTTCTATTGTGTCTGTCTGCCTTGGGTATAATGGGATGTGTATGTAGACTAGCTGTGAGAGGGGAGGGGGGATATTCCTCCAACAGCTCTCCCTGCTGATTGGACAGGCTACTGATGAGAAGTTTAAATATCTCTGTGTACCTGTGTTTCAATAAACAAATCATGTTGAGCAACCAAAACGAGTATTGCCTAGTTATTGGTTGTCAGCGGTTTGGAATATCTGATATCTATATTCGGACTGGACTAAGCGATATATGACGAAAGCACTCAAGCGGAGTGTGGGACGTTTCGTTACACTACCGATGACTGGGAGGTGTTTGACGCCGCGGATCTTCCCCCAATGTGTATGAAACCCCAACTGACTGGTTCCTGCTGTCCCTCGTAGTCGAGCTTCCAACCTTTCCTAATTCAGAGATTGACAATTTGGGTGTCGAGAGTCCAGAAGGTCCATCCACCCCATCCAGTACTACAGACTGTACTGCCTTATCCAAGGATTTGACCTTGGTGCCAGGAGATGAGAAGATAGAAGACACATTTGGTCCCTTACCATCTGAAGCTCCTGAATCACTCTCTACAGATGCACCTTTGTTAAGTGACTCTACAGAGAATCGAGAGGGTCGTCATCTTTTGCAGTCCAACTCTGGGCAGCTCCCTGCAAGATATTCTGACTATGTTGTTTGAAAGTGTCTACTGTTCAGTCCTAATCTTCCTTTGCTTGTGCTTTTATCACTGTTATTATTGTTGCTTCCATGTTACTGCAATGCTGAGAACAGCATCTGTTAAAGAAGAGGGGAGTGTAGGCAGGTGAAGTCTACTTTCTCCTCTGTGGGTGGTGTTCATCTGCAGTGGCATAGCAGTTGCAGAGGAAGTCAAAAAGAACATGGTTCCTTTATGGTTTCCTGGGTCACTGGGGGAAGCTATCCGATTGGATGCTGCCACCCCATGCCATTCTAGCCACCATATTGGGTCAGGCAGAGCCTATTTAAGGTCCAGGCTTGGTGTACATAGGCGAGTGGGTAGAGTAGGGACAGGTACTTGTCTGTTAGGGAAAGAGCTAGCAACAGGGAAAGGTTCCTGATGAGGAGGGAAAGCATAGGGATTGCTACTTCTCTGGGCACGAGATGGCGAGGCCGCATTCTTTCCCTTCTAACAGGCGCTGTCAGTTCAGCTGATACCTGCTCTCTAAGGCTGCATTCACACCTGAGCGTTTTCACCTCGTAAAACGCTCTTAAAATGCCAGAAAAAACTCCAGAAAAACACCCAAAAAGCGAAATCCCATTGATTGAAATGGCCCCTGTTCACATATGAGCGTTTTGTAGCCTGAAGCAAAACGTCTGAAGCTCAGAAAAATACATGGGCTTCTTTTTGGGCAGATTACAGGCCTTTTTGTGCTTTTTACATTGGTGACCATTTGACCTGTGCAAAATTGCGGCAAAACATGGCAAAAAAATTGCAGAAAACACAGCAAAATCACTGTAAATACGTGAGAAAGGCCTGTAAACTAAATGCTCAATTGTGAATGCAGCCTAAACCCCGTTGGAATCCCTTATGCCGCGTACACACGGTCGGACTTTTCACCTGCAAAAGTCCGACGGACGCCGCCGGACCAAGTCCGGCGGACAATCCGACCGTGTGTGGTCTCCATCGGACTTCCGACGGACCGTTTCGGGTGGAAATCCGACGTACTTTAGATTTGAAGCCTGCTTCAAATCTTTACGTCGTACCTCCGCCGGACTCAGTTCCTGACGGAAAGCCCGTTCGTCTGTACGCTAGTCCGAAGGACCAGATACGACGGAGGAGCAGGTTACTGCATCTCGCGCTCGCTGCAATAGGAAAAACTAATTTTCCCATTGCGGCGAGCGCGGGGGGCATCCCAGGCCCTTAGGTCTGGTATGGAACTTTAAGGAGAACCCCCTACGCCGAAAAACCGGCGTGGGGGTCCCCCCAAAATCTATACCAGACCCCGATCCGAGCACGCAGCCCGGCCGGTCAGGAAAGGGGGTGGGGACGAGCGAGCGCCCCCCCCCCTCCTGAACCGTACCAGGCCGCATGCCCTCAACATGGGGGGGTGCTTTGGGGGAGGGGGCGCCTTGCGGTGCCCCCCCACCACAAAGCACCTTGTCCCCATGTTGATGAGGACAAGGGCCTCTTCCCGACAACCCTGGCCGTTGGTTGTCGGGGTCTGCGGGCGGGGGGCTTATCGGAATCCGGGAGCCCCCTATAATAAGAGGGCCCCCAGATCCCGGCCCCCCCACCCTATGTGAATGAGTATGGGGTACATGGTACCCCTACCCATTCACCTAGGTAAAAAGTGTCAATAATAAAACACAACACAGGTTTTTAAAATAATTTATTAAACAGCTCGGGGGGGTCTTCTTCCGTCTTCGGGGGTCCCTCTGGTTCATCTTCTCCCGGCGTCCGGTTGGTTCTTCTCCGCTCTCCGGCCTCTTCTCCCGGTGTCCCAGGTCTTCGGCCGGCCCCTCCGCTGTCTTCAGGTAGCTCTATTGCCAGCGGAGGTCCGGACTTCTTGGCTTCTTGTGTTCTCTTCTCTTCTCTTCCCCCAGATGTTGACACGACGCTCTCTCCGGCTGGACTGGTCTCTGAGGGCTGCGTTGTGACTTATATAGGCGGAGACCCCGCCCCCATATGATGTCACAGTCCCTGGGCATGCTGGGACTGTGACGTTTTAGGGGGCGTGGTCGACCACGCCCCCTAAAACGTCACAGTCCCAGCATGCCCAGGGACTGTGACATCATATGGGGGTGGGGTCTCCGCCTATATAAGTCACAACGCAGCCCTCAGAGACCAGTCCAGCCGGAGAGAGCGTCGTGTCAACATCTGGGGGAAGAGAAGAGAAGAGAACACAAGAAGCCAAGAAGCCAAGAAGTCCGGACCTCCGCTGGCAATAGAGCTACCTGAAGACAGCGGAGGGGCCGGCCGAAGACCTGGGACACCGGGAGAAGAGGCCGGAGAGCGGAGAAGAACCAACCGGACGCCGGGAGAAGATGAACCAGAGGGACCCCCGAAGACGGAAGAAGACCCCCCCCCGGAGCTGTTTAATAAATTATTTTAAAAACCTGTGTTGTGTTTTATTATTGACACTTTTTACCTAGGTGAATGGGTAGGGGTACCATGTACCCCATACTCATTCACATAGGGTGGGGGGGCCGGGATCTGGGGGCCCTCTTATTATAGGGGGCTCCCGGATTCCGATAAGCCCCCCGCCCGCAGACCCCGACAACCAACGGCCAGGGTTGTCGGGAAGAGGCCCTTGTCCTCATCAACATGGGGACAAGGTGCTTTGTGGTGGGGGGGGGCACCAAGCGGCGAGATTGAATTCCTTTTCTAGTCCCGTCGTACCCAAGTCACGTTCAAAATGAACGGACTTGTCCGTGTGTGGGAAAGTCCATTCATTCTGAAAGTCCGGCGGAAGTCCGTCGGGAAGACCGGATTCCGGAAAGTCCGGCCGTGTGTAGGCAAGTCCGGCCGTTCAGAAAGTCCGGCGGTAGTCCGCCGGAAGTCTGGCGGCAAGTACGTCGGACCTAGCTTTCTAGAAAGTCCGACCGTGTGTATGCGGCATTAGTGTTCCTGGTTGGGTTGTCTTCCTACTCTTTCATTGCACTAGGACTATGTGTTTTATTGCCACCACACTATGCTGCACCCAACCTACAAGTTTATGAAGTGAACAAAACCAAAAGGTTTTTGTAATCTGTTGGTCAACAATTAATATTACATAGCAGATCATTTGACTGATAAAAAAAAAAGTTAATATAGCTATAAAATAAAGACTGTTCATAACCAATTCCCTGGCCTGGTTCACTCATGATCAAACTGGAGCATTGTTTGAACACTTTGATGTTGACCACATGTGGCTCTATTTCTCCAAGATGTGCCGCTTGGGACAATTCTAAACAATTTAAAGTTTTTATAAGCATCATCAACCAGCAATCATTTCCAACATATGAGGGTCTTCTCTGTACCCACTCTGTGAACTCACCTGCTGTCTCCTGAAACATGATCAGCGCAGCTCTTTCCTCTGGTAACATCACAATGTATACTACTCTTCCTCCTCCCTGTGTTGGGTTCTCAAAGAAATCTTTCAGATGCATCTCAGATGTGCTCTCCGGGACATTCTCCACCCTGACACTTTGGGATTCTTCCAGAGGCCTCGCTGTCAGCCTGTTGTGATCCACTCTGAGGTTACTGGAGAATGTTCTGATGAATCTCTGAATATCTGGAGAAAAACAGGAACCCCCCCCCCCAAATTTAATGGCAATAAGTACAACTGTGTAAAAGTTTTACTGATGGAACAGAATGATAGAATCTTGCTGCTTTAACATTTTATATAACTAATAATGATATACATTTGGTCAATTATTGAACTTAAATACAGTCCCAATGTTCCTATCTATAATTAATCATTCACGGGGTTATTTTAATTTTTCTTGAAATGACTTCATTGTACAGTGAGCACATTTTTGGCATGTGAATCTGTACATTGAAGCTTTTAGCATTATTGCTCTCCAGCATTCAGTAGATAAAGATGTGTAGAGCGCAGGCCTCATGGTAGCTCCCCGTTTTTTGGCATATGGCAAACAACATTCTCTTACAAGAGCCATTGGCTGGTAGTACATGATGGAGCTCTTAGGCCCATACTAGAAGCTGTGAGCCTCATTTCAGGCTCTGTATCTAAATCATGGGCAAATCCCAAAGATTGGACTCACCGATATCACATGTGAAGGTGACAACAGCAGATTGGATCTCCGGAATTATCTCCACATAGAAGTCCATGTCCTCAACCTTCCCACTGATATTTTTCACCAGGAGGTTTAACATCTCAGGAGTGTGGCTGTCCTTGACATTTTCAATCAGAACCAGAGAGGACGAGGGGTTTTCATCATCTGATGCGGCTGTAATACAGCAAAATATATTCCCGGGGAAAGTTTTTTGAGTGGAATTTTTTCATCTACATCATGATGAACATAATGACTTAAAAAATATTCTGAGAGCTATCTGCAGAGATTGTGTTACTTTGTTGGGTTGCTGAACTCATTCACTAGGACAGGATGAGAGTTGGTGACCTCAGAGTGGAGCCATTGTTCCTTCTAATTGTGGAGGGCTAACTGAAAAGAAAAGCATGATATATATACATAGAGGCCTTCTGGGAGGATCCAGCTGGTCCTGCTCAGGAACATCCAATTGTTGGAAGATTCTGAGATAGATTTGAAATTCATTGGAGGTAATATATCTCCATCCCAGGACTGACCCTAAACACACTGGAGATAATATATCTCCATCCCTGGACTGACCCTGAACACACTGGAGGTGATATATCTCCATCCCAGGACTGACCCTGAACACACTGGAGATAATATATCTCCATCCCTGGACTGACCCTGAACACACTGGAGGTAATATATCTCCATCCCAGGACTGACCCTGAACACACTGGAGGTAATATATCTCCATCCCAGGACTGACCCTGAACACACTGGAGATAATATATCTCCATCCCAGGACTGACCCTGAACACACTGGAGAAAATATATCTCCATCCCAGGACTGACCCTGAACACACTGGAGGTAATATATCTCCATCCCAGGACTGACCCTGAACACACTGGAGGTAATATATATCCATCCCAGGACTGACCCTGAACACACTGGAGGTAATATATCTCCATCCCAGGACTGATCCTGAACACACTGGAGGTAATATATCTCCATCCCAGGACTGATCCTGAACACACTGGAGGTAATATATCTCCATCCCAGGACTGACCCTGAACACACTGGAGGTAATATATCTCCATCTCAGGACTGACCCTGAACACACTGGAGGTAATATATCTCCATCTTAGGGCGGAACTCGTTGGAGGGGTTATATCTCCCTATTGGCATTAAAACTTGCAATGACAGACAGGGGAATGAGGGAAAATCTCTCTTATGGAACCCCAGATTGCAGTTAAATCCTAATCCTTCCCCCACTCCATCCAAAAATAGAAAAAGTTTTTGGCTCGACACTTTAACCAATTTTGCTTTACAGGAATTCTCTGTAAAAGTAAAATTGGCAATTTTGGTGCAAAATCAGCAACTTCTCCCCAATGGAAGCACCTCAGCAATCAGTGCCAGAAGGCAGACCGGCCTCAGACACCTTATCCTCTCCCTTCCCCCGCTCCCATCATTGTGATCTATAGGACAGATATTACTCTAAACGTCCAATGAATGATTTCTTACGTTTGTCCTCGGCACGGCCGCACTGTGAGCCCTGAAAATAGAAGATAAACCACTATAAGTCATTTCTAGAGATTCTGTTCATTATAACAATTCTTATTTCTACAACAATCATTATTTCCAGTAGAGACAACCAATGAGAGCTGAGAATAGAAAATGGTTACTGCCCTCTGATTCGGTTCACTGCCTCTCTCCCATCTGAGCTGCAGATCCCCTCATCTTATTTCTCCTGGACTGGGCGATCTCCCCTGTGACTTTATTGATATATTACCTGGGGTAGATCATGGGATGGTGGCAACAAAGCCATGACTGGAGAGGGGAGAGCAGGAGAAGTAGAACTCTTTACACGAGGGATGTTCTTCATTGGGCAGTTTACTTTCCTTCAGAAACTATTTCTTTATGAGTTTCTTATACGTTTTATATGTACCTGTTTAGCATCACTTCATTGCTCTGGATAACAATGAATCAAAAAAAGAAATAGTGCTCAGAGGGCAGAAAAAGCAGCTGACCCATCAATCAACACAAATCGATATACAGTATCTCACAAAAGGAAGTACACCCCTCACATTTTTTAAATCTTTTCTTCTATCTTTTCATGTGACAACACTGAAGAAATGACACTTGTCTACAATGTAAAGTAGTGAGTGTACAGCTTGTATAACAGTGTAAATTTGCTGTCCCCTCAAAATAACTCAACATACAGCCATTAATGTCTATACCGCTGGCAACAAAAGTCAGTACACCCCTAAGTGAAAATGTCCAAATCGGGCCCAAAGTGTCAATATTTTGTGTGGCCACCATTATTTTCCAGCACTGCCTTAACCCTCTTGGGCATGGAGTTCACCAGACCCTCGCAGGTTGCCACTGGAGTCCTCTTCCCCTCCTCCATGACGACATCACGGAGCTGGTGGATGTTAGAGACCTTGTGCTCCTCCATCTTCCGTTTGAGGATGTCCCACAGATGCTCAATAGGGTTTAGGTCTGGAGACATGCTTGGCCAATCCATCACCTTTACCCTCAGCTTCTTTAGCAAGGCAGTGGTGGTCATCTCAACTGCCATAAACTGGCCGCGGGAACTCTTCAAAATAGTCGCCCAGTCAATGAACCCATCCTGCTTAGAGCCCCCAGCAAACGATACTCAAGAATTCTGCAATGAGTTATCAAATTTCTTCATCGACAAAATCAACAACATCAGAAAATCTATCCAACAGAAAAAAACAACAAACCTCACCCAACCAAAGAGGACATCAACACGAACATCACACAACCGCCGGACTTCTTCTTGACCCCGATCACCACTGACACAACTAAAACCATTATGAGAAGCCTTCGAGACAGCACATCACCAAATGACATCATTCCCACGAAACTCATGAAAGAATGCTCCGACATCCTGGCTCCCACCATAACACACCTCATAAATCAGTCGTTCAAAGAAGGGATTGTGCCAACCTCCCTCAAGCAAGGCACCATCAAACCCCTGCTAAAGAAACCCAATCTTGACCCCAAGGACCCTAACCACCTCAGACCGATAACAAGCCTTAACACCATCTCCAAGATCATGGAGAAAGCGGTAGTACAACAGTTACAACACCACCTGGACACACATCAACTTCTGGACACTCTACAATCAGGCTTCCGCCCAGGCCATGGCACAAAAACAGCACTTCTAAAAATATGGGATGATGCCCTCGAAGCTGCAGATGACGGAGAATAATGTCTCCTGATACTGCTAGACCTTAGTGTAGCATTTGATACAGTGGACCACAATACTCTACTTGTCCGCCTCACAGAAGTTGCAGGAGCCACAGATTTGAGTCTAAAATGGTTTGCACCCTTCCTAGAGAATCGCTCTCAGACAGTGAAACTTGGAGCATTCACCTCCGACACCCAGACAATTTCCTGTGGAGTCCCCCAGGGTTCACCTTTGTCGCCATTGCTATTCAACATCTACATCCGCCCACTCCTCAAAATCATCAAAAAATCAGATCTCTGCTTCCACTCATACGCTGACGATACCCAAATCTACTTTCGCATCACCGGACAAAAAGACCACCATCATCAACTAAAGCAATGTCTCACTTTGATAGATGACTGGATGACCATCAGTTCCCTCAAACTCAATGGGTCAAAAACAGAACTTCTCCTCCTAAACGCTAACCAAAATCCCAAAACCAAGTCTCCATGGATACCTCCCACCATCTTTGGACAGACCATCTCTCCGAGCACCAAAGCCAAGAGTCTCGGAGTTATCTTTGACTCAGAAATGACAATGGATGCACAAATAGGATCAGTAGTCAGCGGATCTCACCATCTCCTCCGCCTGCTACGCAGACTCATTCCCTTTATCCCAGAAAAGGACAAAGCAGCAGTAGTTGGAACAATCATCAATTCCCGTCTTGGCTACGCAAACTCACTCTACATAGGCTTACCCCAATATCAGCTTGCGCGCCTACAGGCCTTTCAAAACGCGGCGGCAAGACTGCTAACAGGAAAAAAAACCCTTGGAGTCCATCTCCCCATCACTGAGGAGCTTACACTGGCTAACGATAAAGAATCGGATCACATTCAAGACCCTCTGCCTCACCCACAAATGCATACAAGGAAACGCCCCTCAATACCTCCGAGAGAAAATAAAACACTACACACCCCATTGCAATCTGCGATCATCCAACCAAAACCTCCTCCTCGTTCCCAAATACCGCTACAAAGCAAGGGGAGAATGCAGATTCGCAGTCCAGGGACCTCGGCTATGGAATACTCTTCCGACTCACATCCGCATGGAAGAAAACCATCAGGAAAAAACTAAAGACCTTCCTCTTCTAAGAAGCTGCCCAGACACAAAACGCATTAGCGCCTTGAGGCGATTCAGTTCGCATTTGCAGTGCTTTACAAATCATTCATTCATTCATTCATTCTTGGAGGTGTGTTTGGGGTGGTTATCATGTTGGAATACTGCCCTGCGGTCCAGTCTCTGAAGGGAGGGGATCATGCTCTGCTTCAGTAGGTCACAGTACATGTTGGCATTCATGGTTCCCTCAATGAACTGTAGCTCCCCAGTGCCGGCAGCACTCATGCAGCCCCAGACCATGACACTCCCACCACCATGCTTGACTGTAGACAAGACACACTTGTCTTTGTCCTCCTCACCTGGTTGCCCCCACACACGCTTGTCACCATCTGAACCAAATAAGTTTATCTTGGTCTCATCAGACCACAGGACATGGTTCCAGTAATCCATGTCCTTAGTCTGCTTGTCTTCAGCAAACTGTTTGCGGGCTTTCTTGTGCATCATCTTTAGAAGAGGCTTCCTTCTGGGACGACAGCCATGCAGACCAATTTGATGCAGTGTGCGGCGTATGGTCTGAGCACAGACAGGCTGACCCCCCACCCCTTCAACCTCTGCAGCAATGCTGGCAGCACTCATACGTCTATTTCCCAAAGACAACCTCTGGATATGATGCTGAGCACGTGACCTCAACTTCTTTGGTGGATCATGGCGAGGCCTGTTCTGAGTGGAGCCTGTCCTGTTATACCGCTGTATGGTCTTGGCCACCGTGCTGCAGCTCAGTTTCAGGGTCTTGGCAATCTTCTTATAGCCTAGGCCATCTTTATGTAGAGCAACAATTCTTTTCTTCAGATCCTCAGAGAGTTCTTTGCCATGAGGTGCCATGTTGTACTTCCAGTGACCAGTATGAGAGAGTGAAAGTGATAAAACCAAATTTAACACACCTGCTCCCCATTCACACCTGAGACCTTGTAACACTAATGAGTCACATGACACCGGGGAGGGAAAATGGCTAATTGGGCCCAATTTGGACGTTTTCACTTAGGGGTGTACTCACTTTTGTTGCCAGTGGTTTAGACATTAATAGCTGAATATAAAGAAAAAAATGGGTACGGCACCAATTAGATTTATCATACACTATTGTCAACTGATGCTGCTCCTAGAATTAGTGAAAACTAATAAACAAATGCAGAATAATAAAGGGCGCAACAGTAGTGCAAAACAACAATTATGCTCAATATCATATGTGAATACACAATCAATTAGCAAAAAATATGAGTCCATATATATATATATATATATATATATATATATATATATGTAGTATATATCTTAACCATTGCTGTGAGACATGAATTGATAAACCTTCTCTATATTTTTCCAATCATCATGTGAAATTAAAATGCTTCAAATAAAAGTGCTGAGAGCTTCAAATACTTCAATATAAAGTGCTTCACCCAAAATGGTATATCAAAACGCTCACCAGATTGCATCGGCCACCAAGTGACCAACAGGCATGTAATCGACAGAGATTGTAATCCCCTTCATGGATCTTTCAGCTTAGACCAGCTGTATATTGATCAAACAATTTCAATCCAAACGAAAATCTGTATGCCTATGTACAGTGGGGCAAAAAAGTATTTAGTCACCACCAATTGTGCAAGTTCTCCCACTTAAAAAGATGAGAGAGGCCTGTAATTGTCATCATAGGTATACCTCAACTATGAGAGACAAAATGTGGAAACAAATCCAGACAATCACATTGTCTGATTTTTAATGAATTTATTTGCAAATTATGGTGGAAAATAAGTATTTGGTCACCTACAAACAAGCAAGATTTCTGGCTCTCACAGACCTGTATCTTCTTCTTGAAGAGGCTCCTCTGTCCTCCACTCATTACCTGTATTAATGGCACCTGTTTGAACTTGTTATCAGTATAAAAGACACCTGTCCACAACCTCAAACAGTCACACTCCAAACTCCACTATGGTGAAGACCAAAGAGCTGTCGAAGGACACCAGAAACAAAATTGTAGACCTGCACCAGGCTGGGAAGACTGAATCTGCAATAGGCAAGCAGCTTGGTGTGAAGAAATCAACTGTGGGAGCAATAATTAGAAAATGGAAGACATACAAGACCACTGATAATCCCCCTCGATCTGGGGCTCCACGCAAGATCTCACCCCGTGGGGTCAAAATGATCACAAGAACGGTGAGCAAAAATCCCAGAACCACACGGGGGGACCTAGTGAATGACCTGCAGAGAGCTGGGACCAACGTAACACACTACGCCGCCAGGGACTCAGATCCTGCAGTGCCAGACGTGTCCCCCTGCTTAAGCCAGTACATGTCCAGGCCCGTCTGAGGTTTGCTAGAGAGCATTTGAATGATCCAGAAGAGGATTGGGAGAATGTCATATGGTCAGATGAAACCAAAGTAGAACTGTTTGATAGAAACACAACTCGTCGTGTTTGGAGGAGAGAGAATGCTGAGTTGCAACCAAAGAACACCATACCTACTGTGAAGCATGGGGGTGGCAACGTCATGCTTTGGGGCTGTTTCTCTGCAAAGGGAACAGGATGACTGATCCGTGTACATGAAAGAATGAATGGGGCCATGTATCGTGAGATTTTGAGTGCAAACCTCCTCCCATCAGCAAGGGCATTGAAGATGAAACGTGGCTGGGTCTTTCAGCATGACAATGATCCCAAACACACTGCCCGGGCAATGAAGGAGTGGCTTCATAAGAAGCATTTCAAGGTCCTGGAGTTGCCTAGCCAGTCTGCAGATCTCAACCCCATAGAAAACGTTTGGAGGGAGTTAAAAGTCCGTGTTGCCCAGCGACAGTCCCAAAACATCACTGCTCTAGAGGAGATCTGCATGGAGGAATGGGCCAACATACCCGCAACAGTGTGTGACAACCTTGTGAAGACTTACAGAAAACGTTTGACCTCTGTCATTGCCAACTAAGGATATATAACAAAGTATTGAGATGAACTTTTCATATTGACCAAATACTTATTTTCCACCATAATTTGCAAATAAATTCTTTAAAAAATCAGACAATGTGATTGGATTTGTTTCCACATTTTGTCTCTCATAGTTGAGGTATACCTATGATGACAATTACAGGCCTCTCTCATCTTTTTAAGTGGGAGAACTTGCACAATTGGTGGCTGACTAAATACTTTTTTGCCCCACTGTATATGTGGCTCCTTAGAAGGACCAACTCACATCCAATTCATCTGCAAATTGTGGCTCTCTTTTCCTGAAGACGCACGCACGAGAGTGAAATATATTGAAAGTGAGTCTCGACACGCACTACACGAGTCCTCCGCTTCCGCACAGTTGAGACTCATGCCCCGTACACACGGTCGGACTTTGTTCGGACATTCCGACAACAAAATCCTAGGATTTTTTCCGACGGATGTTGGCTCAAACTTGTTTTGCCTACACACGGTCGCACAAAGTTGTCGGAATTTCCGATCGCCAACAACGCGGTGACGTACACCACGTACGACGAGACTAGAAAAGGCCGGTTCAGAACCAAGCGCGGCACCCTTTGGGCTCCCTTTGCTAATCTCGTGTTAGTAAAAGTTTGGTGAGAGACGATTCGCGCTTTTTCAGACTCGTGGCTTTCAGATCGTTTTCTGACGTTCAGTTTGTGCTTGTGGGTTTGTATCTGCTCTTCAGTGCGTGCAGTCAGTTCGTATCGGAGTTTTCTGTGTGATCTTGCCTGCTCGTTGCTGTTTTTCAGGTCGCTCTTCACAGGCCTTGCTGTTCTTCAGTGCGTTTTGTTACTTCGTTCTGAGCAGCCGACCGTTTTCTAGCCATGTTTCGTATGCGTACTCCTCGTAGAGTTCGTGCTGTGCGGGGGCTTGGTGTTGGGGTCCTGACCTTGACACAAGTCCAGTCCATGAACAGGGTGGGGAGGAGTTCATGGACCAAGAATTGGTTGCTTCAGCGTGACCAGTTCTGTCATATGCCTTTGCTCCGTGAGATCCGTGAGAATAATCCTGATGATTTCAGGAACTTTCTCAGGATGACGGACCCTGTATTTCACCGTTTGTTGGCTTCGCTGACCCCCTATATCAGCAGGCAGGATACCTGCATGAGGCAAGCCATCACTCCGGAGCAGAGGTTGGTCGCTACCTTGCGGTATTTGGCCACAGGGAGAAGTCTGCAGGACTTGAAGTTCTCGACAGGCATCTCCCCCCAGGCTCTGGGGATCATTATCCCAGAGACCTGTTCTGCCATCATCCAGGTCCTGCAGAAGGAGTATATGAAGGTAAGATTTTTATCCTTTAATATCACATTTTATTGTATTGAATGTTTGATAATATATTGTATTTCTTCCCTCATTCCCTAATTATCATGATTGTAATATGCTGTGAATGTCCCCTTTGTTCTCATGCATGCTGGATTTTTAGGTAATTATTATTTTATGTCCTTCATACATATTTGCCCTTCAATAACCTCCCCAGCATGGTGTCTCCTGCCCTATATTCACCTCATGTAGTCACTTAACAATGTATTTTATCAGCTCCATAGTAGTGCTTTACCCCAAACACCCCCTATAAAATGTTTGGAAATGTTATTTTTGATTTAAATTCAGGCAAAGTGCCAGAGGCTTTTTTTTGTGGTGTCCCCAAATTTTTTTTAACCCTCCCCCCCCAACTGCTAAGTCAGCTGATCCCAATTCTCTATCTATCCTCAATCATCTATCTGCTGACTTTGCCAAACCCATACACACTATACCCATCTCTTTACTGGTCAGATTTATGGATGAATTCCCCAAAGCATGTAGTGCAAGGGCCTGCCTGTATACTTTCCAATGGTACTGTTTAAAGTTTTTGTATCCTATTATTATCTTGATAGGTAATAGCAGAATGTTCAAATGTCCTCAAATGTGTACAGTGTGTATTTATATCTTTGTATTATGACACTTCTTACCTGTCCAGTGGTCTGCCAATAGTGTAACTAAGGAGGGGCTGTTCAAAGTAATACCCTGTATTTAGGCATTCATCTCTCAATGAAGTGAAGAGGGTTACCTGTCCAAGAGTTCCCCCCCCTATAATGTTAGAAATGGCCCATGAGAGGGGGGAGGGGGAATATGATAGGTGTACCTTATACTTTGGCCTTGTTAAATTCCCCTTAGTAAATGCTATCTGGAGGTTGCCCCATAATGTTTGTGTCTAATCTGCTTGCCATGTTTCTGTGAAAAAATAGTAAGGTTTATTTTTTTTTCCTCAACAGTTTCCTTCAACGCCACAGGAATGGCAGACTGTGGCCTCCCACTTTGCCCAGCGGTGGGACTTTCCTAACTGCGGAGGGGCAATTGATGGGAAACACGTCCACATCGTCCCACCACCCAACTCGGGGTCGTACTATTATAATTACAAGGGGTTTAATAGTATAGTGATGTTGGCGGTGGTGTCGGCTAATTACGAGTTCTTGTATGTGGACGTGGGGAAGAATGGCCGGATGTCCGATGGTGGAGTGATCGCCCAGACGGAGTTCTACAGGCGTCTCCAGAATGGCAGCTTGGACTTGACACCTCCAGAGGACAATGTTGAAGGTCTCCCATTTGTGTTCGTTGCTGATGAAGCATTTGCGCTGGGGGACCACCTGATGCGGCCATTCCTGATGAGGACCCTCACCCCGGAACAGAGGGTTTTTAATTACCGGCTGGCCAGAGCCCGAAGAGTGGTGGAGAACACATTTGGAATCCTGGCCAGCCGGTTCCAATTATTTATGACACCCATCCATATGGCGGAGTATAAACTGAACCATATAATACTTGCCTGCTGTGTTCTCCATAATTTTTTAAGAAAACATTCAGCCAACTATGCTGGCTCAGTTGGGCCTGAGGCCGGAATCCCTAATCCATCAACACTGACGGCGCTTGAAAGTGGCCGTCCTGGCTTGCCCTCCCTGAATGCCCGTGATGTCCGGTTACGCTACCTGGAGTTCTTTGCGGGTAGGGGGGCTATCAATATGCCAGACAATCTGTGACACCTTTTTCAAATAAAAAACAACCAAAAGAAATTCTTGGTGGACATTTACTGCTTGTGTTTGTTTTAGCTGACCCTGACAGAAATGTGTTGAGTGCAGAAAATGTCGTGATTGGGTAACCTTATAAAAAACAGTGTTGGCTGGTACTTCCTAAATGCAAAAACACATTTCACTACAAGTGCACTTGCAACTGCACTGAACCTGCACTTGTAGTGCAAAGAGGATTTGCCCTTAGGAAATAACCCCCATTTTTGCATAAAACAACAATTACATCACCCCAAAAGTGTTGTAGTGTTGAGACAATAATCCACACATTCTTGAGTAAGGCACTTTTTTATACCTGCACAATCACATGTGCATTTCCCAAAGGTTTTTAAAACAAACCAATATGTTTGTTGTATAACAATGTTTGCAGTAGCATTATGAAAAATAAAAATATCCATTTCAGATAAAACAGGCCTGTGTAAAACCAACAAGAAAGCCAAAAAACTTGAACTTACAAAGTTCACATTAGGTAAAACCTGAAGGCTATATCAGACATCAGTATTTAGGAACTGGGTTTGATATAGTGTTCAGATGGGTGGAAATCACCCCTGGAAAAGCCAAATTTGGAAGATGCACACCAATTTACGAATGTCAACATGTGCTATCTGCCATCAGGGGGGGATCAAGGGACATGTTTGGGGGGAGCAAGCCCTTCCTCAACGCTACTTTATAATTGAGGAAGGGGTTGCACCCCCAAAACGCGTCCATTGATCTCCCGTGATGGCAGATAGCACATGTTGGCACACTGTGTGCATCCTCCAAATTTGGCTTTTCTAAACATTGAAAAAATTTTGGTACGATCAAACAGGTGATTTTGTGGGGTTTAAATTTGCCCCAAAACATCAATGATGTTATTATTTTTTTTAATAACATCACTGATTTGTTGCTGGATGTTTTGCAATTGGAGATTACACCCCATGATCTCCCCGATCAGTATCTGGGCACTTTCAGATGTAAAGCGTTCTGGATCACGATCACCTAAAAAGAGATAAAGAACAAAAAAAAAGGTCTCAAAAATCTGCCACCAGCCATCTCTTTTACCTGAGCCTGTGGTCGCAGACACTCACCTGTTGTGGTGCCAATCTCCACCACGTCTTCTTCTTCCTCCTGCTCTTCTTCTTGTGTTGGTATTTCCCCTTCTTCCAGAGGGGGGGTCTCTGGTCTCCTGGGATGAGGAGTGTCCTCCGAGTCTTTTCTCCCCTATGTAAAACAAAAATGGTATAATTAGCACACAGATATTTGATGGCAGAACTAGAAATAGGAAACATTGCTTGGAAGTGGGGTACAATTGTCTATTTTAGCAGAGTTCCAAGATGTATATTTTTTATTGCCCTTTGTCAAGCTGCAATACTTTACCTGTTTGGTACAAGTTTCACAGATGTAACCCCCCCTATAGTATACACTGGAGCACCTGTGTGGCCCCCCCTAATAAAAATGGTGTTCTTGTGTCCCACACTAGTGCTCCAGTGTCCAGATGTGAAAACAGCTGCTCAGTGTCCTCTCCTTACACACAATCTAGTTTGCATTTCATTCTAGTAATAAACCCATCTACACAAACAAATATTTGGCATCCAAGTAGGCCCCCAAAAATGTGTGAAAATGCATATGGCCTAAACAAAGGTGTTCTAGAGGCCGAAAGAAAAATGTTTGATACGAACGAATAATGTGCCCATGAACATTAAAGTTGACCTTTTGAAACGTTACAACTAATAAAAGCATATGGAGCAGAACGAACGGAATAAAGACAGAAAGAATAGGAACACAGCACAACTACTTACTTTTTTGCAGCACTCTCCGGATCTTTCGGTACTGCTCTGGCTCTCTCAACTTCAGGTCTGACCACCGCTTCCTGAGCTGATCTTTAGACCTTCGTACCCCAAATTCCGCTCAAGACTCCTGACCACTTTCGCCATGATCTTGGCCTTTCGGATGTTCGGGTTGGGGTAAGGCCCATATTTTCCGTCATAGTCGGACTTCCTCATGATGTCGACCATCTCCAACATCTCCCCAAACGACATATTTGTGGCCTTAAACGTCTCCTTCTGGATCGGGACGTGCCTGGATCCGCCCTTTCCTCCTCCTCCTCCTCGTTGCTACAATTAGCCCGCACCTGCTGTATGTCCGCCATCATGCTCTTCCCCCACTGCGCCGAACGAAAAGGGGCGGGGAATACACTAGAAAGAAGGTCAGGGGCGGGCGGAGTTACACGCATGCGCAGTGTATATAAAGCGTAACACGTGTGCGTATTACGTTTGATCTGTGAGCGGAGGAAGGAGCATTGGACGCGGCGATCGTAAGAACGAAGGTAAGAGACAAACTTGGGCCTATACTGCTTCTATAGATTGAGGCCTATATTGTAACAAGATTAGGAGAGTTTGGTGTGACATTAGGCTTTGTCTTGTGTTATGTCTTGCAGTGAACATGGATATGGTCCTGAAAGATAAGGACTTCATTTCAGTCTTCATAGAGATGCTAAGGGAGCTGCCCTGTCTGTGGGAGATTAAACACCCCCATTACAAGAACCAAACAAAGAGGAAGGCAGCACTGGAGCAATTGTGTGAAATTGTGAAGCAGGTGATCCCCACGGCAGACATCACTTTTTTAAAGATTTTCATTGGTGGCCTGAGGAGCACATATCTGAGGGAGCGCAATAAAGTCCTGGATTCACAGAGATCCGGAGCAGCAGGTGACATCTATATCCCCAGGATGTTGTACTACGACAGGCTGCACTTTCTGGCAGGCCAGACTGAACCCAGGCCATCCCTCTCCAGTCTTCCTTCCACGCTTCCTTCCCCCCGGCTGAGGCTTCTGACGCCCAACCTGGGCCTTCCAGGCCACATGTGGAGGAGCCCAGATTGAGCCAGGTATAGCATTCCTCTAAATATTTCTGCTTGTCCAATCAATGATGTGAACTATATGTTAGTTGGGAGTACTAATTTAGGATTGTGATTGATGATGCAAAACATTACAACTATGTCCCTTTTTCATACACAGGGAAGTCTCAGCCAGGAGGTGGCCGGGCCGAGCCGGCTGGCTGATCTGCAGGTCCCTCCATCCCCCTGGAAAGAGAAAGTGGCAGTAGGAGGAGTACCCTAGAGGAGGCGGCTATCAGGTTCTTTTGTAGGGCTACAGAGGTCCTGGGAGCACCACACACCAGGCAGGAGAACATTGCTGCATTCATAGCATATAAAATGCAGAGGATGGAGGAGGGCCAAAAAGCCATGTGTCAGGCCCTCATATCAGAGGCTTTGGCGAAAGGTATGAGGGGCCAAATTACACCTCACACACAGCTTTGGGATGGTCCTCCTCCTCCTCCTCCTGCAGGTCCTCCTCCTCCTCCAGGTCCTACTCCTCCTCCTGCCACATCTCCAACTGCACAGCCACAGCCCGGAAGGAAGTGTGAAAGGAAGACCAGAGAGTGATTGCCCTGGATCCAGTCTGGTCGGCCAAAAGATGCAGCCTCTTGTGGTACCACAGCCTGCGGACACACATGTCATCTGCTGCTATCCGAGTCTCTGTGAATCCCGGACCAGACTGCCCTCCCTTACATATGGACTCCTCAGGCCACCAATTTTGATGTTTAAGAATTGATGTCTGCCGTGGGGGTCCCAGGCTTCACTAATTTCTCCTGTTGATCCAGTGTTGCCTTCCTCTTTGTTTGGTTCTGATCCCTTAATAAAGGATTTTTGTTTTGAATTATACTCTCCTATGTGTTTTACTTCAAAAATGACAGTTGGTTTGTGAGGATTCAGGTACATTTCAAATATACAATGTGAAATGAACAAGGGACACCAACACCAAACAATCTCCTGGAGATTAAATAATAAAAGATATCAATGGTGTTGGGGTAACTTGACACACAAAACACACCCAAAAATATTCTGGAGTAAAAATAAAAATAACATTGAACAAAGATCAGCCTTGGAAAAAATCCAAACATTAAAGAAAAAAAAAGGCTTAAAAACAAAAAAAAAAAAAACATACAAAATATAAAACTGTCAGATGTGACAACTAATAACAATATATTCAGGGAATCCCACTAAAAAAACACAAATAAAACTTTGTGAGAAGTGTGTGTGAATATGAGCAGCAAAACTACTTAATTCTTGTCACATTATAAAGAAGAAGAGAGTGCGCTGTATTAAACCATTTTTTACATTGCAGCGTGACGAAAGTGCTGTATCCATTGCGAACGCTAAGTTTACCAGAACGAGCTGTCCCGTGTCGGAATTTCTTCTGAGCATGCGTGGCACTTTGTGTGTCGGAACAGGCCACACACAGTCGGAATTGACGCGATCGGATTTTGTTGTCGGAAAATTTTATCTCCTGCTGTCCAACTTTGTGTGTCGGAAAATCCGATGGAAAATGTCCGATGGCGCCCACACATGGTCGGAATTTCCAACAACACGCTCCGATCGGACATTGTCCATCGGAAAATCCGACCGTGTGTACGGGGCATCAAGCTGAGACGAACGCTGAGCATCGGGTACATTTGTATGGTGCCGGACCGGCTTCTGCTCTCCTCTGCGAGCTGCATTTTACATTTTGCTGTACCTAACACTGAATGAACTGGAGTTGTAAGTGTTGCTTTTTAAAGATATTAAAAAACTTTATTACACTATCCATGCCTTTCTGTGGCTTTTCATGGGGAGCCACACTTTGCAGATGAATTGGATGTGAGTTGGTCCTTCTAAGGAGCCATATATACATAAGCATACAGATTTTCATTTGGATTGAAATTGTTTGATCAATATACAGCTGGTCTAAGCTGAAAGATCAATGATGCAATCTGGTGAGCGTTTTGATACACCACTGCGAGTGAAGCACTTTATATTGAAGTATTTGAAGCACCTTATTTGGTTGAGATATACAGTATATATACATGGACTTATATTTTTTGTTAATTGATTGTGTATTCACATATGATATTGAGCATAATTGCTTTGCACTACTGTTGCGCCCTTTATTATTCTGCATTAATGGCTGTGTGTTGAGTTATTTTGAGGGGACAGCAAATTTACACTGTTATACAAGCTGTACACTCACTACTTTACATTGTAGCCAAGTGTCATTTCTTCAGTGTTGTCACATGAAAAGATAGAAGAAAAGATTTACAAACATGTGAGTGAGGGGAGGGGTGTACTTTTTGGGAGATACTGTACATATATAAACAGTACAGCGCTAAATAAAATAAAAAGTGAGTCCAAATGAATAAATAATCCCGACAGTCACAATGTGATCTAAGAAATTCTTTCAATTGTGTTCCCACATAAGATTCTCCATACAAGATGACCACGTTGTGTACTCCAGGCAACGTCGGATGTGACAAAACACGTTGAGTTGAGGCAACTCTCGTGACGTCATCACGTACATTGATATTACAAAGCGGCCCGCCTGTCCCCTGGCGACTGTTTGTATAATGTTTTGGTGCATATACATTTTATTCATGTAAGTGTTCTACCTTTTAATACCTTCCCTCCCAGCCTATAGTACAACAGCCGGGTAGGAGGACGTCATAGCTGTGATTGGTGACAGTAATCACATGGTACAGACAGGGTCAATAACAGCAAATATGTACCATGTGATTAGCTTTGACCAATCACAGCTAATCACAACAAAAGACACGGAATGAACCAGTTTACATAGTTACATAGTAGGTGAGGTTGAAAAAAGACACAAGTCCATCAAGTCCAACCTATGTGTGTGATTATGTGTCAGTATTACATTGTATATCCCTGTATGTTGCGGTCTTTCAGGTGCTTATCTAATAATTTTTTGAAACTATTGATGCCCCCCCGCTGAGACCACCGCCTGTGGAAGGGAATTCCACATCCTTACAGTAAAGAACCCTCTACGTAGTTTAAGGATAAACCTCTTTTCTTCTAATTTTAATGAGTGGCCACGAATCTTGTTAAACTCTCTTCTGCGAAAAAGTTTTCTCCCTATTGTGGGGTCACCAGTCCGGTATTTATATATTGTGGGGTCACGAGTCCAGTATTTATATATTGTGGGGTCACCAGTCCGGTATTTATATATTGTGGGGTCACCAGTCCGGTATTTTTAAATTGAAATCATATCCCCTCTCAAGCGTCTCTTCTCCAGAGAGAATAAGTTCAGAGCTCACAACCTTTCCTCATAACTAAGATCCTCCAGACCCTTTATTAGCTTTGTTGCCCTTCTTTGTACTCGCTCCATTTCCAGTACGTCCCTCCTGAGGACTGGTGCCCAGAACTGGACAGCATACTCCAGGTGCGGCCGGACCAGAGTCTTGTAGAGCGGGAGAATTATCGTTTTATCTCTGGAGTTGATCCCCTTTTTAATGCCAATATTCTGTTTGCTTTGTTAGCAGCAGCTTGGCATTGCATGCCATTGCTGAGCCTATCATCCACTAGGACCCCCAGGTCCTTTTCCATCTTAGATCCCCCCAGAGGTTCTCCCCCCAGTCTATAGATTGCATTCAGATTTTTGCCACCCAAATGCATTATTTTACATTTTTCTACATTGAACCTCATTTGCCATGTAGTCGCCCCTCCCCCATTAATTTGTTCAGATCTTTTTGCAAGATTTCCACATCCTGCGGAGAAGTTATTGCCCTGCTTAGCTTAGTATCGTCTGCAAATACAGAGATTGAACTGTTTATCCCATCCTCCAGGTCGTTTATGAACAAATTAAATAGGATTGGTCCCAGCACAGAACCCTGGAGAACCCCACTACCCACCCCTGACCATTCTGAGTACTCCCCATTTATCACCACCCTCTGAACACGCCCTTGTAGCCAGTTTTCAATCCATGTACTCACCCTATGGTCCAAGCCAACGCACCTTATTTTGTACAGTAAACGTTTATGGGGAACTGTGTCAAATGCTTTTGTAAAATCCAGATACACCACGTCTACGGGCCTTCCTTTATCTAGATGGCAACTCACCTCCTCATAGAAGGTTAATAGATTGGTTTGGCAAGAACGATTCTTCATGAATCCATGCTGATTACTGCTAATGTGTCAGGAAGATCCTGCCAGTAATCGGCGTCCCAGGCTCATTGGTGCGCGTCCGCAGGCGCCATTGCGCAGACGCGCACATGGGTGCGCACACGCGCATTCCTGTTGGCGCCAGGCGGGCTATTTAAACCTGCCTGTCACACTCAGTCCCCGCTGTCTGCTCTACAGTGTTCTGTGTGTCAAAACCTGATCTGATCTGAAACTACCTGTTACTTGACCCGGCTATCTGTTTGTGACCATCCCAGCTATCTGCCTGCATCTGACCCCCGGCTTGCTTAGACCATTCTCCTGTTTGTTCCCTGGTACCTTTGCTGTCTGTCTGATATAGATCACTGGCCTGTCTGACGATCCTTCTGCCTGATACCTGCCTGCTTACCTGCTGTTGTTCCTGGTTCCAGTCAGCGTTCCAGTCTCCAGCCTGCTTACCTGCTGTTGTTCCTGGCTCCGGTCAGCGTTCCAGTCTCCAGCCTTCTCTCTAGTTACAGTTTCATGGGTCCTAACTATTCCTGGACTTCTGGATGGGCTGTTGATCCTGCCAGGCACTCATACCACTCCTCACTCCTGTGCCCTCTGTCCCCATTCCAGAGGGTCGTGAGTGGGAGCAGTAGGGGAGTCCTCTCTCTGCATTTCGGGCTCAAAACCTACCAGGTACGTGACATAATGATACCGTTCTCATTACTAAAATCTTGTATATAGTCCCTTATCATCCCCTCCAAGAGTTTACATACTATTGATGTTAGGGCTAACTGGTCTGTAATTCCCAGGGGTGTATTTTGGGCCCTTTTTAAATATTGGTGCTACATTGGCTTTTCTCCAATCAGCTGGTACCATTCCAGTCAGTAGACTGTCAGTAAAAATTAGGAACAATGGTCTGGCAATTTCTTGACTGAGTTCCCAAAGTACCCTCGGGTGCAAGCCATCAGGTCCCGGTGATTTATTAATGTTAAGTTTCCCAAGTCTAATTCTAATTCTGTCCTCTGTTAACCATGGAGGTGCTTCCTGTGATGTGTCATGAGGATAAACACTGCAGTTTTGGTTACTGAAGCCCCCCGATTCACTCGTAAGGAATAAATTCAATACCTTCGCCATCTCCCCATCCTTTGTAACCAGATGTCCTTCCTCATTCTTTATGGGGCCAATATGGTCTGTCCTCCTTTTTTTACTGTTTACATACGTAACCACTTGCCGACCGCCACACAGCTATTGACGTCGGCACAATGGCAGCGGTGGGCAAATTTTTTTTAACATACCAAAAATTACCAGTTAAAGTAGTGCAGTGCTGAATAGCAAAAAATGTCCTGGTCATGAAGGAGGTAAAACCTTTCGTAGTGGTTAAAAAGCCACCTGTAAACAAACCATTCCCCTCCGAAAGGAAGACTTATCTTGACCCCCAGTCTCCGGTGCTTCCTATAGTCACGCATTACTTCACCGGGGACAAACAGGATGCTTACAAATGGCTTTCCAAAGCTATTCATATTGGTGGGCAGAGGGCTAGCAAAAAAGCAAACCTTTCATTTACCATGGAGGGTCCACATTAAAGTCCAGGTTCCCAACCTTTAGCCTTTTGGCATTTGTTGTGTGGCCTTTGGACCCCAGTAGTCAGCAGTGGGAGCATTAATTTATAAATGGACTGTAATCTCAGTGATCTCCAGCGGTCTATTATAACATGCCCCTATTCCTTGTCCTATAGCAGATCTCCATTCTCCAACTTCATCTGTAGCATATCCACAGAGCCTGACCTTCTCCTGTACTTTGTAACATTAATATAATGAATACTATTTGTGGTGGCCCCTTGGGGAGGTCATAGACCTCAGATGAAGCCCCCTGTACCTCATTAGTTGACCACCACTGATTTAAAGTGTATGCAAACCCAACAATGATCTTCTCTGATTTCCTCCCCTTTGGTCTGTTAAATTTCCCACTGGAAGTGTTTTGTTATGTCATTCTTCTTTCCCCCAAAATGAAGCAGCAGAAGTGTGAATCATACATTGCATTTACAACCAAATATATTGCCAGTTTATATTTCCTCTTCAATGTCAAAGAGAAGGAAGGAGGCTTCCAGTGCCACTGATCACAGGGGATCAATACGGATTGAAGAGGTTTATCTATCTGATCAGTTGGGTGGTGACGGTTTCTGCAGACACACATGGGATTATTGGTGGAAAATGTGTCTGGTGGCCCCTTCAGGTGATTGAAGAGATTTCATGGAAAATAAGTTTTATGATATTCTGATACACGATCCATAACCTCAATGTGGAGCTTGTCTGGCAGATTTACTTACATGGACCGATCCCGATGTATTCCCCGCCTCGTCCGGACTCTCAGTATTCGGCAGTGAGACGGTCAGATGTACTTCTTCCCCATTGGGAAGTTTCAGCAGATGGTGTCCTTTCTGGAGGACTCGATCCCGCGCTGGAAGACAAGGAGAACCATGATGAGGATTTTCTATAGGAATGTCACCGGTCACATGACCATCTATATCCAAAGTGCTCCATGTCAGGTGGGCCGCTCCCAGATTCGGATAACCATACCACGCCATAGGACCACACATCCTTATGGTGTCACGGCTCCAAACACATTATTAAAGTACTTGTCAAGAACAGTGTATGTTTGTATTTACTGTTTTCCTTTTTTCTTTTTTTTTTTTAATAACTAGGGGTTCTTATGGGGGAGCAGGTATCTGGGGGCCCTTTATTGCTAAAGTATGCTTCCATATTTTAATAAGGCCCTACCCATAGACCCTCACAACCACCAGGCCAGTGTTGTGGAGAAGAGGCCCTTGCCAACATTGGGAGAAGGTGCTTTGCTATGGGGGACCCCCCACATGTTGAGGGTATGTGGCCTGGTATGGTTCAGGAGGAGGGGGGTAAATGTTCATTGCCTCCCTTTCCTGGCTTGCCAGGCTGTATGCATGTATTAGGGGCCTGGTATGGCTTCATGCACTTTCTCCTCTTTCTTTATACTTGTGCTTCCCCATTAAAATCCACATTTGGGGGGGGGGGGGCATGCTGTTTTTTTCTTTTTTGCATGGGGACCCTCTTGAAATCCATGCCAGACCCTCATCAAGAATAAGAGTCTGGGGGGTATTTTTAGGGGGAACCCGACACCATTTTCTTTTATTGTGAAGGTCCTCCTAACCTTCACCCACCAGCTCTGGAAGTTTCTACAAGCAGGGGAGCTGTCAGGATGACTCATCCTGACAGCTCCCCTGGTTGTAGAAACTTCCAGAGCTGGTGGGTGAAGGTTAGGAGGAGCTGCCACCTAGGGGCAGGACTTGGGAGCTGGAGGATTCCTGCTAAAACATAGAAGAGGAAGTCTTCCTGGAGGCACGGGAGCAAGAGAGGACAGAGTGAGGACTAAAAGGTGGGATCCTGACCCAGATTCACAGCTCAGGCTTTGCCCTGAGCTAACTAAATGTACCTACTCTAACAAACCTACACTACACTACAAAACCTATCGTTCATCTAGAACACACTAGAGGGTGCTACACGGTGTGGTGAGGTTTTACCGCCTTTGTGACCAGAGCAATCTTTGCTTTTCAGCACTGCACTACTTTAACTGGTAATTGCGCGGTCATGCAATTCTGTACTCATATGACATTTATATAATTTTTTTTCCCACAAATAGAGGTTTCTTTTGGTGGTATTTGATCACCCCTGGGTTTTTTTTTTTTTTTCCAAAAGATTTATTGAAAAGCAGTACATTAGAACTTAAGGCCACAATTACACATTGAGACAGAGCCTGGGACAACCAGGGCTAGTCAACCGATTAAACAAACATTACTCAACTACGATTGTTCTCCACACTACGATATATACCTGAGTTTCTTGTGAACAGGGGTATAATATGTAAGTGCACTTAAATCAGTAGTCGGCCCTGACACCCCATATGGGTTCACACTGTGTCGGGTTCCGGCCGGTTCGAAAGATAGAGTAAGTGCTCTTTGAAGGTCAGGATTGGTCTTGCAGCTCGGGAATACCAGCAGATTCCACAGATACTGGATGAGTCCAAAGGAGAGTAATATGCTTACTTCTGTTAGAGTCTCGTCTGAACAGAGAGTTTCCTTCATAAGTTATCGCAACTGCTTGTGAGCTCCTGTGACTGAGATAATGGTGAAGGCGTTTGCTCCAATTTAAGACTGTCAGAGCATACATTCTTGTTAGCTTAAACATTATAACAATAACAAAAAGGAGTAGGGGGTAGAAGGAAGAAAAGGAGAAGAAGGGTTCAGGTAGTGGGTGCCAGTTTAACACATTTAGAAGCTTGTTTGTGTCGCGTTGACTCCAGGGATGAGGGAGATTCCCGTGTGTCTAGCCCAGGGTTCCCATGTTGCTTCAAATGATGTTGTGGTGTCCCTTATAGTACTAGGACCGTTTGTTCTTGGGACATGATCCACAAAATCTTTCTTTTGGCGGTCAGGAGAGAGATTGTGGGCTGCTTCCAGGCCTTAGCTATTGTGATTTTCGCTCTCAGCAGGATAAATGAAATCTATTTTTGAGCGTGTTTTGGAGTCTTGGGGATTTGGGCATTAAGCAGTGCTATTTGGGGGGATTTCTGAGACTGAGAAATCTCCAGATAAGATTAAATATTTTGTTCCAGAATCCTCTGATTCTCGGACATTCCCACCATATGTGAAGCATGGAACCCTGGGCTTGACATTCTCTAAAACACAAGGGTGAGGTAGAGGGAAACATCGCTGCTAGTCTAGTGGGGACTAAGTACCATCTCGTCAACACTTTCAGATTTTCTTCTATCAAAAATATATTCAAAATACCTTTAAAGGCTCTTGTTCCCATTTTATGCCATTCCTCCAGGTCCCAGGTTTCCTGCAAATCTCTCTCCCAAGCTTCCATGTAAGGGAATTTGGAGGAGGGTTCCGAGAGTGATGTGTATATGATGGATATACCCCCCTTTTGTTCCAACGCCTGGCCACACCAACGCTCATATTGTGTGAATTCCGGGGGGGGTGTTTCTTTTTCCATATAGAGGATAGGAAGTGAGAGATCTGAAAGAATCTACATTTCTCAGAATCTGGGAGTTCCAATTTTTCTACGCAAAGTTTCAAAGAGATTGGGCCAGAGGTGCAGAAGTAGTGTCCAATACGGTACATCCCCTTGTCTAGCCACCATTGGAAAGATTTGATGTCCATACCTGGACTGAAGTGAGGGTTATGGAAAATGTGATCTAGTGGGTGTATGCTAAATACAGGAAGTCCCTGAGTTACGAACATCCGACTTGCAAACGACTCCTACTTACAAACGGGACGGCGGGCACATTCGACGGAACCTTTTTGATGGCGGGCACATTTGACGGAACCTTTTCGACAGCGGGCACATTTGACAGACCCTTTTTTGACGGCGGGCACATTCGACTGACCCTTTTCGACGGTGGGCACATCCGACCAAACATCGGAAAACGACATATCTGCCGTTCTGACTTACGAACATATGCGACTTAAGAACAAACCTACAGTCCCTAGCCCATTCGTAACTCAGGGACTGCCTGTATCAACGAAGGGAGATGTTTCATGTCATCCCATAATTTAAAGGAGTGGGATAGTGTAGGTGAAATTATTGGGGGCCTAGATTTTCGGGGACACCACAGGAGGTAGTCCAGGGTATATGTTGGGACCGCTTGTCTCACTATACTTATCCAGTCAGGCCTCGTGTATCTAGAATAGACCGTCGAGAGTTGGGCTAGCCTAGCTGCTTGGTAGTATCTAAAGAGGTCAGGTAGGCCCAATCCCCCTTGTGTTTTAGGACTATAGAGAATACGTCGGGCTAGTCTGTGACCTTTCTTTCCCCAGATGTATTTAATTATCTTCCCCTGCAATGATTTGAGATCTCTTCTAATTGCTATCAGGAGGGATTTAAACAGGTAGAGGAGCCTAGGAAGTAGGGTCATTTTGATAGAGTGAATTTTGCCTAGCCATGATATATTGTGTAGTGTCCAAGTTTGGAGGTCTTAGAGCTAGTTTTCATGGGGCGGGTAGTTGTGCAGTAAGAGGTTTTGATTTGTCCAAGCTTTGGTCAAATGCGATATTGAAGTCTCCTCCAAATATCACTGTTCCTTCCAGTAGCGGTCCTAAGGTTTGGAATATTATTTGAAAAAATTTGGCTTGACCTTTATTGGGAGTATAAGAGATGAATGAGTACAAGTGGTCGTCTAGCACCCCCTTTACCAAGATAAACCTGCCCTCGGTGTCCTTGTGTACCTGTAGAGCCTTAAATTTGCATGTCTTCGCAAATAGGATCGCTACATCCTTCGTTTTGTCCTCGGCGTTTGCTAAGAAGAATTGGGGGTAATGAGCGTGGAGAAGGGAGGGAGAGTACCGTATTGGAAAATGTGTCTCCTGAAGCAGAACAACTGCCATTTTGGGAGTGATAAGCCTGTAACACTTTTCTTCTCTTGATAGCCAAATTAAGGTCCTGAACATTATGAGAGACTAGTTTGAAGGAGGGTAGGAGCGTGGTGTTATTTGGTATGACCAGTGGAGGAGAGGGGTATATCGAAACAAACATCACTTACCCCCCCCCAATAGGTGATGGAGTGATTTTGATCGAGGATTGGAGCAGGACCTGGGACCTGGAGCGAGAAGGTGGAGTTGCAACATCTGTGGACTGGCAAACAGAGAGAAAAGATTAGTGTGAAAGAAGAAAAAGAGGGGGAAACATAGTGCAAATTGGCCGAACATGGGCCTGCGGCAATGGGAGGGGGAAAGGACCCTCCCCTTGTCAGCGTACAAAGAACAATTGTAGCCCTCTAAAAGGGCTAGCATTCCATCGCCCAAAAATGGTGGAACCATAGCCACGAGATGGATGGAGGCGCATCACTGCTGCCCCAGCCGCAGCCATCCCTGGTTGTAAAAAAAGAAACATTAGGTAATACAAAAACTGTAACGTTAGTCTATGAATGAATCAAAGCCAGCAGGCAAGTGTAAACTAAATTGCTTGTTACAAGTCGAGGGGGGGGGGACAGGATGGAGGAGGGGAAGGGGATCGGGGGGAAGGAAAGGGGTAAGGGGGTAGGGTAGGGGTTGGGCATTGCATCACATTTCAAAGTTTTTTTAGAAAATGGTGCCAGGAGGGACCCCTAAATCAAATTAAGCGAAAAAAGGAAAAGATAAACACAAAAGTTGCATTAGTCATTCTCCCCGTGAGCCTGGGGGGGGTGAGGACCGTCTTCAAAGAAACCTGTTGAGTGACAAAAAATGGGTTCCTTTAGAATCTTTGATTGTTGCGTCACAATCAAATCGCTTGTTAGACTGAATTCCTTCTGTCCGGCTGTCTTGGCTGATGATGATTGTCAGTGAATGGGGGTGAAGTCAAACCTTTGGGGTAATGCTGATAGGGCAGATTAAAGTGGATGTAAACCCGAATTTTTTTTTTTTTTTGATGTCATAATGTAGAGTATAAGATTTGCTATCATTTGAGCCCAGTCTTGCCACACAGAGTTAATCCAGCTCTGAGCAACCCTGTTTTATTGTTCAGTGAGATAAATCTTGACAAACAGAGAAAAACTTTGTCAAATCCTCCCCCTTGCTGTGAGTGACAGGTGATTTACATCTCGTGCACTAGCCTAAGACATGCATTATTTTTAATTCCCTTCCCCCACTCCTTTCTTCAGCAGCTCTGCAAGGATTGGCTGTTCCACACCTCAGTATGATTTGACATGCTGAAGTCATGTGGTTACTTTGCTGTCTTTTCACTGGATGTTAGAGATCATAGCAGAAGTTCAGTGTTAGAAATACACAGGAGAAAATGCATATTGACAAGGGGAGTGTAGAGGTGGGCGGGGAGTCTACTGAACTCATGACTCCACCCACTGAACTCCAGACAACAGACCCCGCCCACAGAATATGTAGTTTTTCGGGTCTCATAACAGACAGAGGGGAGACATTTGACAGGTAAAGATACATGCAGGAGGCGTGTATATCCTTATAGATAACCCCTATGACAGGTTTAGAAAGGATGACATTGGGTTTGGTCTCCAAACTCTGGGAGGAGATCCAAATTGAAGGTGCCAAGCAGGGCTGGGCCCTGAGAAGTGACATGAAAGGGTTAGAGTCTAGTCGGTAATCAAGTGGGCATGGATTCCTTCAATCGCCTACTTTTGTTTGTTTTCCACGCGGGGGAAATCGGGTTTGTAGGAGTGGGGCGTTTGGAGGATCCTGCTTGAAGATTTGAAGTGTTCATTGCTGGATCTTGCGAGATGAATTTCAGGGAAAGGAGCACCCATTCGCCCACTGGGAGGGTGGTTAAGGAGTAGGTTTTACCTTTATAGGTACATTTTAGAGCGAAGGGGAAAGCCCACCAGTATTTGATCTCCTTCTGTGAGAGGATCAATAGCAGTGGTTTAAGGGCTCTGCGTTTTTGAATGGTCATGGGTGAAATGTCTGGATGTCATGTCCTGGAAAGGAGATGCGGGGTTGCTGATGTGAGATTTTTATAATCTCCTCTTTCACACCATAGTAGTGTGGTTTCACCACCACGTCCCTGGGGGACCCGTCTTTCCTAGGGGGGCCCAGTGAATCCTGGCACACAGCACCCTATATAGACAGAGAGTCTGCCTAGCATCAGTGCTGGATCGTCCCTGTGTTCCTGTTGTTACTCTGCCTGATTGACCTTGTTCCTGAAAACCTGGCTATCTCCTGAACATTCTCTTGGATCTTCCCTGCCTGCTGAACCTGCCTCTACCTGCAATACTGACCTTGGCTTAGACTTATGATTACGGCTCTGCCTTCTGATTCTGTACCCCGTTGTCCATCTGTTGTCAACCTCTGCCTGTTCCTGACTACGGTTTTGCCTTCTGATTCGGTACCCCGCTGCCAGCCTGTTGCCGACTCCTGCCTGTTCCTGATTCTGCAGTTGATCCTGATCTGGCTCCTGCTTTTTGTGTGAATGTTATAACGTCTACAAATTATGAGATATAAATATATTTGAAAATCAATCCTGATGTACTGACGGCCGATCATATTTCTTGAGGCACGAAAATACCAGAACAGTACAAATACCCCCCAAATCAACCCTTTTTGGAAAGTAAACAGTCTGAAGTTTTTAGTAGGAGGCATGGTGAGTTTTTTGAAGCTGTAATTTTTTAGCAAAAATTTTTGGGGAAAATTGAGAAATTAAGTTAGAAGGCCGGCCATTGGCTAGCCTGAGTTTGTAGGAGGAGTCTGGAGCTTATAATCCCCCCTCCTTCCCTACACACTCGTCGGCTAGCGTTTTTCTGGTTTGCTTTCCATGACGCGGTCGACGATGTCACTTCCGTGTTTCGGTATGGGGGTCTGTGGCAGGCAGTGTGGATGCTCCAGGCCCTCTGGATCTCCTTCGATCTCATAGCGGCATCAGTCTCGGCCAGTGGTGTGGGTACCTAGCGAGGGTATCACAGGATTTAGCACGCTTCGTTCAGGTAGAAGGTAGGTGCGGGACCAGAAGCCCGGGGTGTGGGGGGGGGGAGGTGTGGACAGGCTGCTGCATCCATCACGGGGAATGTACACTGATCCCATGTTTGGCGAGATCTTGCCCCCATACCAGAGGGACCAGCTGTCTGCACAAGCAGCGTCAGCTGCATTGGGGTCATCACAGGTTTGTCACCCACGTGCAGGGCACTATTTCAGTCCCGGGTAGCAGTCAGCCACTCACTGTCCACCTAGTGATGAAACGCGTAGGGAGGAGAAACATGCTGACGTCACCGCTCTGTTTTTCATGTTCCACTTACACGGGCGTGTTTGTACTATTTGCTGGCCAGCTTAGCTTGTTTTATGGAACTTTTATTTTAGTCTGTCTGTTTGTACAGACTTTTTATAATAAACACCACCTGGTTTTACCGATGGCGAACCTTTTTTGTCTAGTTTTTTGGGCTTAACCTACCCACTGAGGATACGTTCGTGGATGTTTGTCTGAATTGTTGGTCATCCATCAAGCCTGCAGGAATGCTCAGCTCGTTAGCCACTGGAGGTATCGGGAGGATTTAAAGGCCCTGGCTGGGTATTAGCCACAAGCTTTGACAGCTTGTATAGCTGGTAAGCCTTCAATTTATGTGGTGGTGGAGTCACGGTGTCCTTTGAATATACAAGATCCTTCACAGGGTGTTTTCATCATTTACTCCCCGTTGGGAAACATTATGGAAGAGACTTTTATTTTTATTTTTTTATCTATTCACATTGTTTTATTTTTTATTTATGGTTTATTTAGCATTTTTTCCATTCATTATATTCACATATCTGTTGAATTGGTTGCCTTTGTTTCACTCAAATAGGCTATTTGTATCTATTACTACACAGGATTCATTTGTTTATTGTATGTCACTTTATTTTTATTTTTTGGTCACCTTCATCAGCTCATCACTATAGGGTTTCCATAATTTTTATCAATTTATTTGTTAATTTAATTAATTGGTTCATCATATCACATTCATTTGTTTATCTCATTTTTATTAGCACAACTTCCTCTTGCTTACCACTCAGGTTCAACCTGCCGAATCCAGGTGTTCACAAGTTAGGGGGTTGAAATTGAATGTTGCAGCTTGTCACTTCTTCACATGTTTTCACGTACCTGTCAACCCGTTGTTCACCACACATCAATGTCCGCACATGCAGCTTCTGATGGTTATTCATGACAAAGCTGTCCTTATGACACCATGTGGCGGTTGCATTACCATCAGTTTGGCCAGCGGTCAGCATTCCAGCACCAGGGGCCATAACACTGGGCACCTCACTGGCGTCACTCAGGCAAACCGCTGGGTCTTGTAGTTCTGCAAACTGGTGGCCTCGGTTCCGCCCCTCATTAGGTGAGGCATGGCAGGGCTCTCGCCCAGCTCCAGGGGCCTCAGTCCTGGGAACGTCATTGGCGTTACTCAGGCAGTTTCTGAGTCTTGTAGTTCCACTGCTTGGTGGCCACATTATCCCCTCATTTGGGCTGCCACTGTCACATCTCACAGGCGGGGCGGGCTACGTACAGCCTGGTTCCCCCAGCCCCCATATTAAAAAGAAATTTAAAAAGGGGGGGGGTTTCAGGGCTTTCTTCTCTGTTGCAGGTTCACCTTTCTTTCTCCCAGCACAGAGCTCACGCTTCACTCTGTCCAGGTGGTGTCTTATTTTGGTGTTGCTTTTAGGTTTTTGATTTTCTGCTTGTTCATTCCATCATTTTATTCAGTGCATACCTCATGATGTTGTTTCAGGTGGATTCCACATTCTACGTTCAGGAAGAGCAAGGCGTGTTCTGTGTGTCTTTCGGTCAGGGGTCATAGCTGGTTGCACTACATACCAGGATCTGTCACGTCTAGGTTTCATTTTTAATTGAAATAATTTTTTATTAAGCATGTCGTTATACAAAGAACAGATCACTGAATTTTACAATTGTGATTTAATAAGGCACTTACAGAATAATACCAGAATAAGACCAGAAATATCTTATCTCAGAAACTTTCCGTGGGTTCTTCTGTTCTCATTTGTTTACAAATTAGATATAGCTTCAAATTAAAGGACTTAGTACCAAGGACAAGGTACATCAACAGTCAACTCAATATCATTAGTCATATGTAAATTGTTCAACATAAAAGTGATAAGAGGGGAAGATAAGAAAAGAATATGGGGGAGGGGGGTGTAGGGAAGGGAGGAAGGATATACTGTGATAATGTTACTGGACTACCGCTGTGTAGAGTTCAGGGATTCCCATGTTGACCAGTTGTAAATGTATTTTGTAATAGATCCATCTTTGAAAGCTAATATCTTTTCGTATTCTGCCACAGTATTAACTTTAATTATTAGCTCTCTTACACTAGGGATTTAGTTGGTTTTCCAATTGCTTATCAACAGGGATCTAGCTGTGAAAATAATATGCATTGCTATAGATCTTACCATTAAAGGATTATCTGACATAGTGATACTCAGGATTGCTTTCTCAATAGAAGGTTGTACAAAGACCCCAGAGACCTTCGCGATCAGTTTGAAGACTTCTGACCAGAACCCACGTATGTGGGGACACGCCCATACCAGGTATCAGCGTCCCCACCTGACCACAGCCCCTCCAACAAAGATTTGAGTTGCTTTTTGAAAATTTGCTAATTATATATGGGGTATAGTGCCATCGTGCGTGAAGTTTTTGTGCTAGTTCGTCATAATTCGAACACCTTGAAAATTGGTGGTTACATTTGGTTGCATTGATCCATTGTTCGTCTGTGAAAACCTTACCCAGTTCTTTCTCCCATTTGATTTGTGGGTTGGATTTGAGGAAGACTGACTTGGAATTGAGTAAATCATATATCAGGGAAATACCTTTTGCATTTGGATTTGTAGAATTTAGGTGATTCCACAGTGGAGTAGGGATTGAGGAATTATTTGCAATTAGTTGTTGATAGATGGAAAAGATTTGAAAATATGTTAAAAACTCAGAGGCAGGTATGTTAAATTTGTCTTGGATCACTGGAAATGACAGTATGTCATCCTTCATAAGGTCTTTTAAATGGGGTACTTCTCTATTCATCCCGAGAGACAAGGAGATGTTTGGAATCAACCAATGTAGGGATTCCAGAGGGATGGAGACCTTGGTAGAATGTGTCTTAAGATATGTTACTTCTTTTAAGTGTGACCAAGCGTTCAGTGATGCATGTATGTTGGGATGATCTATAGAAATATTGGTGTGCAACACATTGTGAGCTATCAGTAGGGACCTTGGAGAATAGGGAAACAGCCAGGACTGTTCTAGGTGGCACCATGGTTTAGGTGCGGATTGATCGAACCAGCCTCTAAGCTGATCTAAAATCGCCACTGTATAATAATCTTTCAGGATAGGTATACCTAGCCCCCCTATTGACCTTTGACTTTCTTTTGCATTGATAAGGGGAATCTTGTTCTCTTGCCTGACCATATAAAGTTTGAGAGTTGTTTTTGCATGGATTTGAAGAACGAAGACGGAATAGGGATTGGAAGTGCTCTAAAGTAATACGTTAATTTTGGTAAAAGTTTCATTTTGTAAGCCACTAAGCGGCCGCTCCGGGAAATGTAATGTTTCTGAATTCTCGAAATTTCCTGTTGATATTTTGTAATTAATGGGTAATAGTTAGCTTTATATAGGATTGTGATAGGGGAAGTTAGGTGGACTCCCAGGTATGAGAGTCAGAGGACCATGGGTATGGAAGGTCCCTTTGGAGGGGTGATTTGGTGGAATTACCTATTGCTATACCCAGAATGCTAGATTTTGATGCATTGACCTTATAAAAGGCTATCTTACTGAACTGAAGGAGGGTGTCGTGTGCTGCGCTTAGAGATAAATAGGGGTCGGATAATGCCCTGGATTATGGGGTGTGATCTTATATTTTCCGCTAAAGACTCAAAAGCAAACATTAGAGGGGACAGTGGGCACCCCTGTCTAGTCCCATTGGTTATTGTAAAGTTCTTGGAGAACATGCCCTCTGCGTATACGTATGCTGAGGGAGTGGAATACAGTGCCCTAATGGCCTTTTGGATTGGACCAGTTATATTAAATTTCTCCAGGACCTTGTTTAAATATCCCCAATGCACCCTGTTAAAGGCCTTCTCTGCGTCCAACGTGAGAAGCAGAGAAGGCCTTTTGGATTTTTCGGCAGAATGTATAATGTTGATCATTCTTCTGGTTGCATCGTTCGCCTGACGACCCAGCACAAAACCAACTTGATCTTGATTAATAAGATTCGGTAATAATCTGTTTGCAATTAATTTAGCATATAATTTAACATCAACGTTTAGCAAGGATATGGTTCTAAAGTTTTGTGGGGTTGAAGGATTTGGTTTAGGCAAAGTAATTATAGTTGCTGTTAGCATTTTTGGTGGGAAAGAGGCTTTAGACATTGCGGCATCAAAGACTTGTTTAAGGTATGGTGATAATTTGTTTTGGAACAGCTGGTAGTACTCGGAAGAATAACCATCTGGTCGAGGTGATTTGTTATACGGCATACTTCTAATTAATTTTTCAATTTCAGGGACCGTAAATGGTAAATTAAGCAATGATAACTCCAATTGGGAGAGTTTGGGGAGATGTAATAAGGTAAGAAAATCTGTGGTGATCATGTCATCAGAAGGTTGGTGGGTATCTGGGTCATCCTTAAGATTATACAGGGATTCATAGTAGTCGCTGAAAGCGTCTGCAATCTCCTTAGGGTTTGAGACTGTTTTCCCTGATTTGGGGTTTTTCATATGTTGGATTTTTTGTTTAATTATTTTATCTTTCAGCTGATTCGCCAGCAGTTTCCCCGCCTTATTGCCGCAGCGGGTAGGTATTGGCTTTTAATGTACGGAATCAGTTCTCTTATTGAGAAATCAGGACAGTACGTAGTTCCTGTCTAGCATAGAATAAAGAATCTCTAGTTTTTTGTGTGGTATTTTGTTTGTTGCTACTTTCTAAGTTTTTGATTTTGTTTAACAAGTCATTGAGCTGCTGCTTCCGCTGCCTCCTGAGCTTGCTGCTCATTTGTATTAACAACCCTCTCACATATAGCGTGTTCCAGAGTGTGAGCATTGAGTTCGAAGAACTCTTTTAGGGCACTTCTAATAATTTTGGAGTTTTCAGGTTGGCACAAAGTAAATGTGTCATTCCTCCATCTATTTGCTCTTGTTTCGGTGTTTTGACCCCCCACACTAATGGAGACGGGCGCATGATCTGACCAGGATATGACATGAATATCAGACCTTACAATCTTTTGTACCATAAATGTATCCACTAGAAACAAATCTATGCGTGAATACGTGTGGTGCGCGTTGGAAAAAAAAGTAAAGTCCCTTTCTGAGGAGTGTTGACATCTCCATACGTCAAAAAGATCAGAAGAAGCAAGAAACTGGGCTAAAGTTGGTCTTCTTAGTTGGGATCGCATGGAGTTAGATAGGTCTAGTTCTTTGTTTGGAATAGCATTAAAGTCTCCGGTCAAAATTACATGGCCTTGTTTAATTGACTCCACTCTTTTCCAAGTTTTCTTTAAGAAACAAATTAGGTCCGTGTTAGATAGATATAAGTTGACCAGTGTGTATTTGGTGTTGTAAATTTCACACACAAGAATAATGTATCTTTCGGAAGCATCTATGCGTGTTTCTATTTGGGTGAAAGGAACAGAGTCTGATGGCTATAGCGACGCCTCCTTTCTTCTTGCGACCGTTCGCTAGGAACACATGAGGGTATTTCTGGTGGTGAAAGGGTGGTGGTTTGTGAGAGACAAAGTGCATCTCTTGAAAGCAAATAATGTCACTCTTGAGTCTGATTGCTTCCTTCCAGGCCATTTGCCTTTTGTGAGGGCTGTTCAAACCTTTCACATTAAATGAAGTTATGTTTAACGCCATCTTGGAAGTGTGTTAAAGTAAATTACGTACCGTGATGTTGTGGTGATTTAGATCTACGTAGCTTTCTGTTACCTGGAGGCAGATAATTCGATCTTGTGGGAGTGGGGCTGGAGTCTGCAGGATGGGACTCTACAGACCTGTATGATCCTCTGCTGTAGATTGTTGGCGTATATCCTGTGGGAGGAAGAACGTTAAGGGAAGACAAGAAAAAGAAATAGTCTAAGATGTAAAAATAGTTGATTTCGTTGGAATCTGTGCAGAAAATAACCGCTGTAACTTGGGGGGAAAGAAAGAGTAAACTCAAAAACTGTGTGGCATTCTCCAGGGCCATCAGGGGAGTTTTAAGAAGCATCAAAGGTGGGTCGGGATTTCAGCCTGTTTCAGTGTCAGAGTTGGCCCGGGAGGACGGTGGTGATTGCTGCATGTTCTACGTCATATTTTTTGGTTCCAGAATTTGCCATTCTTTCATGAGCCTGAGGCCTTCTTTTATAGTAGCAATTACGAAAGAAGTGCCATCTTTGGTTACCAGTAGTTTAGCAGTGTATAGCCATCTGTATAGAATGTGGTGATTATTCAATGGCTTGGTGATTGTGGCCAGTTGCCTTCATTGCTGCATGGTGAATGCAGAGAGGTCAGCAAAGAAGGATAGATCCTGCAGCTCACGGCATCTGGCTGCACTCATGAATTGGTCTTTTATGTGGTAGAAGTGCATTTGGACTATAGTGTCTCTGGGTAGATGGGAGGGAATGTTTTTAGACCTTGGTAGCCTATGTATGCGGTTGATGACCAGATCTTCTAATGGCGCATCCGGAAGCGCTGCTTTCATGAGATTTACAAAATAATTTTTCAGGTCAGGGGGTTTGACAGATTCGGGGATTCCCCAAATTTTAACGTTATTATGTCTTGATCTGTCCTCCAAATCTGCTAATTTGGTTTTTATTTGCACAATCTCGTCATCCCTGTCGTTTTGGGCATCTACCATTTCATTAAATGTGGTTGTGAACTCTCCCATTTTTGATTCAATGTGAGTGACTCTGTTGGACACAGCAGTCACCTCTGATTTGAATTGTTGCGTGATAGCTAGCATAACTGCATGTAAAGTGGTGCGTAAAGATACCAGCATATCTTTAAGGGTAGTGTCCATGAGGGGCTGGTTTAATGTGGGGAAGTCATTAATGGAGTCTTGCAACTCCCTAGTGTCATCCAGTGAAGATTTAAATCCGCTTACCTCTTCATTGTCTGCAGGCTCTATAGACATTCTTTGTCTGCTCTTTGCAGGGCTGGAGGAAGCTGATGGAGGTGGGGAGAAGTTGTCATATCCCTGTGTGCAATTAGTGTTGCTGCAGCTTCTGTTTGGTATGAGAGCCGTTCCCTGCTGCTTGTAATGGCCGCGTGTGTCCTCTCTCTGGCCACCAGCGCCATCGTGGCTGTGAGGACAGCGCGGCTGTGTAAAAAAAGTCCGTCATTTTCCCCGGAATGACACACTCCTTTCTCCTGCAAGACAGCATCTGAGAGTATGCCCGCTCTGGATGAGGCAGATCGTGTGCTGAAACGAGGCTCGTAGCCGCTGATAAACCCCTTTTTGGCCCTGGATGAAGCGGAGCTCTTTCAATGTGCTGCCATCTGCTCCGTCGGCTAGCCATGCCCCCTAGGTTTCATTTTTAAATTATAGTAATATTTGCAGTCTTTTCACCTGTACTTCAAACGTTGCACATCACGTGCGTTCCTATTTCTACCTACCACGGTCTGCAGGTTCCAAGCTCCAAGTGTTCGTTTTTAATTACCTGTCTTTGCGCTGCGGGTTACTCGAGCTCGCCTACTACATACACACAGGGGATTACGGTCACTAAACTCATTTACATTAAACACATTATAGCTGACATCAGACAGGTGAGTGGAGTTGATGACACCAGCATCTCCTCACAGGATGTGTCCCAACAGTATGAATCAGTCTTATCAGCAGGGGGCTGCTGGAGGAATCCCCCCTCCCTCTTCAGGGACACACATCCCAAATGATCACAGCAAGGAGTCCCCAACAGAATCAAACAACATACAATATATACATATATACACGACTGAGTCCGATTAGTACAGTTCAGACTGGATTTCTCATTCACCTCACAAAGAGTATTGTTCCATTGAAAATCCAGGGCCCATAATCAAAAGGCAAGAGGCTTGCATTCAGTCCTCTCCAACAGCCTCTGTCCCAGCTAGGTCTGTCACAATATTCATATGTTAGAATGGCCCAGTAATAGTCCAGACCTAAATCCAATTGATAAACTGTGGCAAGACTTGAAAATTGCTGTTCACAGATGCTCTCCATCGAATCTGACAGAATTTGTCCCTCTCTAGATGTGCAAAGCTGGTAGAGACATCCCCAAAAAGACTTGCAGCTGTAATTGCAGAAAAAGGGGGTTCTACAAAGTATCGACTCAGGGGGGCGCTATACAAATGTCCCCCACACTTTTCACATATTTATTTGTATCATTTATCCTTTTCCTTCCACTTCACAATTATGTGCTGTGACAGACCTAGCCGGGACAGAGGCTTTTGAAGGGGAATGAATGCCAGCCTCCCCTCCTGCAAACGGATTATGGGCCCTGGCATTTGGGGGACCCTTGGGTTGGCATTACTTTAGATTCAGGTCCATGTCCCCCAAGACACACAGACTCTGGGGACTCTGGATATGCCATTGTGATGGGAGTCACTAATAGGGGCACAGGATGAATGAGAACTCCACTATGATCTGTGCTAGTCAGAGACTCAATGCTGTATATATGTATATATGATGTGTGATGTCTCATTATGTTGTGTACTGTTTGCTCTGCTAATTTTGGGTGGGGCTGTATTCCAATGTTCTATTGTGTTTGTCTGCCTTGGATCACAGGATGTGTATTGTTATTGAGGGAGGGGGAATTATTCCAACAGCTCTCCCTGCTAAGACTGTGTACTGATGAGACGTTAAACACACCTGACCTGTGTGTCCATTGTCATTGGACAGTTTAACCCGCCCTCTTTTTCAAGGGTGGGGGGAAAGAGTCTCTGAGTTATTTTATGTCTTGTGTCCATGTGTTATAATACATGAGTTGATTCCTGCTTGAAACCTGAAGACAGAGCCGTGTCTCGTGTTTGGGGGAGAATTATTTGTATGGGTTCCTTGTTCGGCTGATTGAAGTGTTCGGTAGCTGCCTTTGCGTTTGGGTATGGAATGTCCTAAATGACTTTAACCCCTTTCATACTCGAGGTGTCGTTACATGAGCCACTTTGTGTTGGTCTATCGCATAAAATCCCAATAAAATACATTTACATTTTTGGGTGTGACATGATAAAATGTGGGGAATTTCAAGGGGTGTGAATACTTTTTCAAGGCACTGTACCTGCCTAATCCTTGTAGTGTATAACGAACCCCCTCCCCCCAGTACCTACCTTCCTCCTCCTTGAAGTGTATGAGGATGTATCCCTGGCTGCAATTGGTGTCTCGGATCTCACATTCTCCTCCATTAGATTCGCTCCTGTTCTGGAAATACAGCAGAAGTTTCTTTTTTAGCTTCTTCAGCCTCTCAGGGTCGTCACCCCACTGGAGAGAGACGGGGTACGGGTACTGGGGGTCCTCCATCCTCTGGTAGTAAAGGTTGGTCTGGCCAGGTAAAGGTCTGGGAGACAAAGGTTGTGTGATCTAGGTGTGGTGCCGGTGAATGGCTCAGAGCTCATTACTTTCTGTTTCATTTTTCACTCTCACCGAGATCTCTCCTCCTATTCAAGGAAAGTCCCTCCGCACACACAGAAATCCATACACAGACAGACCTCCATACACACACAAACCTCCGCACACACAGCTCTCCGCACACACAGACCTCCGCACACACAAACCTCTGCACACACAGACCTCCCCACACACAGACCTCCGCACACACAAACCTCTGCACACACAGATCTCCGCACATACAGACCTCCGCACACACAGAGCTCCGCACACACAGAGCTCCGCACACACAGACTTCCGCACACACAGCTCTCCGCACACACAGACCTCCTCACACACAGACCTCCGCACACACAGACCTCCCCACACACAGACCTCCGCACACACAGAACTCCATACACACAAAGACCTCCGCACACACAGACTTCTGCACACACAGATGTCCGCACACACAGACCTCCGCACACACAGACCTCCGCACACACAGACCTCCGCACACACACAGACCTCCGCACACACACAGACCTCCTCACACACAGACCTCCGCACACACACAGACCTCCGCACACACAGATCTCCGCACACACAGACCTCCGCACACACAGACCTCCGCACACACAGACCTCCGCACACACACAGACCTCCGCACACACAGATCTCCGCACACACAGATCTCCATACACACAGATCTCCGCACACACAGACCTCCGCACACACAGCCCTCCACACACACAGCCCTCCGCACACACAGCTCTCCACACACAGACCTCCGCACACACAGACCTCTGCACACACAGCTCTCAGCACACACAGTCCTCCGCACACACACAGACCTCTGCACACACAGACCTCCGCACACACAGACCTCCGCACACACAGACCTCCGCACACACAGCTCTCAGCACACACAGTCCTCCGCACACACACAGACCTCCGCACACACAGACCTCCGCACACACAGACCTCTGCACACACAGATCTCCACACACACAGACCTCCATACACACAGACCTCCGCACACACAGCTCTCCACACATACAGCTCTCCACACGCACAGACCTCCGCACACACAGACCTCCGCACACACAGCTCTCCACACACACAGCTCTCAGCACACACAGACCTCCGCACACACAGACCTCCGCACACACAGACCTCCGCACACACAGACCTCCACACACACAGCTATCCGCACACACAGCTCTCCGCACGCACAGCTCTCCGCGCACACAGACTGTGACAGACCTAGCCGGGACAGAGGCTTTTGGAGGGGACTGAATGCTGGCCTCTTCCTGGCCGATTATGGGCCCTGGCATTTGGGAGAACGGTGCTCGTTGTGAGCTGTATGCCTGGGGACCCTGGAGGTGATGTTACTTTAGATCCAGGTCCATGCCCCCCAAGACACACAGACTCTGGGACCCTGGCTATGCCATTGTGATTGGAGTCACTAATAGGGGCACAGGGTGAATGAGAACCCCACTATTATCTGTGCTAGTCAGACTCAATGCTGTATATATGTATATATAATGTGTGATGTCTCATTATGTTGTGTATTATTTTCTGTGATGGTTGGGTGTGACTGTATTCTATTGTCTATTGTGGCTGTCTGCCTCAACTATTATGGGATGTCTAAGTGTCTTGCTGTGAGGAAAGAGGGAGGGGGGATTCCTCCAGCAGCCCCCCTGTTAAGACTGTTTACTGATGAGAAGTTAAACACACCTGACCTGTGTGTCCATTGTCATTGGACAGTTTAACCCACCCTGGTTTCCAAGGGTGGAAGGAAGTGTTTTGAAGTGGGATCTGTATAACATGTTTTTGAATAAAAATGAATTCCTGCTTGAACCTCAAGACAGAGCCTCGTCTCGTACTTGGGGGAGAATTATTTGTATGGGTTCCTTGTTCGGCTGATTGAAGTGTTCGGTAACTGCCTTTGTGTTTGGGTATGGAATGTCCTAAATTACTTTAACCCCTTTCATACTCAGAGTGACGTTACAACTGGTGGCAACCAGCGGGATGATTCCCACAGCCCAGAAGGACAGCTACAAGAGGACACAAGCCAATGAAAGCACAGTGTGAATGGTTAAAGCGCTCTTCCCTCAAGGACTTACTGGAGAACCGGGGGGTGACCGGCCAACACCCGTAAGAAAAGGGGCATTATCGCAGAACTAGTCAAAATGGATAGAGCCGAAAGACCCAACATAACCGAAAGGCCCAGCGTAACAGACAGGACACCTGAGGAGGCAAGTTTTGATCGGCCTGTTAACATAAGACTGGCACATTATGATCCTAACCCTACAGCAGAGATCATAGATCTAGTTATAGCGGCTGTGGATGCAAATTGGCTACAGCAAAGAGGTTCTGCAACAGCAGAAGTCACAGCAGCACCAACTGAAAGGAGAGGAGAGGTACATATACCGGCCACCATGGAAGAGAAATTCAGAAGGAGGTTGCAAGAAATGCAAATACAGCATAGAGGACCAGTATCAGAGCAGGTCCTGCTGGGATGGTCTGATTCTATCTGCTGCAAACTCTGGAAGAAAGCGCTAGCTCTCGAGCAGAAACACCAGAGAAAAGTTCTCCCCTCCATCCATATAAGGTACTGGTCGCAGTATGAAGTACGAATGCTGTTATTGGGGGAACAACCAAAGCAGGAGTGGACAGCTGAGTTAAGCAGGCTGATCCGGGCAGAGATGCGGTTGGACGAGAGCTACAGAGCCCTCCGGTGGTATGTAGCCCAAGAGTGCCCATGGTCAGCAGATGACAGCCCCATGGAAGGCTTTGACTATGATGGCCTGGAATTGTTGTATTGGAGGCTGTCCGGGGACCCTGACTTTGGGAGTGATCGGGAGTGGTGTTTGGAGGAAATAATGGAGCACAGAGAGTGAAGACCGAATGTCTCGGAAGGGCACTGGGCAGAGGAAGATTTGGAGTTTCTGGTCATTCAGGAATGGGAGCTGGAGATCACCTACAGACAGCTGCTGGACTCTGCTCAGCAGCAGGGTGGGGCTCCCTTTGCCTGGGACTATCAGGAAATACCAGTTGACAACTCTGAAATCCTGGCTGAAGAATCGGCAGTGGAAAATCTGGAGATTGCCATCCCCAAAGCTGAAGTGCTGACAAAAGGGCAGAGTTCTGATAACCTCTGCCCAGCACTGATAGCATCTTCTTGGTTCCACGGACATGAGATGGTGAACTTCTATCCCCAGACACCAGTTGCAGAGATGGGGGATTTGATAGACTTTTCTGCTGAAGAAGAACAACCTGATGAGCCTCCAGCAGAAGAGCTGGTATCAGGGCCAAACTTCAGTGTGCTCTGCCCAGCACCAACAGCAGTATCTGTGGAGTTGCAAGGAACTTCCCCAGCTGAAGTGCTGGTCACCGGACAGAGGGTCCAAGACCAACAAGGGTTCATGCACCTGGGTGACAATACCAGTGAAAGTGAGTTCCAACAGCAGACGGCACCCCAGAATGATGACACCAACCCAGCTGAAGCGCTGGGCAGAGTACTACCAACCTCTGCCCAGCACCGGCAACAACTACAGTGTTCCAGGGAGCCGGGGCAGTCGGCCTCCCTCCCCAACAGTTAGCCGGAGCAGATGGTGTGGGGTTTCCAGCAGAAGGGCTTGCAACAGGGCAGAGTGCTGCTGGCCTCTGCCCTGAACTAACAGAGGACGAATTTCCTGTAAGGGTGGATGGGGCTTCAGTCCCCACCTGTATACCCCAGGGATGCTGGGCAGTCGGCCCAGATTCCCAACAGCATGATGGAGTGAGCTCAGTCACCCTGTCTTCTCTCCAGCGGATGAAAGGACTCCAGGGAGAAGGGCCAGTCCAGGCCTCTCCCCAGTGGCGGGCATGTTCTCTGAGAGAGGCAGAGGTTGGCTGGGTGAGTAATACTCTGTTTGGAACAATTTGTTTGGGGTACTGTGTGGGTACAGGCATTAGAGGACTGGAACTACTGACTAACTTCGGAGTCAACCCGTCTGGGGTCTCCTCCTGTGTAAGTCTCCTGCCGAAAGGGGAGAAATGTGACAGTTCTAGCCGGGACAGAGGCTTTTGGAGGGGACTGAATGCTAGCCTCTTGCCGACCGATTATGGGCCCTGGCATTTGGGGAAACGGTGCTCATTGTGAGCTGTATGCCTGGAGACCCTGGAGGTGATGTTACTTTAGATTCAGGTCCATGTCCCCCAAGGCACACAGACTCTGGGGACCCTGGATATGCCATTGTGACGGGAGTCACTAATAGGGGCACAGGGTGAATGAGAACCCCACTATTATCTGTGCTAGTCAGACTCAATGCTGTATATATGTATATATAATGTGTGCTGTCTCATTATGTTGTGTACTATTTGCTGTGATGGTTGGGTGTGACTGTATTCTATTGTCTATTGTGGCTGTCTGCCTCAACTATTATGGGATGTCTAAGTGTCTTGCTGTGAGGAAAGAGGAAGGGGTGATTCCTCCAGCAGCCCCCCGATAAGACTGTTTACTGATGAGAAGTTAAACACACCTGACCTGTGTGTCCATTGTCATTGGACAGTTTAACCCACCCTGTTTTCCAAGGGTGGGGGGAAGTGTTTTAAAGTGGGATCTGTATAACATGTTTTTGAATAAAGATTCATTCCCGCTTGAACCTCAAGACAGAGCCTTGTCTCGTACTTGGGGGGAGAATTATTTGTATGGGTTCCTTGTTAGGCTGATTGAAGTGTTCGGTAGCTGCCTTTGTGTTTGGGATGTGACGGGAGGCACACACAGCTCTCCGCACACACAGACCTCCACACACACAGACCTCCGCACACACAGCTCTCCGCACACACAGACCTCCACACACACAGACCTCCACACACACAGACCTCCCCACACACAGACCTCCGCACACACAGACCTCAGCACACACAGCTCTCCGCACACACAGACCTCCACACACACAGACCTCCACACACACAGCTCTCCGCACACACAGACCTCCACACACACAGACCTCCGCACACACAGACCTCCGCACACACAGCTCTCCACACAGACAGACCTCCGCACACACAGATCTCTGCACACACAGACCTCCGCACACACAGATCTTCGCACACTGAGACCTCAGCACACACAGCTCTCCGCACACACAGACCTCCACACACACAGACCTCCGCACACACAGACCTCCGCACACACAGCTCTCCACACACACAGACCTCCACACACACAGACCTCCGCACACACAGACCTCCGCACACACAGACCTCCGCACACACAGACCTCCACACACACAGACCTCCGCACACACAGACCTCCACACACACAGACCTCCACACACACAGCTCTCCGCACACACAGACCTCCACACACACAGACCTCCGCACACACAGCTCTCCGCACACACAGGTCTCTGCGCACACAGACCTCCGCAAAAAGTATTGTTCCCTTAAAACCTAGGGCCCATAATCAGTCGGCAAGAGGCTGGGATTCAGTCCTCTCCAAAAGCCTCTGTCCCAGCTAAGTCTGTCACACATCTCCACTTTCGGCAGGAGACTAACACAGGAGGAGACCCCAGACGGGTTGACTCCGAAGTTAGCCCATATTTCCAGTCCCCTAATGCCTGTACCCACACAGTACCCCAAACAAATTGTTCCAAGCAGAGCATTACTCACCCAGCCAACCTCTGCCTCTTTCATAGAACATACCCACTGCTGGGGGGAAGTGTGGACTGGTCCTTCCCCCTGGAGTCCCTTCAGCTGCAGGAGAGAAGACAGGGTGGCTGGGCCCAGTCCGTCATGCTGTTGGGGATCTGGGCCGACTGCCCAGCCTCCCCGGGGTATACAAGTGTAGACCATAGTCCCAATCACTTTCACAGGTAATCCATCCTTTGTTAGTGGAGGGCAGAGGCCAGCAGCGCTCTGTCCTGTTGCCAGCAGTTCAGCTGGGCATAGGAGCTTCCCTACATCATCTGCTCCAGCTAACTGTTGGGGAGGGAGGTCGCCTGCCCCAGATCCCTGGAACTCCACAGTTGTTGCCAGTGCTGGGCAGAGGTTGGTAGCACTCTGCCCTGTTGCCATTACTTCTGCTGGTTTTCTGTTAATATAGACCGCAGGCCCATCCACCGACACCAGATCAAGCTGCAGTTGTGAGGTGCCGACTGCATTCTCTCCTTGGATCCTGATCTGCAGCTCAGGAGCGACTGCCACCTCCTCACACTGGGCCTCCAGAACTGCCGCAGGGGTGGGGCAGAGGTCTTGGACCCTCTGTCCAGTTGCCAATGCTTCAGCTGGGTTGGTGTCATAATTCTGGGGTGCCGTCTGCTGCTGGAACTCGCTTTCTCTGTTATTGTCTCCCAGTTGCAGGAATCCTTGTTGGGGAGGGGGTATGGCAGCTTCTTTTCCCTGCATCTCTGAAATCCACTGGGGAAGAAGAAACACCACCACCACACCTCAGGCCTTCAAAACTGACACAGGTGTGGAGCAGGGGTCTGCAGTACTCTGTTCTGCTGCCAGCATCTCTGCTGGAGGGTTGCCGTCTGTAGACGATCTCCAGCTCCCATTTCTGCACGGCCAGAAACACTATATCTTCCAGTGCCCAGTGCACTTCCGAGACGTTCAGTATCTCTTCTCTGAAATCCATGATTTTGTCCAACCACCACTCCAAATCACTCCCAAAGTTATGGTCCCCTGTCAGCTTCATGTACAACAGTTCCAGGCCGTCGTAGCCAAAGCCTTCCATTGGGCTGTCATCCGCTATCCAAGGGCATGCTTGGCATACATGCCACTGGAGGGCTCTATAGCTCTCATCCAGTTGCATCTCTGCCCTGATCAGCTTGCTTAACTCAGATGTCTGCTCCATGTGCGTTTTTTTCTCACAAATACAGCACATGCAATCCATACTGTGACCAGTACCTTTCCTGGATGGAGGGGAGAATTTTTCCTGGTGGTGATGCTCACAGGCTAGCATTTCCCTCCAGAGTTCACAGCGAATAAAATCATACCATCCCAGCAAGACCTGCTCTGATACTGGTCCCCTGTGCTGTATCTGCATCTCCCGCAACCTCCTTCCGAATTCCTCCCCCATGGCAGCTGGTATCTGTACCTCTCCTCTCCTGCTATCTGGACCTTGGATCCAGGTGGAGGTTTGGATGTCCCAGACTGCAGGAAGCGTCCCACTGCTTGTCAGTTGCCACCAATGTGACAAAACGTCCCACACTCTGCTTTAGTGCTTTTGTCATATACCGCTTCCTCCCAGTCTGAATATAGATTACAGATATTCCAACCGCTGACAACCACAAACAAGACAATACTCGTTTGGTTGCTCAACATGAACTTTTCTTAGAACAAGAATAAAGTCTTATATACATTTGAAGAGGAGGTCTCCCCCCCTCCTGCTCATATTACTCTAACAATTCACCTGTAACCAGAAACATAAATTAACATTAACTAATTAACTAGTCCCTTAAAGCAACCGATGTGACTCCATGCCCACCTGGCCATTGTGATTAATCAGGATTTCACTACAGGTCAGACTTGTTGTCACCGAGCTTCACACTGTAGATTATACATTATCATAAGTATAAACCCAGCAAACCTTCTCACAATAGCAGAAGCTCTAGTAGGAGTCGGCCCGTCTCCTACATTGTACAGAGGCCAATGTGATCAGCTCTTCCAATTAACATGTCGAGTTCAGAATCAAACAAACCAGGAATAGTCTTTATATATATCCTGGGAGATATTGTGGATAAATATTACTGTGCCATTTTAAGTAATCCAAGACACATTTTCTCTGAAGAGCAATCTGAATGCTGATCGCTTCAGAGACCAAAACACAAGCCTTTAATAATTTTTTAAAAATTTTATTATATCGTTTTTAGAATATTTATCTTTTTGTTTACATTTTTAACTGCCCTGTTGTGGGGGGGCTTTGATGAAATATCAGGGCTCTAAACAGACCCCAGATGTTTTCGCTTTTGGTGCATATGAAAATGCATGTGTTAGCAGATGTGTGGGGGTGCCGTGCGTCTACTAATGGACAGTGTGTTTCTGTGTGTGTCAGGAAAGCCACAATTTCGTGGCTGACATGGAAAGGTGTGAACCTCGCCTTACAGAGGGCTCACACCGGTGCGCTGCGGTTTGGCCACACTGTGATTGTATGTACTTATTACCCGGGTTTTAGGGGCGCTCTCAATGAATTCTATTACACAACCGCATCAAAGATGCAGCATGCAGGACTTTAGTGTGCTTTCATGAAAACGCACTGTGTAATAGAATTCATTGGGAGCACCCCTAAAACCCGGGTAATTCGCACATACAATCACACTGTGGCCAAACCGCAGTGCACCGGTTATTAGGGATAAGAAAGAGTGAATTGGCGGGGGGTCTGGGTAGTAAGAATGTGTTAAAGAGAAGAGTGAAAGACTATATATAAAGTGCTAAGGCCAGGGCTCGAGTCTTGTGGGAACGCATGGGAACGACGTTCCTGTACTTTTACACAGAAGGAACGCCTTTCCCGTTAGTAGCCGTCTCCTGCAGGACTGGCCTCAAGTATGCGAGCTGTGGCAGGCAGGCCGTGTAGGTGTGCGGGAAGAGGAGGATGTCCGTGCCAACTGGGGGGGGGGGGCGGTAAGCCCCATGTGCCACACATTGGGGGAGTGTCATCCAGGTGTGCCCGTCCCCCCTCCCTCGGTCCTCCTCCTCCAGGGGCCGCTATACTATATAGGGCTGCACCTGCCAATCTGCAGCACTAGATCCTTAATGCAATACTGTCATTGGCTGCTAGAACCGCCATTGTCCTAGCAACCAATGACATCACCCATGCTCCCCATCCTCTTCAGAAAGTTCCTCCGCCCAGCTCCTGCCCCCTGCAGCATGCTCCTTCTTCAAGCTCTGCACCTGCCCTCTGCCTGCAAGGACTTATGGCTCACAACTCTGATGGGGGCACTCTGATAGGGGCACTCTGATGGAGGCACCCTGATGGGGACACTCTGATGGGGGAACTCTGATGGGGGAACTCTGATGGGGGAACTCTGATAGGGGAACTCTGATGGGGGAACTCTGATGGTGGCACTCTGATAGGGGAACTCTGATGGGGACACTCTGATGGGGGCCAGGGCTGCCATCAGGGGGGTACAGCCGATACACATGTACCGGGCCCGAGTGACTCTGCAGGGGCCCAGGGCCCGGTGGCAACCAGGAAGTGTGCAGGAGGGAGGAGCCGAAGGAGATATAGTGCTGGTCTGCAGGAGAGATGCAGCTGTAGGCTAAGCATAGTAAGCTGGGCAGGGCTGGTACTCGGGCGATGGTATGAGGGAGAGATCACTAAAGAGATCACTGTCCATCCAGCCTGTGCTCCCCTAATATCAATCACTGTATTACCAGCCCTATTGCTGTTCTTTTAGCAGAGTGAAAGTGAAAGTAACATTACACACATGTGCAAAATACATGTCAGGTTATGTCACCATGTTCAAAGAACAGCAATATGGGTAGCATTACAGTGACTGTTATTAGTCCAGATTCACTAAACTAGCCAATGCTCTGAAAAGCAATCAATGCGGATTGCTTTTCAGGCCCCTTTCACATGAGCGGTCCGATCAGGTCCTCCTCCTGTCCGTTTTTTAGGCAAACTGATTGGACCGCCCATTGTTCTCTATGGATCGGCAAATTTAAATGGAAATGTGTCCGTTTACACCCGCCTGCCTCTGATCTGATCTGGCAAAAAGAAACGATGGAAGAGCCCCCATTCCCCTCCATATGGCCGGATCAGAGGACAGTTGGGTGTAAACGGATGGCATGAGCAGACACAGATCTGTCAGTTGTCCGCTCAGCTCAGCAAGGGATCCACAGACAGATCCCCTGCTAGGAAAAACTGTATCGGCCTCTGTGAAGATTGCAGCTAGAGTCCAGATAAGGCCGGCCATAGACGTTTGAATTCTGTATAGCAGAGACTGGCTGAGACTCAAACTATGTTAGGATGGGGGGTGTGGCCAAGACAGGCATGTGAGAGGAAGCATCTCCCACAGCTCCCGGCGTTAATCCGGTACCGATCCTCTCCCAGACGCCCAATCGAGTATATACCGACATATGCTGTGGAGCTTGGTGTAAGTGGAGCTGGATTAAGTGGGAGTTAAAAACAAGAGTTAGAGTATACAAGTCTTGGTGTTTGTTTGGTGTTTGCTGTCTGTTGGTGTTTGCTGTCTGTTGGTGTTTGCTGGGTTGCATTTTGGGGACTTTTCCTTTTAGTTTTTAATTTGCCTTTTGCTGTCACTTTTTAAATAGCTTTTTTTTTTTTCTCTTGGTTTCATCAGTCTATCAATTAAGGGGTGTGGTTAATTGCTCACAGGTGCCTATTTAACTTGTTGTAGGACTCAGTCTGAGCGTGCTCAGTTTGAAGCTGTGGAGCTTGGTGTAAGTGGAGCTGGATTAAGTGGGAGTTAAAAACAAGAGTTTAAAACAGGAGATTATAACAGGGGTCATAGTACCTGTGTAGTGTGAGTATCTGAGTGTTGTCTGAGTAGTGTGTGTGGATCGTTAGTACTTGTGTATTGTGTACCTGTGTATTGTCGTGTACCTGTGTATTGTCTTGAGTATTAGTGCCAGGAAGCTAGCTGTTAGGTAATTTGGACAGGGTAAAATCCCCAAATCCTCACTAAATTTAATAGGTACGATGCCCGGCGGGTGTGGAGAGGCGACTCTTTGTACATCTTACCGCATGTATGCGTTCCTTGATCATCCGATCGAGGGCGAATACTGCTGTGCAAAATGAAAGCACATTGTTTCCCTGGAAGCCCAGGTTCTGAATCTGGGGAAGCAACTGTCAGCACTGAGAAGTCCCTTCATACTAAAGGTGAGCCAGGAACGTACACGGCAGGTGCCGGCAGGGGCCAGCACAGAGGCGGGTGGAGACAAAGAGGTGCAGGCACTAGCAAAGAGTAGATGGGTGACAGTCAGGAGGGGTAGAGGGGGAAGTGCCAGGGAGGCCGATCCAGGACTGGAGCATCCCAATAAGTACGCTCCATTGAGTGACATTGGTGAAACCAGTCAGGGACCAGCACTGCTGGAGATGAGGGACTCTCCTAGCTGCCAGGGGAAGAACTCCTCCAGTGAGAGTGGGGGGGCAGCAAAGGGAAAGGAAAGACAGATTCTGGTGGTAGGGGACTCAATTCTTAGAAGGACAGAGAGGGCAATCTGTAACCAAGACCTGAAGCGCCGAACAGTATGTTGTCTACCGGGCGCTCGGGTTCGGCACATCACGGATCTTGTGGACAGATTACTGGGAGGGGCTGGGGAAGACCCGGCTGTCATGGTGCACGTTGGCACCAATGACAAAGTCAGAGGCAGATGGAGTGTCCTAAAGAACGATTTTAGGGACTTAGGAGCTAAATTGAGGAAAAGGACCTCCAAGGTAGTATTCTCAGGAATACTACCGGTACATCGAGCCACACCAGAGAGGCAGAGGGAGATTAGGGAAGTAAACAAGTGGCTGAAGAGCTGGTGTAGTAAGGAGGGGTTTGGGTTCCTGGAGGACTGGGCCGACTTCTCAGTCGGTAACCGGTACTATAGAAGGGACGGACTGCACCTAAATGAGGAGGGTGCAGATCTGCTGGGAATGAAGATGGCCAAAAAGTTAGAGGGGTTTTTAACCTAGGCGATGGGGGGGAGGGTCCAGAGACAGTGATAGCCAGCGCGGAAGATATTCCAGAGGGTAGTATTGGGGGCATTAGTGGTAGGTTAACCAAAGCACAAAAACACAAGGTGAGTATAGTAGCAAGTCCTAGTTGCAATCTTGAAACACCCAATACGAGGACAATATGCGACCGGTCTAAACTATGTGGCATGTTCACCAATGCCAGGAGCCTGGCGGACAAGATGGGTGAACTAGAGATACTGTTGTACAAGGAGGATTGGATTTTGTGGGAATTTCAGAGACCTGGTTCAACAGCTCTCATGATTGGCTGGCAAACATTCAAGGCTATACCCTATACCGCAAGGATAGAGAGGGTAAAAAAGGGGGAGGGGTATGCCTATATATCAAGAATAATGTACAAGTGAATGTGAGAGATGACATCACTGAGGGGGCTAGGGAGGAGGTGGAATCTTTATGGGTAGAGCTCCAAAGGGATGAAGCTAAGGGGAAAATAATACTGGGAGTATGCTATAGGTCCCCTAACCTGAGGGAGGAAGTGGAGACGGATCTCCTATCACAAATTGGATTAGCAGCAAGGATGGGAAGTGTTATCATAATGGGGGATTTTAATTATCCAGACATAGACTGGGCAGAGGGAACCGCGCATTCATTTAAGGCTCCCTTAGTGTCTTGCAGGACAATTTTATGGGTCAGATGGTAGACGCACCAACTAGAAATAAAACCTTACTAGATCTACTGATTACCAACAATACAGACCTGATCACAGATGTGGAAATACGGGGCAATTTAGGTAACAGCGATCACAGGTCAATTAGTTTCAGTATAAATCACACAAATAGTAAACATGAAGGGAACACAAAGACACTGAATTTCAAAAGAGCCAACTTCCCTAAACTACAAACCTTGCTAAAAGGCATAAATTGGGATAAAATATTAGGAACAAAGAATACGGAGGAGAGATGGGTTTGCTTTAAGAGCATATTAAATAAGGGCATTAGCCAATGTATCCCATTGGGTAATAAATTTAAAAGAGCGAACAAACATCCTGGATGGCTTAACTCCAATGTAAAAATGCATATAAAAGCAAAGGAGAAGGCCTTCAAAAAATACAAGGTTGAGGGATCATCCACAGCATTCAGAATTTATAAAGAATGCAATAAGAAATGTAAGGGTGCAATTAGGATGGCTAAGATAGAACATGAAAGACATATAGCGGAGGAGAGCAAAAAAAATCCCAAGAAATTCTTTAAGTATGTAAACAGTAAAAAAGGGAGGACAGACCATATTGGCCCCATAAAGAATGAGGAAGGACATCTGGTTACAAAGGATGGGGAGATGGCAAAGGTATTGAATTTATTCTTCTCCTCAGTCTTCACGAGTGAATCGGGGGGCTTCAGTAACCAAAACTGCAGTGTTTATCCTCATGACACAAGACAGGAAGCACCTACATGGTTAACAGAGGACGGAATTAAAATTAGACTTGAGAAACTTAACATTAATAATTCACCGGGACTAGATGGCTTGCATCCGAGGGTACTTAGGGAACTCAGTCAGGTGATTGCCAGACCGTTGTTCCTAATTTTTACAGACAGTCTATTGACTGGAATGGTACCAGCTGATTGGAGAAAAGCCAATGTAGCACCAATATTTAAAAAGGGCCCAAAATACATCCCTGGGAATTACAGACCAGTTAGCCTAACATCAATAGTATGTAAACTCTTGGAGGGGATGATAAGGGACTATATACAAGATTCTAGTAATAAGAACGATATCATTAGCAGTAATCAGCATGGATTCATGAAGAATCGTTCTTGCCAAACCAATCTATTAACCTTCTATGAGGAGGTGAGTTGCCATCTAGATAAAGGAAGGCCCGTAGACGTGGTGTATCTGGATTTTGCAAAAGCATTTGACACAGTTCCCCATAAACGTTTACTGTACAAAATAATGTGCGTTGGCTTGGACCATAGGGTGAGTACATGGATCGAAAACTGGCTACAAGGGAGTGTTCAGAGGGTGGTGATAAATGGGGAGTACTCAGAATGGTCAGGGGTGGGTAGTGGGGTTCCCCAAGGTTCTGTGCTGGGACCAATCCTATTTAATTTGTTCATAAACGACCTGGAGGATGGGATAAACAGTTCAATCTCTGTATTTGCAGACGATACTAAGCTAAGCAGGGCAATAACTTCTCCGCAGGATGTGGAAATCTTGCAAAAAGACCTGAACAAATTAATGGGGTGGGCGACTACATGGCAAATGAGGTTCAATGTGGAAAAATGTAAAATAATGCATTTGGGTGGCAAAAATATGAATGGAATCTATACACTGGGGGGAGAACCTCTGGGGGGATCTAGGATGGAAAAGGACCTGGGGGTCCTAGTAGATGATAGGCTCAGCAATGGCATGCAATGCCAAGCTGCTGCTAATAAATCAAACAGAATATTGGCATGCATTAAAAGGGGGATCAACTGCAGAGATAAAACGATAATTCTCCCGCTCTACAAGACTCTGGTCCGCCCGCACCTGGAGTATGCTGTCCAGTTCTGGGCACCAGTCCTCAGGAGGGACGTACTGGAAATGGAGCGAGTACAAAGAAGGGCAACAAAGCTAATAAAGGGTCTGGAGGATCTTAGTTATGAGGAAAGGTTGCGAGCTCTGAACGTATTCTCTCTGGAGAAGAGACGCTTGAGAGGGGATATGATTTCAATTTACAAATACTGTACTGGTGACCCCACAATAGGGATAAAACTTTTTCGCAGAAGAGAGTTTAATAAGACTCGTGGCCACTCATTACAATTAGAAGAAAAGAGGTTTAACCTTAAACTACGTAGAGGGTTCTTTACTGTAAGAGCGGCAAGGATGTGGAATTCCTTTCCACAGGCGGTGGTCTCAGCGGGGAGCATTGTTAGCTTCAAGAAACTATTAGATAATCACCTGAATGACCGCAATATACAGGGATATGTAATGTAATACTGACACATAATCACACACATAGGTTGGACTTGATGGACTTGTGTCTTTTTTCAACCTCACCTACTATGTAACTATGTAACTACTATGCTGCAAACCTGTACCCCAGAGACTCCTGTGGAACCACCGCCGGCCCTATGCACCAGAGGAATGACCCGCAAAGGACAGGCAGAGATCGCTGGTCCGGAGCTCCAAGATGGCGCTGCTGCGTTCTCTGTGAAGGGAACACCACGAGGTCAGGATAAACAGAGCCTCAAACCAAGTAAGCCACCCAAATCCCTGAGCAAAGATCCCCCTAAGGACATGATTTACTATACTCAGAAGTTATCTGGGGCCCTGGGGTCGGATCAGCCATCCCGCTCGGGGGACCCACAGCACGAACAGCCTAACAAGCAGGCAGCTTCTGTCCCTGATCACTGGGGTGAGGAGGAGGGGGAGCAAGCAGACACCATGCTGGTGGAATCCCAGGCCCCAGATGCACAGGACATAGCGCAACCCACACTGGCAGATATCCTCAAAGTTGTGAATAACTGCACAGCGTCTGTCAACACCTTAAAAGAGCAGTTTGGGGGCCTCATGGAGGATGTGTCACTATTAAGGCAAGACATGCAGAAAATCCGTGAACGTACCACTGCTGTGGAGAGCAGAGTCAGTGAAATGGAGGACCATCTGCAGCCCATGGCCCAGGACACCAGAGCCGCGCTACAGATGGCACGGGACACAAACAATCATGCAGAAGATATGGAAAATCATTTGCGACGAAACAATGTAAGCATACTGGGACTGCCAGAGGAGGTGGAGGGCAAGGATCCTACTACATAGGTGGAGAACTGGTTGATCAAAATCTTTGGCAAAATCGCATTCTGCCCCTTCTTCGCAGTGGAGCGCGCGCACAGGTGCCATCTCGTTCCACCTCCGCCGGGAGGTCCCCCTAGGTCCATCCTGGCAAGACTACTTCACTACCGGGATAGAGAGGCGATGCTGCGTCAAGCAAGGGAGGGAATATCCAACATAATGGAACCAGGGTGTCCTTTTACCCGGACTTTTCAGCAGAAGTCCAGAGACGCAGAGCTAAATTTACAGATGTCAAGCACCGGCTGAGGATCCTGCAACTACCCTATGCCATGCTGTACCCAGCAAAGCTCCGAACAGCAGTGAGGGGACAAGCCCAGTTCTTTGAGTCAGCCAAAGAGGCCTGAGCGTGGCTAGAACACAATGAGCAAGCACTTCAAAGAAGAATGCAGGAGGATGAGGACTAACACTTGCAACGTGAGTTGACCTGCAGACACACAATAAACTGACGGAAGATTCTTTATGTTCATCTTGTTCAGAGGAGATCCCCTGCATTTACATTAAGAAGATGCTCCCTGGCTGGGGGACAAAATATTGCACACTATAAAGAGAGCAAATTGGATTGAACACTACCAATGCAAAAGTTGAATTTGGACAGAGTATAGCGACGGAATGTCGTGAAAAAAGTTGCAGCTGCCCTGTTGGCAGCCAGCGAAGTTCATAGACCAGTTTGGTCTGTAGTTACAGTCCACTTTTTTTTCCCTGGCAGTTATTGGCCAACAGAGGTATATTGCAAAGGACACGGGCTCCGAGCCTGCTCACACACTCACAATTGCAAAGAGACCAACCAGATGGAGATGAAGATATTCCTGCCTAAAGGACCGTATGTAGATCTGAACCCACAACCACCCTGTCAAGTGACTTTTGTTGCTATTATTCATGGCTAAGGTCCCCATAGTATCGTGGAACATTAGAGGCCTACACTCCCCCCTCAAACGTACTATGATCTTTATGTGCCTGAAGAAGTTCCTCCCCCGGGTAACATGTTTTCAGGAAACTCACTTGACAGCAGAGACAGAATGCTTTTTGCGGTACTCTTGGGTGGGGAAGGCCTATCATTCTACACATACCTCCTTCTCCAGGGGGGTAAGTGTATTGATTCATGGAGCCATGGATTACCAGGAATTTGACAGTGTCATAGATACGGAAGGGAGATTTGTCTTTATCCATTGCAGATTTAATACATTGACAAGTGTGTTAGCATGCATATACATCCCCCCGCGGTTCACATCGGCGGTACTATGGCTCCTCCTAGCATTTTTGGATGGTAGGCCGGATGTGCCGCTGCTCATGATTGGAGACTTCAATTGCTGTCTGGACCAGGTGGCGGATAGACACCCTAGCCCTAGACCCTCTGCTCTCTCCAGGAGTCTTCCCCTGGCGCGATTGTTGCAAGAGGTGGGCTGGGTGGATATCTGGCGACATCGCAATCCAGGTGCCAGAAAGTTTACATGTTTTTCCAAGTCGCAAGGCTGTCTGTCTAGAATTGACCTGGGGTCGGAAACTTGAGCATGCTCCCGTTTGTAGCTGACAGGATACATATACCCCGTAGTGTATCAGATCACTCTCCCTTGGTGATCCAGGTCCTGATGGCACTGCCATCCACATTACCTAAGGCCCCCTGGAAATTTAATGCTTATTGGCTGAAGTTGTTCTGCTCAGATGAGGGGATAGTGAGGAGCATGCGGGAGTTCTTCGACACCCAGGACCAGGATGCCTCAAGGGTATTACAATGAGAAGCCTTTAAGGCATACTTACGGGAACTATTGATAGGTGAAATGAACAAGGTAAAACATGAATCATCCTCCCTTAAGGTGGAGGTAGAAGCACGGGTTCAAGCAATGGAACAGGAATACATTGCTAGCCCTTCGGATTCGACCAGGGAGGCATGGCAGGCGGCACTGTCTGCCTATCAGCACCTGCTCTCCTCCTCGGCCAATAAGAAGAGGTTTTTTACAAAGCAGGCGTTCTTCGAGGAGGGTGAGATTGCAAACTCCCACCAACGCTCACCGGCAATAGGAGCTATTAGATCTCAAGCTAGTAATTTGTTGTGTCAGACTTAATTGATCATGCAGGAGCTAACTGGCTTCTACGAGACTTTATACAGTCCTGGCACAGCATACACCCAAGAAGACTTGGATCTATACCTGAGCCATATTGACTTCCCCGAACTGTCCGAATGTCAACGAGCCCAGTTGGAGGCCCCCGCTCACAGTAAAAGAGCTGCAGGTGGCAGTTGGAGCCTTCCCCAACTGCAAGGCCCCGGAGGAGGACGGGATACCCATAGAGGTGTACAAACATTACTCTGAGGAGCTGCTGCCACAACTGTTAAAGGTTTTCAATGAAGCTAGAGAAAGAGCTGCCCTCCCCCCCTCCATGTCCAAAGCAAACATAGTCCTACTACTCAAATCGGGCAAGGACCCAGTAGACCCTGGGGCATACCGCCCAATTTCGTTGCTTCAAAGTGACATTAAGATACTAGCAAAAGTACTAGCAATCCAGATGAATGGAGTGATAACATCTATTGTGCATGATGACCAAGCTGGCTTCATGCCCAATAAATCCACTGCAGTCAATCTGAGGAGACTGTTCCTCAATATCCAAGCATGGGCAAATAACATGGGCAGTAGAGCGCTATTGTCATTAGACGCCACAAAGGCATTTGACAGCATAGACTGGAACTACCTCTGGTCAATTCTGCTGAGATTTGGATTCGGCCCAAACTATATCTCCTGGGGAAAGCTCCTATACAGCCAACCGCAAGTAGCCATTAGGAGCTCCGGCTCTCTGTCCCCCCTCCTCTTCGCGCTGGCAATTGAGCCATTGGCTATTGATATCAGGGCAAATCAACACAGGTTTCTGCTATGGCAGCTTGCAAGAAAAGGTCATGCTATATGCAGATGACACGCTGCTTCTGCTGGGAGACACGGACACCTCCCTAAGGGAGGCCATGTCGACCATATCCAGATTTGGAGGATTTTCGGGCCTACTTATTAATTGGTCAAAATCTGCTTTACTCCTGCTGGATGGGGACGATACACAGATAGTTAATTCTGCCTGCCCTATACCCATAGCTATGTCCTTTAAATATCTGGGGATCCAAATTACAGCTAAACCAAGGGATTTTCTGCATTTAAATGTCTCTCCCCTGCTATTGAGGTTTAGGGACAAGGTTAAAACTTGGAAATCACTCTCCCTATCAGTTGCGGGTAAGGTAAACTTAATTAAAATGATACTTATGCCCCAGCTATTATATTTTCTCCATAACACCCCCATGGTTGTCCCACTGAAGACGTTTCTTACTGTTAATACTATCTTTCATCATATGGAAAGATAAAAACCTTAGGATTAAAATGGAACATTTGCAGAGGCCTAAAGACAGCGGGGGCTTGACACTGCCAAACCCATGGTTGTAATACCTAGCAGCTCAGCCACAGCACCTCATTGCATGTTTCTACTAACGGGGGGGGGGGGGGGGGGGGCAGAGACGAGGTCGCAAAGTTCTTCACAAAAATTACTACTACATACTGTGTGTAGGGGACCTGTTCCCATGGAAGCATTGGCATTTGCCAAACCTCATAAAAAATACCCAACCTTCAGTTTAATACAGAAGATTTGGAATAAATCTAAATATATTCAGAATGCATAAGGTTATACAGAGTACAGTCCCATATGGTTGAATGATACATACACTGAACTGGCCAAGCTGCAGTCTGGAGCTAGGTGGAAGCAGTATGGGGTTACACATCTCAAACACATATTCCGCAATGGGGTGCTGCGCCCCTTTGAGGATCTGAAGGAAGCCTATGACCTTCAACCTCAATGTACTTTCAATATATACAGCTTGGCCATGCGGTGGCAGCTCAGAGCCGTTCTTCGGAGTGGCACCTGTCCCCAACTCCTGTGTTTAGCCTTCTGGAGGATGCTGCCTCAGCCAAAGGATTTATCTCCCAATGCTATGCTATCCTGTTGCAATCCATGATGAGGCGGCATCCTCTGAAGGTAAGGGAGAAGTTGGAAATGGATGCCGGAAAATTAGACGGGGAACAGTGGGAGGAAATTTTTCAGTCAGTGGGTAAGTGCTCACTGAATGTATCCCAAAGACTGACCCAGTTTTACATCTGTTGCGAAAGTATTATATACCCCACATGCTCCACTTGATGAACCCACAGCTTGACCCCACATGTACTAGGTGTAAAAGAAAACACGGGAGTCTTATCCATATGCTGTGGCACTGCCCCAAACTACATACCTATGGGGCAAGTGTGGTGACCACGGTCAACTCGGTGTTTAAAGTCTCCCTTCCACAGGACTCGCGAGCTTGCCTCTTGGGTGCTCTGGAGGAATATGAGTGGGAAGAACATTGCAGAGAGGCCTTGCACAGAGTTTTATTCCAGGCAAGGAAATTAACTATGCTACACTGGAGGTTTGAGGCTCCTCCCACCACAAGGGAATGGATTGAGAATATAGGAGTAGTATTAAGAATGGAAAAATTGGTATACCAGCATAGAGGTAGCACACGCAAGTTTGAGAAACTGTGGGAATTGTGGTTAGATGTACCGGGACTAGCCCCGGTGGACCTGGTAGCAGACAGATTACTAGTAGGGATGAGCCGAACACCCCCCTGTTCGGTTCGCACCAGAACATGCGAACAGGAAAAAAATTCGTTCGAACACGCGAACGCCGTTAAAGTCTATGGGACACGAACATGAATAATCAAAAGTGCTAATTTTAAAGGCTAATATGCAAGTTATTGTCATAAAAAGTGTTTGGGGACCCGGGTCCTCCCCCAGGGGACATGAATCAATGCAAAAAAAAGTTTTAAAAACGGCCGTTTTTTCAGGAGCAGTGATTTTAATAATGCTTAAAGTCAAACAATAAAAGTGTAATATCCCTTTAAATTTCATACCTGGGGGGTGTCTATAGTATGCCTGTAAAGGGGCGCATGTTTCCTGTGTTTAGAACAGTCTGACAGCAAAATGACATTTTGAAGGAAAAAACACATTTAAAACTACCGCGGCTATTGCATTGCCGACAATACACATAGAAGTTCATTGATAAAAACGGCATGGGAATTCCCCACAGGGCAACCCCGAACCAAAATTAAAAAAAAAAAATGATGTGGGAGTCCCCCTAAATTCCATACAAGGCCCTTCAGGTCTGGTATGGATATTAAGGGGAACCCCAGCCAAAATTTAAAAAAAAAATTGACGTGGGGTTCCCCCTAAATTCCATACCAGACCCTTCAGGTCTGGTATGGATTTTAAGGGGAACCCCGCGCCAAAAAAAAAAAAAAAAAAACGGCATGGGGTCCCCCTAAAAATCCATACCAGACCCTTATCCGAGCACGCAACCTGGCAGGCCGCAGGAAAAGAGGGGGGGACGAGAGTGCAGCCCCCCCCCCTCCTGAACCGTACCAGGCCACATGCCCTCAACATTGGGAGGGTGCTTTGGGGTAGCCCCCCAAAACACCTTGTCCCCATGTTGATGAAGACAAGGGCCTCATCCCCACAACCCTGGCCGGTGGTTGTGGGGGTCTGCGGGCGGGGGGCTTATCGGAATCTGGAAGCCCCCTTTAACAAGGGGACCCCCAGATCCCGGCCCCCCCCCTGTGTGAAATGGTAAGGGGGTACTTACCCCTACCATTTCACTAAAAAACTGTCAAAAATGTTAAAAATGACAAGAGACAGTTTTTGACAATTCCTTTATTTAAATGCTTCTTCTTTCTTCTTTCTTCCTTCATCTTCTTCTTCTTCTGGTTCTTCTGGCTCTTCTGGTTCTTCCTCCGGCGTTCTCGTCCAGCATCTTCTCCGCGGCGTCTTCTATCTTCTTCTCCTCGGGCCGCTCCGCACCCATGGCATGAGGGGGGAGGCTCCCGCTCTTCTCTTCATCTTCTTCTCTTCTTCATCTTCTTCTTCATCTTCTTCTTCTTCTTCCTTCTTCTCTTCTTCCTGTCTTCTCCGGGCCGCTCCGCAGCCATGCTGTGGCATGGAGGGAGGCTCCCGCTGTGTGACGGCGTCTCTTCGTCTGACGGTTCTTAAATAACGGGGGGCGGGGCCACCCGGTGACCCCGCCCCCCTCTGACGCACGGTGACATGACGGGACTTCCCTGTGGCATTCCCCGTGACGTCACAGGGAAGTCCCTCAAGTCACCGTGCGTCAGAGGGGGGCGGGGTCACCGGATGGCCCCGCCCCCCGTTATTTAAGAACCGTCAGACGAAGAGACGCCGTCACACAGCGGGAGCCTCCCTCCATGCCACAGCATGGCTGCGGAGCGGCCCGGAGAAGAAAGGAAGAAGAGAAGAAGGAAGAAGAAGAAGAAGAAGAAGAAGATGAAGAAGAAGATGAAGAAGAAGATGAAGAAGAGAAGAAGATGAAGAGAAGAGCGGGAGCCTCCCCCCTCATGCCATGGGTGCGGAGCGGCCCGAGGAGAAGAAGATAGAAGACGCCGCGGAGAAGATGCTGGACGAGAACGCCGGAGGAAGAACCAGAAGAGCCAGAAGAACCAGAAGAAGAAGAAGATGAAGGAAGAAAGAAGAAGCATTTAAATAAAGGAATTGTCAAAAACTGTCTCTTGTCATTTTTAACATTTTTGACAGTTTTTTAGTGAAATGGTAGGGGTAAGTACCCCCTTACCATTTCACACAGGGGGGGGGCCGGGATCTGGGGGTCCCCTTGTTAAAGGGGGCTTCCAGATTCCGATAAGCCCCCCGCCCGCAGACCCCCACAACCACCGGCCACGGTTGTGAGGATGAGGCCCTTGTCCTCATCAACATGGGGACAAGGTGTTTTGGGGGGCTACCCCAAAGCACCCTCCCAATGTTGAGGGCATGTGGCCTGGTACGGTTCAGGGGGGGGGGGGGGCCGCACTCTCGTCCCCCCCTCTTTTCCTGCGGCCTGCCAGGTTGCGTGCTCGGATAAGGGTCTGGTATGGATTTTTAGGGGGACCCCATGCCGTTTTTTTTTTTTTTTTTTGGCGCGGGGTTCCCCTTAAAATCCATACCAGACCTGAAGGGTCTGGTATGGAATTTAGGGGGAACCCCACGTCAATTTTTTTTTTTAATTTTGGCTGGGGTTCCCCTTAATATCCATACCAGACCTGAAGGGCCTTGTATGGAATTTAGGGGGACCCCCACATCATTTTTTTTTTTTTATTTTGGTTCGGGGTTGCCCTGTGGGGAATTCCCATGCCGTTTTTATCAATGAACTTCTATGTGTATTGTCGGCAATGCAATAGCCGCGGTAGTTTTAAATGAGTTTTTTCCTTCCAAATGTCATTTTGCTGTCAGACTGTTCTAAACACGGGAAACATGCGCCCCTTTACAGGCATACTATAGACACCCCCCAGGTACGAAATTTAAAGGGATATTACACTTTTATTGTTTGACTTTAAGTATTATTAAAATCACTGCTCCTGAAAAAACGTCCGTTTTTAAAACTTTTTTTTGCATTGATCCATGTCCCCTGGGGCAGGACCCGGGTCCCCAAACACTTTTTATGACAATAACTTGCATATAAGCCTTTAAAATTAGCACTTTTGATTTCTCCCATAGACTTTTAAAGGGTGTTCCGCGGCATTCGAATTTGCCGCGAACACCCCAAATTGTTCGCTGTTCGGCGAACTTGCGAACAGCCAATGTTCGAGTAGAACATGAGTTCGACTCGAACTCGAAGCTCATCCCTAATTACTAGGAATAAATGTTGGGTGAGGACTGAGACAAGAAAAATAATAAAGGGGAATGTGTAACATTGAGAAAATAGGGGAAAGAAGCACTACCAATGCCACATTCGAACGTTTAGGAACAAAGAGGAGGATACTACTTAAGTAGCCAAAAATCTGACTTTTTAGGCATGGAAACAATGGAGAAGTGAAAAAATATATAATTTATTAGAAAAAATACATTATGCAAACACAATGTTGAAAAAGAGATAAAAACATGAAAACTGATAAAGTCAGCACAGTGAGCCCTTGTGCATCTACACATTTCGCCGTGAGGCTTCTTCAGGACATGATCAAGGTTCAAAGGCGTAACAAAAGAGAAACAGAAAGCAAGTCTCACTGTCTGAAATGAGATATATTCCAATTAAAACAGAAATGTTACGTGAACGCATTAGAACATGTTATATTAAAAAGCATGTGCTCAACCATCCAAGGAAGAAACTGAGAGAACAGCAAAATGGTAATGAAAAAGTACTTTTGATTTGGTAGGCCTCATGTACAAAATCCCCGTAGTAGAAAATATAGGGTATTTATTTTGAAGTATGGAAAAGTAGAAAAAATACAAAAAGCTCTAGCACAAAATGTATGGTGTAGCTAGTAGTATATATATCATTAAACATTAGTTAAGCTAAAATACCTACTATTTTACATCTTCCAAAATATATCTAAAGCAGGGGCCCATGTGTATCTTGTATTAAAGGAGAGACCGTCCAGCTATTGAAACTGAAGTATACAGCGTCATAGAAGAGCAGTAGGCCCTTATCAGGTTCAGCATTGCTGGTGGTGTGTGCCATAGCCTCTACTGGTATACAATACCTGACGGTACAAAAAGAACAGGGAAAGGCTACATGATATACCTCTTTTTCCCTGTTCTTTTTGTACCATCAGGTATTGTATACCAGTAGAGGCTATGGCACACACCACCAGCCATGCTGAACCTGATAAGGGCCTACTGCTCTTCTATGATGCTCTTCTATATATGGACAGGCTGAATGTACCCAAGTTAATCGATCGATTAACTTGAGTACGACCAGCCTGTCAGATTTTACATACAATTATCGCTAGCAGCTCTAGTAGCCACTAGCAATAATTACTGTGTTCTCCTGGCAGGGGCGGTGTTCCCACGCCCCACAAGGAGAATACAATGGCTCCACAGCAGGGGTTCCCCCATCAACACTGTCTGTGTTAATGGGGGAATCAAGCATTTTTTTTTTCTGCAACCCGTGGGACACAGATAGAGAAAAAAAATCATAATTTGGCCAAAATGTGGAAAAAAAAGTGCTTGCTTTATATATACTTTAGTATGATACATAACTAGAACATCTAATAGGGTTATATCATTGCATGAGATTTCCCCTCACTTTCTGTCTTGATGTCACCAGAACAGGAAGTGAGGGAATCTCCCTGTGGGAATATAGCCAGCAATTGTGGAGAATTATTTGTATGGGTTCTTGGTTCGGCTGATCGGAGTGTTCGGTAGCTGCCTTTGTGTTCGGAAATGGAATGTCTTAAACGGCTTTAACCCCTTTCATAATTGTGGTGTCATTACAGGCTGCATTTGCTGGTCACTGGTAAGGCTGCATTGAAGGGCACTGGTAAGGCTGCATTGATGGGCACTGGTAAGGCTGCATTGAAGGGCACTGGTAAGGCTGCATTGATGGGCACTGGTAAGGCTGCATTGAAGGGCACTGGTAAGGCTGCATTGAAGGGCACTGGTAAGGCTGCATTGATGGGCACTGGTGAGGCTGCATTGAAGGGCACTGAGGAGTGAGCGGCCTGGGGCCTGGGCCCCACTTTGCACAATCAATACAGGAAGCCAGAGGAGAGGGGCCCCGAGCCAACACACTCAGCACTCCTGACCTCACTCCTCTGCACAGACCAACATGTGTGCGGACACCTTGGGGCAGGAGGGGCCCCACATATTGGAGCCTGCAACTCCAGTCATTGCAACTTCTTTTAGAAATTCCCTGTGAGGGAACCATTATCACACACTGTGGTGTTTTTTTTGTTACTAAAGCATACAGGTTAAATTATTTTGTTGTTACATCTGTTCTATATTTGTTTAATGCATGTGAATTTGGGTTGTGTCCTCGTAAACCGGCACTTTACAATAAATGTTGCACTTTATTTGTTAAAAAAAGAGTGCGTAGTGTATATATATATATATATATATATATACAGTATCTCACAAAAGTAAGTACACCCCTCAGTGACATTTGTGTAAATCTTTTCTTCTATCTTTTCATGTGACAACACTGAAGAAATGACACTTTGCTACAATGTAAAGTAGTGAGTGTACAGCTTGTATAACAGTGTAAATTTGCTGTCCCCTCAAAATAACTCAACACACAGCCATTAATGTCTAAACTGCTGGCAACAAAAGTCAGTACACCCCTAAGTGAAAATGTCGACATTGGGCCCAATTAGCCATTTTCCCTCCCCGGTGTCATGTGACTCGTTAGTGTTACAAGGGCTCAGGTGTGAATGGGGATCAGGTGTGTTAAATTTGGTGTTATCGCTCTCGCTCTCTCATACTGGTCACTGGAAGTTTATCATGGCACCTCATGGCAAAGAACTCTCTGAGGATCTGAAAAATAGAATTGTTGCTCTACATAAAGATGGCCTAGGCTATAAGAAGATTGCCAAGACCCTGAAACTGACCAAGACCATACAGCGGTATAACAGGACAGGTTCCCCTCAGAACAGGCCTAGTCATGGTCCACCAAAGAAGTTGAGGTCACGTGCTCAGCGTCATATCCAGAGGTTGTCTTTGGGAAATAGACGTATGAGTGCTGCCAGCATTGCTGCAGAGGTTGTAGGGGTGGGGGGTCAGCCTGTCAGTGCTCAGACCATACGCCGCACACTGAATCAAATTGGTCTGCATGGCTGTCATCCCAGAAGGAAGCCTCTTCTAAAGATGATGCACAAGAAAGACCACAAACAGTTTGCTGAAGACAAGCAGACTAAGGACATGGATTACTGGAACCATGTCCTGTGGTCTGATGAGACCAAGATAAACGTATTTGGTTCAGATGGTGACAAGCGTGTGTGCGGGCAACCAGGTGAGGAGGACAAAGACAAGTGTGTCTTGTCTACAGTCAAGCATGGTGGTGGGAGTGTCATGGTCTGGGGCTGCATGAGTGCTGCCGGCACTGGGGGGCTACAGATCATTGAGGGAACCATGAATGCCAACATGTACTGTGACATACTGAAGCAGAGCATGATCCCCTCCCTTCAGAGACTGGACCGCAGGGCTTTATTCCAACATGATAACCACCCCAAACACACCTCCAAGACCACCACTGCCTTGCTAAAGAAGCTGAGGATAAAGGTGATGGACTGGCCAAGCATGTCTCCAGACCTAAACCCTATTGATCATCTGTGGGACATCCTCAAACGGAAGGTGGAGGAGCGCAAGGTCTCTAACATCCACCAGCTCTGTGATGTCATCATGGAGGAGGGGAAAAGGACTCCAGTGACAACCTGTGAAGCTCTGGTGACCTCCATGCCCAAGAGGGTTAGGCCGGGTTCACACTATTGCGAATTAGATGCGAGATCCCCACATCCAATTCGCAATAGCAGGAGATTGTGACTAGCTCTTTATGGAGCCGGTTCACATATCTCCGATGCGGCTCCAGTGCAAATTTGCACAGGAGCCCTGTGTCTTTTGGTCCATTTCAGGTCCGATTTCAGCCCAAAATTGGGGCTGAAATCAGACCTGAAATGGTGAACCAGGATGCATAGGACCCCTGCTGTGAGCCGCATCGGCATTACATGTGAACCGAGCCTAAAGGCAGTGCTGGAAAATAATGGTGGCCACACAAAATATTGGCACTTTGGGCCCAATTTGGAGATTTTCACTTAGGGGTGTACTGACTTTTGTTGCCAGCGGTTTAGACATTAATGGCTGTGTGTTGAGTTATTTTGAGGGGACAGCAAATTTACACTGTTATACAAGCTGTACACTCACTACTTTACATTGTAGACAAGTGTCATTTCTTCAGTGTTGTCACATGAAAAGATATGCCGCGTACACACGAGCGGACTTTACGGCAGACTTTGTCCGGTGGACTTTTCGATGGACTTTACGACGGACTTTCCGAATGAACGGACTTGCCTACACACGATCAACCAAAGTCCGACGGATTCGTACGTGATGATGTACGACCGGACCAAAACAAGGAAGTTCATATCCAATAGCTGCCCTAGCGTCGGTTTTTGTCCCTCGGACTAACATACAGACGAGCGGACTTTTCGACCGGACTCGAGTCCGTCGGACAGATTTGAAACATGTTTCATTTCTAGGTCCGTCAAACTTTTGAGAAAAAAAAAGTCCGCTGGAGCCCACACACGATCGAATTATCTGACGGACTCCAGTCCGCCGGACCAAGTATGCCGTAAAGTCCGGTCGTGTGTACACGGCATTAGAAGAAAATATTTACAAAAACGTGACCGAGGGGTGTACTTACTTTTGTCAGATACTGTATATGCTTATAAAGATGGGCTAGTGCATTTATAAGAAAGCAATATAGGATGAAGCCTAGTGGAAACAGGATTCATAATTGTTACTGTTGTGACAAAAGGGTGATTGTGAAGGGTAATAATTGTTTAATATAATGATGAATAATATTTGAGGCAAATCAGTTTAAGGCTGGATTCACTTCTATGGCATTTTTAGTGCTTTTAGCATTTTGCAGATTTGCACTACAGTCCATTTAACATGGTATCCTATGGGACATGTTCTGTAGTGCAAATCTGCAAAATGAAAAAAGCACTAAAAATGCCAAAGATGTGAATCCAGCCTAAAAGAGTGTTATAGAACTTTTACCAGTCAACTTTTATTAATTGTGAATCTCAATATGAGGATCTTATATATGTGAAGATATGTACCAGACAGATGTATTGGCTGACAGGAAATCAATGGAGTTTTTTATAAACTCTAAGGCCCCTTTCACACTACTGCGACTTTTTTTTGCGAAATTTTTGCCGTGATTTTGGGGCCGCGATGTTGACGGAATTTCAGGGAATGCCTGTGTAACTCGCATCAAAGTCGGACCAAAGTAGTACAGGGACGTACTGTCGGTGTCAGTCGGTGCCACTTGAAGTCTCACAGATATGAATGGTACTCATTGGAAATCATGGGGTATGACTTGTCATGCGACTTTGCAGTCCCAAGTCGCAGGACAAGTCCCAAGTCTTTGCTCTTCAGTTCAGTTTCAGTGTCTGTGTCTGATTGGGTGGGATTTCCGGGGCCCTGTAGCCAAGGCTAAAAGGTAAGAGGGAGAACTGTGGTAGAATTTAACCCCTACAGGGCCTCTATAAACTGCACCATAAAATTGTCCTGTGATAGGTTTATACATTTTTGCCCTTTAGCTGTTTCTGCAGTGCCATTACTCCGGTCAATTTCCGGGTAATTACCATCCCTCATTATTTTCACTGTCCCAGCCCTTGCAGCCCTTTCCATCTGTGCAAGGAGCTGAGTCTCCACCTCCTCACTGCCACTGGGAGGTCTATAACAAACTCCAATGATAACCTTTGTAGTAGGCACACCCATGTACAGTTCCACCCATAATGCTTCAGCCTCATCACAATCTCCATCAACTGGGTCCTCTTTCAAAATCACTTTGAGATCATATCTCACATAGAGACAGCCACCACCACCCCTCCGTTTTACCCTGTCTTTCAGAAAAAGACCATAGCCGGGAATATTAATAGCCCAGTCATGAGAAGAATGAAGCCAAGATTCAGCAATACCAATTAGATCATAGTTCTCCTCGTGCACCAGAGCTTCCAACTCCTCTATTTTGCTTGGCAGACTTCTGGCATTGGTGAACAAACACTTTAATTCATTGTCACTTTTTGTAAACGTATTTTGCATATTTTTTATTTAGTACAAATAGTACAATTTCCAATGGTTGGTTGTAACATAAAAAACCTTCTTATCCTCTGCCATAGCGCTCCCCCATCTCTCCTCATTCCACCTACCAATAGGGACTGACCCCTGTCTGCCCCATTATAGTCTAATTCACCCTCCTCCCTCAATCCTAGTTTAAATACTCCTCCAGACTTCCCGTAAACCTCTCCCCCAGCACAGCAGACCCCCTTCCATTTAGGTGCAAACCATCTTTAGCATATCATGTACCCCAATGAAAAGTCACCCCAGTGCTCTAGAAACCCAAGTCCCTCCTTCTTACACCAGGTATTTACCCATGCATTCAGTTCTCTAATCTCCCCGCATGGCAAAGGCAATATTTCAGAGAATATCACCTTGAAGGTCCTGCCCTTCAACTTGCAGCCTAGTTCTTCAAATGGAGCATCCACCTTCCATATATTCTGTCATTGGTTCCAACATGGACCAAGACAGCATGGTCATGCCCAGCCCTTCCCAGTAACTTAATTATTTCAAGTAATTGCTTTAATTTAAGAGACAATCCCAGCCATGACTATTCTATGGAAGGTCGATGGACCATCATGGCTCATTCGTGCAGTTTTTCCCATAATTATTGCAACATGGAGTTGGTGCTGTGTAGTCACACAGTACCCAAAGGAGTATGAAGTTCTGCTGAACCACCATGTCACCTATAATACACTATTATTGGAAACATGCAACTGGTGATACCATAGGGGTCAACTTTGATTGTCTCCACTCCACCCCCCCCTCCCCAGCCAGAAGCAGCCGGCTCTCCCCTGTCTGAGGCTTAGAGGGGAAAGATCAGAGTCCCAGAGAATAAGTGCAGCACATGAGAAGTTGTGGAGCAATGAGCCATGCAGATCCCAGAGAATATAGACAATGGGGGGCTAGGACATTCCCCTCCTCCTCACTCTCTGATCCTTCACTGATGAGTTCCTGTGTGCTTGTTTCCTCTGGAATTATTTATCAGTGTTTTATGGCTGCTGTAGACAAGTGATGGAGCCACGCTCTGACAATATTATATCCCGATCCCACCAAGTAACACAAATACAGGGATTTTCAGGAGTCTCTGTCCCGGAGATTTGTGTTATCCCCGGACACAGTCATATATCATCACTGGAAGATGATGTGATATTCGGGGTAGGCCTGGATGTCATTAAATATCACAAACATTGAAGGATTCTGGATGTTATCCGTCACGCTGTCATAAAGGTCGGTGGGGTTGGCTGTATTTTTGGCTGGAGGTGTTATTATCCCTTGATTTCCTGCACAGTAGAGTCCGGTGAGAACACGGGCCAGGTACATGTGTCTCTGTCCATTTCCACCAGGTCTGGCGTAGTTTACAGAATAATTTGCATTGACTGCAAAATACGTTCCATTTCCATAAGCAGTACCTGTTTGAAAAGAAAGACACGTCACACGTCAATATGGGAGAGTTCCAGAGAAGAGGTGCAGCAGGAGAGAAGGTCTGGAGGTGAGAGTGAAACAAGACGACACTAAGACATAACACACCGGATGTTATAAGGAAGAGGCCAGCTGTACTCTATTTGATCCTAGCTCTTGGTATTAAAGCCCAGCTTAGTTCTGAATGGCATGAGGAAGGGTTGTGAGATCTCTGTCTGGCTTTTATTACCTGATACAGTAACTAGGTTGTGTCTAGACCAGCCTTTCTCATGGGTTCCTCCAGAGGTTCCTAGGGGCTCCTTGAGCATTGAGCAATTTTCTGCCTCTCAGATAAGTTCCCACTGTCACTGATGATCTTTTTTGCTATTTGTAAGGGGGACATTCATCCCAATGACCATCCTGCTAAAAAGGTGCATCTCATAGAATGAGAATAGCTTCAAAAATTTCAGTAATTCAATTCAAAAAGTGAAACAGATATATTTTATATAGATGTGTTACATGCAGAGTGATATATTTCAAGCATTTTTTTGCTTTAATTGATCATGACAGTATAGTATGCACTCAATACTTGGTCGGGGCTCCTTTTGCATGAATTATGGCATCAATGCGGCGTGGCATGGAGGAGATCAGCCTGTGGCACTGCTGAGGTGTTATGGAAGCCCAGGTTGCTTTGATAGCGGCTTTCAGCTCATCTGCATTGTTGGGTCTGGTGTCTTTCATCGTCCTCTAGAAAATCTCCCACAGACTCTCTATGGGGTTTAGGTCAGGCGGGTTTGCTGGCCAATCAAGCACAGTGATCCCATGATCATGTGACCAGGTATTGGTAGTTTTGGCAGTGTGGGAGGTGCCAAGTCCTGCTGGAAAATGTAATCAGCATCTCCATAAAGCTGGTCAGCAGAGGGAAGCATGAAGTGCTCTAGAATTGCTAGAGGGCTGCGCTGACTTTGGACTTGATAAACCAAATCCAGCAGATGACATGACTCCCCAACCATCACTGACTGTGGAAACTTCACACTGGACCTCATGCAACTTGGATTCTGTGCCTCTCCATTCTTCCTCCAGACTCTGGGACTGCGATTTCCAAATGAAATGCAAAATTTTCCACAGTTTGTGATGATTTGGGGGGCCGTGTCATCTGCTGGTGTTGGTCCACTGTGTTTTATCAAGTCCAAAGTCAGCACAGTCCTCTAGAAGAAAATTCTAGAGCACTTCACGCTTCCCTCTGCTGACCAGCTTTATGGAGATGCTGATTTCACTTTCCAGCAGGATTTGGCACCTCCCACACTTCCAAAACTACCAATACCTGGTCACATGATCATGGGATCACTGTGATTGATTGGCCAGCAAACCCGCCTGACCTAAACCCCATAGAGAATCTGTGGGAGATTTTCAAGAAAAAAGATGAGAGACACCAGACCCAACAATGCAGATGAGCTGAAAGCCGCTATCAAAGCAACCTGGGCTTCCATAACACCTCAGCAGTGCCACAGGCTGATCTCCTCCATGCTACGCCGCATTGATGCCATAATTCATGCAAAAGGCGCTCCGACCAAGTATTGAGTGCATCCTATACTGTACATGGACAGACTTCTCACTAAGCCAACATTTCTGTATTAAAAATCCTTTTTTTTATTGGTCTTATATAATATTCTAATTTTCTGAGATACTGAATTTTGGGTTTTCACTCGCTGTAAGCCATAATCATCAAAATTAAAAGAAAAATGCTTGAAATCTATCACTCAATAAAATATATCAGTTTCACTTTTTGAATCGAATTGATAAATTAACTTTTTGATGACACTCTAATTTTTATGAGATGCACCTGTATACTGGGAGATGTGGATTTAGTTATTATTAGCAGGGCTTCCCTGAGACTGGAAAGTTATTTCAAGGGTTCCTTAATGATAAAAAGGTTGAGAAAGACTGCTGTAGACTCTCTTGTAGGTAGGTACACCAGTAGAATGTATTAGTCCTTATTGGATTCAGGCAGTCTACTAGTCATGGCACCAGATGAAGGTATGCTAAATCTCAATGTACCCCAGTCTAAAATGGGGTCCCCCCTTACATTGGAGTCCCCATCCTCATTTGAGTCCTCTGTCACATCAAAAGCCCCCCCCCCCCCCCCCCACCATTCCTTTCACATCTGAGTTTTCTCATCAAAGTCTACAGTTGTCCTCTCGCTTTTCACTTTAGAGTCCTCAGTCCCCCCCCCTTTACATTTGAGTGCTCAGTCCCCTCTTTCATATGACGGTCCTCAGTCCCCACCACCCTTTCACTTCAGAGCATGCAAATTCTCTATTTCACATCTGAATCCTCAGTCCCCCTTTACCATAAGAGTCCTACCTTCTGATTTTTACCACAGAGGAGCAGTGGTGTGGGTGTGGGAACAACAGAAGAACAACCCCTTCTGAATGATGGGGCTGCCCTGAATGCCACCCACTCTGGATTAGCCTCATGTGTTTCTATGATGCAGTTGACTAGCTTACCAGCACCATGGAAACAGATGATGCTGTGTGAAAATACCGGACACAGTGTGGCACCCCTGATGGACCCAGATGGCAAATTGATGGCAGATTGACAAATGCAGCTGTAGTGGGCCACAGCCATAAGCTGGGTCCTTGGGGTAGTGTCTTTAAATAAAAAGAGAAAAGAGCACCACAAGGGTTTTGATAGTCCGTTTGAGTTATTAGTTGCAAAGTTTTAAGAAAACTGAAAGGGTTCTGGTACTGTTTGTGTCTCTGAAGGGGAGATTTCCCAAAATTCCCTCATCTAGTGAAAACATATGTGTCTAGGAGTGATAGGGTTCATTAGGACTGGAAGTGAGAGGAAATCTCTCCAACAGGGACACAGACAGCAACAAAAGCCTGGTGGAGAAATGTTATGGTATGTATATAGAAGAGGCAGCTCTGGTGGCCACTAGGGATAAGCTTGATGTTCGGGTCAAACACACGTTCGACTCAAACATCGGGTGTTCGCCTGTTCGCCAAAGAGTGAACATTATGGGACGTTTGCGGCAAATTCGAGCGCCATGGAATGCCCCATAAGGCACTGCAAGATCGCACACGCTCTGTGGAATAATGGACAGGGTACTTGAGGCAGAACAGCGGGAGGAAGAGGACTTCCTTACCTCTCAAGGCCCCCTTTATCCAGATAGAATTCCTGTGGGCCAACCAAACACACAGGATAAAGAGGAGGAGGAGGAGGAAGATTGTGTCAGCATGGACGTGGATAATAACACTCAGCAGCAGTCTTCAAGGGATGGTTTTCAGTCCCCAGGAACCCAAGGAGTTGTACGTGGCTGGGAGGAGGTTGTTACGGATCATGTGATCCTTAGTGACCCAGAGGACTCAGAATCAAATGCCACTGTAAACTTACGCTGCATGGCCTCCCTGATTCTGCAAAGCCTGCAAAAGGACCCTAGGATTTGTGGTATTAAGGAGAGGGATCATTACTGGCTGGCAACCCTTCTTGATCCACGTTACAAGGGTAAGGTTGCAGAACTCATCCTTCCTTTGCAGAGGGAGCAGAGGATAAAATATCTTCAGGAGTGCGCCTGTCCACAGACTCCGTTGATATGCTCACATTCATAAAAATGAATCAGTCTTGGATCAGCAGCTATCATGCACCTGATGCTGATGTCACTGATTTATATTTCTATGGATGTGGGATCCCTTGAAGACTGCCTATGCTGACTATCCTATTCCTCCTCAATCTTGATGATGCTCGCTTCCAGCAATATTTTTGGTTTAGGGCACCACCACCACCCAATTTTTCTGCCCCTGTTTAACAGGGGCATGTAATTACAACTTTTGATCTAATATTTCACAGCAGGGCTCGTTCCTGCGCTCAACAAGAGTATCTGTGAGGGATTACAGTGTTGTGGCACCACCACCCAAGGCCCAATTTTTCTGCCCCTGTTTAACAGGGGCCTGTAATTACAATTCTTAAAATAATATTTCAAAGCAGGGCCCGTTCCTGCGCCCAACAAGAGTATCTATGAGGGGTTACAGTGTTGTGGCGCTACCACCACCCAAGGCCCAACTTTTCTGCCCCTGTTTAACAGGGGCATATAATTACAATTTTTGATCTAATATTTTAACCTAGGGCCCGTTCCTGCGCCCAACAAGAGTATCTGTGAGGGGTTACAGTGTTGTGGCACCACCACCCAAGGCCCAATTTTTCTGCCCCTGTTTAACAGGGGCATGCAATTACAATTTTTGATCTAATATTTTACAGCAGGGCCTGTTCCTGTGCCCAACAAGAGTATCTGTGAGGGGTTACAGTGTTGTGGCACCACCACCACCACCCAAGGCCCAATTTTTCTGCCCCTATTTAACAGGGGCCTGTAATTACAATTCTTAAAATAATATTTCAACACAGGGCCCGTTACTACACCCAACAAGCGAAACTGTGAGGGCTTACAGTGTTGTGGCACCACCACCACCAAAGGCCCAATTTTTCTGCCCCTGTTTAACAGGGGCATGTAATTAAAATTTTTGATATAGTATTTCACAGCAGGACCCGTTCCTGCACTCACCAAGAGTAACTGTGAGGGCTTACAGTGTTCTGGTACCACCAACACCTAAGGCCCAATTTTCTGCAGAGTATATAGGGCGGCCCTATAGTATATATAGTACTGTTCAGAGTAAATAGTGCCTGGGGGCCCCCACAATTTTTTTTTTAATTTGGGTGCGGAGTTCCCTTTAATATCCATACCAGACCCAAAGGGCCTGGTAATGGACTGGGGGGGACCCATACCGGTTTTTCAATGATTTTCATCTATATTGCCGGGACCCGACAATTCATTACAGCTGCGATCAGTTTTAAATGACTTTTTTTTTCCATTAGAAATGTCATTTTGCTGTGGTATTGTTCTAAACATGGGAAAACTGTGCCACTTTACAGGCATACTAAGGACACCCCCCAGGCAAAATCACTGCTCCCGAAAAAAAGTCAGTTTTTAAAACTTTTTTTGCATTGATACATGTCCCCTGGGGCAGGACCCAGGTCCGCAAACACTTTTTCGGGCAAAAACTTGCATATAAGCCTCTAAAATGAGCACTTTTGATTTTTTTCCTTTCTGATCCCCAAAGGCAATCGTCCACTCCCTAGATCATCAATCTACCATCTTATTTCTTACAGGTATCAATGGCCCCTTATATTCTCTCCATTTACATACACATTCAGATCTTTTTTTTTAATCATTACAGTGTTGGCTATTAAGCTGTTTTTTTCCCCTAAAATCTCTCACCATTTCTTCCTGCGTAGCTCCGGTTGAACCCGTTGTGATTGACATGTTGGATGGAGTCAAAGTCAGTCCCATGGAAAAGCTCTTTCTCATTGGTGGTGGAACCATTCTTGGAGTCGATGTTCTGCTTCTTTATCTGGTAGTTGGGCCAGAGATCTCTGTTCTGTACACGTAGAATCTGGGAGGACATACAAAGGCTCAGATGTATACAATGTTCTACCAATAAACTGCAATATTCCAACTATTACACAGGAGAGGACCTGTTCTATGAAGAATATAATGACAAGTATCATTCAGATGAGTGTACAGGGATGCTCAATAAGTAAGGTCATCACAGCTGAGGTTATTAAAAATATTCATTGAAATTCACAATCCACAGGTGATGAGTAGAGACAACGTGCTTCGGGGGAAAATGCCTCCTCCTTCGTCAGGGCTGTGATGGTTGGTGTGGTCGGGACTGACCTGGTTGAACAAGATAGGAGCCCTTTAGGCGCTGTAAAATGATGGAGAACCAGCATGTCAGTTCTCAGTCATTTTACAGCACTTAAAAGGTTCCTGTTGTACTCGAACTCTGCTTCTTGGTCAACCATACCAACCATCACAGCCAACGCTTTTGGCTCTATTTATCACCTGTGGACTGTTCATTTCAGTAAATATCTTTAACAATACCTCAAATTTGAAAAAACAATCCCCTGCGCTCACAACCTAACTGCAATTGAATGGACATCGGATGTGATGTCACCGCGGTCTTTGAGAACGCCCTGTGGGAAGGGAGAAATGCAGCGTCAGACGCAGCTTACGGCACCGCGGTGACATCACGTCCGATGCCCGTTCAATTGGAGTTAGGTTGTGAGAGAACCTATTGATTAATGGACTGGTAATTGATGTTCATCTGTTTGCCCTCCACCTTGGAACCTTGTAAAGATTGATTTTATGATTGGAACTCTGTAAAGATTGATTTTAATGAATTAAACAAGACGTACTTTACTATGCAGCTCTTTCTCCAGATGTTTGTGCCTGAAGACACCCCAGGAAGGATCGCACCCAGGAGTTGGCGTTTTCATCACCCCGCTCACCATACTAAGCCTACCTGACTTGCAACACAGTACTGCTTGGGGGCCCATTGGATCTGGTGAGTTCAAACATAATGGGGGGGGGACCCCGTATTCACCTGTTTACAGCATCATAAGTGTTTTTTAGCACAGCAGCACTTTTAAAGGGAACTTTGGAAAGGAACTTATCAACTGAGAACTGCTATATGTTTATGTGCACGTCTTTTTTAGACATTCACTGGTCACATGCTTAATATTGATTTTCCTGTGAAAGGAACCTTCTAACTTGAAGTTTATACATATTTGCACATGTTTTTAAGCTTTCACTGGCTACATGCTTGGTATATATATACTTTTTTTGGATTAATTTTGCACTTAATTTTGTATACACTACAGTTGCACTTTATTATATTTATTCAGGCTGTCAGTGCTGTGGTATTTATACCCTTTTTTCCAATACCTCAAATTTGATGACCTGCCTCTACACCCATCTGAATCTATCTTGAGGAGCGCCTTTCGGTTGCTACCAGAGAGGCAGCAGCTGAGACCCTAACAAGGCTCCCCCACGTCTTTCCTTCATTGGCCACTTTGAAGGACAACACATCCCAGATCATCTTCAGGGATACCAGACTGCAGACTGGTCCAGTGCTGTCACACGTACATTTTGAGGTCAAGTATCAAACAGCTCTAACATGATGTTATGGGTGGAATATTCTATTGAAGGTTAATGTCTGACCATTCCATAGTGCCGGTCATTATTCTGTAATTGGAGCACCCAGTTATTTGCTCCATACTGTCAACCAAACCTGAACTTAAACCCTGATTATACTGTACATCATCTTGTGGATACTTCATTCTAGAGCAGTCTGTTTGTTTGCCCTTTCTGCTGTTTTGATGTCACCTGCTGGACTAGACTACAAACTTTACCTTGCGCTCTTTGCCTGATCATAGATACTCTTTGACTAAGCTTTGGAATCCAGAGCCAAACTTTTATTACTTGGCTATCTGACCATACAGCCTGACATTCTGTTGTAATGTTTTCTACTGTTGCCATGAGACATGACTGAAAGGTCCTGCATCCTTACACCTCTTTGTTGTTGCCTTTCTGGACCTTTGGCAAGCTTCTACGAGATCAGAACTTTGCATCTGTCCAGCCTGTATCAGAAGTCACCAGAGGAGCCTCTACCTGAGAATTTATCTTGCACCATCCGACAATGGTGTGACCGGGAAGATCCATCTACACCATGACACATACTCAACACCAGTCTCCAGTGCAATGCTGGTATGTTGAGACCCTACACTATATAAGCAGAACACCATCACTGTCCCCCAGAATTCTATCACTGACATCTGACATCTTTCATCACAATATATCAGAGACATTACCTTCAGTATTGTGTTTGCACAGCTTTTCTGGAATTTCTGCTGTACTGCGGAGTATTCAGGAGTTCCCTGAGCAACATCCACTTCCATCACAAGATTCTTACCCATCGGCTTCCAGTGTGACGGTAATCCGTGAGTGTCCCCCTCTAAAAAGATAAAGAGTGCAGTCAGGACCCGAAGAGAAACCAGACAAGTAAAACCTTGGTGAAAGCATTGACATGGCAGCCAATAAGAATAGTTCTATGTAGAGAAGATAATTATTATTTTATTATTTATTTTTTAAATTACAGGCACTTATATAGCGCTGTCAATTTATGCAGCGCTTTACATACAGTATATATTGTACATTTACATCAGTGATAATTCTGAGTTTCCCCTCATACACTCAGGTCTCTGTTCTCTAGAAGCCATAAATCCACCAAATCGTACCAGAGAAGCAGATTGTCTACCTTATCCAAGATGGTCTATTTTTAGACTGTCATTTTCCCTCCATGTCTATGCAATGTAGGAATTGGTAACTAGTCATAGACAGGCAGATGTGTCACCAGAAATGATGGATGATGAGACATTTTGCTGCCATTGAGTTTATTGAGCCTGTGTTAGGATCGGGAGGCTCAGGAAGATGGCTGCTTGTTGGAGCATTTTCAGAGGAGTCTGCTATGCAGAAAGAAATCCAAGAGAGCTTGGGGTAAGCTACTGCTGGATGGTCATTACATGGAGACCTCATTACTCAACCTCTCAAAGTACCTGTAAGTGCTTGCATATGGTCATAGGATCAATTCCTATTGAGAGTCTGCTGCTAAAATATTAAAACCACCAATAGCCACTTCTAAAGTGTCTAGTGTCATAGGGAGGGTAATACTTAGGATCACCAATAGCTGCTCTTAAAGAATTAATTTGTTACTGGGAGGTTGAAACAATAGAGTCACCATTAACTTTGATATTACTGGGAGGCTGCAACTTAGAAAAATTATAGCCACCGTCCAATACACCATACAATTGTGTTGCTGAAATAAGATGGCCTGGGCTATTTTGGCATTTTTCGTTATTCTGTACCACCAACCCTCTCTCCACAAGTTGTTGAGCAAATAAACTTCATAAAAACGGAATTGACTAAATTTAACTTAACTATCGCCCATGGTGTACCATTGGGTGTAGCTATGGGAAGGGTAGGAGAGCCCATGACAATCCAGTATCTCCTGTGGAAGTAATGCTACAGCTGTCTTTACTGCAAATACTCTTCCCTGCATTGCCAGCTGTTGTTTTTAGTTTATATAATACATTGATTGAATTACCAATAAAAGTCATATTACCATGTTTCACAACACGTTGGATCTGAATTTGGTTTCCTTGCTTGTCTGTGGCTGTTTCTCCTTGTAAACTGACAGTGTATTGGTTTCCTCGGATCTGGATTGTGATCTGGACCTTGTTGTCATTTTTTGCCTCTTCCAACTCCAGATTTGTCATCTTTTCGAAGGGAACCATAGTTCCTCCATTGTCATATCTCCATTCCACCAGTTTCCCGGTGAGCTCTGCTGCCCGCTCTCTGTTCTTTCTGTCTTTTACCCGGTTTATAATCATTTCAATCTCCCCGGACACAGGTAGGACGTCCCGGCTGAGGCCCACAATCCGGATAGAGGGGTCGGGTGGTTTGTAAATGACGGAGACCTGAAACTTTTTCTGGAGGTCGGAGATCTTTTGCACCTCGGCTTCTTCTAATTCGGAGATACATTCCTCTGTGATCACCTTCTCTGCCTGCTCACTGTCAATCAGCTGCAGTAGCCAAGCCTTCGTCCTGTCCACATTACTTTTATCTTCGGCACACAAGCTGAACACCACAGGCTCAATGCCGTCCATCAACTGAAAGGTGACAAGCTTCTGAACTGGCTCTGGGACAAAAAAGAATGGTGTCACAAACTGCTCTGAAAGTGGAAATATAAATTGTGAACCAAAAGTTTATAAACGGAATGTAGACCACGTTTGGGTAACATGGCTGAGGAACTGTGAAGATGTTTTGTAAGTAGCAAGAATAGTGCAGGCAAATGCATTGGCTCAAAGGCGAAATGAGTCTTGAATCTGGGTCAAGAGATTATTGCAGGTCAGGCTGGGGTGACTCATACAGGCAGGTCTCTGGTGCCTCCCCCTGGTTCTGGAAGTTTGAAAATATTTCTAGAATCTGGAGGGCGGAGGCCAGGAGGGCTGATCTGCATACTTTGGGGAGTTTGGCCAATCCCTAGGCAGTGGGTCTGGCATGGTGGCTGAGCCAGCCCTTAAATATGAATGAATCATGCTGGCAGGGGAGTTGGGTGGAAGATGGAGTGATGAGGAGACTGTTGGTGGCCCTTGAGGAGAACACCTGCTATGGGGGGGGGGGGTTCTAAGGTTGAAGCTCGGGCTGGTTAGGGAGGATCCTGATAGCAGTGTGGTTTGAAAGGGATCTTACCTAAGAAGCAGCAGAAGCAAGGCAGACAGTGGGAGTACCTCATCACAGTGAGGGACTTACAAGGGGAACGACTGCCACATGTAGCATGCCTTTCTGGAGGACAGTGCTGTGCTTAAATCTTTTCTTTCCCTTGCCCTGGGAGATCTTCAATAGCAGCCAGGTGGGCAGGTAGTTTGTGCGGTCAGTAGAGCTGGGATCACTATCTACATTGGAGTTGGAGATACTCCTGTATGCAGCCTACAATACACTGTGCTACTTTCTAAGAGACTAATGCCGCGTACACACGATCGGACTTCTCGTCGGAAAAAGATATGATGGCTTTTCCGACGGAATTCCGCTCAAGTTTGCCTTGCATACACACTGAACACACTCGCTGAACTTACGACCATCAAGAACGCGGTGACGTACAACACTACGACGAGCCGAGAAAATGAAGTTCAATGCTTCCGAGCATGCGTCGAATTGTTTTCGAGCATGCGTAGAAATTTTGCGTGTCGGAATTGCCACAGACGATCGCATTTTTGGATAGGAACTTTTTCTGACTGAAAAATTGAGAACATGCTCTCAATCTTTTGCTGGCTGGAATTCGGCCAGCAAAAATCCGATGGAGCGTACACACGGTCGCATTTTCCGCCAAAAAACTCTCATCGGTCTTTTGCGGGCCAAAATTCCGATCGTGTGTACGCAGCATGAGAGTGCTTAATTAGAGGCTTTTGCATTTTTTTTCAAGAGACTGTCAAGTGTCCGAAAAGGAGGACAGTTCAAGACTTTTGTACATAGGAAGGAAGTTGTCCCTGGTTTTTCCCATATATCCCTTCACCCATCCAAGTTGTTACCCCTAATAAAACATAAAAACAAAGTCAAGGGACTGACTTCTTGTGTTTGGATGCAAGCAGTGAATGTGTGTTCCCTGGCTCTGCAGAAGTAAGAGAGTCAGTTACCAGCGGCTCCCGCGGCGGTAGTGCTACATATAAGGAATCGGTATATATGAAAAGGGAATTTGGGACTTTAAATGAAGCGCTTGGGTAGTGGAGATAAAATAGTACCATATTTAAATAGTATTATGAAAATGTTTTATTGGTTATGATAAGTAACAGTCAATAAGGGAGTAATCATTTCATATACAGTAAAAAATGTTTTCATTTCATATACCGGTATGTATAGGAAAAATGCACATAACATAGACATGGTAGAAAGATATATACACATATAACAGCATATGGTTTGAAGTTGGAAATAGAGTAACATAGTATTAATAACAGGTACATGCCTGGTACCGATAAGTGCATCCACATGGTATATGTACATTTATTAAATGGAAAAGATTCATAGCGTTGGAAAGAGCAGACGGTCAAAATGAGTATGAATATGAATTTTGGTTACATCAGCTCCTGATGAGTGGGGAAACACCCACGAAACGCGTCAAGCTATTTTTTTTGATGTCCCAGCCATATCCTATATGGAATCATACTCATTTTGACCATCTGCTCTTTCCAACGCTATGAATCTTTTCCATTTAATAAATGTACATATACCATGTGGATGCACCTATCGGTACCAGGCATGTACCTGTTATTAATACTATGTTACTCTATTTCCAACTTCAAACCATATGCTGTTATATGTGTATATATCTTTCTACCATGTCTATGTTATGTGCATTTTTCCTATACATATATGAAATGAAAACATTTTTTACTGTATATGAAATGATTACTCCCTTATTGATTGTTACTTATCAAAACCAATAAAACATTTTCATAATACTATTTAAATATGGTACTATTTTATCTCCACTACCCAAGCGCTTCATTTAAAGTCCCAAATTCCCTTTTCATATATACCAATTACCGGGATGGAGGCACTTAATTGTGCCTCATTTAAAGTCCCAAAAAACCCCCCCTCAATCTCCATATAAGGAATCGGAATATTGGTCTGACATCTTCTGCACGCGGAAGGGCTTCCATGATCACTTTGGGTTATGATAGGGATAAGTGAGCTTAGAATTTAAGCGGCACACCGTGATATTCAATTCCAAATACACTTTTATTCAAATAATTACTTGTTTGCAAAAAAAAAAAACAACACGTTTCAGGGGTGGATCTCCTTTATCAGTGCCAAAGAGAATGCAGCAAAGATAGTGTATGCGGACTCAATAATCAGTATATAGTTGGAGTGTTGGAAGTTAGCAGTTGATTCAAGCTCATTACTGACTCCACATACACTATATCTTTGTTTTATTCTTTTAAAGAGGAAGTCTTATAATATATCTTCTCTTCATCCTTCCCCTTAGGGGGGCAACGTGCATGTCTCACTCTATCCCATTTTGATAGATGCTGTGTATCAAGTATGATGGACAGCACGCCCCTCCTCCCCCTACCGCTGTTTTACCACACTGCTCTGTAGAAGATGAATAACTAATTAGCATTGATTGACAGCCCATTTCTCTGCCACCCGGAACTTACCCGAGACCAGCACCATCAAAATGCATGCAGAGGAGGGAGGGGGCATGTTAAAGCAATTTCATGGAAAACCTCTACCCTCAGGCTAGCTGATAGCAGAGGGTGCAGGAGCAACAGAGCAGACAAGATCAGAGATGATGACATCAGTGTGCCCAACAGATACACCCAAGACATGCATGGTGATAGCAAAGTGGGCAAGGGCAACAGAGCAGACAAGATAAATGATGTTGATATCAAAGCGACCAAAAGGCGTGCCTGAGATGGGCTGTGACAGCGGTGGGGGGCAGAAGCAAAATAGATTGCGTCAGCACATCCAACAGCTACACCCAAAATTCATGGTGAAAATAGATGGGATGTGAGCGATGGAGCACATTCAATCAATAATAAAGACTGACAAGATGCATGGTGACAGCAATGGGGGGGAGGAGCAAAAGAGCAGACAAAACCTGTGATGATGTTGATGAAATCAATGTGTTCAACAGGTGTGCCTAAAATACATAGTCACAGCAGAGGGGGCGGGAGAAACAGAGCTCTGCTTGATCTACCAATTAGGAAACCCCCACAAATCGGGCTTCTAGCAGGGGAAGAGCTGACAGGCAGTAATAGCAGAGATAAAAAAGAGATTTACTGCACCATCTTTCAGTATTCAGAGATAAGTATTTAATCATTAGACCAGCAGTTTTCATTGCTCATAAGATCTCTTCTTTAAGCCCTGATGAAGGAGGTGGAGTTACAGCCCCCAAAACGTGTTGGCTTTGTAAACAATCTATCATTGTAATAGATTTGTATTCAGAGTTGAATATCAGTGTCAGCATACCTCCCAACTTTTGAACTTCAGAATGAGGTACACTTACATAGTTACATAGTAGGTGAGGTTGAAAAAAGATACAAGTCCATCAAGTCCAACCTATGTGTGTGATTATGTGTCAGTATTACATTGTATATCCCTTTATGTTGTGGTCGTTCTGGTGCTTATCCAATAGTTTCTTAAAAATACCGATGCTCCCCGCTGAGACCACCGCCTGTGGAAGGGAATTCCACATCCTTGCCGCTCTAATGCCCTGTACACACGATCGGACATTGATCGGACATTCCGACAACAAAATCCATTGGATTTTTTCCGACGGATGTTGGCTCAAACTTGTCTTGCATACACACGGTCGCACAAAGTTGTAGGAAAATCCGATCATTCTGAACGCGGTGACGTAAAACACGTACGTCGGGACTATAAACGAGGCAGTAGCCAATACCTTTCGTCTCTTCAATTTATTCTGAGCATGCGTGGCACTTTGTGCGTCGGATTTGTATACACACGATCGGAATTTAAACGATCGGATTTTGTTGTCTGAAAATTTTATATCCTGCTCTCAAACTTTGTGTGTCGGAAATTCCAATGGAAAAAGTCCGATGGAGCCTACACACGATCAGAATTTCCGACAATACAATCCGATCGCACTTTTTCCATCGGAAAATCTGACCGTGTGTACAGGGCATAAGAGTAAAGAACCCTCTACGTAGTTTAAAGTTAAACCTCTTTTCTTCTAATTTTAATGAGTGGCCGCGAGTCTTGTTAAACTCTCTTCTGCGAAAAAGTTTTCTCCCTATTGTGGGGTCACCAGTCTGGTATTTATATATTGTGGGGTCACCAGTCCAATATTTATATATTGTGGGGTCACCAGTCCGGTATTTATATATTGTGGGGTCACCAGTCCGGTATTTATATATTGTGGGGTCACCATTCCGGTATTTATATATGGTGGGGTCACCAGTCCAGTATTTATATATTGTGGGGTCACCAGTCCAGTATTTATATATTGTGGGGTCACCAGTCCGGTATTTATATATTGTGGGGTCACCAGTCCGGTATTTGTATATTGTGGGGTCACCAGTCCAGTATTTATACATTGAAATCATATCCCCTCTCAAGCGTCTCTTCTCCAGAGAGAATAAGTTCAGAGCTCACAACCTTTCCTCATAACTAAGATCCTCCAGACCCTTTATTAGCTTTGTTGCCCTTCTTTGTACTCGCTCCATTTCCAGTACATTCTTCCTGAGGACTGCTGCCCAGAACTGGACAGCATACTCCAGGTGCGGCTGGACCAGAGTCTTGTAGAGCGGGAGAATTATCGTTTTATCTCTGGAGTTGATCCCCTTTTTAATGCCAATATTCTGTTTGCTTTGTTAGCAGCAGCTTGGCATTGCATGTCATTGCTGAGTCTATCATCTACTAGGACCCCCAGGTCCTTTTCCATCCTAGATCCCCCCAGAGGTTCTCCCCCCAGTCTATAGATTTCATTCAGATTTTTGCCACCCAAATGCATTATTTTACATTTTTCTACATTGAACCTCATTTGCCATGTAGTTGCCCCTCCCCCATTCATTTGTTCAGATCTTCTTGCAAGGTTTCCACATCCTGCGGAGAAGTTATTGCCCTGCTTAGCTTAGTATTGTCCGCAAATACAGAGATTGAACTGTTTATCCCATCCTCCAGATCGTTTATGAACAAATTAAACAGGATTGGTCCCAGCACAGAACCCTGGGGGACCCCACTACCCACCCCCGACCATTCCGAGTACTCCCCATTTATCACCACCCTCTGAACATGCCCTTGTAGCCAGTTTTCAATCCATGTACTTACCCTATGGTCCATGCTAGGGATGTACACAGGGGGCGGGTTCACCCGTTACGTTACCGGGTGACCCCGCCCCCTCTGACGTCACGGGGAAACCCATAGGGAAGTCCCCATTAAGTCCCCGTGCGTTAGAGGGGGCGGGGTCACCGGGTGGCCTCGCCCTCCGTTATTTAAGAAGTGTCAGAAGAAGAGAAGCGTCACACAGCGGGAGCCTCCCACGGATGCCGAGCAGCCCAAGAACGAAGCGGGGAAGTAAACGCCGTGGAGGAAGATGCCGGACGAGAACACCGGAGCATGAAGCAGAGGATCGGAGGAAGAACCAGAGGAAGAAGAAGATGGAGGAAGAAACCAAAGGAAGAAGGAAGGAAGGAAGGAAGAAGACTTCAAATAAAGGAATTGTCAAAAACTGTCTCTTGTCATTTTTAACATTTTTGACACTTTTTTGTGAAATGGTAGGGGTACATTTGTACCCCATTACCATTTCACACAGGGGGGCCGGGATCTGGGGGTCCCCTTGTTAAAGGGGGCTTCCAGATTCCAATAAGCCCCCCGCCCGCGGACCCCCACAACCACCGGCCAAGGGTTGTGGGGATGAGGCCCTTGTCCTCATCAACATGGGGACAAGGTGCTTTGGGGGGCCGCTACCCCAAAGCACCCTCCCAATGTTGAGGGCATGTGGCCTGGTACGGTTCAGGAGGGAGGGGGGGCGCTCTCTCATCCCCCCTCTTTTCCTGCAGCCTGCCAGGTTGCGTGCTCGGATAAGGGTCTGGTATGGATTTTTGGGGGGACCCCACACCATTTTTTTTTTAAATTTTGGCGTGGGGTTCCCCTTAATATCCATACCAGACCTGAAGGGCCTGGTATGGAATTTAGGGGGACCCCCACGTCATTTTTTAAAAAAAATTTTGGTTCGGGGTTCTCCTGTGGGGAAATTGCATGCCCTTTTTACCAATGAACTTTTATGTGTATTGCCGGACCGACAATTCATTAATAGCAGCAAGTAGTTTTAAATTACTTTTTTTTCCTTTGAAATGTCATTTTGCTGTCAGACTGTTCTAAACACGGGAAACATGCACCCCTTTACAGGCATACTATAGACACCCCCCAGGTACGAAATTTAAAGGGATATTACACTTTTATTGTTTCACTTTAAGCATTATTAAAATCACTGCTCCCGAAAAAACGGCTGTTTTTAAAACTTTTTTTTGCATTGATCCATGTCCCCTGGGGCAGGACCCGGGTGCCCAAACACTTTTTATGACAATAACTTGCATATAAGCCTTTAAAATGAGCACTTTTGATTTCTCCCATAGACTTTTAAAGGGTGTTCCGCGGCATTCGAATTTGCTGCGAACACCCCAAATTGTTTGCTGTTCGGCGAACTGGTGAACAGCCAATGTTTGAGTCGAACATGAGTTTGACTCGAACTCGAAGCTCATCCCTAGTCCATGTCAACAGGCCTCATTTTGTACAGTTTATGGGGAACTGTGTCAAATGACTTTGCAAAATCCAAACACACCACGTCTACGGGCCTTCCTTTATCTAGATGGCAACTCAACTCCTCATAGAAGGTTAATAGAGGTTCAGGAATGCAATACATACAGGGAGCAATGTTCAGGAGTGCATTGTACAGAGTGCAAGGTTCAGGAGAGTGTTTTGCGATCAGACCCGTCTCTGACAACGCACCTGCTACCCAATGCCATGGCTGACAGACATCTTCCAGGCACTCATACCTTGCCGCGCTCTCGTAGCCACTGTCGCAACATCAGTGGTCTCAGAGCCGGGGCTGTACGAGAGGCCTCCCTCTACACATCAGGCTCTGACACAAGGTACGTGACAATCAGGCTGTGGTGCTTAAGTTGGTCATTCTTCCAGAACTCTGAGCTCCTTCTACATACAGAAGGGTCTCTTCCCCTTTTTTATTCAGTCGGCGATCTTGAACTCACACCCCACTCACCGGTGAATCTAGTTAAGAGGGATTTGGTTTCGGGCAGGGCGGTCCCCTCTCTCTTCTTCATGCTCGTGTAGAAATCATTCAGCATAGGTTGCTGGAATAGAACCACTTTCACCGTCTGAAGAGAACGGATCGATTTAGATTTGATGAAGTCCTCCAAACCATCGAGGATTGAGTCGGCTACTGTGGAGGCGGATAATCCCCCCGCACCTGTATCAACCAGAGAAAAATGTTTAACAAAGATATTTACTGACCACAAAATGTAACATTTACTTCACTAAATGTAAAGACATTACTCAGAGGAACCTGACCTCCAGAGGCTCTGCTGTACAAAGCTAGCATCAGAGAAGGCCCCTCCCACTACTTGGCGCAAGGATGGTGGGAACCCCTCATAATGGGCACAACAGGTGTACAGACCTGGGAACTCAGCACAGGGATGGTGGGAACCCCTCATAATGGGCACAGCAGGTGTACAGACCCGAGAACTCAGCACAGGGATGGTGGGAACCCCTCATAATGGGCACAGTGAGTGTACAGACCCAGGAACTCAGCACAGGGATGGTGGGAACCCCTCATAATGGGCACAGCAGGTGTACAGACCCGGGAACTCAGCACAGGGATGGTGGGAACCCCTCATAATGGGCACAGCGGGTGTACAGACCCAGGAACTCAGCACAGGGATGGTGGGAACCCCTCATAATGGGCACAGCAGGTGTACAGACCCGGGAACTCAGTACAGGGATGGTGGGAACCCCTCATAATGGGCACAGCAGGTGTACAGACCCGGGAACTCAGCACAGGGATGGTGGGAAACTGCCAATCTGCTCCTTGACAATGAGGTGTGTGGTTGCTGGTTCCTTAGCTCCTGTTCTTCCAGAGACCAGGGGCTAGAGTTGCTTCTCTGCCCCAGGAGGAATGCTGGATCCTGGGGAGGACCCTGGCAGGGGGCCCTCTGGATAGGCCTGTGACTAGGCCTCAGCCTGTGGAAGATACTGGGCCTGGCTATGGTTGTCACCTCATCCCTTTAAACCCGAACACACATTAATTACACAGGTTCTGTGGCTGATTAAGGTGGTAATTAAACTCACTTGGCGCCTTATCTGCATTTAATTAGCCTCAGAACCCGTGTAATTCAAAGGTGTTCGAGTTTAAGGCTGGGTTCACACTGCTGCGGTGCGGGAACGCAGCGAATTTACTGCGGGTTCCCGCACCGCACCAACTCGCACGGCAGTTCACACTGCCATATGCGAACTGCTGGGGAGTGTCATACAATGTTAATGACACCCCTAGTTCAGCTCGCATATCGCACTGCGAACTGACAATTCGGACATGTATCGGATCTCATAGGTGTGAACACCCATGCGATCCGATTCTGTTCCGAACAAAAAAAGGGTCCTGTGCGAGTTTGGACCGAATGCGGTGCGATATCAGCCATACTATCTGTATGGCTGATATCGCACAGCACAGACATCGCATGTGATGTGAACAGCAGTGCGCTGCGAATCACATACGATGTCTGCCACCGCAGCAGTGTGAACCCAGCCTAAAGGGAGGAGGTGGCAACTCTAGGCCTGGCCCAAGGAGAGATGAGTCCCTGTCTGCCTTTAGACAGAGGATTGCCGGTAAGCTGAAACAAATTGAGAAAGAAGAGGAGAAAAGGTTAGTTTTGATGGCTGAATTTAGGAAGAAAAAACTGATTTGTGCCAAAGTGTATAGTAAGAGATGGGCTTTGAGGCCTGAGTTGGACTTGGAGCAAGCTGTGAGGAAGCAGAAGGAACTGATGAGTTCTCTGAAGGAGAATAGCAGAATATTTAAAGAAAAATATAGAAACAAGGAACGGTTTAGCCGAATGAGAAGAGGAGCCACTTCCTGCATGGAAAGTGACCCAATCAGTGAGGAAATGCATGTACCGACAGAGTCAGCAGAGAGTGAAAAAGTGGGCCCAGAGGATGAGCCCAGCTCTTCAACACCTCAGACATCTGCTGAGCCCTCAATGGTGGAGGCCTCTGTCCCCTTCACTCCGCAGCAGCAATATGGAACATCTTAGCAAGAGGTTGAGGGAGGTACTGGCATGCTGGAGTTCATCACTAAGCTGGAATCCCCTTTGGATGCGGATTCCTCAGATGATGATGAGGAGATGGACACTATTCCTCGCCCTGTGAAAGAGAGACCTGTGGAGAGAGCAAGATCCACCATGAAGTCTGCAGCAGCAGCTGGGGGGAAGTGTCATCCCACCGTCAGCCATGACATCGTAACAACACAGCAAGCAGGTACAGTGTGTGTGAAGGATTGTGATGTGGACTTTATTAATGACAATGACAATGGGCTTGCTGAGGGTTGTAGTGCTACAGGCAGTCAGCCCAGACCCATAGACAATGTACAACATGCAATGCAGTCTGAATTACCTGCTGAAAACAAAGCTTTAGATGAAATTGGTGACCCCTCATAATGGGCACAGCGGGTGTACAGACCCGGGAACTCAGCACAGGGATGGTGGGAACCCCTCATAATGGGCACAGCGGGTGTACAGACCCGGGAACTCATAGGGATGGTGGGAACCCCTCCTAATGGGCACAGCGGGTGTGTAGGCCAGGGATTAACCTCTCCACTTTCTATCAAACACTAAAATCTACGTTCTGTCTGGACTGATCCCCTTACTCATCTCTTAAGCTTATATCACACTTGTGATCCTGAGGGCAATATTGCTATGGAGGGCACAGCAAGGAGGTGAAACATTCACCTGCTTGGGTGAGTAGGCCTCATGCTGGTTGGATGAGTGAGGTATACAGGTACATTTTAGCAATCTTGTACTGAGTCGGATGGTTATTGGATACAGCTGAGAGGAACACTTATTTTTTTCTTGCACGTGAAAGTAGAACGGTCTGTGATGCATTGATCATACCTGTTCCCAGAGCGGGGAAGGTGACAGAAGAGGCCTGACGCTTCTCACACTCCTGCAGGACATCCAGAACAATTTTCTTGATAGATGCTGGATCGTTTGTACCTACCACATGGATAATCCATTTACACCGTTTGATGTTTCCAGAATCGGTGATGACGTATCCCTTGTGAGGTTGGGAACCTGTCAGAGATGGAAACTTTAGCTGGTAATGTATTTATTCCCGCCTAATACTAACTAGCCTTAAAAACGTCCCCTCTCCCCTCCTGCTACCTCTGCTGACTAAACTGTGGGAAGAAGAAGTATAAACGTACCTATTTTAAGCCCGCTCCAGTCCAGTCATGTGATATACTTGGTCAGCCAATGGCGGCTGCAGGGGAGAAGAGAGAGCACTCAATAATGGCTGGTAAAGCCTGGAGTCGTGACATCATCCATAGGTTCCTATGGTCCATCCCTTGTCGGTGTAGCGTCACATATGGCGACCCATCACATTTCGATACCCGCTGGAGTGCGCATGCGCGACGCCGCCATATGCGTACCAACACTTTTATGACAAAACTCCACACCCCTCGCAGGCTCGCTTCGCTCGCCACGCTTCAGGCACGGCTTCGCTTGGCATAATTATAATCTAACTCTATTTCCACTTGGATAGTGGGGCTTGAACCTAGACTTATGGGTGCAGTTTTGTCGTAATAGTGTTGGAACGCATATGGCGCGTCGCGAAACGTGATGGGTTGCCATATGTGACGCTACACCGGCACTCCCTCCTCTTCCTTGCAGCTGCCGCTGACTAACACAGGGGAGCCGGGTCACATGACTGAACTGGAGACGGCTGAACATAGTAAACACCAAAAATAAGATACACTATTCCAAAGAGTATCACAGAAAAGTCAAAACATGTATTATCACAAATCTAATGTGTTATCAGCAAAAAAAATAAATATAAATATATATATATATACACACACTGTATATCCATACAGACAAGTGGTTAAATAATACCTCTTTATGGTACACAAATGAGAAAGGTAAAATATCATGGTACATAAATCCCAAAATCTAGTGTAGTCCAGGTGCAGCATTGAGAAGAGAAGGATCCTGTGTCTGGGAGCAGAGGGGACCTTTTCACAGGCACAGCTACAGGAGAAGATTCTTATTGTAGAGTTGTGTACAATCAGTGCTGAGCCCGTCCTCTACCCAGTAGGAAGGCACAAAGGATGTGGACTGCTAGGATTGTGGGAGGTGTAGTTTGGACAGACTGAGCCTTGAAAGGAAGACACCGCAGATTACACAAGGCACTGGGGCAGATGAGAGGGGGTTCCCTGCTGTTTTCCAAGGCGGAGGAGAAGAATTATGGAGACTCCCTGACATCAAGAATAAGGTTATGCTACTAGAAGGAGGAATCCACAACTTTCCCTCCCCCTATCCTGCTCTTGGACAATCAACATCTGCCTTGACACATTCAGTGGTGATTGGATGAAGGTGTCTCCTGTGTGGGTATAGACACCGGGGGTCATTTCCTGACACTCATAACTGAAAAAGTGACTTGGAGAAGCTGCAAAATATCTTCACCAGAACAAGTCCAGTAGAATGTGGCCAATTATTACTAGCTATACCATGACGTGGATAAACGAGAACCTTCACAGATATATACAGTATACATGACATGGCCTTTACTGGCACCTGGTGATGGCCACCATCAATCGTAATAACCCCAATGGTTGAAGACTATTTCCCCCTATACCTTCCCTATGTCTGTCTCATCCTGTTGGTGCATTGTCTATTCTTCTACACACGTAAAAACAAAGAATAAAACAAGGACGGTCCAGTGCAGAGATTTACCCTGTGCCGCAGCAGATGATACAACAGACGGTCCGGCAGCTTCCAGAATCGCTTTAGAAACTCCTACAAATAAAAATATAAAACACAATGAGGCTGAATTCACAGAGCTTCAACACAAGGTTGTGTCCTTATTTATCCATGTGACTGTCATTTTCACATCTTATTGGACTCAACTGAAATATTACTAATAATAAGAATCTCTATCCCTGTGTGTTAGCTTTCTCAACTTAATATACTATTCCAAAGAGTATCACAGAAAAGTCAAAACATGTATTATCACAAATCTAATGTGTTATCAGCAAAAAAAATAAATATAAATATATATATATATATATATATACACACTGTATATCCATACAGACAAGTGGTTAAATAATACCTCTTTATGGTACACAAATGAGAAAGGTAAAATATCATGGTACATAAATCCCAAAATCTAGTGTAGTCCAGGTGCAGCATTGAGAAGAGAAGGATCCTGTGTCTGGGAGCAGAGGGGACCTTTTCACAGGCACAGCTACAGGAGAAGATTCTTATTGTAGAGTTGTGTACAATCAGTGCTGAGCCCGTCCTCTACCCAGTAGGAAGGCACAAAGGATGTGGACTGCTAGGATTGTGGGAGGTGTAGTTGGACAGACTGAGCCTTGAAAGGAAGACACCGCAGATTACACAAGGCACTGGGGCAGATGAGAGGGGGTTCCCTGCTGTTTTCCAAGGCGGAGGAGAAGAATTATGGAGACTCCCTGACATCAAGGATAAGGTTATGCTACTAGAAGGAGGAATCCACAACTTTCCCTCCTCCTATCCTGCTCTTGGACAATCAACATCTGCCTTGACACATTCAGTGGTGATTGGATGAAGGTGTCTCCTGTGTGGGTATAGACACCGGGGGTCATTTCCTGACACTCATAACTGAAAAAGTGACTTGGAGAAGCTGCAAAATATCTTCACCAGAACAAGTCCAGTAGAATGTGGCCAATTATTACTAGCTATACCATGACATGGATAAACGAGAACCTTCACAGATATATACAGTATACATGACATGGCCTTTACTGGCACCTGGTGATGGCCACCATCAATCGTAATAACCCCAATGGTTGAAGACTATTTCCCCCTATACCTTCCCTATGTCTGTCTCATCCTGTTGGTGCATTGTCTATTCTTCTACACACGTAAAAACAAAGAATAAAACAAGGACGGTCCAGTGCAGAGATTTACCCTGTGCCGCAGCAGATGATACAACAGACGGTCCGGCAGCTTCCAGAATCGCTTTAGAAACTCCTACAAATAAAAATATAAAACACAATGAGGCTGAATTCACAGAGCTTCAACACAAGGTTGTGTCCTTATTTATCCATGTGACTGTCATTTTCACATCTTATTGGACTCAACTGAAATATTACTAAAAATAAGAATCTCTATCCCTGTGTGTTAGCTTTCTCAACTTAATATAGAGTTGGTCCCACCAAAATTCATATTCCCTCATCTACAAGTCATTGCATCCAGAACTCCTACAAAGCCCTTCACAATCTGATGTCTCTATACATTCCCTCACCAGTTTCCAGATACAACCACACATGACCTCCCCCCCTCCTCCAGTCACGTCCTCACTCTCCTCCCCCCCAGAACTTCCCTGGGATTCTCCTCCCCGAAATAATGAAAATCCGAAAGAACAAAAAAATATGAAAGAATGAGAAACGATTCAACCTACTAGTTTAACAAATCGATTACATTCGGATAATTTCCTTTTTCGTGTTTTCTAGTATGATTAAATTATAGTTACATAGTAGGTGAGGTTGAAAAAAGACACAAGTCCATCAAGTCCAACCTATGTGTGTGATTATGTGTCAGTATTACATTACATATCCCTGTATATTGCGGTCATTCAGGTGATTATCTAATAGTTTCTTGAAGCTATCAATGCTCCCCGCTGAGACCACCGCCTGTGGAAGGGAATTCCACATCCTTGCCGCTCTTACAGTAAAGAACCCTCTACGTAGTTTAAGGTTAAACCTCTTTTCTTTTAATTTTAATGAGTGGCCACGAGTCTTGTTAAACTGACTTTCACGAAAAAGTTTTCTCCCTATTGTGGGGTCACCAGTCCGGTATTTATATATTGTGGGGTCACCAGTCCGGTATTTCTATATTGTGGGGTCACCAGTCCGGTATTTATACAATGAAATCATATCCCCTCTCAAGCGTCTCTTCTCCAGAGAGAATAAGTTCAGTGCTCACAACCTTTCCTCATAACTAAGATCCTCCAGACCCTTTATTAGCTTTGTTGCCCTTCTTTGTAGTCGCTCCATTTCCAGTACATCCTTCCTGAGGACTGGTGCCCAGAACTGGACAGCATACTCCAGGTGCGGCCGGACCAGAGTCTTGTAGAGCGGGAGAATTATCGTTTTATCTCTGGAGTGGATCCCCTTTTTAATGCCAATATTCTGTTTGCTTTGTTAGCAGCAGCTTGGCATTGCATGTCATTGCTGAGCCTATCATCTACTAGGACCCCCAGGTCCTTTTCCATCCTACATAGATCCCCCCAGAGGTTCTCCCCCCAGTCTATAGATTGCATTCAGATTTTTGCCACCCAAATGCATTATTTTACATTTTTCTACATTGAACCTCATTTGTCATGTAGTTTCCCCTCCCCCATTCATTTGTTCAGATCTTTTTGCAAGGTTTCCACATCCTGCGGAGAAGTTATTGCCCTGCTTAGCTTAGTATCGTCTGCAAATACAGAGATTGAACTGTTTATCCCATCCTCCAGATTGTTTATAAACAAATTAAATAGGATTGGTCCCAGCACAGAACCCTGGGGAACCCCACTACCCACCCCTGACCATTCCGAGTACTCCCCATTTATCACCACCCTCTGAACTCGCCCTTGTAGCCAGTTTTCAATCCATGTACTCACCCTATGGTCCATGCCAACGCACCTTATTTTGTACAGTAAACGTTTATGGGGAACTGTGTCAAATGCTTTTGCAAAATCCAGACACACCATGTCTACGGGCCTTGCTTTATATAGACACACCACGTCTACGGGCCTTCCTTTATATAGATACACCACGTCTACGAGCCTTCCTTTATACAGACACACCACGTCTACGAGCTTTCCTTTATATAGACACACCACGTCTACGGGCCTTCCTTTATATAGACACACCACGTCTACGGGCCTTCCTTTATATAGACACACCACGTCTACGGGCCTTCCTTTATATAGATACACCACGTCTACGGGCCTTCCTATATATAGACACACCACGTCTACGGGCCTTCCTTTATATAGATACACCACGTCTACGGGCCTTCCTTTATATAGATACACCACGTCTACGGGCCTTCCTATATATAGACACACCACGTCTACGGGCCTTGCTTTATATAGACACACCACGTCTACGGGCCTTCCTTTATATAGATACACCACGTCTACGAGCCTTCCTTTATACAGACACACCACGTCTACGAGCCTTCCTTTATATAGACACACCACGTCTACGGGCCTTCCTTTATATAGACACACCACGTCTACGGGCCTTCCTTTATATAGACACACCACGTCTACGGGCCTTCCTTTATATAGACACACCACGTCTACGGGCCTTCCTTTATATAGACACACCACGTCTACGGGCCTTTCTTTATATAGACACACCACGTCTACGGGCCTTCCTTTATATAGATACACCACGTCTAGGGGCCTTCCTTTATATAGACACACCACGTCTACGGGCCTTCCTTTATATAGATACACCACGTCTACGGGCCTTCCTTTATATAGACACACCACGTCTACGGGCCTTTCTTTATATAGACACACCACGTCTACGGGCCTTCCTTTATATAGATACACCACGTCTAGGGGCCTTCCTTTATATAGACACACCACGTCTACGGGCCTTCCTTTATATAGATACACCACGTCTACGGGCCTTCCTTTATATAGACACACCACGTCTACGGGCCTTCCTTTATATAGCCACACCATGTCTATGGGCCTTCCTTTATATAGCCACAACCACAACATGTCTACGGGCCTTCCTTTATATAGACACACCACGTCTACGGGCCTTCCTTTATATAGACACACCACGTCTACGGGCCTTTCTTTATATAGACACACCACGTCTACGGGCCTTCCTTTATATAGACACACCACGTCTACGGGCCTTCCTATATATAGATACACCACGTCTACGGGCCTTCCTTTATATAGATACACCACGTCTACGAGCCTTCCTTTATATAGACACACCACGTCTATTATTAACTAATATTATAGTTTTTCTTTTCCAATATTTTTTGAGATTTTTAACAAGAAGTAAGAATCAACATCTGATATTGTTTATAAATTGCATATCAGGTTACATACTGTATATGCAGAACATAGTTTTTATTATTATTATTTATTTATTATTATAAACTATTAAATTATAGGTATTGGAATTTCCTTTCAAATTTGTCTAAAGTAACTGTTAGTGAACGTAACAAATATGAATGCATCCAAAATGACGAATTATCCGAAGTAACGAATGTCGCAAATGCCGTAAACGAATGGAATGGAACAAATACGAATTCATGACCACTGATAGGTAAAGTGAATAACATTAGGCAGCGAGTGAACATGTTGTCCCTGAAGTTGATGTGTTGAAAGCAGAAAAAATAGGTAAGTGTATGAATTTGAGTGTCTTTGACAAGGGCCAAATTGTAATGGCTGGACCCATGCTGACTGGGGATGCACCGATACCATTTTATTTTACGAGTACCAATACTTTGTTTTTTAGTACTCACCGATAAAAATTACCGATACCTACTGCAACATTTTGTTTACACTTCAGCTGACAGCAATTATACAAAGCATTGAAAAGTTATCTACAAATGAAATACATTTTATTTTTAATTTTTTTATATTAATGAACAAAGTAAACAAAAAAAGTTTTAATTATGAATAGTTTATAAAATAGAAGTCAACAATAAAAATCAGCAGGAAAATATTAATTAAATGGAGAAGGCAAAAAAGGAGTTAATAAGGCTAATTAGAGTAAAGGGGTAATAAGGGGTTAAACAGAGGAACAATTGAATAAAAAATTTAAAAAAAAACATTTTTTTTTTTCAATTGACAGCTTGCTTTAACCACTTCATCCCTGAAGGGATTTACCCCCCTTCATGACCGGGCCATTTTTTGCGATACGGCACTGCGTTGTTTTAACTGACAATTGCGCGGTCGTGCGGCGCTGTACAACAATAAAATGAATGTCCTTTTTTTTTTTCAAAAATAGAGCTTTCTTTTGGTGGTATTTGATCACCTCTGCAGTTTTTATTTTTTGCGCTATAAACAAATAAAGGCCTCAACTTTGAAAAAAAAAATCTATATTTTTTACTTTCTGCTATGAAACATCCAATAAAAAAATTGAAGAAAAATCAAATTTCTTCATCAGTTTAGGCCGATATGTATTCTGCTACATATTTTTTGGTAAACAAAAAATCCCAATAAGCGTATAATGATTGGTTTGCGCAAAAGTTATAGCGCCTACAAACTATGAGATATTCTTTTTATTTTATTTTTTACTACCCTGTTTCCCCTAAAATAAGACCTAGCGTGATTGTCGGTGATGGCTGCAATATAAGACCTACCCCCCAAACAAACCCTAGTTAAAGTCCTTGTAGGGCTTATTTTTGGGGAAACAGGGTAGGGCTTATTTGGAGGGTAGGGCTTATATTGCAGCCATCACCGACAATCACGCTAGGTCTTATTTTAGGGGAAACAGGGTAGTAATGGCGGTGATCAGGGGCTATCAAAGGGTTAACTGTGTGCCTGGCCTGTGCTTTCACACTGTGGGGGAAGTGCTTCTACTAAGGGAAGGCAAGATCATTGTCTTCTCTACTGACAGATTGCCGTTCTGACTGTACTGAACAATCAGAGGGTGCGGGCGGCCATTGAATCTGCGGTGTCCACCGCTGAGCGGGTCGGCGATGGTGCACACACATGCCCCAGATCTAGGAGTGGCAGATCACATACTAGGTAGGTGATCTGGCACGGAGCGTCCGCCCTGCCGCATTATATGTGCACTGGGCGGTCGTGAAGTGGGTAAACTGGGCGGTCGTGAAGTGGTTAAACTGACTTCATCTGCAGACCAAAGTTCATCCCTTTGATCTGTAATTGAATAAACAGAAGGATAGATAAAAAGAAACAATGTTTCTTCTTATCTTTCTGTTTCAGCTCCAATTGCCATGACTTGGTTTATACCTTAGCTGTCAACAGGGGAACCCCACTGACAGCTGAATGAGTCATTGGTTGTTAAGGACGAGGCGGCACCTCCCCTTTACAACCGATAATTGCCTACTTTTTAATTTAACATTTCAGCTGTCAGTGGGGGAATCCCGCTGACAGATAAAAGAACCGAGCCTGAAAGTATCGGTTTCAGATATCGGAGCATTTGCACGAGTACCGATACTGGTGCAAATGCTTAGCATCAGCACCAATAACGCTATCGGTATCGGTGCAACCCTAATGCTGACCCATGTCCACAGCCATAAATGCCTACAATGGCCACATGACCATCAGAACTGGACCACGGAGCAATGGAAGAAGGTGGCCTGGTCTGATAAATCACGTTTTCTTTTACATCATGTGTATGGCCGGGTGTGTGTGTGCGTAATTTACCTGGGGAAGAGGTGGCACCAGGATGCATTATGGGAGGTCTGCTCCATAGAGGCCCCATCTCGCAACTTATAGGACCTAAAGGACAGCTTGGTGCCACGTACCACAGCATACCTTCATAGGTCCAGTGGGGTTCATACCTCAACGGGTCAGGTCTGTTTTGGCAGCAAAAGGAGGACCTACTCAGTATGAGGCGGGTATGGCTGATTGTTGTATAACCTCATATTCAGATTTTGGTGTTCAGAATGAATTACCTGTGCACAGAGTGAAGTCTTGGTTGGAAGAATTTACAATGACATCGGTCTTCTCTTTGGTTATATCGCCGGTCTTCACCTGATAAGTGACAGATCCGATCTTCATTTTATGAACCCCGAGTGACGGGTTTTTCACCGTCCCAAAGAACGCTGCAAGACAGAAAGGAAAGGGATGATAATAAGCAGAATAGGAGATGAAAGAAAATCGATGATCAACTGTGCATGGAAAGATAGAAAGAGTAACAATATCATTGCCCGGCAACTGCAGAAAGTTCAACCTCCAGAATCAGAGACATACCGAGATCACTGATCATTCTGCATAATATTCTCTTCCATCCATTCCCACCTCTGTCATCATCCACCTCCTCCTCTTCCCACCCACTCTTCTCTCCTTTGCTATCATCCCAACTCCTCTTCTTCAATCCATCCCCACTGTCCAATCTTTTCTCATCATCTTTCTTCTCCTCTTCCTTCCTTCATCCGCACTTTCCTCTCCTCTGTCATCATCTTTTTCCATCCATCCCCATTTCCATTATCATCCTTCTGAGTGAGCCATCTGCAATCTCTTCCTCCTCCATCCATCCATCCTCATTCACCCTCCATCATCCTCCTTCCGATCCATCTTCACTCTCCTGCTCTCTGTCATCCTCCTCCTCTTCCATACATGGCTGCTTTGATCTCAAAATTTTCATCACCTTGAATCCTGAACAGATTTAATAAATATCATAAAACAAACTATATTCCTTACATTAAAATTACACACCAACAAAATGCTCAAAAGAAAATGCACCCACTCCAAAATTACTGTTTTGTTAAATACGAAGCCCACATCTGCTAGAATACACTATATGTCTATATGTAAGTAGATCCCTCCAATGGTCTCCAGTGGGGGATACTAGTAATCCTCCATCATACAAAAAGACATTGTAGACAATTGTGCTCTTCCAACCTTGTGCGTAACAGTTTGGTGAAGACCCTTTTCTGCTCCACCATGACTCTCCCCCACTGTGTACAAAGCCAGCTCCATAAAGACATGGTGTCACCAGTTTGGTGTGGAGAAGCTCAAGTGTCCTGCAAAGAACCCTGACGTCATACCTACTGAAGGCTTTTGGGATGAATTTGAGCGCAGATTGTGAGCCAAGTCTTTTTTAGTGCCCAACGTGGGGCCCAACATGTAAGCCAGGTCTTCTCATCCAACATCAATACCTGACCTCACAAATTCCCACAGACACCATTGTGACGGGAGTCACTTTGGGTGGGAGGGTTTGTGGAACCCAGCTTATCTTAGACAGCTCTGGAAACTCCTTGTCCAGCTCCCCCTGTCCCTCCTATGTGTAAGTCACCCTGTGTCTATTAGGGGCACAATGTGACCTAGAACCCCAGTCAGGTGTGCACTAACCCGACTCACCGTACAACCACACCAGACTCAGTATTTCCTTTTACCCCTGTTATCCTGGGTCTTATATGTGTGGTTTGTGTTGAAATAAGGAAGGGGCTCTTTCACTTGGGACAGTAATATTTCTGAACAATAAAGAAATATATAAAGATAAATGAATTCCACCTTTTCGACTGCTGGAATATTGTATGAGCTTAGTCTCATATACTTTTGTAGACTTTTTACTACATCATTTGAGGTATGGCTGTATCCCATTGTTCTATTGTTTCTGTCTGCCTTGGGAGCAACCTATTATGGGATGTATATGTGTATGTGGCTTGGTTTACATGTTAATGAAACAATTGTCAGCTATTAGAGGCTAGAGGGAAGGGGGGGATTTCTCCAGCAGCCCCTCCCTGCTGATAAGATGGTCTACTGTTGGAAAGTTGAATACACCTGTGTCTGTGTGTCATGTTACTGGAGGAGGAAAAGTTTACCCCGCCCTTTGTCATTATGCAAAGAATGGGGATTGTCCCCCGCGTGTATATCTCTGTGTGCCTGTGTTTGAATAAACAGTCTTATGTTTCTTCACCCTACGCTGATGTCTCGACAAGTGACTGGGTGTTCTAAGGGGTCTTGGATCGTGCAGATACTGGGCAAAGGAAGCTTATACGGCAGACACGCTCTTCTTGAGTACGGGGATCCGTCACAACCCTCGAACAGTGGAGGATGTTGACGGCCACAAAGTGGGCAACTCCATATTAATGTCCATGGCTGAACTCAATAATAATACCCATGGTTTTTGGAATTCGGTGACCTCATCCATAAAGGCATGGTTTGTCCAGTTTGGTGTGGAGGAACTCGAGTATCCCGCACAGAGCCCTGACCTTACCCCTACTGATCCCCTTTGGAATGAATTGGAACACAAATGGTGAGCCAGGCCTTCTCATCCAACATCGACCCAGTCCTTTACAGAAGGGCACACATTTCCACAGACATCATCAAAATCTTGTAAAAAGTCTTCCCAGAAGAGTGGAGACTGTGAGAGGAAGGAGGTATGCAACTCCATATTAAAGGCCATGACGTTGGAATGGGATGTTCAACAAGCTCATGTAGGTGTGATGGTCAGGGGTTCACAGACTTTTAGTCATACAGTGTATATTAAATTATCTGAAACAGTATATTAAATAAATCTGATATGAAGCTTCCTTTGTATTTTATAAAATATGTGGACTAGTTTTGGAAAAGAAACTCCTTATAGCAGACATAGATTCATATTACATAAACGTACTTGACCCCGTCCCAGCTGATTGCATGTTGGTGGCCCCGCTAGTGGCAGCGGCAGTGAAGTTTTCCAGTTGACTTGTAAATGCCTGTAAATACATAACACAAGAAAATGCCCATTATACAGCAAGAAGAACATATATGGGATACAACTAATCTGACTTTGTTAGTGAGGTGACCGGGGTCTAGTGGGATGATGGAGAGGCTTTCTTTAATCTTGTGCGCCACAAGGACACCTTCTATAAAGAGTGTTTGGTAATCCATGTCTTTGTTTGTAGCCATAACGCATATTGCCCTGTCTGTGTATCCTGTCCAAGCCTGCACTATCATCACCCCTATTATTTGTCATCTGACACTCCTGCAGCATGCAAGGCTGGATTTTCTCACCTCTCTATTTTTATTCAGATGGAACTTTTCCCTACAGGTCCTACACAGCTACATCCCTATGCACCTAATGAGGGCTGTGTGCCAGCTGGGGACGAGGAAATGGGTACCTCACCACCCCAATGGCCATGTGGTAATATTCTAACCTCTAGACTAAGAATATCACTATAAACATCATGAGATCTCCATTACCTTGATGGTGTCCATGTCACTGGGGTGAAGGACCAAATTAACTTCTTGAAGATTCTGTACTTTGTTTTTGCAGCTAAACTGGAAAATCTCATCAAACATCACAAATGCAACCAAATCCTTTGGAAAGCCAAGTTTGCCGGTTCCAATAGCTGGGAAAGATATTGACGTCCGCTGGTTCTTCTCTGCCTGCCCCAAACAGTTTTTAATAATTGTGTGAAGAATCTGAAACAGAGAATCCAAGATTGTGCAACTCTGGGCAAGATAAAAAAAAAATGCATATATTTAATTTGTAATTCTATGTTTTTATTCCTGGTGACTTAAAAGGGTCTAGGAGTTGAAGCAGCCATCTTGGGTTCACTCATTTGAGCCAACTGACCTAACAGCATGTCTTTGAAATATGGGAGGAAACCAGAGCCCACACAAGCACAGGGAGAAACGCAATGGAAATAGTGTCCCAGTTAGCATTCAACCTGAGGACCCCAGTGCTGCATCTCAATCTCAACACAAAATGGCCCAAATTTATGTCTATGTGGCTCCATGGAAAGTACTGAAAATGCACTTCTTAAAACACAAAGAGGAACTCCAGATATTCTTTTTCTGAATTTAGTATGAAAGGGTGAGAACCTCTGGAGTGTGGCCTGACTTCCTCTTAAAGATCCACATGAAAAAAATATTCCTTCTACTCAATACTTTTTCACTTTCCAAGGGAATTTTCACTTAGCTTTGTGAATGAGGTGAAGTTGTGATGACTTCAATCATCCAATCATGTGCAAGCCAAACCCCAGTTTTTTAGCTTTCTTCCATGTGATTGGGTATTCTTTCTAAAGTGATTTTTTTTTTGCCACATACACTAAGCTAAGTGAAAATTCCCTTTACAAAGTGAACAGACTTTAGTCCTTTTATAAATCAGCCCCAGTGTATTCCCCACCACACTCTGCAGGGCTGAAGGTACCTTTTCTGATGTTCCACGTTTTTTGTCCCATTGAGTGATCACAACATGAAGAACCTCTTGACAGTTGAGATTGCAGCTGTCAGTGCTGAACACGGATCCTGGCGCCTGTGGAGTGCCGAGGCTTGCATCGTTCAGGAGTTGCTGCATATTAAAACCTGCCCGACTCAGCAAGGCTTTGGATACGGCACCACTATTCAGATCCAGATCAGCTCCTACACTGTTCACAATGACATCCGTCTGCCATGGAAAGAGAAGATAAACATTACCAAGTGATATTCATTAAAAAATGAATTGCCTAAAAATTAAATGGTTTCAAACTGATAAGGGTCCAAATATTAACCTTTGTAATTCTAATTTGTTCCAGATCCAGAAAGTGAGATGCAAAATATGAACAGCTAGAGGTACTATTTATTATAATGAATATGTAATTATGAATATTCTCCTTTTACTGTTATTTTTCCTAATTAGGGCATGAATGTACACATGTATACTACACCAGAGAAGTCCTTCTCAACCTTTTTATCATGGAGGAACCCTTAAAATAAGTGTGAGGTCTCCGGGAACCCCAGCTAATAATTACTATATCTACATATGAACCTTATGTTGGCGATCAGTGGGAAGAATGCTCCTTACATTGGGAAGAATGTTCATTAGCTAAAAAGGTCATTGGCTTCAGTGGTTACTGATCTAAAAGGCCGAAATTGCTTATCAGTCAAAGAACCCCCAATCACCTCTGGAAAAACCCTATAATCCACTAAATGGTTTAGAAAGGCTAATACACAGCATGTAACAACAGTAGTGTATTTGAGCCTTAATGTGTGGAAATGACATGGAAACATCTCAGTCAGGTTTCCTCTGCTGTCTGGGTCCAGCTGCGGAAATCCCCTTGATGTCCAGTTTGGAGAAACAAATCTCCAAAAGAAGCATGTAAACAGATTTGGAAAGAGTGAGAACCTCTGTTATAGTTTATTGCTGTCTATGTCACTGTTGCCCCCCCCCCCCCCACTTCCTACCATCAAACTTGAACAGGAAGAAAGACTCAAAGGTTCTAACCCTTCCTACCTCCATCTGAATCTTAAAAGTTGTTGGTGAAGTCCCACTTTAGCAGGAAAATGCTGGATAATCTACATACCGAGCAGTCCTCAATGTTCTTCTGAAGCAGCTTGACCTTCAGTCCTTCCTTGGTCATCACTGTGTTGTCATTAATTCTATTCACTGGTGCCGGTGCTGGTGGGCTCTGTGTCGTTCTTGTGACCGGATGGGGTGCCATTGTTGTAGATGGCACAGTGCTTGTTTGGCTACCAAATTTGGCCTTTGTAATCTCAGAGAAAATGTTGACGGTTTCATCCTCCGTGTCCACAAGGTGGATTCTCCGTAAAGTGCTCTGTTGTCCTGGTGTCTCTACATAGTCCCGTATGGCTTCCACTATGTTTTCAACACATAATTTTAAGGGAAATCCAAAAATTCCAGAACTGACAGCTGGTATTGCTATTGAACTGTAATTCTTCTCAGAAGCCAGCTGTAAACTGGTGGTAATCGCCTTGCGTAGAAGCCGTTCACATCTGGAGCGTGAAGTTGCGTCCCATTGGGGACCTACTGTATGTATTATTTGTTTGCACGGTAATTTCCCTGCGTCAGTAATTACTGAATCTCCAGTGAACAATTTACCATCTTTCCTGATAATCTGATCGCAGTCATCTTGGACTTTATGTCCTGCTGCATCTAGAATAGCTTTTGCCAAACCCCCAATATGTTTCAGATCTTCATTGGCTGCATTAACTATGACATCTACATTGTGACGGCACAGGTCATCTTTATATACAAAGAGGGTCATTCCATTTGGAAGAGTTATTTGGGATCTGGATTTATGAAATAGATCATCTTCTACACCAGCCTTTTCTAACCGTATCACACAATGGTAATTTGTCCTTGCGGTTGTAGCATGAACTTCTTCATTGACCTTACAAAACTTTTTTGCTCCCGGTTTCTCAACACGCAGAGTATCACTGTGAAGTGAGTGCAAAATGTCCCTAATGACATTTGCTGCCTCTTGAACCTTCACCCGTGGTCCTGACAGACATATGCTGTTCTGGTTCTTTGTTAAATTTACATTTTTCTTTATCTTTTCCAACATCTCCTTTCTTTCCTCCCAGATGAACGTCATCTTTACTGAAGGTTGAACTGGAATTTTTGTCTCTTTAGTAGTGTTCTTCTCCAGAAAGTCACTGACTTGTTCGTAACACGTTCTAACATTTGAAGTCAGGCCAGCGATGACCACGTTGTCCTCCATTCCAGAAGAAGATTCCTCTATCAGGACTGTGATTTTCTCTGCATTAAATACCTGAAGTAGATGTGACTGGAGACTTCTCCATTCAAGAGATTTCAGAAGACTTTTGTCTTCAACTAACAGTTGTCTGTAAAGTAGTTCTTCTTTGATTTGGTTTTCAGCTTCTGTCAAGTCTTCCTTTGAATGAGCCATCAGTTTAACATCGCCATCATCAATTTCCAGCATTGCGTTAATGTTGTGACGTACAAAGATCAGAGAGGAAAGCTCTTCATTATCGGTGGACATCAGGAACTGGACGAGGTGTGGATTCATCTGGATGAGTTTATGTTTCATTTGTTGTTTGATGTTAAGTATCTCACATTTGGCGGTGAGCACTTCATCCCTCAGTCCAGATAAACAGGCTTTCTTTGTTGGCACATCATAGTCCATCTTCAGCTCTGGAACCTGGTCCAGGATCTTCCTCTTCAGGCCGATGTTACACATAACCTGATAAAGGGCTGAAGACATGGGTAATGTCTCAATCTTGGTTTGTTTCTTTCGTTCTACCTGTTTGGAGGTTTCCTCTACCAGTTGTCTGAATGTCGGGTCAATCCTTGTAACATCCTCGGACATTCCAGCCAAGAAAACTTTCTCTAAACCAAAGTCAGGTTTGATGAGTACTTTGTCATAGGTGGAGCTGCTGACATGTTCTCTAATAGCTTCCCAGACCAACTGATCTATTTTATATTCTATTACTGTGAACTTTGATATGAGAAGTGAGAATTCCTTATAAACCTTCTCACTCCATCTTGGTACAATCTTTGTCACAGACCTGAGATGGGTGGATAAGTTAGGAGGGAAGATGAGTTGAAGGACAGGATCATGGCAGTCTTGATCTGGCCATTTGATCTCACAATGTTTATTCTTCATCTTCACATCTATGTTGTTCTTTAAGCCTTCATTATTACAGATGTGTTGCAATATGTATGGACTGATATTAAACTCTATAGGCTTTGGTATTTCTATACCAGGTCTGTGCTTCCCATACAGTGCTATACCCAACAATGGGTAGTAAGGGTATACGGATATCTTTTTCTTGGAAAACACATGATCCTTCTTCAAAACTCTTTTAACATCTGGAAGAGAAGAAAACAAGCAGATGGTTCACAGTGAAGCTTCACTTAATACTCACATTAAGTTATTTGAAGTTGTTGACCAAAAATCATTCATTTCAGAATTTAGAGCAACTGGTGACAATAGGACAATGCAGTGGCTTGGTGGAGGCTTTGGAGTGGAGAGGTGTGAATAATGTGTGTCCTTTCTGTGTTTGCATGGCTTTCATAACCCAATTCAATAACATTTTAGTTTAGTAGTTACTAACTTACTATTGCAGGGACCTCTGTACTCTGAAATGTGTTGCTGATTACATCTGCCATCAATAAATACATTTCAGCAGTAGTAAGTTTCTGAAGTGAACAAAACAAAAAGGTTTTTGTAAACTTGGTCAACAATGAATATTACATAGTAGATAATTTGTCTGATGAAAGAATAGCATTGCCATCAAACAAAGGCTGCTCATAACCAATCCCATGGCCTGATCTGTTCATGTTCAAATTGGGGCACTGTTTGATCACTCTCATGTTGGCCACAAGTGGTCCTTCCTTGGTGTGCCACTTGGGACAACGCCAAACCATTCAGATATGTGCCTAAGTGGTACCAACAAACAAGCACTTCCAACGTAAGAAGCTCTGCTCTGTACCTACTCTGTGAACTCACCTGCTGTCTCCCGAAATGTGATCAGTGCAGCTCTTTCCTCGGGTAACATCATCATTTCTTCTACTCTTCCTCCTCCCTGTTTTGGGTTCTCAAAGAAATCTGCCAGATGTGTCTCAGATGTGTTTTCCGGGACATTCTCCACCCTGACACTTTGGGATTCCTCCAGAGGCTTCGCTGTCAGCTTATTGTAAACCACTTTGAGCTTACTGGAGAACGTTCTGATGAATCTCAGAATATCTGGAGAAAAACAAAAGTAAATTTTCCCCAATCTTAATGGCATTAGTACACCTGTGTAAAAATGTTACTAACTAAGGGAACACAGAACCTCTCTGCTGAATGGCTTACGAATGAACTTGATGAACATGGAGCCAGTGTGTTCCCTTATTCCAGCACTGCCGTCTTGCCATGCCCGTTGTACCCACAAACACAAACACATTGTACCCACAAACACTGGGGCATGAGAGGGAGGTTGTACAGCAAATCAAAAAATAAGAAGTTTCAGTACCAGAGCCCATGAGAAGAGATTGATGGTCCCTCACTGTTTTTACATTTGATATAACTTATATTGATGTACATTCGGTGCATTTTTGCACTTAATGGTTGCAATGTTCCTATCTATAATTACCTGTTCACAGGATTATAACAATTTTTCTTGAAATGACTTTATTGTATAGTGAGTACATTTTTGGAAAGTGAATCTGTACATGGAAGATTTTACATCTATTGCTCTTTAGCACTCAGTAGATAAAATAAAAAGTGCTAATTTTAAAGGCTTATATGCAAGTTATTGTCATAAAAAGTGTTTGGGGATCCGGGTCCTGCCCCAGGGGACATGTATCAATGCAAAAAAACTTTTAAAAACGGACGTTTTTTTGGGAGCAGTGATTTTAATAATGCTTAAAGTGAAACAATAAAAGTGAAATATTCCTTTAAATTTCGTACCTGGGGGGGGGGGGGGGGGGTGTTTATAGTATGCCTGTGAAATGCGCATGTTTCCCGTGTTTAGAACAGTCCGAGAGCAAAATGTCATTTCTAAAGGAAAAAAAAGTAATTTAAAAGTACTAGCGCTAGTGCTGGCTATTAATGAATTGTCGGTCCCGACAATACACATAAAAGTCATTGAAAGTCATTGAAAAATAAAAAATAAAAATGCGTGGGGGTCCCCCAAAATTCCATTACCAGGCCCTTCAGGTCTGGTATGGATATTAAGAGGAACTCTGTGCCAAAATTTTTAAAAAAATGGCGTGGGGTTCCCCCCAAAAATCCATACCAGACCCTTAAGGTCTGGTATGGATTTTAAGGGGAACTCCGTGCCAAAATGAAAAAAAACAATTGCGTGGGGGTCCCCCAAAAATCCACACCAGACCCTTATCCGAGCACGCAACCTGGCAGGCCGAAGGAAAAGAGGGGGGGGGAGAGAGCGCCCCCCCTCCTGAATTGTACCAGGCACATGCCCTCAACATGGGGTGGATGTCCCCATGTTGATGGGGACAAGGGCATCATCCCCACAACCCTTGCCCGGTGGTTCTGGGGGTCTGCAGGTGGGGGGCTTTTTGGAATCTGGAAGCCCCCTTTAACAAAGGGGACACACAGATCCCAGCCCCCTCCCTATGTGAATTGGTAAGGGGTAAAAAACACAGGAGACAGCTTGGGACAAGTCGTTTATTAAAAATAAAAAATAAAAAAATAGATTCCAGCGATGTAATCCAATAAATCCATGCTCCTACTCCAGCGATGTAGTAAAATTCTCGATCTCCAGCGATGGATGATCTCCAGCGACTCCAGCGAGGAGCACGCACAGGATCCTGCCTCCACCGGAGGCACCCAGCCAATGACGCGGCGCCAGCTTGACAGCTCTTATGTAGCTGAGGGCGGGGCCACCCGTCACGTGACCCCGTCCCCCTCTGACAAGGGGAAACGCTGGGGTTTCCCAGTGACGTGTACGGATAACACTGTCCCCCTCTGATGCAACGGGAATCGTTGCATGGAAAATTAGCACTTTAGATTTCTCCCATAGACTTTTAAAGGGTGTTCTGCGGCTTTTCGAATTTGCCACAAACACCCCAAATTGTTCGCTGTTCAGCGAACAGCCAATGTTCGAGTCAAACTCATGTTCGACTCAAACAGATAGCCCATCTCTAGTAAACAACATTCTGTTACAAGGGCCATTGGATGATAGTATGTGATGGAGCTTGAAGGCCCATACTAGAAGCTGTGGGCCGCATTCCACGCTCTGTATCTAAATCATGGGCTAATCACAAAGACTGGACTCACCGATATTAGATGTGAAGGTGACAACAGCAGACTTGATCTCTGGAATTATCTCTACATAGAAGTCTGTTTCCTCATCCTTCTCAGTGATGTTCTCCACCAGGAGGTTTAACATCTCAGTAGTGTGGCTGTCCTGGACGTTCTCAATCAGAACCAGAGAGAACGGGGGGACTTCATCATCTGATGTGGCTGTAACACAGTAAAATATATTCCCGGGAAAGTTTTTTAGAGTGATTATTTTAATCTACATCATGATGAACATAATGACTTAAAGAGCAACATTCGGAGAGCTGAATATAAGTAATATATCTCAATCCCAGGACTGATCCTGAACACACTGGAGGTAATTTATCTCCATCCCAGGACTGACCCTGAACACACTGGAGGTAATATATCTCCATCCCGGGACTGATCCTAAACACACTGGAGGTAATATATCTCCATCCCAGGACTGACCCTGAACACACTGAGGGTTATATAACTCCATCCCGGGACTAACCCTGAACACACTGGGGGTAATATATCTCCATCCCAGGACTGACCCTGAACATACTGAAGGTAATAAATCTCCATCTTACGGCAGATGCAGAACTCTTTGAAGGCCAGGATTATATCTTTCTGTAGGCATGAAAACTAGATATGAGGGGCGGGTTGTAGCACCCTCCTAGATAGTTCCTCTGTAATTAGTGGAGCTGCTTGGTATTGCTCTGGTCTGCTCTGAGTTTCACTGGCTGTGACGGCTTCCCCCTGACTTCTGGATGGTTCTTTAAAGTAGTGGGCTGGGAGAATCAGATTTATAATCTAAATGTTTATGTGATCCCAGATAATCCCTGGGAGGGATGCCCAGTTGGTGGCTGGGAGAGAGCATAAATAGTTTGAGGCCTGGAGCAGAGGGGTTCTTGTCTAGGAGGAGAAGATCCCAGCCCGAAGGGCTGCTGTCCTTCTAGTCAGTCTAGCTCTGCTCTTCATCTGCTCATTGAGGTCCTAGCTGGGTTAGCTGGGGGGGTGGAGCTGATCAAGGGATTTCTTTTTAGAATCTGGTCTAAAGAGTTCAAAGGAGGCATGCCTGGCAGATAATAGAAGGAGGCATCCAAATATCCAAGGACATTTGTGAGTACAGACCTGAGTGTAAGATTTCAATGACTGTGTGCTGCTGCTATCCCTCCAGAATCAGTGTCAGCCTAGACTTAAAGGTGGACATTGTTCATGGTGTCCCCGTGTAGCCCAGTTCATCCTGCTGCAAGGACTGTGCGAGGAAGTTTGAGGAAGAGACAGGTGTCCCTAGACCATTTAATGAGCCAGAAGAGTAACAGCGACTGTGCGCCTGGCTGCTTATACATTGACTCGGGAAAGAACCTTGGGACCAAATCAGCGGGCCTGTCAGAGGGTGAGCGCTACAGGGAAATAAGGGGAAATCTCTCTAATGGAGCCACAGGCTGCGATTAAAATCACACAGGAGTTCTGATCCATCCCCCACTCCATCCAACATTAGAAAAAAAGTTTTTGGCTAAACATTTTGTCTAATTTGTCTTTGCAGGAATTCTCTGTAGTGGCGGTCCATAATGCAGGGCGCAGCCCCCCCCCCCCCATCCATGCATCTGGCCCCCTATTCTACATGCGGGGCACCGGACGCATGGATTCCAATGGGTTTTTTTTTTTTTTTGAAGCACATGTTCGGAGCCTAAGGCTCTAATTAGCTTAAAAAAAGGGTGGGCTTGGGGCGCAGAGCACTGCACTCCGAGCCCACCTAGTTGTGTGACAATAGTGAATTAATATTCGCTATTGTCTTCCTGCTTCTCATCCCGGCCAATCAGGAAGCGGGAGGAGCGCAATTGGCCAAGAGGAGAAGCGTTCGTATTGGCTGGGCGGGGGGGGGGATGTACAGGAAGATCCGGGACTCGGGAGATGGCCGCCCAGTGCTCTGCATCGTTGCCGATTGAGAACTCGACCATGTGAGTACCACCCGCGGGGTGTCAGGTGGTTTGTTTCCCGGCAGCCGCCACTGATTCTAGAAATCTGCAATTTTCATGCAAAATCAACAACTCCTTCCCAATGAAAGCACCATGGCAATCAGTGCTAAATAACAGGCTGGTTCCGGATACCGTATACTCTCTCCCCCTCCCCCACTCCCACCATTGTGATCTAAAAGACAAATATTACTCTGAACATCCAATAAATTATTTCTTACATTTGTCATTAGCACTGCAGGACTGGGAACCCTGAAAATAGAAGATATACCGCTATGAGTCATTTCTAGAAATTTCTGTTCATTATAACAATTATTATTTCCACAACAACTGCTTTTTCCAGCAGAGACAACCAATGAGGGCTGAGAATAGAAAATCGTTACTGCGAATAACACACGTTATAGATTATTGAATTGAGTATCTTATTTGAAGAGGACCTCCCATGGAGAACAGAAGGTCTACTTCCCTGCCCCCCAACATAAATAGCATTAAAAAGCCATCTGTAGACACACCATTCCCTTCCAAAAAGACAAGCAGGATTTTTACAGACGACTTTCAAAAACCATTTGTGTTGGGGGGCAGGGGGCTGTCAGAAAAGCAAGCCTTTCATTTACCATGGAAGGTCCACTTTAAAGTCCTGGCACCTTTTGTGGCCCTCAGACCCCAGCAGTCTGTAGTGGGAGAATTGGTTTATAAATGGACTGTAATCTCAGTCATCTCTAGATGTCTATTATAACGTGCCCCCATTCTTTGTCCATGTCCTATAGTAGGTCTCCATTCTCCAACCTCACCTGTAGCACATCAGCAGTGTCTGACCTTCTCCTGAAGTCCTCTGTAATATAATATGTTGGATACTATGTGTGGTGGCCTCTTGGAGATGTCAGAGGCCACAGTTGAAGCCCTCCATACCTCATGAATTGACCACCACTGATTTAGGCTCCATGCACACTAGACGTTAAAAAAAAACGCTGGATAAAAAAACTCTAATGCCCCATACACACGATCGGATTTTCCTACAACAAATGTTGGATGTGAGCTTGGTGGCGGAAAGTCCAACCGTGTGTACGCTCCTTCGAACATTTGTTGTCGCACTTTCCACCAACAAATGTTGGCTAGCAGGTTCTCAAATTTTCCACCAACAAACTTTGTTGTCGGCAGGGGCGGATCCAGGGGGGGGCAACGGGGCAATTGCCCCCTCCGAGAATGCGGGTGACAGTGCGGGCGGCTCTGAGGGTGACAGTGCGGGCGGCTCCGAGGATGACAGTGCGGGTGGCTCCCCAGGTGACAGTGCGGGCGGCTCCCCAGGTAACAGTGCAGGCGGCTCCCCAGATGACAGTGTGGGCGGCACCACGGGTGACAGTGCGGGCGGCTCCGAGGATGACAGTGCGGGCGGCTCCCCAGGTGACAGTGCAGGCGGCTCCCCAGATGACAGTGTGGGCGTCACCACGGGTGACAGTGCGGGCGGCTCCGAGGATGACAGTTTGGGCGGCTCCCCAGGTGACAGTGCGGGCGGCTCCCCAGGTGACAGTGCGGGCGGCTCCCCAGGTGACAGTGCGGGCGGCTCCCCAGATGACAGTGCGGGCGGCACCACGGGTGACAGTGCGGGCAGCTCGGTCAGTGAGTGGGTAGGTGAGGGAGAGGGGGTAGCTGGGCAGCACCGTGTGTGACTGAGTGGGCTGCTGGCCAATCAGGGAGCCGGCAGGCAGGGGAGCAGAGAGATGACATCTCTCACCACCCTGAGCCTGCCCTGCATCCCTGCAATTCCGCCCTCACTGTGAAGGCAGCTGTGGGCAGCAGAGAGATTACATCATCTCTCTGCTGCCTGACTCTGGGACTTAGCAAGAGACCACCTTAGCAGAAAAGTGACACGGCAGGTGACAATCCGCATCTGGTGACAGGCGATGTGGCAAGTGACAAGTCGCAATGTGTGGCAGGTGTCGTGGCAAGTGACAATTCACAATATGTGGCAGGTGACGTGGCAAGTGACAATTCACAATATGTGGCAGGTGACGTGGCAAGTGACAATTCGCAGCATGTGGCAGGTGACATGGCAAGTGACAATCCGCAACGTGTAGCAGGTGACGTGACAATTTGCAGCGTGTGGCAAGTGACAATCCGCATTTGGTGGCAGGCGACGTGGAAAGTGACTCCCACTGATTCTGCGTTATGGTGAGTTGAACTACTTCATTGTATATTACAATGTAAGAATGGAAATAATGCGCTTCAATCATCCTGACACCATAATAACCATGGTGCCGCGATGATTGAAGTGCCAACACTAGCCATTTGCCCAATAAATTGCCCGCAAAAAAAAATTATTTTCTGGCATTGCCCCTCCCGAGACTTGACTCTGGATCTGCCCCTGGTTGTCGGACTTTCCGATCCCGATCGTGTGTACACAAGTCCATTGCACAAAAGTTCACGCATACTCGGAATCAAGTACGAGCCGTAAGCGTTCGTAATGGAGACATCACGTACGTCTTGTACGTCACTATGTTCGTAATTGTTGGCCAACATTTGTGTGACCGTGTGTGTGCAAGACAAATTGGAGCCAACAACCTTCAAACAAAAATCCACGGTTTTGTTGTCGGAAAGTCCAAGCGTGTGTACAGGGCATTAGCCCAGGTTCACATTGCTGCGGGTTAGAAATTGTGCCAGTTCAGCGGCAATGCAGTCCGACTTCGGGGGGCGATCTGACAGACATCTGTGTGGGTTCATGCACAGATGTTTATACAAATCACCTCCTGAAGTCGGCAAAAGTAGTACAGAGACAGCTTTTGGGAATCGGTGCGGCGCCATTGCCGGCAATAGCTGCTGATTTGGCATGTGATTTGACATGTCAGATCGCATGCCAAATCGCTCCAATGTGAACTTGGGCTCAAACTTATGCCCTGTATACACGACCGGTTTTCCAGTCGGAATAAACTCTGAAGGTTTTTCCGACGGAGTTCCGACGGAATTCCGCTCAAGCTGTCTTGCATACACACAGTCACACCAAAATCCGACCGTCCAGAACGCGGTGACGTACAACACATAGGACGGGACTAGAAAACGGAAGTTCAAGAGCCAGTAGTCAATAGCTGCCATCTCGTACTTGCTTCAGAGCATGCATCGTTTTTGGTCCGTTGGAATAGCATACAGACGATCAGTTTTCCCGATAGGAATTGGTTCCGTCGGAAAAATTTAGAACATGTTCTATTTCTAGGTCCGTCAGAATTTTCTACGTAAAAAGTCCGATGGGGGCATACACACGGTCGGAATATACAATGAAAAGCTCCCGTCTGACTTTTTCTGTCAGACATTCCGCTCGTGTGTACACGGCATTAGCGTTTTTTTTGCCAGTGTTTTTGCAGTGTTAACAACCAGTGGATAGCTATTTGTAAAGGAGAGAGCCACGTCATTAACAATTAATGACTCATCTGAATGTAAACAAAACAATTGCCAGCTATAAAAATTGAGAAAAAAAAACAGCTTGGAGCCCCCCCCCCAATTCATACCAGGTACTTTTGGGTATAGTACAGATTTTAGGGGTTCCCCGTGCCAAAAAAAAAAAAAAATGGCATGGGGTCCCCCCAAATCCATTCCAGACCCTTAGGTCGGGTATGGATTTGAGGGGGACCCCACACCAAAATAAAAAAAATGGCATGGGAGTCCCCCCAAAATCCATACCAGACCCTTATCCAAGCATGCAGCCCAGCAGGCCAGGAAAGGGGGTGTAGGAGGAAACCATGTTAATTGGACTGTAGTGCATTTCTGCAAACTGCAAAATGCCCTAAAAAACGCATAGGTGTGAACGTATGGTAAATGTGTATGCACACCCAACAATGATCTTCTCTTATTTCCTCCCATTTGGTCTGTTAAATATCCCATTGGGAGTGTTTTGTTATATCTGTTCAATAGTTGCAAAAAAATCCCTGTTGATCCTGCCAGAAATCGTGTGAGCCAGAATTAGCAGATATTTTGATGATCCGTCTTCTATCCCCCAAAATGACGCAGAAGTGTGAATTATGCATTGCATTCACCACAGACTATGTTTGGAGTTTATATTTCCCGGAGTTCCTCTTTAATGGAGGGTGGAGGAGGCTTCCAGTGTCGCTGATCTCAGGAGATCAATACCGATTGAACAGATAAATCAATCTGATCAATCACCCCCCCCCCCCCCAGAGCGGAGGATGATGGCGTCTGTGATTGTGGCCCCCGTGTCTAGGAGCCCCTTCAGGTGATTGCAGATTTCATGGAAAATGCATTTTATGATAATGTGACATCAAATTCCATAACCCCAATATGGAGCTCGTCTCTGGCAGATTGACTTACAGTGGCCGATCCCGATGTGTCCTCCGGAGTGTCCGGACTCTCAGTATTCGGCAGTGAGACGTTCAGAGGTATTTCTTCCCCATTGGGCAGTTTCAGCAGATGGCTCCCTTTCTGGAGGACTCGATCCCGAACTGGAAGACGAGGAGAACCATGATGAGGATTTTCTACAGAAATGTCACCGGTCACATGACCACCTATATCCATAGGGCTGCATGTCAGGTGTGCCCCCCCCCCCCCAGATTAGGATAACTGTGCCATGCCATAGGCCACACCTTCTCATGGTGTCACTGCTCCACCCACATCATTAAATGTTGAAAATTGTATTCTGTATAACATGTATGGGAAGCCCAAACTTTTCTAGTTCCTCTAGTTCCTTTACCAAGTTCAAGTTGGGCATCCCATAATCCCTCATCTCCATTCAAGTTGTCCCCCCCCCCCCCCCCCCCCCCCCCCCAATAAAATAACAAAAACAAGACCATGGACTGGTTACCGGCCCTCTAGGGGGTAGAGCTACAGCTGGATGGCGTGATTGTCAATGGATGTACATTGTGGGACTTTTCTTCTTGGTTTTTATGTTAAACCCTTATGGACTGCCCGCCTGCACTGTGGGTGGATGGCTCATACAGGCACGGGTTCAGGGTGGGCGCACATGTGCCAATATACCCCCCCCCCGCACTGATTCTCACTGTGATTGGACACAGCAGAATTTTGTGATTTTGTCAGTAGGTTTCAGCCAATGAGGTGACAGTTCTTTTATAACTGAGGGCGGGGCCACATGGTGACGTTTTTAGCAAGATTTGTAGTTTAGGGAAGTTGGCTCTTTTAAAATTCAGTGTCTTTGTGTTCCCTTCATGTTTCCTATTTGTGTGATTTATACTGAAACTAATTGACCTGTGATTGCTGTTACCTAAATTGGCCCGTATTTCCACATCCGTGATCAGGTCTGTATTGTTGGTAATCAGTAGATCCAGTAATGTTTTATTTCTAGTTGGTGCGTCTACCATCTGACCCATAAAATTGTCCTGCAAGACATTAAGGAACTGGCGAGCCTTAGATGAATGCGCGGTTCCCTCCGCCCAGTCTATGTCTGGATAATTAAAATCCCCCATTATGATAACACTTCCCATCCTTGCTGCTAATCCAATTTGTGATAGGAGATCCGTCTCCACTTTCTCCCTCAGGTTAGGGGGCCTATAGCATACTCCCAGTATTATTTTCCCCTTGGCTTCATCCCTTTGGAGCTCTACCCATAAAGATTCCACCTCCTCCCTAGCCCCCTCAGTGATGTCATCTCTCACATTCACTTGTACATTATTCTTGATATATAGGCATACCCCTCCCCCTTTTTTATCCTCTATCCTTGCGGTATAGGGTATACCCTTGAATGTTTGCCAGCCAATCATGAGAGCTGTTGAACCAGGTCTCTGAAATTCCCACAAAATCCAAATCCTCCTCGTACAACAGTATCTCTAGTTCACCCATCTTGTCTGCCAGGCTCCTGGCATTAGTGAACATGCCACATAGTTTAGACCGGTCGCATATTGTCCTCGTATTGGGTGTTTCGAGATTACAACTAGGACTTGCTACTATACTCACCTTGTGTTTATGTGCTTTGGTTAACCTACCACTAATGCCCCCAATACTACCCTCTGGAATATCTGCCGCGCTGACTATCTCTGTCTCTGGACCCTCCCCCCATCGCCTAGTTTAAAAACCCCTCTAACTTTTTGGCCATCTTCATTCCCAGCAGATCTGTACCCTCCTCATTTAGGTGCAGTCCGTCCCTTCTATAGTACCGCTTACCGACTGAGAAGTCGACCCAGTCCTCCAGGAACCCAAACCGCTCCTTACTACACCAGCTCTTCAGCCACTTGTTTACTTCCCTAATCTCCCTCTGCCTTTCTGGTGTGGCTCGATGTACCGGTAGTATTCCTGAGAACACTACCTTGGAGGTCCTTTTCCTCAATTTAGCTCCTAAGTCCCTAAAATCGTTCTTTAGGACACTCCATCTGCCTCTGACTTTGTCATTGGTGCCAACGTGCACCATGACAGCCGGGTCTTCCCCAGCCCCTCCCAGTAATCTGTCCACAAGATCCGTGATGTGCCAAACCCGAGCGCCCGGTAGACAACATACTGTTTGGCGCTTCAGGTCTTGGTTACAGATTGCCCTCTCTGTCCTTCTAAGAATTGAGTCCCCTACCACCAGAATCTGTCTTTCCTTTCCCTTCGCTGCCCCCCCACTCTCACTGGAGGAGTTCTTCCCCTGGCAGCTAGGAGAGTCCCTCATCTCCAGCAGTGCTGGTCCCTGACTGGTTTCACCAATGTCACTCAATGGAGCGTACTTATTGGGATGCTCTAGTCCTGGATCGGCCTCCCTGGCACTTCCCCCTCTACCCCTCCTGACTGTCACCCATCTACTTTTTGCTAGTACCTGTACCTCCCTCCTCCTTGTAGTGTATAAGCATCCCCTCCAGTCCTCAGTACTTACCTGTCTCCTCCTTGTAGTGTATGAGGATCCCCCTCCAGTCCTCAGTACTTACCTCCCTCCTCCTTGTAATGTATAAGGATCTCCTCCAGTCCTCAGTACTTACCTCCCTCCTCCTTGTAGTGTATGAGGATCTCCCTCCAGTCCTCAGTACTTACCTCCCTTCTCCTTGTAGTGTATGAGGATCTCCTCCAGTCCTCAGTACTTACCTCCCTCCTCCTTGTAGTGTATGAGGATCCCCTCCAGTCCTCAGTACTTACCTCCCTCCTCCTTGTAGTGTATGAGGATCCCCTCCAGTCCTCAGTACTTACCTCCCTCCTCCTTGTAGTGTATGAATATCCTCCTCCCCCAAGTACCTACCTTCCTCCTCCTTGAAGTGTATGAGGATGAATCCCGGGCTGCAGTCGGTGTCTCGGATCTCACATTCTCCTCCATTAGATTTGCTCCTCTTCTGGAAATACAGCAGAAGTTTATTTATTAGCTTCTTCAGCCTCTGGGGGTCGTCACCCCACTGGAGGGACACGGGGTATGGGTACTGGGGGTCCCCCATCCTCTGGTAGTGAAGGGTGCTCTGGCCAGGTGAAAGTCTGTGAGACGTATGTTGTGTGATCTGGGTGTGGGGAGGAAATGGCTCGGAGCTCTTTACTTTCTGTTTCATTTCTCCCTCTCACTGAGATCTCTCCTCCTATTTAAAGTGTTGCTAAACCCACAACAGTAAAATCAATCTGTATATGCAGTAAATCATGCTTGTTATACTCACTGTGGAACCTAAGGGGTTAACCCTCCTCTGCATTGTGCAGTGCTGTTTGATTCTGCCTCCTCTGAACCCCCCTTCTTCCACTGTCCCCTATCCATCTGCTGATAGTACAGAGCCTTGGAGGCACTCTGCACATGCTCTTTTTCTTGGGAGAGTGCATGTGATCGGCACAGGGCCAATCAGCACTGTCCAGGCTGAGGGTCAGGGGTTCTGCAGCCTCATAGGACAGTGAGAGAGAAATGACAACTCCTCCTACAAGCTTTAACCAGACACTGATACAAGTCACAAGACTGCTATATACTGCTGATGAGAAAAAGGTATTTAGCCATTTATATTTACTAAAATATTTGCATTTCCATGTTCTGTGTACTGTGGGAGAGCAGTTTAGCGGTACCCCCGTAGGGGCTTCTGGTGAATGTGGTCATCTCCCACCCTGCACAGCCAGGCACAGGAATTTCCAGTCGCTCGGAGACAATAAACAATCCTTGCAGCTTTGTTTGTTTTTTGTTTATTTAGGGAATAGAACTTGGATGGGGAAGGGTGCACATGGGATGCCCACTTGATCAATGAAGTAGTAGGGACTCAACTATATATAGTCCAGTATCTACATTCTCTCCTCTTCTACCTCCAACACACACTTGCTTGCAGACTATCACTCCCGGAACCAGCTAGCACAGGTTTCAGACTAAGCACTATCTCAGCTAAGTCTGTGGAAATGCCCTTTGCAGGCAGGGACCGCAGGCCCCTATGGTGTAGCAGAAGGATGGAAGTCTTTAATGCTAGCTGTCCCACAGGTGGCTACTACTCCCAGTACCACGTCTTCAGGTCCTGCCAGTGCCACCCCTCCTGGCTGCAGCTGCCCATTTCCACTGCCCATGCCACCACAGTCCTCCTGACTGGCTCTGTACCCATCCCAGACTGATCCATCCCAGCCCTCTCAGGCGTGCCTCCCAGTCCTCCCGACTGTGTGTCACTCACCAACCCTGCTGGCTGTTCCTCCTGGAGTACATCTGATAGTGCACAATTAATGAATATTATAAAAAAAACACAAACTCCCCAAGAGCTAAAAAGTGCATAAACATCTTGATCAGTGAAACTAAAAAGCTAATAAGTCCGTGAATAATTGTTTGGAAAATGAATATACATCAATAAAAAAAAATTATAAGTCCATAGCTTGTTGAGAATAAGAAAATAAATAAATAAATAAATGAGCTGATACATAAAAAGCCACCAGTGCAAAAAGATTTATAAGTCCATAAAATGCAAGCAAGCCATCCTCAAAACCAATGAATAAAGGGCTGTGTTGAATCCACCACCAGATCAGCAGAAATGAACTCTTACCAGAGGGGTATATCTCGGAGGGCCAGCCTGGGTTGTCCTTTGTGTGGGACTCTGCTTTTGTTCCCCCTCCTGCTGCCGTTGGACCTTTCGACCTGCGCTGGTGCATCAATCTACCCCGTCGGGCCGGGGGCCCCACAGGCCGACAGGTGCAACACACAACTGCTTTTAAATGTTAAATCCTGGATAAGAAATCTATTCTAGAAGCTCATACGGTCAGTGCTTAAACACATTACAATGCAAAGTACGATGTGACCATATACGTACCTATTAGTCTGTGTAAAATCAACATTACGCATTTAATTTGTGTTCATTTGTTTAAATTGCAGACGTTTATAGGTTCTGCGACAAAATCGCATACACCCCTGATGAAGAAAAAGCATTTTGGAAACGCGTTGGGTCTTGTCTGTTATGTTCATCTTCAACATACCAGATCCTTGCGATTATCAGCTGTCTTTTTTGAACTGTTACTGTTTGAATAGTCTTGTCCAGTACCCAACTATGATTTTTTGATATGTGTAGTGTATATACGTGCTCATTATTTTAAACTTATGTTTCCTAATAAAATCTTATATACTTTTTTATATTATTCTCACACCTCATTGCGTTATCTATCCCTTTCCAAAAGTCCCACTCAGAGGAAACTCAATTCTTTCAAGGTTTTGTTACTCGGGATGTGGGATAGTTTAGCGGGTACTCAGTGACATTTAGCACTTTTTTAATTATTCTACCAGAGTTCCATGAACCCCCATGACAAAGGATCAGGGAATGCGTGCAAGAAAACACTGTACGGCTCCAAGGATATCAAACACAGTCACAGGTGCCAAACAGTCCCCTCCCAACCGATCGGATCATCATAAGGGTCCCGCGGTGCATAAAAAATATAAACGCTCCATAGTGTAAAATCTAATGGTTGTTTATTGCATAAAACGACAAAAACACACTTACAATGTTGCAGATTAAAATAAGCCTGGAGTCTGCTGTGCCGGCCAGAGCACAGACAGACGACCCGTCCTCTGGGTATACGAATGGAGTACGAGGTGGCGTCAGTGCGTCGCTCCGCCCTACGCGTTTCGTAATAACTTACATCGTCCAGGGGCACGTGCCGTTTTGTCGTTTTATGCAATAAACAACCATTAGATTTTACACTATGGAGCGTTTATATTTTTTATGCACCGCGGGACCCTTATGATGACCCGATCGGTTGGGAGGGGACCGTTTGGCACCTGTGACTGTGTTTGATGCCCTTGGAGCCCTACAGTGTTTTCTTGCACACATTCCCTGATCCTCTGTCATGGGGGATCATGGAACTCTGGTAAGAGTTCATTTCTGCTGATCTGGTGGTGGATTCAACACAGCCCTTTATTCATTGGTTTTGAGGATGGCTTGCTTGCAATTTATGGACTTATAAATCTTTTTGCACTGGTGGCTTTTTATGTATCAGCTCACCCTTTTATTGATTTATTTTCTTATTCTCAACAAGCTATGGACTTTTATTTTTTTTATTGATGTATATTAATTTTCCAACCAATTATTCACGGACTTATTAACTTTTTGGTTTCACTGATCAAGATGTTTATGCACTTTTTAGCTTTTGGGGAGTTTTTGTTTTTTTATATTATTCATTAATTGTGCACTATCAGATGTACTCATCAGATCAGTTTGAATTTTGGTGAATAATTTATGGATAGCGCAATTCTAATTTTCCTAATTTTTATTTGTACTAATGTTATACATGAGAATTGCAGCTTCTGAGTGATCACAGTTTTGGAATAACTTTTCTTAAATTTTAAATTTATTCATTAATTTTTTTTACTAATTATTTATCTTAGCGCAGTTTTATTATTATTTTTCCCATGTTCCTCCTGGAGACCTGCCTGGCAGTGCTCTCCCGCTGTCCTCTTCTTGCTCCTGTGACTCCTGGCCAGGACTCCTCTGTGTGACTTGAGAGGGTCCTGTCCTCACCGGAGCCCAGGCCCAAGGTCCCCCCCCCAGACTGGTGAGCTCCGTCAAAGGCCACAATAGCCTAACACTCCATCTCCAGCAACCTGAACAACTCTTCCCCAGCTGGGCTGGCCCAGAGTATTTTAGGGGGGCTGCCCCCTGCCAACCCAGATTGGGGATTGGTCAGGGCCATCAGAATACTCCAGACAGCTCCACCTTACCTCCCCTGCCATACTTCTGAGGGTTTCTAGCAAGTTTGAGACGTAGGGGGGAGGTCTCAGTGATGCTGCCTGTGAGTCATCCAGCCCTCCATGAGTCACTCAAACCCTGACCCAGAAAAACACACAGGCTTGGCACCCAGCCAAGCCTGGAAATTTACCTACACTAAGCAGAAAAAAACCTATATACACTTTTAGCACATAAGAGGGTGCTGCATCAGATATAGTGTGTGACAGGAGTCACTTTGGGCCGGGGACCCATGGAACCCAGCTTACCTTAGAGGAGTCAGGAAACTCCTTTTTTCAGCTCCCCAGGCTCCTCCAATGTGTAAGCCATCCTGTTTCTCTTAGGGGCACAGGGTGACCTGAGAGCCCCAGTCTGGTCTGATCTAACCAGACTCACTACAACCACACTGGACTCAGAATTTCATTTTACCCTGAACCAGCCAGGTTGTCTACGCTATGTTTAGAACACTGACATTGGACATAAGAGTTTCCTTGAGTGTCCTTCCCACTGCAAAAGTTAGACATTTGCACTGTGTGTAGGCACGCATGCCCAAGTCAAAGAAGAGGAGAAGCTCCTTTAACAGGCCTCTCCATGAAGGAAGTGGTCTGCGGCACGCCCAGTTACTGTTTTAAATAGTTGTTGAAAGGTTAAATGTTTCTGTACCACTAGTTGTTGGCTGCATGCCCAGTTTTTGTTTATAGAGGTTTTGAAATGTTTGAATGTTCCTGTGCCTCATGTGATTGGATGTTATCTTTACCCCACCCTGTGTCTCTATGCTAACAAGATAAAATTCATAGTAATATGGCGCTACCTATATAAAATAAACAAACAACAGACCCATATCATTAATGTGGTGTGAGATACCACTGGGTGATGAGATAAAAATGTGCAACTAATGAATGTGATAGAAAATGGTGATCAGCGACAAGCCTAAATCGCTAGAATTGCTATGCAGTAAAAAGGCGACAAGCCTAAATCGCCTATGTAGTGAAAAGATAAAAATGTGCAACTAATGAATGTGATAAAAAATTGGAGATTTGGAGTCTGATTTGGAAAGGGCTGGTCCAGCAGGAGATAAAGCTGGACAATTGATATCGGGCTCTGCAATGGCACGCAAAGCAGGAATATTTAGAGGCGACAACAGAATGCTCCCTGGAGGGATATGACTTTGGCGGCCCTGGATTGCTGTGGGAGCGCCTTACAGATGGTCCCTCGAGGACCTGAAAAAATACAGGGAGGCTATGCTCAGTCATGCAGGGTTCTCAGAGCTTAAACCTGATCTAGAATGTTTGCTAAAGAAAGAACAGCAGCTGGAAAGGGCATACAGGGAACTGCTAGTACACGTTCAGCAGCATGCCCCAGAATTAGCAGCAGAAACTCCGGAGATTGCCGTCCCCAAAGCTGAAGTGCTGACAACAGGGCAGAGCTCTGCTAGCCTCTGCCCAGCACCGATAACATCTTCTGGGTTCCTCGGACAGGAGATGGTGAACCCCTACCCCCAGTTCCAGAGGCTGGGGATTTATTAGACTTTTCTGCTGAGGGGGAACAACCAAGTGAGCCTCCAGCAGAAGAGCTGGCGCTATAGACCTCTGCACACAACAATCAACTCTGCAGGAGCTCCAGGAAGAGAATGCAATCAGCACCTCACAACTGCAGCTTGAGCTGGCGTTTGTGGATGGCACTGTGGTCTCCACTGACACAACCCAACAAAAAGGTCTGGCATTGGGACAGGAGAGTATCAGCCTTGCTCTCACAACACTGGGGGATTTTCATCTAGCAAAAGTAGATGGTACTACCATCTCCACCCGTATACCCTAGGGATGCTCGGCAGTCGGCCCAGATCCCCAACAGCATGATGGAGTGAGCCCAGCCACCCTGTCTTCTCTCCAGGGACTGAAAGGACTCCAAGAAAAAGGGCCAGCCCACACGTCTTCCCAGCGGTGGGAATGTTCTTCTTCACAAAGCAGAGGTTGGCTGTATGAGTAATGCTCTGTTCGGGACAATTTGTTTGGGGTACTGTGTGAGTACAGGCATTGGATGACTGAAACTATGGACTAACTTCGAAATCAACCCAGCTGTGTTAGTCTCCTGCCGAAAGGGGAGATATGTGACGGGAGTCACTTTGGGTTGGGGGCTCGTGGAACCCAAGTTACCTTAGAGGAGTCAGGAAAGTCAATTTTCAGATCCCCATGCTCCTCCTATGTGTAAGTCACCCTGTGTCTATTAGGGGCACAAGGTGACCTGATAACCCCAGTCTGTTCTGATCTAACCAGACTCACTACAACCACACTGGACTCAGCATTTCATTTTACCCCTGAACCAGCCAGGTTGTCTACACTATGTTTAGAACACTGACATTGGACATAAGTTTCCTCAAGTGTCCTTCCCACTGACAAAGTTGGACATTTGAACTGTGTGTAGGCAAGTCATAGGAGAGGAGAAGCTCCTTTAACAGGTTTTTCTATGAAAGAAGTAGTCTGCGGCACGCCTAGTTACTGTTTTAAATAGTTGTTGAAAGGTTAAAAGTTTCCGTACCACTAGTTGTTGGCTGCATGCCCAGTTTTTGTTTATAGACAAAATTTAAAAGTTTGAATGTTCCTGTGCCTCATGTGATTGGATGTAAAGTTTATCCCACCCTGTGTCTCCATGCCAACAAGGAAGGGGGATTGTCTCCAGAGATATACAAAATACTTGTGTCTGTTCTTCAATAAACTCTTATGCTTTTATTCACCCTACACTGATGTTTCGACAAGTGACTGGGTGGGCTGAGGGATCTTAGATCGTGCTGGTACCTGACAAATTGTCGCTCTTTTTTTGTTTATAGAAGAAAAAATAAAAAACTCCAGAGGTGATCAAATACCACCAAAAGAAAGCTCTATTTGTGGGAAAAAAAGGACATAAAATGTATTTGGGTGCAGCGTCGCATGACTGCGCAATTGTCAGTTAAAGTAACGCAAGTCCGTATCGCAAAAGATGGCCTGGTCATGAAGGGGGGTAAAAGCGGTTACATTTTTTTTTCCAGGAAGAACTTGTCTATGTGATCTTTTATTAAACTCTCCAGTATCTTCCCGACTATAGAAGTTACACTAACAGGTCTATAGTTACTTGGTAAAGACTTTGATCCCTTTATAAATATGGGCACCACACTGGCCCTATGGCAATCCAGTGGTACTATTCCCGTCATTAACGAGTCTCTAAATATTAGATACAATGGCCTTGAAATAACAGAACTCAATTCTTTTAGGATCCGTGGGTGGATGCCATCTGATCCAGGTGCTTTATCCAACTTTATTCTGTCTAAAGATTTCTGGATCATATCACTTTTGAGCCATTGTGGATCATTTGGGGCCGTGTCACTACCACCCCCATTATGGACATGAGCAGGGCTGTCTTTAACATGGTTTGGGCCCTGGGCAAACATTTTTTTTGCCCCCCCCCCCATGCAATTTTGCTCTTCACCCGAACATCTCAAAAAACAGACACACACATAGAATTTTCTAAAATAAAAACTGTGCAGACCCCCTTCACAGCAGTCCCACGGTGTCTCCAGTTCCCTTACATGTCACAGCGCTCCATTACATTGCAGACATTTTCACATTATAGTGCCCCTTTACACATCACAGCGCCCCCATTACATTAGAGTCCCCTTCATGTCATAGTTCCCCTTTACACATCACAGCCCCCCATTACATTAAAGTCCCCTTCATGTCATAGTGCCCCTTTACACATCACAGCCCCCCATTACATTAAAGTCCCCTTCATGTCATAGTGCCCCTTTACACATCACAGCCCCCCATTACATTAAAGCCCCCTTCATGTCATAGTGCCCCTTTACACATCACAGCACCCCCATTACATTAGAGTCCCCTTCATGTCATAGTGCCCCTTTACACATCACAGCCCCCCATTACATTAGAGTCCCCTTCATGTCATAGTTCCCCTTTACACATCACAGCCCCCCATTACATTAGAGTCCCCTTCATGTCATAGTTCCCCTTTACACATCACAGCCCCCCATTACATTAGAGTCCCCTTCATGTCATAGTTCCCCTTTACACATCACAGCCCCCCATTACATTAGAGTCCCCTTCATGTCATAGTTCCCCTTTACACATCACAGCCCCCCATTACATTAGAGTCCCCTTCATGTCATAGTTCCCCTTTACACATCACAGCCCCCCATTACATTAGAGTCCCCTTCATGTCATAGTTCCCCTTTACACATCACAGCCCCCCATTACATTAGAGTCCCCTTCATGTCATAGTTCCCTTTTACACATCACAGCCCCCCATTACATTAGAGTCCCCTTCATGTCATAGTGCCCCTTTACACATCACAGCCCCCCATTACATTAGAGTCCCCTTCATGTCATAGTGCCCCTTTACACATCACAGCCCCCCATTACATTAGAGTCCCCTTCATGTCATAGTTCCCCTTTACACATCACAGCCCCCCATTACATTAGAGTCCCCTTCATGTCATAGTGCCCCTTTACATATCACAGCACCCTAATTACATTGCAGCCATTGTCACATCACACATTCACATGTAGGTGTTTTGGCGGCCCACATTTGCTCAGGCACAGCAGACTATTCATTTGATTGGGCTGCCATGCCTTTGTTTCCTGCAGAAAAAAAGGTGCATGCAGCATTTTAAAAATGCAGTGGCCTTGAAATCCATTCTGCTTTTACACCATGTGACTTACCTGCAGTTCCTGCACACACAAACGCTCTGTGTTTTTAAACATCTAAAAAACGCAGCAAGTTTGCCGGTGCAGGAACTGCAGGCAAGTCACATGGTGCAAAAGCAGAATGGGCAGACAGTGCCGTATTTCACTGCTTGATTGGCATAGGTGTGCGCAGCACATTTTTTTTGCAGGAAACGAAGGCATGGCAGCCCATTCAAATGAATAGTCTGCTGTGCCTGCGCAAATGTGGGCCGCCAAAACACCTACATGTGAACCAGCCAGGCCCAAAATAAGCTCATCAAGCAGTTAAATACACAAATGCTATCTATGTGCTGTAATGCTGTGTGCTCTGTAATAAAAAAAAAAGCCACAGCCTCACTCAGCCTCAGTGGCGGCTGGTGCTCAAAATTTTTGGGGGGGTGCAAAAAAATGTTGAAAAAAAATCATTAATTGCAGCCACTGTGCCTATCAAAAGCTGCCACTGGGCTATCAAACGCTGCCACTGTGCCCTCAAACGCTGCCACTGTGCCATCAAACACTGCCAATGTGCCATGAAACGCTGCCACTGTGCCCTCAAACGCTGCCACTGTGCCATCAAACGCTGCCACTGTGCCATCAAACGCTGCCACTGTGCCATCAAACGCTGCCACTGTGCCCTCAAATGCTGCCACTGTGCCATCAAATGCTGCCACTGTGCCCTCAAATGCTGCCACTGTGCCATCAATTGCAGCCACTGTGCCAAATGCTGCCACTGTGCCCATTAAACGCTGCCACTGTGCCATCAAACGCTGCCACTGTGCCCTCAAATGCTACCACTGTGCCCTCAAATGCTACCACTGTGCCATCAATTGCAGCCACTGTGCCAAACGCTGCCACTGTGCCCATGAAACGCTGCCAGTGTCCATCAAATGCTGCCAGTGTGCCCTTGAATGCCCCCAGTGTGACCCCCGACCACTCACTGTCTGCCTGGCACTTACCCTGTCTTGGTGGGGCAGCGGGTGACAGCGACGAGCGGGGTCCTTCGTGAGTCTCCTGCCGTCCTCATCTCCCGTCCTCTCCTCCTGATAGGCATCCAATAGTGGCGCCTGTCGTTTCATCCAATCAGGTCACAGGTAACAGACCCGAGCACCTGATTGGCGGAGAGGCGGTTTAGTGTTAGGAAAGCGAATATTCATTCGCTTTTCTAACACAGCTGATTTGACACCTATAAGAGCCTATGGCTCTAATCAGGTGCTTCAAAACACCCCCCGCCGCTGTAATTCAGGCGCTGGGCGCCTGAATAGGGGGTGGCAGTGGCGGCCATAGATAGATTCATGCAATGCAAGAATCTATCTATTGGTGCTAGAGGGGGTGGCACGTTTTTAAAATTTCTACTTTTCTACACATGGGGTGCGCGAGCCAGGGGAGGAGAAAAAAGACCTACCTTGTCCTCCTGGCCAGCTCAGCTCCGAACCCGATCAATTCCTCCACACTGACTGCTGCTATTGCTAGTTTCACGCCAGGCACCAGCACTCTCTTTGACAGCACTCCACAGTCTCCACTCCGCGCCGCCGTCTGACCCCTCCTTCCGAGGCCTCCGCTCCTCTGAGTCCTATCACATATACACTTGCTTGCAGGCAGCATAGCAAGGGGCGGGGCCAGAGCGTCAATGGAACTTAAGGCCCCGCCCACCCGCGGCCCACTCCTTGATAGAAAAAAATGCAGCTGCACAGTACTGTGTGCATGCTGCTGATGCCGGCTGATGACTGTCTGTGACAGACAGACACAGGGCCGTCTTTACCGCAGACAGTGGGCATTTTCAGCGCCGATTTGCGGGCAGCGCATGGGCTTAAGGGGTAGCTCTTCTTTGGCCCCAAACAGTGAAAGGGCCCTGGGCAGCTGCCCCATTTGCCCTGCGGTAAAGACGGCCCTGGACAGGAGCTCCCCCATGCTCCTTTGTATACACAGAGCTGAAGAAAGTATTTAATAAATTTGCCTTCTCTTTGTCCCCAGTCACCCCCTCTAGATTATTGTGTAAAGGGCCTACATGCTCAGACCTGACCTTTTTACTATTAATATATTTGAAGAATTTTTTGGGGGGGTTTGTCTTCCTATCCTTTGCAGTCATTCGTTTTGAATTTTTGTGTCCTTGATTTCCTTTTTTACATATTCTGTTTTATCGTTTGTAACATTTAAGCGATGATAGTGTTCCTTCATTTTCATATTTCTTAAAAGCTCTTTTCTTATTATTTATAACTTCTTTACCTTTGGCTGTGAGCCACATAGGTTTTATTTTTAGCCTTTTAAATGTATTGCCCATGGGAATATACTTTGCAGTGACATCACATACAGTCTTTATTTATAATCTTTATTCAGCAAAACATTTTTTACAGTTATTATTGTCCAACATTTACAAATCGTTTCTTTGTCTAGCAGTATATTCGGATTACAATCAGTTTTCCCATAAACACAAAATCAAATGCCTAACCTCTATTTTCTTATTTCCATATATTATTCTTATATTGAATCCATACATACATACAGTCTTTATGAAGAATTCTCATTTCTGTTCTGTGTTCATCAATGCCAATATTCCCTCCCAGTCTAAGTCTTGGAGAGCTGCCCTCATCCTTGGAAAATTTGCTCTTTTAAAGTTAAGTGTTTTTATATTTCCTGTGTGATGGGAGTCAGTTTGGGTGGGGGGCCCGTGGAACTCAGCTTACCTTAGAGAGGTTGGAAAACCCCTGTCTTGGCTCCCCCGGCCCTTCTTATATGTAAGTCACCCTGTGTCTATTAGGGTGACCGAGAACCCCAGTCTGGTCTGCACTAACCAGACTCCCAGTACAACCACACTGGACTCAGCATTTGGTTTTACCCCTGTTATCCTGGGTCCTATATGTAATAATACATCTAATAATAAACAACTTATTAAAGTGATTGTAAAGGCTGTTTTTTTTTTTTTTTTAATAATAAACATATTATACTTATCTCCTCTAGGCAGTTGGTTTTGGACAGAGCAGCCTGGATCCTCCTCTTCTCTGGCCCCTGCCTCTGGTGAGTGCCCCCTCAGCCAGCAGCTTGATACAGGGGGCACCCGAGCCGAGTCAGAGCTCCGTGTATCCATTCAGACATGGAGCTCCGACCTGGGCCCCACCCCATCTCTCCCCTGATTGGCTGACTGATTTTGATTGACAGCCATGGGAGCCAAGGGCACCGCTGCTGTGACTCAGCCAATCAGGAGGAGTAACTGGGACAGCTAAGATACTCGTGGACATCGCTGCAGAGAGAAGGGGCTCTGGTAAGTAATTAGGGGATGCTGGGGAGGCTGCTACACACAGAAGGATTTTTATCTTAATGCACAGAATGCAACTTCTGCCTTTACAACCCCTTAAATGGAAGGTAAGAATGTGGTTTGAGTTACTTCAAATGGGAATATTTATCAACAATATCCCTCAAGAAATATATAAAGACTATTCCTGGTTTGTTTGATTCTGAACTAAACATGTTCATTGAAAGAGCTGGTCATATTGGCCTCTGTACAATGTACTCCAATATAGGAGCCGGACAGTCTGCTACTGGTGGTCTCCTGCTATTGTCTGAAGGTGTTCTGTGTTTATACTTATGATAATGTGTATTGTACCTTGTGAGCTCGGTGACGGCAAGTCTGACCTGAAGTGGGGATAGCTGATTAATCACAACATTGTCTGAGTGGACATTGAGTCACCTAGGCTGTTTTAAGTGACTAGTTAATTAGGGGATAATTATATTCCTGTGTGCAGCTTGTATTGTTAGGGTAATATGATTAGGAGGGGGATGTCCTCCTGTGGGGTATATATTTTGTGTAAGTTTGTTCAATAAACAGTTCTTATTCTGGTTTGCTCCAAAACTGGTATTGCCTAGTTCTTGGGGTAACTATAGCCAGATTCACTGGTCTCGTGTTCCAGAGCTTGGGAAGCAGCTTCTTGGTGAAGATACCCAATCAGGGTGTCCGGGTTAGGTGACATACCGTATGTCACTGTGGCTTACAGCTAACATTAAATTAAATCATGTTATGTCACTGCTACCCAGATGTTCTTTTATACGAACATTAGTAACAAGCTCTGCATGGTTTGAGATTACCAGGTCTAGCAGAGCATCATTCCTAGTCAGGGCCTCAATAAACTGCACCATAAAATTGTCCTGCAATAGATTTGCCCTTCAATTGTCCCAGCAGTGCCATTACAGTACTCCAGTCAATTCCCGGGTAGTTAAAATCCCCCATTATTATCACTCTCCCAGCCCTTGCAGCCCTGTCCATCTGTGCCAGGAACGAAGTCTCCACCTCCTCATTAATACTGGGAGGTCTACAATAAACTCCATTGATAACCTTTGTAGTAGGCCCACCCATGTAAAGTTCCAGCCATAATGCTTCAGACTCCTCACACTCTCCATCAACTCTTTCACATTCGCTTTGAGATCACTTCTCACATAGAGACAGACACCACCACCCCTCCGTTTTAGAGAGCATAGCAAGGAATATTAATAGACAGTCATTTGAAGAATCAAGCCAAGATTCAGCAATACCCATTAAATCATAGTTCTCCTCGTGCACCAGAGCTTCCAATTCACCTATCTTGCTTGGCAGACTTCTGCCATTGGTGAACAAACACTTGTCACATTTAGCACACGTATTTTGCATATTTTTAATTTTATTAGAAATAGCACAATTTCCAATGGTTGTTTGTAACATGGGAACCTTCTTATCACCTGCCTTAGCTCTCCCCCATCTTCCCCATTCCACCCATCAATAGGGGCTGACCCCTGTCTGACCTGTCTGCCCCATTATAAACAAATTCTTCCTCCCCCTCAATCCTAGTTTAAATACTCCTCCAGCTTCCCATAAACCTCTCCCCCAGCACAGCAGACCCTATTCCATTTAGATGCAAACTATATTTAGCATAAAGGGTTTTACCCCATGAAAAGTCAGCCCAGTGCTCTAGAAACCCAAATCCTTCCCTCTTACACCAGGTATTTACCCATGCATTCAGTTCTCTAATCTCCCCGCATGGCACAGGCAATATTTCAGAGAATATTACCTTGGAGGTCCTTCCCTTCAACTTGCAGTCTAGTTCTTTAAATTGTTTCTCAAGGAGCCCCCACCTTCCATGTATTCTGTCGTTGGTTCCAACGTGGACCAAGACAGGTGGGTCATGCCCAGTCCCCCCCCCCATCCCAGTACCGGTAATTGCTTCAAGTAAGTGCTTGCATTTTCTGGGAGAGGAGACAACCCCAGCCATGACTATTCTATGGAAGACTGATGGACCATCATGGCTCCTCCATGCAGTTTTTCCCAACACGGAGTTGGTGCTGTGTAGTCACATGGTATCCAAATGAGGATGAAGTTCTTCTCAACCACCATGTCACCTATAATACACTATTATTGGAAACATGCAACTAGTGACACCATGGGGGCCAACTTTGATTGTTCTCCACTTCATCTCCCCTTCATCCTCTGGTAGAAGCAGCTGTGTCTCCCCTGTCTGAGGCTCAGTGAGTGAAGATCAGAGTCCCAGAGAATGAGTGCAGCACATGAGAAGTTGTAGAGCAATGATCCATGGAGATCCCAGAGAATATAGACAATGGGAGGCTAGGACATTCCCCTCCTCCTCCTCACTCTCTGATCCCTCACTGACGAGTCCCTGTGTGCTTGTTTCCTCTGAAACTATTTATCTGTTTTTTGGCTGCTATAGACAAGTGACAATATTATATCCCGAAAAATGCAAAATGTAGCTGACAAATATACACAAATGATGAACACAGCGTGTATAATGAAATTAATAATTAGTGCAAAAGTCCATCTGCAACCAGAACAATAAACCAAAGAAGGTATATGGTATAAACCTCAAATAAAAATGTGATCAAATAAATAGTGTCCAAAGGTAAGAACAGAAAGTCCAATAAAAATGGTGTAGGTGCAGGAGCGGTGAAACGGGAACACAACTTTAGCCATGGAAGAAACATCAAGTAAGAGGATCATCAAACACTGAATGAGATGTGGGTGCTCTTACCGGAAAAGGTGGACTCTAATGTCAGCGACATAGAGTCGTACAGGAAGTGTGCCACATGGGGCAAGTGTGTAGATAACCAGGTGGTTGAAGCCTCCAGAGAAGGATCCAGGGGGACCAAGGATAGCCTCCGGGTCTGCCCGATCTCAAGACCATCAGGGCTGGATCTTGATGGTAGATTCAGAGGACAAACATTCACTCACATTCAGATGATATGTGGAGAAAAAATAATGTGCTTCCACAGCAGATCAAAGAGGTTGTTTATTGCTAAAAACCACCATGCAGATAAAAGTGATCACGAAAAGTTAAGGATGGAAGGCAACGTAGAGAGTGATAACGGCTATCCTTGGTCCCCCTGGATCCTTCTCCGGAGGCTTCAACCACCTGGCTATCTACACACTTGCCCCATGTGACACACTTCCTGTAGGACTCTATGTCGCTGACATTAGAGTCCACCTTTTCCGGTAAGAGCGCCCACATCTCATTCAGTGTTTGATGATCCTCTTATTTGATGTTTCTTCCACGGCTAGAGTTGTGTTCCCGTTTCACCGCTCCTGCACCTACACCATTTTTATTGGACTTTCTGTTCTTACCTTTGGACACTATTTATTTGATTCCATTTTTATTTGAGGTTTATACCATATACCTTCTTTGGTTTATTGTTCTGTTTGCAGATGGACTTTTGCACTAATTATTCATTTCATTATACACACGGTGTTCATCATTTGTGTATATTTGTCAGCGCTACATTTTGCATTTTTCTGTATTTTCATGTTTGTCACATTTGTATGTAGCTGCTTTTTGCTTTTGCATTTTTGTTTGGGGTTTAGCGCAGTAATTATTTCCTATTCTACAATATTATATCCCAATAAGACCAAGTGACACTAAAATGTTTATTTTCAGGAGTCTCCGACTCGTGTGATCCCCGGACACAGTCATAGGTCATCACTGGAAGATGATGTGATATTCGGGGTAGGCCTGGATGTCATTAAATATCACAAACATTGAAGGATTCTGGACGTTATCCGTCACACTGTCATAAAGGTCGGTGGGGTTGGCTGCATTTTTGGCTGGAGGTGTTATTATCCCTTTATATCCTGTATAGTAGAGTCCAGTGAGAACGCGGGCCAGGTACATGTGTCTCTGTCCATTTCCATCCGGTTTAGCGTAGGTGACAGAATAATTTGCATTGACTGCAAAATATGTGCCATTTCCATAAGCAGTGCCTGTTTGAAAATAAAGACACGTCACACATTAATATGGGAGAGTTCCAGAGAAGAGGTGCAGCAGGAGAGAAGTCTGGAGGTGCGAGTGAAACAAGACGACACTAAGACACAACACACCGGATGTGATGACGAAGAGCCCAGCTGTACTGTACTTGATACTAACTCTTAGTATTAAAGCCCAGCTTTGTTCTGGATGGAATGGGGGAGGATTATGGCCTCTGTCTGGCTTTTATTACCTGATACAGTAACTAAGTTGTGAGCAGGGGCGAGCGGTGAGGTGAGGCACCGGCTAGTATCAGAGCCAAATACACACAGGTTACATATGCTGTGATCGTTGGAGCGAGAGCAATAATTCTAGCACTAGACCTCTGTAACTCTAAACATGTAATCTGTAAAAAAATTTAAAGTGTCGCCTATGAAGATTCTTAAGTACTGAAGTTTGGCGCCATTCCACAAGTGTGTGCAATTTTAAAGCGCGACATGTTAGGTATCTGTTTACTCAGCGTAACATCATCTTTCACATTATTTTTTTTTTAAAAATCGGGCTAACTTTAGTGTTTTTTTTTTTTTTATTCATGAAACAGCTTTTTTCCCAAAAAAAAAACGCGTTTGAAAAATTGCTGCGCAAATACCGTGTGACATAAAAAGTTGCAACGACCGCCATTTTATTCCCTAGGGTGTCTGCTAAAACTATATAAATATACATCTCTATATCTATATAGATATAGAGATATATATCTATATCTCTATATCTATATCTATATCTATATAATGTTTGGGCGTTCTGAGTAATTTTCTAGCATAAAAATTATGATTTTTACATGTAGGAGAGAAGTGTCAGAATTGGCCTGGGTGGGAAGGGGTTAATTACCATAAGTAATATACAAATAATTATTATATATTGTTTATGAGGTAATTTACTAAATTTTCAAAATCTGTACTCAAGCAGGTGGCTTAACGGACAAATTACTGAAGTTTGAAGTTATAACTTCCAACCAGTAATTTCACAGTAAATAGATAAATAATAAATGGTTATCTTATAACATATAGTATAATAATATATGATTTAGCTTGTACCTTTTCATCAGCAGAAGATTCTCATTCTCCCTCTTGACTGTGTAAGAAAACCATGGGATTGTGGGTAAATCTTATACCCATAAACACATGTTATTTCCTTCTAGTTAGGGCTGGGCTGGAAGGGAGCCTTTGTCTTTTAGACACGCCCCCTTCTATAACTCTGCAGTGAGAGGCGTGCCTCCACTGCAGCATTTTTATTGGACAGCTTGGGCCAATGGTGCTTTACCATTGGTCCAAGGCTCCAAGCTGTCCATTGAACTCAGTGCCTCTGACAAGAAGTGAGGAGAGGCACTGTGAGCTCATCCTCTCAGTCTGCTGCAAACAGTGTGCTGGCTTGTATTTAAACTGGCCGCACTGTATGTAACTTCTGACAGGCTGCGCAAGGAGCCCCGTATCTCCAGGAACCATAGGTGATAGAAGCCCCAAATTTTGCCCCCCCCAAGTCGCTGAGCTATGACCCTCGAAGTCAATTTTTTGTTTTGTTTTGTTTTTAATGTTCATGGCAGGTGAGGCTCTGCCTCACCTGCCTCCCCTGACTGCACGCCCCTGGTTGTGAGGCTCTAGACCAGGTTTTCTGGAGGGTTCCTCCGGAGGTTGCTAGGGGCTCCTTGTGCAATGAACACATTTCTACCTAAGCTAAGTTCCCACTGAATGTACTGGGAGATCTAGATATACCGTATTTATCAGCGTATAAAATACGGTATATCTAGATCTCCCAATTAAAATACAGTAGTTATTATTAGCAGGGGTTCCCTGAGACTGAAAAGTTATTTTAAGGGTTCCTCCATGATAAAAAGGTTGTGAAAGACTCTGGACTCTGTTATAGGTAGGTATACCAGTTGGTTGTATTAATCCTTATTGGATTCAGGCAGTACACTAGTCATGGACCAATTGAAGGTATGTTAAATCTCAAGGCACCCTAGCCTAAAACAGATTCCCCCCTTACATCAGAGTCCTTATCTTCATTTGAGTCCCCTATCACATCAGAAGCCCCCCCCCCCCCCATCCCTTTCACATCAAAGTCTTCTCATCAAAGTCTTCAGTTGTCCTCCTGCCTCCTTTTCACATCAGAGTCCTCAATCTCCCCTTCCATGTGACAGTCCTCAGTCCCCACAACCCTTTCACATCAGAGCATTTAGATTCTCCATTTCACATCTGAATCCTCAATCCCCCTTTAACATAGGAGTCCTACTTTATGATTTTTAACACAGAGGAGTGGTGGGCAGGAGGTGGTGTAGGTGAAGAAGGACTTCCAATTTCTTCTGAATGATAGGGCTGCCCTGAATTCTCCCCAGCCTTGGATAAGCCTCATGTGTTTCTTCTGAGCCTCATATGTTTTTTCTGATGCAGGTGACTGGCCTTTTTAACTAACGGACTTGCCTACACACTATCACACCAAAGTCCGACGGATTCGTACGTGATGACGTACACCGGACTAAAATAAGGAAGTTGATAGCCAGTAGCCAATAGCTGCCCTAGCGTGGGTATTTGTCCGTCGGACAAGCATACAGACGAGCGGATTTCTGGGTCCGGCGGAGTTATGACGTAAAGATTTGAAGCATGTTCCAAATCTAAAGTCCGTCAGATTTTCGACTGGAAAAGTCAGCTGAAGGTCCGATGAAGCCCACACACGATCTGATTGTCCACCCGGGTGTACGCGGCTTTACACTTCTTATTGCATTCTCTGTATTGTTGCAATGCTGACAATGACCCATCAGCGTTGTACTTTTTAAAGGCCTTATCTTTTGCTTTTATATGCATTTTTATGTTAGTGTTCAGCCAAACAGGATTTATTTTAGCTCTTTTAAACTTATTTCCTGTTTGAATGCACTGGCAAATGCTTTTATTTAGTATGCTCTTTAAGCACTCCCATTTTTCCTCTGTGTTCCTTGTTCCTAGGATTTTATCCCATTTAATATCGTCTAGCAGAGAGCGCAGTTTAGAGAAATTGGCTCTTTTGGAATTTAATGTCCTTTTATTACCCTTGTGCTTCCTATATCTGTGATTTATACTGAATCTAAATGACCTGTGGTCGCTGTTTTGTAACTTGCCACGTATTTCTACATCCGTGATCAGGTCTGTATTGTTAGTAATCAGTAGGTCTAGTAACGCATTGTTTCTTGTTGGTGCATTTACCATCTGACCCATGAAATTGTGTTACAAGACATTTAGGAAATGGCGAGCCTTAGACAAATGTGCGCTTCCTTCTGCCCAGTCTATATCTGGATAATTTAAATCCCCCATTATTATAACATTTCCCGGCCTTGCTTCCATTCCAAGCTGTGATAGGAGAATCCCCTCCCCCTCCTCCATCAGGTTATGGGGCCTGCAGCATATACCCACTATTAATTTCCCATTGTTTTCCTCCCTTTGTAGCTCCACCCATATAGATTCCATCTTTTCCCTAGCTTCATTAGTGATGTCGTCCCTCACATTCACTTGCACATCATTTTTGTTATACAGGCATAACCCTCCCCCTTTCCTACCCCCCCCCCCTCCCCCATCTCTACGATATAGGGAATACCCCTGAATGCTTACCAGCTAATTGTGTGAGCTGTCAAACCAAGTTTCTGAAACTCCCACAAAATCAAAATCCTCCTCGTACATTAGCAGCTTAGTTTCTAATCTTATTAGCTAGACTTCTAGCATTGGTATACAAGCCTCGTAATTTTGTCGTAAACTATTTCCTTGTTAGTTGTTATGAGGCTGCAATTTGGATTTGCCAGCTTACTTACCTTGGGTATTGGGATCCTAGTCTCCCTACTACTAATGCCCACAATATTACCCGCTAAACCTTGCTCAATGCTGGTTAGCTCTACATCTGGACCCTCCCCCCAAACACCTAGTTTAAAAGCCCCTCTAACTTTTTGGCCATCTTCTCTCCCAGCAGAGCTGCACCCTCCCCATGTAGGTGCCACCCGCCTCTGCTAAAGAGCCAGTAACCGAATGAGAAGTTGGCCCAGTTCTCCAGAAACCTGAACCTCTTCTTTCTACACCAGCTCCTAAGCCACTTGTTAATTTCTCTAATCTTCCGCTGCCTCTCTGATGTGGCTCAAGGTACCGGTAGTATTTCTGAGAATACCACCTTGGAGGGCCTACTCTTTCATTTAGCTCCTAAGTCCCTGAAATAATTTTTTAGGATTCTCCATCATCCTCTATTTTTGTCATTGGTACCCACATGTACCATGACAGCTGGGTCCTCCCCAGCCCCACCCAATAATCTGTCCACCCAATCCACGAACCTGAGCACCCGGTAAACAACACATGGTGTATCGCTTAGGGTCTTTGTGATAGATAGCCCTCTCTGTTCTTCTAATAATTGAATCCCCTACCACAAGGACCTGTCTTTTCTTACCCTTATCCTTTCCCCTGCCCTCACTGGAGGAGTTTTTCCCCTGGCAGCTAGGGGCATTGCTCTGCTCCAGGAGTGCTGGTACCTGACTGGTTTCCCCAACATCACGCAAGAGGGCATATTTATTGGGATGTGCCAGCTCAGGACCGGTCTCCTTGCCGCTCTCCCCTCTACCCCACCCAAATGTCACCCAACTTCTCTGCTATGGTGCCTGCACCCCTGTATCTCCACCCGCCTCTGTGCTGGCCCCTGCCAGTACCTGTCGGGTACGATCCAAGCTCGCTTTCAGGTTGGAGATGCTTCACAGTGTTGCCAGCTGCTTCCCTAGATTCAGGACATGAGCTTCCAAGGAAGCAACGTGGTTACATTTGGTGCAGCAGTATTTACCCTCGATTGGATACTCAAGGAACCCATATGTGTTACAAGATGTGCACCGGGTCGCATTTCCATACACGTTGGACATTGTACCCACTAATTTAATGGGGATACTTCTAGAGGATTAGGAATTTTACTCTGCCCATTTAACTATTAAACTTGGCCCCTGTATCAATGGCCCCTTATATTCTCTCAATTTGCATACACATTCAAAACTTTTTTTTTTTTTTTTATCATTACAAAGTTGGCTATTATGCTGTTATTTTTCCTGTGAAATCTCTCACCATTTCTCCCTGCGTAGCTCCGGTTGAATCCATTATGATTGACATGTTGGATGGAGCCAAGGTCAGTCCCATGGAAAAGCTCTCTCTCATTGTTGTTGGGACCGTTCTTGGAGTCGATGTTCTGCTTCTTTATCTGGTAGTTGAGCCAGAGATCTCTGTTCTGTACACGCAGAATCTGGGAGGACATACAAAGGCTCAGATGTATACAATGATACAATGTTCTACCAACTAAACTGCAATATTCAAACTATTACACAGGAGAGGACCTCTTCTATGATGAATATAGTGACAAGTCAAGTATCCTTCTAAAGGGTGTAAAGGCATGCTTAAAAAGTAAGGTTGTCACAGTCAAGGTTATTACAAATATTTAATGAAGTTCACAGTCCATAGGTAATTAGTAGAGACAACGCTAGTGGTGGCTGGTGCTCCAAATTTTTTCTGGGGGGGGGGGGGGGGGCGCAAACAAACTGAAAAATTCCAAAAAAAAAAAACATCAATTGCAGCCACACTGTGCCCATCAAACGCAGCCACTGTACCAAAGCAGCCACTGTGCCCAAACACAGCCACTGTGCCCAAACACAGCCACTGTACCAAACGCAGCCACTGTGCCCAAACGCAGCCACTGTACCAAACGCAGCCACTGTGCCCAAACGCAGCCACTGTACCAAAGCAGCCACTGTGCCCAAACACAGCCACTGTACCAAACGCAGCCACTGTGCCCAAACGCAGCCACTGTACCAAGGCAGCCACTGTGCCCAAACGCAGCCACTGTACCAAACGCAGCCACTGTGCCCAAACGCAGCCACTGTACTAAAGCAGCCACTGTGCCCAAACGCAGCCACTGTACCAAACACAGCCACTGTACCAAACGTAGCCACTGTGCCCATTAAAACGCAGCCACTGTGCCCATCAAACGCAGCCACTTCGCCCAAACGCAGCCACTTTGCCCATCAAACGCAGCCACTGTGCCCATCAAACGCAGCCACTTTGCCCATCAAAAGCAGCCACTGTGTCCATCAAACGAAGCCACTCTGCCCATCAAACGCAGCCACTGTGCCCATCAAACGCAGCCACTGTGCCCATGAAAAGTAAGTATAATAAGACATATAAGTAATACACAGTATGAGGCAAGCTTTATTTCCTATAACCAACAGAGACCTTATAATGTATTAGGGCTATTTATAAATTAAAATTGAAAAAAACATAGAAAAAAGTGTGAGTTGTTGCCCATAATGAACAAGTTTCACAATTTATCCTTCATTAAAATCACTCAAGCAATCCTTCTCCTTTTTTTAAGTCCTTCAAATTATACAGATACAGTGTAAAGCAGATACAGGTACATTGCATTTTACTTTCTTTATATGTTTCTCAGTACATTTTGTGCCACTGAGTTTGTGTGTTCCTGCTGCATTCTGAATAATTTTTAAAAAAGTGAAAAATCATCAACTGCATAGAGCCTGAGAGCAAGATTTCCTTGTGACTCAAAATAATGCTGCCCGTGCAAAGAAGACCATAAATACATCCCCTACTGCACATGCTGCTGATCTCTGTGCCCCAAGTGCTGCCACTGTGCCCCCTGCCCGGTACTTACCATGTCTCAGGTGATAGCTGCTGCAGTGTCCTCCTTTTCTTCCCCGATGTCTTCTCCCGCCCGCTCCACCACTCATCCTCTGCTATGATTGGACGCCTGATAGGCGTCCAATCACAGCGCCTGTCGTTTCAACCAATCAGGGCACAGGTAACACAGAGTCATGCACCTGATTAGCTGAGGGGCGGTACAATGTTAGCAAAGCAAATTCCTTTGGTTTCCTAACATACAGCTAAGTGACAAGGAACGCACGGCGTTGCGCCCGCTTCTCACTTTTTTGGACGCCTATTAGAGACACTGGCTCTAATCAGGTGCTTCCAAAAAACACCCCCACCACTGTAATTCAGGTGCCCGGTGACCGAAAAGGAGCCGGACACCTGAATAGGGGGTGTCAGCAGAGACCATAGAGAGATTCATGCAATGCATGAATCTCTCTATGGTGATTAGAGAGTGACGGGAGAGGGGGGGTGGCGCTCCTGCGCCCTTTATGGACGCACCGCCACTGGACAACGCGTTTTAAGGAAATGCTTCCCCATTCGTCAGGGCTGTGATGGTTGATGTGGTCAGGGCTGACCTAATTTAACATAAGAGCCCTTTAGAGGCTGTAAAATGACAGAGAACCGGTATGTCAGTTCTTTGTCATTTTAAAGGGTTCCTATCATATTTGATTTCTGGTTCCTGATCAGTCCTGACCACACCAGGCATCACAGTCAATGCTTTGGCCCTACTTATTGCCTGTGGACTGTTAATTTAAATAAATATCTTTATTAATAGCCTCAAGTGTGGCAACCTTCCTCTACACCCATTTATCTTGTGGAGTTCCTTTCCATCACTACCAGAAAGGCAACATCTGAGAACCCAACGAGGCTCACCCACGTCTTTCCTCATCAGTAACATACCCCCTTGAAGGACAACGCATCCCAGATCATTTCCAGGGATACCAGACTGCAGGCTGGTCCACACGCACATTGAGGTCAAGTATCAAACAGCTCTAACATGATGTTATGGGTGGAATATTCTATTGAAGGTTTATGTCTGACCATTCCATTGTGACAACTGTTAATCTGCAATTGGACTGCCCAGTTCTTTGCACCATCATAACCAAACCTGAACCTAAACCCTGATTATACCCCTCTTGTGGATACTTCATCCTAGAGCAGTCGCTTTGCCCTTTCTGCCATTTTGCTGTCACCTGCTGGAGAATCTAGACTAGACTACCAACAGTAGATGTGGCCTTCACACCTGGGTACGAAGCCAGAAATTTTTTTCTCCAGCTCCATTGCCTGTTCATAGATATTCCTTAACTAAGATTTGTAATCCTGAGCTGAACTTTGATTACTTGGCTATCCAATGGTAATGTTTTAATGTGTTGTATTGTAATGTTGTAATGTGTAATGTTTTCTGCTGTTGCCATGAGAGATGAGTGAAAGGTCCTGCATCCTTGCACCTGTTTGCTGCTGCCTTTCTGGACCTTTGGCGAGCTTCTAACAGATCATCACTTTACATCTGCCCATCAGAAGTGACCAGAGGAGCCTCTAACTGGGAATTTATCTTGCACCATCCAACAATGGTGTAACCAGGAGGATCCATTTACTCCATGACACATACTCAGCACCAGTCTCCAGTGCCATGTTGGTGTGTCAAGTCCCCACACTATAAGCAGAACACCATCATTCCCACCCAGAATTCTATCACTGACATCTGACATCATTCATCACAATGTATCAGAAACATTACCCTCAGTATTTGGTTTAAGCAGCTCATCTGGAATTTCTGCTGTACTGCGGAGTATTCAGGAGTTCCTGGAACGACATCAACTTCCATCACAAGAGTCCCACCCATCGGCGTCCAGTGTGGTGGAAATCTGAGGGTGTCCCCCTCTGAAAGATAAGATGTGCAGTCAGGACCCGAAGAAAAACTATACAAGTAAAACCTTTGGTGTACAACTTCGCTGAAAGCATTGACATGGCAGCCAATAAAAACATTTTAATGTAGAAAAGATAAGTCTGAGGTCCCCTCATACACTCAGGTCTCTGTTCTCTGAAGGCGGCCAAGCAGAGAAGCAGATTGTCCACTTTATCCCAGATGGTCTATCTTTAGGCTGTCAGATTCCCTCCATGTCCCTGCAATATAGGAATTGGTAACTAGTCATAGACAGGCAGATGTGTCCCCAGAAATTATGAATGATCAGACATCTGGCTACCATCTTCTTGGGGTATGAGCCAAGGTTCAAGAAATCCAAGCTGGCCTGTGTTAGGGGGCTGGAGGATCGGGAAGATGGATGCTTGTTGGAGCATCTTCAGAGGAGTCTGCTATGCAGAAAGAGATCCAAGAGAGCTTGGGGTAAACAGCTGCTGGGTGGTCATTACATTAAAACCTCATTGCACAACCCTTAAAGTTACCTTTAACTGCTTGCATAGGGTTATTGGACCAATTCATATTCAGAGTCTGTTGCTAAAATATTAGGACCACCAATATCCAGTCCTAAAGGATCTAGTGTCATTAAGAAGGTATTAATGAAGGAGTTAAGCCAATAGCTGCTCTTAGAGGAATTATTCGTTACAGGCCGAAACATTAGGGCCACTATCAACTTTAACCACTTCCCGCCCAAGGACGTCATATGAGTCACTTTGAGTGGAGATATCTGAATAATGCCTGAAGCTATCTTTTTTTTATTCAGCCGGCAATTCCATGCAAAGTAAAAGCCATCATAGCGGCTTTTTTGATTGCTTTTACAGGCAGCGGGAGGGGACACCCCCCCAGCTGCCTTCCAGTACTTCACCAGGCTCTCCCCGGCGATCGGGGTGCCGTAGAATAAAACCAGTGGCAGCGTTTTACCATAGAGCTGTCCAGGGACCAGATGGTCCCTGGCCAGCTCCATGACCCTCGGAGGCCGGAAGCGACGTCATGACATCACTTCTGGTGCCGGCAGATGTAATTACTCTCGTTTTTTTGCTGGAAAGTCTTAGATTGTTTTGTTTTTTTATCTCAGGCTTTCCAGCATAGAAGAGAGATGTGGGGAGATGTCATACCCTATTCTTATGTTTACATTCCTTGTAATAGGAACAAAAGTGATCAAGAAATAAAAAATGAAAGTGAAAGTGTAAAAAAAAATATGTAAATAAAATAAACACTAATACAATTTATTTTAAAGTGCCCCCATCCCCCCGTGCTCGCATGCAGAAGCGAACGCATACGTAGGTCACACCCGCATATGTAAACAGCGTTCAAACCCCACATGTGAGGTATCGCCGCAAACATTAGAGCGAGAGCAATAATTCTAGCTCTAGCCTTCCTCTTCTACTCCAAACCGATAACTTGTAAAAGGTTTTAAAGTGTAGCCAATGTAGATTTTTAAGTACGAAAGTTTGGTGAGTGTGCTTAATTTTAAAGTATGTTAGGTATCTATTTAATCAGCGTCACATCATCTTTCACATTATACAAAAAAACTTGAGGTAAATGTGATTTGTTTTTGTTTTTTTTTATAATTCATGAAAGTGTTTTTTTTTTTTTTTAAATCACGTTTGAAAAATTGCTGCACAAATAATAATTAAAGCAACTGTTTTTGATTCCCTAGGGTCTCTGCTAAAAAAATTAAAAATAGATAGATAGATAGATAGATAGATAGATAGATAGATAGATAGATAGATAGATAGATAGATAGATAGATAGATAGATAGATAGATAGATAGATATCCAACTCGGTGTATGGTGTCTTGATTTACCCAATCGATTAAAGGATCTTCTTGGTGTCCAAGTTCAGCTCGAGCAAGGAAAAGGTTTGGGGGCACACTTGACCAGTTGACCAATACCCTTTCAATATATATATATATATATATATATATACACACACACACACATATATACATATATAGTCTTGGGGTTCTGAGTCATTTTCTAGCAAAAAAAATATGATTTTTACATGTAGGAGAGGAATGTCATATTTGGCCCGGTATGGAAGTGGTTAATATTGGTGTGCCATTAGGTATACTGTAGCTATGGGAAGGGTAGGAGAGTTCATGGCAATCCAGTATCTCCTGTGGAAGTAATGCTACAACTGGTTTCACTGCAGAGATTTTTCCCAGCAATGCCATCTGTTGTTTTTAGTTGAGTTTATATAATACAATGGATGAATTAACATTAAAATCCATATTACCAACATGGGGGGACACTTAGTCTTCATTAGTGGCAGCTATGTTCCTTATAACCACATATGGCTTTTTCTCTGGTTTTACCAATACCTGGGACAAAGCGGTCCTTTTACGGTTAGACCCTCTCTCAGTGGATTTGCCAACCACTGCGTCACAAATAACAGTGGTTTTGTCATTTAAATACATAGGAGCAGTGGCGTCACTAGGGGGTGGCTTTTGGGGCTATAGCCACGAATCTGGGGCCCATAGCTCAGAGTCTTTGCAGGTGTCCCCAAGGGGAGGGGAGGCTCTCTGGGGACCCTGATGTAAGTGGGGGGGGGCTCTCTGGGGACGCTGATGCAAGGGGGAGGCTCTCTGGGGACCCTGATTTTAAGGGACGGCTCTCTGGGGACCCTGATTTTAAGGGGGAGGCTCTCTGGGGACCCTAATTTAAGGGGGGGCTGTCTGGGGACCTTGATGCAAGTGGGGCTCTTTGGGGACCCTGATGTAAGTGGGGGGCTCTCTGGGGATATACACACACACGTATATTACTGTATATACATGTGTATGCCCGCCCAAGCATATGACTTTCTTTACTACGCTGCTATGGGCTCTAGCCCCAGATCTTTTGTAGACCTAGCAATTCCCCTGCTTAGGAGTCTTTGTCACCCCTCATGTCAATGATTATGTGGAGAGGAATCTGGACCCCTTACTCACTCAGTTAAAACAGACTGCTAAGAAATGGAGTAAGTTGCCCCTAACGGTAATAGGTAGAGCCAATCTAATAAAGATGGTGTGGAGGCTGCAACTACTATATCTTCTAAATAACTGCCCTGTGTGGTTCCCACAGTTTTTTTTCCAAAAAATAGATATCCTTTTTTGGGACCTTATTTGGAAGTATGGGCACCCTAGAGTAATGCCGCGTACACACGGTCGGACTTTCCGGCATACTTGGTCCGGCGGACCAGAGTGTGCCGGACAATCCGCCCGTGTGTGGGCGCCGGCGGACTTTTCCGGCAGACTTTTTCCCAAAAGCCCGCCGGACCTAGATTTGAAGAAAGTTTTAAATCTTTCCGCCGGACTCAGTTTCGGGCGGAAAGTCCGCTCGTGTGTGTGCTGGTCCGACGGAAAGCCCGCTCGTGTGTATGCTGGTCCGACGGACCAGATACGACACGAGGGCAGGGTATTGCATCTCGCGCTCGCTGCAATAGGAAAAACAAATTTTCCTATTGCGGCGAGCGCGGGGCATACCAGGCCCTTAGGTCTGGTATGGATTATAAAGGGAACCCCCTACGCCGAAAAAACGGCATGGGGTCCCCCCTAAAATCCATACCAGACCCCGATCCGAGCACGCAGCCTGGCCGGTCAGGAAAGGGGGTGGGGACGAGCGAGCGCCCCCCCCTCCTGAACCGTACCAGGCCACATGCCCTCAACATGGGGGGTGGGTGCTTTGGGGGAGGGGGGCCGCCCTGCGGGCCCCCCCCACCCCAAAGCACCTTGTCCCCATGTTGATGAGGACAAGGGCCTCTTCCCGACAACCCTGGCCGTTGGTTGTCGGGGTCTGCGGGCGGGGGCTTATCGGAATCTGGGAGCCCCCTTTAATAAGGGGGCCCCCAGATCCCGGCCCCCCACCCTATGTGAATGAGTATGGGGTACATGGTACCCCTACCCATTCACCTAGGGAAAAAGTGTAAGTAATAAAACACACTACACAGGTTTTTAAAATATTTTATTAAACAGCTCCGGGGGGGGGATCTTCCTCTGGCTTCGGGGGTCTTCTTCCGGCTTCGGGGGTCCCTCCGCTTCATCTTCTCCCGGCGTCCGGTTGGTTCTTCTCCGCTCTCTTCTTTCCAGTTCTTCGGCCGGCTCCTCTGCTGTCTTCAGGTAGCTCTCTTGCCAGCAGAGGTCCGGGCTTCTTGTCTTCTTCTCTTCTCCAGATGTTGACACGACGCTCTCTCCGGCTTGACTCCCCCAAAGCACCCACCCCCCATGTTGAGGGCATGTGGCCTGGTACGGTTCAGGAGGGGGGGGGCGCTCGCTCGTCCCCACCCCCTTTCCTGACCGGCCAGGCTGCGTGCTCGGATCGGGGTCTGGTATGGATTTTAGGGGGGACCCCACGCCGTTTTTTCGGCGTAGGGGGTTCCCTTTATAATCCATACCAGACCTAAGGGCCTGGTATGCCCCGCGACGGGGCTCGCAAGGTGTCAATCTCGCCGATAAAAGCGGCAAGATTGACATCCTTTTCTAGTCCCGTCGCACCTGAGTCACGTTCAAAATGAACGGACTTGTCCGTGTGTGGGCAAGTCCGTTCATTCTGAAAGTCCGCCGGAACTCCGGCGAAAGTCCGTCGGAAAGACGGGCGGACTTAGCCCGCCGGAAAGTCCGGGCGTGTGTGGGCAAGTCCGTCCGTTTTAAAGTCCGGCGCACCTGGCGGACAAAGTCCGTCGGAAAGTGTGCCGGACCAAGTAGGATAGAAAGTCCGACCGTGTGTACGCGGCATAAGGCTTCCCATATAACAATTACCCAAGGACGGAGGAGGATCAGCCTTTGGAAAAGGGCTGGCATTATGTTTCTCCACTAGTTGTATAGATAATGATGTTTTACTTACTTTTTAATAAATTGGCAGAGAGCTCCCTGATACCTAATACCGGTAAGCTGTTTTTTCAGTACCTTAACCTCCCTGGCGGTATGATTATGTCAGATTTTTGCGTCTCAAAGCGGTACAATTATTTTGCATAGAAATTTTGGCATTTTATATTGTAGGTCTGTAATTCTTAGCAATAACACACGTATATCTGTCCACCAGGAGTCTAGTAGATATCCCGGGTATGATGACGTTTGAAACACAAAATCATAAATTATAATATAATAAATAAATATAAATAATTATAAAAAATAATAATATAATAATAAGAAAATTAATTTCCCCACGATTCACTATCGCTCAATTCTGCAAGTGTTCTAATTTACTATCGCTGTTTTCTAGCTGGTCTAAAACCACTTTTGACGTAAAGGGACACTTTTTGGTTGCTATGGACAATTTCAAGTTTCCAGGCAGAAAGAACAGTATATGTCATATAAAACTGCATGCAGGGCATTGGTCAAAGCACTGGGGACAAAAGGGATGTGAAATAATTTCATACAGTAATGTAATCTGTAAGATTACAGTATACTGTATGTGTTATGATTTTTCACTTTTTTAAATTTGCCACCGGGCTCCGCCCCCGTGCGTCGCAACGCTCACAGGGAACGGAGCCCGGCACACAGAGGCATTGGGTGGCAGACACAGCCCGCAGACACAGCGAGGGGACATCGCAGGATTCTGGGGACAAGTTAAGTATACCGCACCAGGATACTGCAATGCAATCCCGAATGTGGCTCAGAGTTACCGCTAATGTTGCTGAAATTTAACCCCGAGCCGTACTCAGTAAAAGCACCAGGGTGGTTAAGCTGCGCCATGCTCTACAGAGTCAGGCAGCGACATTCCTGTTGAAATACAATCAACCTACTCAAGTTTAACAGAGGCAGTTTCCACCACTTGCTCCAAAAAAGGCTTGAAATTTGACCTTTACTCTGCACTCCAAACAGATGTTGGTGCCCGTGTGCAGGACAATGGCATCAAAACCTTGAGTCCCTCACTGATGAAGAGTGGACTTAAGCTATAGAAACTTTAAACCCGGTCTCTTTATCCTCCTCACAATGTCTGACCCAACTGTTCATTATCCACAGAGTCCCCACAATGTCCCAGATGTACTACAGCCACAGGTACCCTCATTCCCATGTTGCCCTAAGCTTCCCTGATATTAGGAGTTTATTTTTACTACTACCCTAAATACAATCTTCTCCACACAAGTTTCATTTGACCTGAAAGTTGCTGGCCTTGGGAGTAGTTCCAGAAGATATTCTTCTGATTGAAGTACACTTAATGTTGACAAGATCTTGGGCGAGATCTTTTTACGCTTAGCTCGTAGACCCATTTTGCAGAAATTGATTTTGTCTACTCAACCAACAACAGGCAACTTATAAACATAGGGGCTGCCTTAAAAAAATTCAAAAAACATACGGCCGATGGCTGGATTCTAATATATCAACCGATTCTTTATTGTCCTTAGGAGACAATATGGGGAGCTAGGTGGTTGCTCTGCCAATGGGCTAGGAACTTATAGGCCATTCTGTCTAATAAAGATGCACTGTATGACTCTTTAATGTGGAATATTGACAGATACTTGAGTAGTACTTCTCGGTGTGTGTGATATTTGTTATAGTTCAAGGTCTCTTATACCTGTTATGGAATGATCTCCAAGTCACATGTTCTCTTTGAACTTTATCTCTATTTGGAAGGCTATGTGATGCTTCTATTCAATCTACAGGAGCGTGTTTCTGTATAAATTGTTATTGTAAAATTAAGATCTGTTTAATAAAAATAACCTGATACAAAATAAAAAGTCATATTACCATGTTTCACGGCACGTTGGATCTGAATTTGGTTCCCATGATTGTCTGTGGCTGTTTCTTTTTGTAAACTGACAGTGTATTGGTTTCCTTGGATCTGGGTTGTGATCTGGACCTTCTTGTCATTTTTTGCTTCTTCCAGCTCCAGGTTTGTCATCTTTTCAAAGGGAACCATATTTCCTCCATTACCATATCTCCATTCTACCAGTTTCCCGGTGATATCTGCTGCCCGCTCCCGGTTCTTTCTGTCTTTTACCCGGATGATAATTGTTTCGATCTCCCCAGACACAAGTAGGACATCCCGGGTGAGGCCCAAAATCCGGATGGAGGGGTCGGGTGGTTTGTAAATGACAGAGACCTGAAACTTTTTCTGGAGGTCGGAGATCTTCTGCACATCGGCTTCTTTTAATTCAGAGATAAATTCCTCTGTGATCACCTTCTCTGCCTGCTCATTGTCGATCATCTGCTGTAGCCAAGCCTTCGTCTTGTCCACATTACTTTTATCTTCAGCACACAAGCTGAACACCACAGGCTCAATGCCGTCCATCAACTGAAAGGCGGGGAGCTTTGGGGCTTTTGTTGGGAGGAAGAAAAGAGACAATGATATCACAAACTGCTCTGAAAATAAATAAAAGTAAATAAAAATTGTGAACAAATAGTTTATGAACGGGATGTAGACCAGGTTTGGGTATTATGGATTTTAGCTGAGGAACTGTGAGGATTTTCTGTATAAAGTTGATTTAATATTTAATGCTTCACAGATTAAAGTAGATGTGGATCCAATCACTGAAAGACCAGACTGTGTTTGCTTTCTATTGTTATCATTCATTAGTATGGCAATGGTGTAAATATAAAGAATGTGAATATTGGTCTGGCATGTTCAGCACACCGAAGGGCTTCCATGATCACCTTGGATTATGATAGGGATAAGTGAGCTTATAATGGAAGCGGGACACTGTGATATTCAATAACGCATACATAGAATGCTTGCAAAACCAACCTGCTTCAGGGGTTGTATCCCCTTCATCAGGGCCTAAGAGAATAAAGCAAAGATAGTGTTTGTGGAATCAATAATCAGTATATAGTTGGATGTTGTTGGGAGTGTTGGGTGTTAGCAGTTGATTCAAGTTTATTACTGCCTCTTCATTCATTGTATTTTTGTTTTGTTATTATTATAATACAGGATTTATATAGCGCCAACAGTTTGTGCAGCGCTTTACAACATAAGGGCAAGCAGTACAGTTACAATACAAACCAAATAAAAAGCGTGCCTGAGATCTGCTGTGGCAGTGGTGGGGGCAGAAGCAACATAGTACAATATATCAAAATGAATCCAGATCGTTTGAGCACGTTCCCAGGAAAAAAAAACATTTGAAGGGAGTTGTCCAATGGTTAGTGGGAAAAAAATTAAAAACAAAGGGCTTCCATAGTGAAGTATGTCACAGTTTTATTCCTAAAAAACAGATAAAAACAAGATAAAAGACCCCTGAAGATGTTGGTATGCACCAATGAAACCGGTAGGGTGCTTGATTGTGATACGTCATCCCCGCTGTTTTTGAAGTGCAGCTGGAACACACCACGGCGTTTCCATGCACATGGATTTCTAAGCTGCAAGAATTTGCTGTTTTTATCAGTTTTTTTTAAATAAAACTCTGACATACTTCACTATGGAAGCCCTTTCTTTTTAATTTTTTCCCCACTAACCATTGGATAACTCCCTTCAAATCGTTTGGTTCCTGGGAACGTGCTCAAACGATCTGGATTCATTTTGGTGTTTGTGTCCTGGAGATCAGTTAAACTCTGGGATCAACATTGGGATCGTACACAACTCCTGCTGAATATACCCATATGTGCTTTATGACTGCCTGTAATAGGGGTCATGGAAGTCTGGGGAGTAGGATGTGTGACAGGTGATGGTGGTAGGAGATATTTCAGTCAAATTGACCTACTGTTCAGCAGGGGTTTGAAGATTGTGTACAAGATCTGAAGAATTTGATACATTGTCTGAAGACTTTGATACATTGTTTGAATATTCACTATTTGCACTACTGAGCTTATTTTGTGTTTGGACTTTTTATACACATATTATTATACAGTGGAACCTCGGATTGTGAGTAAAGTGGTTAACGAGCATTTCATAATACGAGCACTGTATTTTTAAAAATCGTAACTTGCGAGTGTTGTCTCGCAAAACAAGCACGATTTAGGCCAAAGCGTGTGCATTACTGCGTTTGGCCTGAGGTGGGGGGGCCGATCGGCGCCATTCGGAAAAGCACGGAAAGGCCCAAGGACAGCTCGGCTGACCTCAGCAAACCTCGGGAATGGAGTCTTTCCGAGGTGTCCTCGGGCCTTTCTGTCCGTTTGCGAGGCTCTCTGGCGCCCCCCCCCCCTCTGGCCGCATGCTGTATTGCATGCCAATAAAGTCAATGCGGAACAAATTATTTTCGTTTCCTTTGACTTCAATGGGGAAACTCGCTTTGATATGCGAGTACTTTGGATTACGAGCATTCTCCTGGAACGGATTATGCTTGTAATCCGAGGTTCCACTGTATTATCATGTTGGTGCTTAGTTGAAACCACTTTTTTGCATGTTTGCACTTTATTAGAGAAGGAGCGCGGTTTTATCAATTTAGTATTGTTTTTTACTTATCCATTTTTCTTTTGTACAACCTGCTGCTCCTTACCAACTTTCACCTGTTTAATTATTCTAGTTGCACTAATTATCTTTCCACTTTGCGCTGGTTCTGGGGTTTTTAACCACTCATTCACATTTTTTACAATATATCAGTGAAGATGGCATCAGCACATCCAACAGGTACACCCGAAAATCTGTAGCGAAAGTAGACGGAACGTGAGCAATGTAGCGCACTAGATTAATAATGATGACTTCAAAATGTCTGACAGGTGCACCCAAGATGCCTGGTGACAGCAGAGGGGGCTGGAGCAACAGAGCAGACAAGTTCAGTGATGATAACGTCAGCACACCCAAGAGGCACGCCCCAAAATACATGGTGACAGCAAAGGGGGCAGGAGCAACAGACCTCTGCTTGATATACCAATTAGGAGACCACCACAAATTGGGCTTCTGGCAGGGGAGGAGTTGACAGGTGGTAACAGCAGAGATAAAGAAGAGATTTACTGTACAATCTTTAGTCATTCAGGGATAAGTGTTTCTACCTTAATCATTAGACCAGCAGTTTTCATTGCTCATGAAACTTCTTCTTTAAGCCCTGATGAGGGAGGTGGAGTTACAGCCCCCAAAATGCACTGGCTTTGTAAACAATCGATCATTGTAATACATTGGTATTTAGAGTTGAATATCAGGATGTAGTGCTCCAATTAGTCATTCTTCTAGGATCCTGAACTCCTCCTGCATACAGAAGGGTCTCTTCCCGTTTCTTGTTCAGTCAGCCATCCTGAGCTCACACCCCCAACTCACCAGAGATTCTAGTTAAGAAGTATTTGTCTTCAGGCAGGGCGGTCCCCTCTCTCTTCTTCATGCTCGTGTAGAAATCATTCAGCATAGGTTGCTGGAAAAGAACCACTTTCACAGTCTGAAGAGAATGGACCGATTTAGATTTGATGAAGTCCACCAAACCATCGAGGATTGAGTCGGCCACTGTGGAGGCAGCTAATCCCCCCGCACCTGTATCAACCAGACAAAATGTTTACCAGAGATATCTACTGACCACAAAATGTAACTTTTACTTCATTAAATGCAAAAAGGTAGAAAACATTACTCAGAGGAAGCTGACCTCCAGAGGCTCAAGGGAACTCCTCATAATGGGCACAGCGGGTGTACAGACCCGGGAACTCAGCACAGGGATGGTGAGAACCCCTCATAATGGGCACAGCAGGTGTACAGACCCGGAAACTCAGCACAGGGATGGTGAGAACCCCTCATAATGGGCACAGCGGGTGTACAGACCCGGGAACTCAGCACAGGGATGGTGGTAACCCCTTATAAGGGGTACAGCGGGTGTACAGACCCGGGAACTCAGCACAGGGATGGTGGGAACCCCTCATAATGGGCACAGCAGGTGTACAGACCCGGGAACTCAGCACAGGGATGGTGGGAACCCCTCATAATGAGTACAGCGGGTGTACAGACCCGGGAACTCAGCACAGGGATGGTGGGAACCCCTCATAATGGGCACAGCGGGTGTACAGACCCAGGAACTCAGCACAGGGATGGTGGGAACCCCTCATAATGGGCACAGCGGGTGTACAGACCCAGGAACTCAGCACAGGGATGGTGAGAACCCCTCATAATGGGCACAGCGGGTGTACAGACCCGGGAACTCAGCACAGGGATGGTGGGAACCCCTCATAATGGGCACAGCAGATGTGTAGGCCTGGGATATACCTCTCCACTATCTATCAAAGACTGAAATCTAAGTTCTGTCTGGACTGATCCCATTACTCATCTCTTAAGCTTATATCACACTTGTGATCCTGAGGGCAATATTGCTATGGAGGGCACAGCAAGGAGGTGAAACATTCACCTGCTTGGGTGAGTAGGCCTCATGCTGGTTGGATGAGTGAGGTATACAGGTACATTCTAGCAATCTTGTACTTAGCTGGGTGGTTATTGGGTGCAGCTGAGAGAAACACATTTTTGGACATAAAAGTAGAACTGTCTGTGATGAATTGATCATACCTGTTCCCACAGCGGGGAAGGTGACAGAAGAGGCCTGATGTTTCTCACACTCCTGCAGGACATCCAGGACAATTTTCTGAATGGATGTTGGGCTTTTTGCCACTGCCACATGGAGAATACATTTACATTGTTTGATGTTTCCAGAATTGGTGATGACGTATCCATTATGAGGTTGGGCACCTGTCAGAAATGGAAACTTTAGCTGGTAATGTACTGTAGCTATTCCTGCCTAACACAAACTAGGCTTAAAGTGATATTAAAGTCATTTTTTTTTTTAAATAACAAACATGTTATACTTACCTGCCCTTTAAAGGTTTTGCACAGAGCAGCCCCGATCCTCCTCTTCTCGGGTCCCAGCGCTCCTGGCCCATTCCCCCTTGCCAAGCGCCCTGCCCAAAACAAGCAGCTTGCAATGGGGAGCACCCAAACAGGCTCCCTCCTGAGCCACAGCTCTGCTTATCCATTCACACACAGAGCCACGTCTCTGCCCTGCCCCCTCTCTCTCTCCTCATTGACTCCCTTGCGGTGATTGACAGCAGTGGGAGTCAATGGGTCCTGCTGCTGTCTTAGCCAATGAGGAGGGAGACTCCCTGAAGAGCCAAGGCTCTTGTATACATCGCTGGAGGAAGATCAAGCTCAGGTAAGTATTAGGAAGGGCCGAGGGAGGGGGGGCTGCTACACAGAGAAGGTTTTTTTACCTGCATGCATAGAATGCACCTTCAGCCTTTACAAACACTTTAAAAATGTCCCCTCTCCCTTGATGTTACCTCTGCTGACTAACCTGAGAACAAAAAAGAAAGTATAAACTTATTTTCAGCCATGTGATCTCCTGTGTCAGCCTGCGGTAGCTGCAGGGGAGAAGAGAGAGCACTCAATAATGGCTGGCAAAGCCTGGTGAGGTGACATCACCCATGGGCTCCTCTGGTCCATCCCTTGTGGGCTCTCCCTCCTCTTCCCTGCAGCTGCCATTGACTGACACAGGGGCACTGGATCACATGACTGAACATCACCAAAAATAAGATATACCTTTCCAAAGAGTATCACAGAAAAGGCAAAACATGTATTATAATCACAAATCTAATGTGTTATCAATAAAAATATATACATACTGTATATCCACAAGTGGCCCGATAATACCTCTTTATGGTACACAAACGAGAAAGTTAAAACCTCATGCTACATAAATCCCAAAATCAAATCTACACAGGCACAGCTACAGGAGGAGACTCCTATTGTACAGCTGTGTCAATCAGTGATGAGCCCGCCCTCTACCCAATAGTAGGGATGGCTGAGTGGTTTGGGCCGAGCATAAGCTCGCGGAGCGCACAGTCAATAGGCTGTTAAGGAGCGTGGCCAAGAAGCCGGCCGCCCCGTCCTTATCAACGGATGAGTCATCAGCTGTCAGCTGAATGGAAAAAAAAAAACAATAGAAAATTTATAAAAAAAAACCGCGTGGGGGTCCCCCCCGATCCATACCAGGCCAGAATTCAAAAAGAAAATTGCGTGGGGTCCCCCCTAAAATCCATACCAGACCCTTTTTCAAGCATGCAGCCTGGCCGGCTAGAGAAGGAGGGATGATGAGTGAGCGCCCCCCTCCCCCTCCTGAACCATACCAGGCCACCTACCCTCAACATATGGTGTACATTGTACCCCTACTCATTCACTAAAAAAGTGTCAAAAATAAATAAAAACAGTACACCGTTTTTTGCATTTTTTTTTCTATTGCCGGGCTGCCGGCAATGTCTTTTTTTCTTTATATATATCAGTTTTGCTGCAGCAGCTTCCATACACAGCATAGATGCGCCACTTTACAGTCTAAGGGGACCCCCCAAGCACTATATTTAAAGGAATTTTTCATTTTTATTGTTTTACTTCAAGCATTATTATAATCACTGCTCCTTTAAAAACAAAATTTTTTTTTAAAAATATTTCCCCCAGGGCAGTACCCCTATACACTTTTTATGGCCAACAACTTGCATATAAGCCTTCAAAATGGGGACTTTTGACTTTTCATGTTCGGGTCACATAGACTTTAATAGAGTTTGCGGCTCGGGTCTGAACTTTTTCTCTGTTTGGGAATTCTGGTGCAAACCAAACCGGGGGGGGGAGGGGGTGTTTGGCCCATCACTACCCCATAGGAGGGCACACAGGATGTGGACTGCTAGGATTGTGGGAGGTGTAGCTTGGACAGTCTGCCTTGCCACATTCCATGGTGATTGGATGAAGGTGTCTCTGTTACCTGTGTGGGTATAGACACCGGGGGTCATTTCCTGACATTCATTATAACTGAAGAAGTGACTTGGAGAAGCTGCAAAACATCTTCAAAAGAACAAGTCTAGTTCAATGTGGGTAACTATTACTAGCTATACAATGACTTGAACGAGAACCTTCACAGATATATACAGTGTACATGGCGTGGCCTTTACTGGTACCTGGTGAGCACCCATAAATTGTAATAACCCCAATGGCTGAAGACCATTTCCCTCAATATCTTCCCTACGTCTGCCACATTCTGTTGGTGCATTGTCTATTCTTCTACACATGCAAAAGTATTAAAAATAAAAACAAGGATGGTCCAGTGCAGAGATTTACCCAGAGCCACAGCAGATGATACAACAGACGGTCCAGCAGCTTCCAGAATCGCTTTTGAAACTCCTACAAATATAATATAAAACACAATAAGGCTGAATTCATAAAGTTTTAACACAAGGTTAAATACCCTTTTTATCCATGTGACTGTCATTTTCAAATCTTATTGGATTCAACTGAAAATAATTTTTTGAAAATAAGTATTCTTTGTAGTGCTACCCCCCGTGAGGGCCGCTTAAAGATACTGTACACCAATGGTTTCCCTGACCTTGCAATTCCACCGACACCTCTGACACCCTGGGTTCAGACATAAATATGGATGCAGATACAAAATAGCTCAAAGTAAACCAGATAAGGATCAGGCAAAAAAAGTTGTACACTTTATATGAATAAGCAAATGAATGATCAGCTGTAGCTACCTGGGAAATAATAAGTCAACAACTTTGACCGTTTATGGTCTACGGCTGCAGGTCATAAAAGTGTAGGAGTATGACCAATTCTGGAGTCAGACTACTTCCTTCTTACCTCCCGATGCTACAGCCCACCAACACAAATACTTAATGCAATCTGGCACATTATACACCAAATTAAACAACCCTAGTCTCTAGGTGTAGGAGAGTTCTTAGGTGATATGGAGCCAAGTAACTGCCCCAAATGTTCCTGTCCCTTGAGGGGAGGGGGGAGAACAAATGAGTCCTTTTGATGAAGCAAGTATCTTGAATCTTCAGCTAGCTCAAGTGATGGGGGCCAAAGTAATGGTGAGATAATGACATTCAGTAGCACACATGTATGGAGGATGTCTCCTCTACTGAATAATGGCAAGGTGACGGTAAAGGTGTCTGCATGCAGTGTCCTTATTTGCAAAGAGGGTGGGCAAATGCCCGCTCACTAGTCCAAACAATACCAAGCTCAAGGGATGGCATGGAGATGGAGATGCCAGGGTCCTGCAGATGCTCTACTCAGGGACGATGCTTGACCACATTTTCTTCGAGGTCGCAGCACAGCAGGATCTGTAAGGTAGGTGTCGATGGTGACCTTCCAACTGTCAAGCGCACACCAGATGCATCCACGCCCACTCACCAGAAGCTCTCTCTCTTTCTCTCCTCCCAGCTTAGGCCACAGCTCCAACTCACCCTTGTCCGACCGTCTGGATCGCTAATTCCAGGTGAAGGCCGGGGTCCCAAGAGAGCAACTTCTCCTCTCCTCAGGCTATGTATCCCCTCTTCCAGCATTCTGTATTCTCCCTCCAGCCAACTAGAACTCGTAGCCCGCAGTAGTCCGGATCCAATGGAGACTTGGCTTTCTGCATCACATATCCCAAGATCCTTTGCTCTCCTGTCATAAATCTTCACTTGCTCTGCATTCAGGATGTTGTAAACAGGGTCTGCACTGAACACTAAAGGAAACAGTCTTCCTGTGGCAAATGCTGCAAGTGTCCCCTATCATGACAGGCAATTTAACCAGCTCCTGGCTACACCTTTGTCCTGGTGTGTTAGCTTTGTGAATTGGGCCCTATGTCAACTCAATGGAGAGATGAGCCCACCAAAATTCATATTCCCTCATCTACAAGTTTTTCCATCTATAACTCACACAAAGCCCTTCAAAATCTGATGTCTCTATATATCTCCATATTCCACACATGACCTCCCCCTCTCCTCCAGTCACATCTCCACAAACTTCTCTGGGATTCCCTCCACCCCCTGTTCACCTCTACAGCCTTCAAGTGCACTCTTCACACTCCTCTCCTCAGACAAGGTTGTCGTTTTTTTTATGCTATCCTCATCATTAGATCATTGTATGCATTGTATAATCTGTACTACCCCCCGTGTTCTATGTAGGACTCTACACATAGGACAAAGTTTGTGACCCCTCACAATTTTTTCTGTATTTCTGAAATTTTGGTGTTCAAAGTGAATTACCTGTGCAGAGAGTGAAGTCTTGGTTGGAAGAATTTACAATGACGTCAGTGTCCTCTTTGGTTATATCGCCGGTCTTTACCTGATAGGTGACAGATCCAATCTTCATTTCATGAACCCCGAGTGACGGGTTTGTCACCGTCCCAAAGAATGCTGCAAGACAGAAAGGAAAGGGATGGTAATAAGCAGAATAGGAGATTAAAGAAAGCCGTGTTCCCACCACCGATGATCAACTGTGCATGGAAGGATAGAATGAGCAAAAATAGAGGCACACAGAGATCACTCATCATCCTGTATATTCTCTTCAATCCATTAACACTGTCCCAACCTCTGTCATCATCCACCTCCTCCTCCTTCTACCCACTCTTCTCTCCATTGCTTTTATCTCAACTCCTCCTCTTCAATCCATCCCCACTGTCCTCCCTTCTGCCATCATCCTCCTTCTCCTCTTCCATCCTTTATCCCCATTTTGCTCTCCTTTTGGATCACCTCTTCCATCCATCCCTGTTTCCACTAACATCCTTCTGAGCCATTCGCAGTCTCCTGCCCTCTGACATCCTCCTCCTTCTACATACATGCCTGCTCTGATCTCAACATTTTCCTCATCTTGAATCCTGGACAGATTTAAAGTGGAACTTCTGCTTTAAGGACTCCTCACCCCCTTCTATGGCACATTTGGCATGTCATTTTTTTGGGGGGGGAGTGGGTACCTAGTTTTAACAGGTACTCCCACTTCCACTCGGGCCACCTAGGAAACTTGAGCAGAAGTTCTCCTCTCCCCCTCCCTCCCTGCAATCATCTGGGACACGTTGCAGGTCCCAGAAGATTGCCTGTCCATTGAGGAGGCGCAGCAAAACCGAGGCGTCGGGCAGCCGCATAGCTGGATCCTGGGACAGGTGAGCGTGTGTTTATTAAAAAGTCAGCAGCTACACTTTTTTGACCTTTAATTAACACAAAAACAAGTGGAACTCTGCTTTAATATCAGTTGAGTTGAGTTGAGAGGAATCTTAATATAGCGCGGTCTTACCCTGAAGGGTCCCTACGCGCATAGCAAAGATCCTGGAAAGAGAGGGCCCAGGAAGCAGCACAGAGCGGCAGAAGGGTAGAAAAAAGAGACAAGAGATATATATCATAAAACAAACTTTATATTCTTACATTAAAATTACACACCAACAAAATGCACAACAGAAAATGCACCCACTCCAAAATTCTTCTGTTAAATATGCCGCACACATCTTCTAGGATACACTATATAGCTATATGTATGTAGACTCCTCTCCAAGGATGGAGTTCAGGTTTCTAAAGTGAAGGGTCCTCATAATCCTCCATCATACAAAGACATTGTAGACGATTGTGGTCTTCCACCTTTGTGGTAACAGTTTGGCGAAGACCCTTTTCTGTTCCAGCATGACTGTGATCCCCCCCCCGGTGAACAAAGCCAGCTCCATAAAGACATGGTGTGACCAGTTTGGTGTGGAGGAACTCAAGAGTCCTGCACAGAACCCTGACCTCATCCCTACTGATCACCTTTGGGGTGAATTGGAATGCCAATGGTGAGCCAGGTATTCTCATCCAACATCAGTACCTGACCTCACAAATGGGCACAAATTTCCACAGACACCATCAATCCTGTGAAAAATGTCTCCCCAGAAGAGCAGACACTGTGAGAGGAAGAGTGTGTACAACTCTATATTAATGGCCATGATTTTGGAATGTTCTACAAACTCATGTAGGTGTGATTTCTTAGGGATTCACAGACTTTTGGTTATACACTATATATTAAATTGTAATCTGATATGAAGCTTCCTTTTTATGTCATGAAATACGTGGAAACCTTTGAGGAAATAAACTCCCTATAGCAGACAAAGATTCATATTACATAAACATACTTGGCCCCGTCCCAGTTGATGGTCTGTTGGTGACCCCACTAATGGCAGCAGTGCAGTTTTCCATTTGACTTGTAAATGCCTGTAAGTACAGAACACAAGAAAATGGCCATTATACAGCAAAAAACAAAACAAAACATATATTAGAGACAACATGTGACTTTGTAAGTGAGGTGGCCCCGGTCTAGTAGGATGATGGAGAGGTTTTCTATAGTCTTGTGCACTACAAGGATACCTTCTATAAATAGTCTCTAGTAATCAATGTTTTTGTTTGAAGCCATCATGGATATTGTCCAGTCTTTGTATCCTTTCCAAGTCTGCACTATCATCTACCTTATAATTTGTCAACTGGCACTCCTGCAGGATTATTGTTATTCAGATGGAACTCCCAACAGGTCCTACACAGCACCATTTTCATGCAGCTAATGATGGCTCTGTGCATGCTAGGGACGAGGAACTGGATACCTCAGCACCCCGATGGCCATGTGGTAATATTCAACCTTTAGACTAAAATTATGACTATAAACATGAGATCTCCATTACCTTGATGGTGTCCATGTCACTGGGGTGAAGGACCAAATGAACTTCTCGGAGATTCTGTACTTTGGTTTTGCAGCTAAACTGGAAAATCTCATCAAGCATCACAAATGCGACCAAATCCTTTGGAAAACCAAGATTGCCGGTTCCAATAGCTGGGAAAGATATTGACGTCCGCTGTTTCTGCTCTGCCTGCCCCAAACAGTTTTTAATAATTATGCGAAGAATCTGAAACAAAGAATCCAAGACTGAAGTGTATGGCAAGATAAAAAAAAAATTACATATATTTCATTTGTCATTCTATAGCATATAGAATTTCTCCCTCGAGACTAAAAAAGGATTTAGGAGTTAAAGCAGCCATTTTGGGTGCACTCGGGTGAGCCAACTGACCTAGCAGCATGTCTTTGGAGTGAGGAAGAAAACCGGAGTACCCTGGAGAAAACCCGCACATGCACAGGGAGAAACTCAATGCAAATAGTGTCCTGGTTGGGATTCAACCTGAGGACCCCAGTGCTGAAAGACATCTCAACACAAAATGGCCCAAATTTAAGTCAATGTGGCTCAATGGTAAGTACTCAAAATGTATTCTTAAAACACAAAGAGGCAGTCCAGCCATTCTTTTTCTGAATTTAGTAGGAAAGGGTTAGAACCTCTGAAGTGTGGCTTGACTACCTCTTAAAGATACACGTAAATAAACTATTTCTTTAATTCAATACTTTACTTTCCAAGGGAACTTCCACTTAGCTTCGTGAATGAGGTGATGTTGTGTTGACTTCAATCATCCAATCATGTGCATGCTAAACTCCTGTTTTTTTAAATTTTTTTACATGTGATTATGAATTCTTTGCAAAGTAATTTTTTGCCACATCCACTAAGCGAAGTGAAAATTCCCTTTACAAAGTGAACAGGCTGTAGTCCTTTTTAAATCAGCCTGAATGTATTTCCCACCACACTCTGTGGGGCTGAAGGTACCGTTTTCGACATTCCTTGTTCGTTGTCCCATGGAGGGGCCACAACATGGAGAACCTCTTGACAGTTGAGATTGCAGCTGCTGGTGCTGAACATGGATCCTGGCGCCCTTTGAATACCGAGACTTGCACTGTTCAGGAGTTGCTGCATATTAGAGCCTGCCCGACTCAGCAAGGCTTTGGATACGGCACCCTTATTCAGATCCAGATTGGCTCCTACACTGTTCACAATGACATCTGTCTGCCATGGAAAGAGATGACAAATATTACCAAGTGATATTCGTTAAAAAATTAAATTTCCTAGGTGTTAAATGGTTTCAAATTGATAAGGGTCCAAATAACAAACTTTGTAAATTCCAATTTGTTCCAGAGCTAGAAATCCAATAGCAAAATATGAAAAACTAGAGGTTCTATTTATTATAACGAATATGTAATTGTAAATAGACATGTGCATTCATTTTCATCCAAATGCATTTTCATCCAAATTTCAGGTATTTTCGTTATCGTTTTAACAAACGATAACGAAAGTGCATGATCCGAAAAACGAAAGATCCGACATAAACAAATGCTTTATTTTCGTTTTCGTTGCTACAACAGTTCGATATAGATAGGAGATTCGACATGATGATGACAATAACAATGTGCCTAACCTTAACTCTATTAGTCCAAGATTATTCTACATAGAGAGGAAAGATTCGACGTAGGGGAGAAAAGATTCGACGTAGGGGAGAAAAGATTCGACGTAGGGGAGAAAGATTCGACGTAGGGGAGAAAGATTCGACGTAGGGGAGAAAGATTCGACGTAGGGGAGAAAAGATTCAATGTAGGGGATAAAAGATAAATAAAAATAATGATGATGATGAATGTTATTGGCTGATTGTAACCAAAGAGGAGGAGCAGTAAAATATCTAGAACTAAGTACACACGTACTTTGGCTTATGGTGTCTGTTGAAAGTTCTAAGAAGATTGGACGGAGCAGGTAATCTATACAGCGTTGTACAGTTTAACTGCTCCGTCGAATCTTCTTTGAACATCGACAGACACCATAAGCCTTCAATGACAGATTCAACCTTAATTTGGATTTTCGGACAAATGCAATTTTTAACGAAAAACAAAATAAATAAAAACAAATTTCGGGAGTAACTAAATGAATTAATTTTTCGGACGAAAACGAAATTCCGAAACAAAATATTTCAGTGTGCACATGTCTAATTGTGAATATCCTCCTGTTATATTTCCTAATTAGGGCATGAATTTGCACGTGTATACTATACAAGAAAAGTCCTTCTCAACCTTTTTATCATGGAGGAAGCCAGGAAATAAGTTTGAGGTCTCAATGAACCCCAGTTAATAAATACTATATCTACATATGAACCTTACTTTGGCGATCAGTGGGAAGAAATGTCCTTAGCTAAAAAGGTCATTGGTGTCAGTGGTTACAGATCTAAGAGGCAGAAATTGCTTATCAATCACAAAACAGAACCCCTAGTAACCTGTTGAAAAACCCCTAGTGATCCACTGAATCCTGGTTGAGAAAGGGTGATATACAGCTTGTAACAGTAGCAGTTTATTTTTGCCTTAATGCATGGAAATGGTAACTGTGCTTTTTGGGTCCAGCTGTGGAAATCCCTTCACATCCAGTTTAGAGACAAATACCTCCAAAAGAAGCATGTAAACAGATTCGAAAATAGTGAGAACCTTTATCATATTTTATTGCTGTCTATGTCTCTGTTGAGCAGATTCCCCCCACCACTTCCTACCATCAAATTTAAACAGAAAGAAAGACTTGACAAACCCTTCCTACCTCCACATGAATCATAAAAGTCTTTGGTGGAGTCCAACATTAGCAGGAAAATGCTGGAGAATATACATACCGAACAGTCCTCAATGTTCTTCTGAAGCAGCTTGATCTTCAGTCCTTCCTTGGTCATCACAGTGTTGTCATCACCTCTATTCACTGGTGCTGGTGGGTTCTGTGCAGCGCTTGTGACCGGCTGGGGTGCCATTGCTGTAGATGGCACAGCGCTCTTTTGGTTACCACATTTGGCCTTTGTAACCTCAGAGAAAATGTTGACGGTTTCATCATTCATGTCCACGAGATGGATTTTCTGCAAAGTGCTCTGTTGTCCCGACATTTCTACATAGTCCCATATGGCTTCCACTATGTTTTCAACACATAATTTTAGGGGAAATCCAAAAACTCCAGAACTGACAGCAGGAATTGCTATTGAACTGTGATTCTTCTCAGAGGCCAGCTGTAAACTCCTGGTAATCGACTTCCTTAGAAGCTGTTCACATCTGGAGTGTGAATTTTCATCCCATTGGGGACCGATTGTATGTATTATTTGTTTGCACAGCAATTTCCCTGCGTCAGTAATTACTGAATCTCCAGTGGACAATCTACCATCTTTCCTGATAATCTGATCGCAGTCATCTTGGAGTTTATGTCCTGCTGCATCCAGAATAGCTTTTGCCAAACCACCAATATGTTTCAGATCTTCATTGGCTGCATTAACAATGACATCTACATTGTGACGGCACAGGTCATCTTTATATACAGAGAGGGTCAGTCCATTTGGAAGAGTTACTTGGAATCTGGGATTATGAAATTGGTTATCTTCTACACCAGCCTCATCCAAACGTATCACACAATGGTAATTTGTCCTTGCGGTTGTAGCATGAACTTCTTCATTGACCCTACAAAACTTTTTGGCTCCCGGTTTCTCAATACGCAGAGTATCACTGTGAAGTGAGTGCAGAATTTCTCCAATGACATTTGCTGCCTCTTGAACCTTCACCCGTGGTCCCGACAGGCAGATGTTTTTCTGGTTCTTTGTTACATTTATATTTTCCTTTATCTTTTCCAACATCTCCTTTCCTTCCTCCCAAATGAATGTCATCTTTGCTGAAGGCTGAACTGCAATTTCAGTCTCTATAGTAGTGTTCTTCTCAAGAAAGTCGCTGACTTGTTGGTAACAATTTAGAACATTTGGAGTCAGGCCGGCGATGACAACGTTGTCCTCCATTCCAGAAGAAGATTCCTCTATCATGATTGTGTTTTTTTCTGTATTAAATGACTGGAGCAGATGTGACTGGAGACTCCCCCACTCAGGAGATTTCAGAAGACTTTTGTCTTCAACTAAAAGTTGTCTGTGGAGCAGTTTTTCTTTAATTTGGTTTTCGGCTTCTGTCAAGTCTTTGTTTGAATGAGCAATCAGTTTAACAACGCCGTCATCAATTTCCAGCACTGCGTTGATGTTGTGATGTACAAAGAGCAGAGAAGACAGCTCTTCATTATCAATGGACATCAGGAACTGGAGGAGGTGTGGATTCATCTGGATGGGTTTAGTTATCATTTGTTGTGTGATGTTGAGTATCTCCCATTTGGCGGTGAGCACTTCATCTCCCAGTCCCCATAGACGGGCTTTCTTTGTTGGCACATCATAGTCCATCTTCAGTTCTGGAACCTGGTCCAGGATCTTCCTCTTCAGGCCGCTGTTGCACATAATCTGATAGAGGGCTGGAGACATAGATAAGGTTTCAGTCTTGGTTTGTTTGTTTCTTTCTACCTGTTTGGTGGTTTCCTCTACCAGTTGTCTGAATGTCGAGTCAAGCTTTGTAACATCCTTGGACATTCCAGCCAAGAAAGCTTTCTCTAGATCAAAGTCAGGTTTGATGAGTACTCCATCATAGGTGGAGCTGCTGACATGTTCTCTAATGGCTTCCCAGACCGACTTTTCCATTTTATACTCTATTACTCCGAACTTTGATATGAGAAGTGAGAATTCATTATAGATCTCTTCCTTCCATTTTGGTACAATCTTTACCACAGACCTAAGATGGGTGGACAAGGTAGGAGAGAAGATGAGTTGAAGAATAGGATCCTGGCAGTCTTGATCTGGCCATTTGATCTCACAGTGTTTATCTTTCACCTTTACATCTATGTCGTTCCTTAGTCCTTCATTATCACAGATATGTTGCAATATGTATGGATTGATATTAAACTCTATAGGCTTTGGTGTCTCTATACAAGGTCCATCCTTCCCATACAGTGCTATACCCAACATTGGGTAGTAAGGGTACACAGATATCTTTTTCTTAGAAAACACATGATCCTTCTTCAAAACTCGTTTAACATCTGAAAGAGAAGGAAACAGGCAGATGGTTCAAAGTGATGCTTCACTTAATACTCACATTTGTTTCTGTGGTGCCTTAGTGGCTTCAGTGGAGGCTTTGAAGTGGAGAGGTGTGAGGTTTCATTCTCCCCGGGGCTCAATCTAAATAATGTGTGTTTGTCCTCTCATATTTCCATGGCTTTTATAACCCATTTTAATACTATTTTAGTTCACCAGTTACTAACAGACTATGTCAGTGACCTATTTACTCCAGAATGTGCTGCTGAGTATATCAGCCATCAATAAATACATTTCAGCAGTAGTGAGTATCTGAAGTGAACAAAACAAAAAGTTTTTTTTGTAATCTGTTGATCAACAATGAAGAAAAAAGTTGATGTTGGTGTCAAACAAAGGCTGCACATAACCAATCCCATGGCCTGATCTGCCCATGCTCAAACTGGAGCATTGTTTGAACACTCTGATGTTGACCACAAGTGGTTCTATTCCTCCTTGATGTGCCACTTGGGATAATGTCAAAAAATTCAGAGGTGTGCCTAAGAAGCACCAACCAATGAGCACTTCCCACGTAAGAAGGTCTGCTCTGTACCCACTCTGTGAACTCACCAGCTGTGTCATGAAATGCGATCAGTGCGGCTCTTTCCTCCGGTAACATCACAATGTCTTCTACTCTTCCTCCTCCCTGTTTTGGGTTCTCAAAGAAAGCTGCCAGATGTGTCTCAGATATGTTCTCCGGGACATTTTCCACCCTGACACTTCGGGATTCTTCCAGGGGCCTCACTGTCAGCTTGTTGTGAACCGCTCTGGGGTTGCTGGAGAACGTTCTGATGAATTTCGGAATATCTGGAGAAAAACAAGAGGAAATTTTCCCCAATCCTAATGGCATTAGTACAATTGTGTAAAAATTTTACAAACTACTGGAACACAGAGCTTCTCTGCTGAATAGCTTATGAATGAACTTGATGAACATGGAGCCAGTGTGTTCCCTAATTCCAGCACTGCCATATTGCCGTGCCCATTGTACCCACAAGCACAAACACATTGTACCCACAAACACGGGGGCATGAGAGGGAGGTTGTACAGCAAATGGTCTTGTAATAAGAAGTTGTAGTACCAGAGCCCACGAGAAGAGAATGATGATCCCTCACTGTTTTCACATTGGATATAACTTTGATATAACTTATTGATATACATTCAGTGCATTTTTGCACTCTAATACAGATACAATATTCCTATCTATAATTAATCGTTTACTAGGTCATTTTCATTTTTCTTGAAATTACTGTAATATACAGTATGGACATTTTTGGAAAATGAATCTGTACATGGAAATGTTTACCTCCATTGGACAAGAAAAAGATGTCAGTAATTCTGTAGAACGCAGGCCTCGTGGTAGTTCCCCGTTTTTTGGCATATGGCAAACAACATTCTGTTTCAAGGGCCATTGGATGATAGTATGTGATGGAGCTTGAAGGCCCATACTAGAAGCTGTGAGCCTCATTCCACGCTCTGTATCTAAATCATGGGCAAATCCCAAAGATTGGACTCACCGATATCACATGTGAAGGTGACAACAGCAGATTGGATCTCCGGAATGTTCTCCACATAGAAGTCGGTGTCTTCATCCTTCTCACTGATGTTCTCCACCAGGAGGTTTAACATCTCAGAAGTGTGGCTGTTCTGGACGTTCTCGATCAGAACCAGAGAGGACGGGGGGACTTCATCATCTGATGTGGCTGTAATACAGTAAAATATATTCCCGGGAAAGTTTTTTAGAGTGATTATTTTAATCTACATCATGATGAACATAATGACTTAAAGAACAACATTCTGAGAGCTATCGGCAGGGATTGTGTTACTTTGCTGAGTTGCTGAACTCATTCACCAGGACAGGATGAGAGTTGGTGACCTCAGAGTAGAGTTATGGTTCCTTCTAATTGTGGGGGGCCAGTGTGGGATTTATAAATTGGCCTTCTGGGAGGATCCAGCTAGTCCTGCTCAGGCACATCCAATTTTTTGAAGATTCTGGGACATATCCAAAATTCATTGGATGGAATATATCTCCACCCCAGGACTGATCCTGAACACACTGGAGGTAATATATCTCCATCCCAGGACTGACCCTGAACACACTGGAGGTAATATATGTCCATCCCAGGACTGATCCTGAACACACTGGAGGTAATATATCTCCATCCCAGGACTGACCCTGAACACACTGGAGGTAATATATCTCCATCCCAGGACTGACCCTGAACACACTGGAGGTAATATATCTCCATCCCAGGACTGACCCTGAACACACTGGAGGTAATATATCTCCATCCCAGGACTGACCCTGAACACACTGGAGGGAATATATCTCCATCCCGGGACTGACCCTGAACACAATGGAGGTAATATATCTCCATCCCGGGACTGACCCTGAACACACTGGAGGTAATATATCTCCATCCCAGGACTGACCCTGAACACACTGGAGGTAATATATCTCCATCCCAGGACTGACCCTGAACACACTGGAGGGAATATATCTCCATCCCAAGACTGATCCTGAACACACTGGAGGTAATATATCTCCATCCTAGGACTGATCCTGAACACACTGGAGGGAATATATCTCCATCCCAGGACTGACCCTGAACACACTGGAGGTAATATATCTCCATCCCAGGACTGATCCTGAACACACTGGAGGTAATATATCTCCATCATAGGACTGACCCTGAACACACTGGAGGTAATATATCTCCATCCCAGGACTGACCCTGAACACACTGGAGGTAATATATCTCCATCCCAGGATTAACCTTGAACACACCCAAGGTAATATATCTCCATCTTAGGACATATCCAGAACTCGCTGAAGGGGTTATAGCTCCCTGCAGGCCCGGACTGGGACAAAAAATAGGCCCGGGCATTCTAACCTAAGTAGCCCATTCTTTTAAAAACCAAATTACAAATAACTGCCCTGCGATTTGGGTGCGATGCGGGAACCTCTAGGGGATTAGCAGGGCTCCCGCATGGCAGTAGTGTGAACCAGCCCTATGGCTGAAATCACACTGCATGGACATCGCATTTGATTTGCACTGCAGTGTGGTGCGAATCACATGCGATCTCGCACAGCGCACCAGTGTGAACCGACCCTCACACCTAGACCGCCGGTTTCTCTACGTATTTTAGTTATATTTAGCCTGCTTCAGTCACTGTAACTTGTCAAACATTTGGAATTATGTAAATATATGATAATAAATGCTTTTAACCCCTTGATAACCCCTTCTTTGGGATTAAAAGCGCCCTGCTACCGCCCGCAAAGTGGCGTTGCAGCGCGGGTAAAGGACCTCTAGATCAAACGGCGCTTGAACGCTACCACAGGGCGGTCTAGGTGTGAGGGCCGGTTCACACTGGTGTGCTGTGCGAGATCGCATGTGATTCGCACCACACTGCAGTGCAAATCAAATGCGATGTCTGTGCAGTGTGATTTCAGCCATAGGGCTGGTTCACACTACTGTCATGCGGGAGCCCTGCGAATCCACTAGGGGTTCCCGCATTGCACCCAAATTGCAGGGCAGTTCACACTGCCATATGCGAACTGCTGGGGAGTGTCATACAATGTTAACGACACCCCCATTTTAGCCCGCATATCACACTGCGAACTGACAGTTCAGACTTGAATTGGATCGCATAGGTGTGAAAACCCATGTGACCCGATTCTGGTGCGGACCAAAAAAAGGTCCTGTGCATGTTTGGTCCGAATGCGGTGCGATATCAGCCATACTATCTGTATGGCTGAAATCGCATTGCACAGACATCGCATGTGATCTCGCACAGCGCACCAGTGTGAACCGGCCCTTACAGATAGTATGGCTGATATCGCACCGCATTCGGACCAAACATGCACAGGACCCTGTTTTGGTCCGCACCAGAATCGGATCGCATGGGTGTTCACACCTATGCGATCCGATTCATGTCCGAACTGTCAGTTTGCAGTGCGATATGCGAGCTGAAATGGGGGTGTCGTTAACATTGTATGACACTCCCCAGCAGTTCGCATATGGCAGTGTGAACTGCAGTGCGGGTCGGGTGCGATGTGGGAACCCGCAGTGGATTCGCAGGGTTCCCGCATCGCAGCAGTGTGAACCGGCCCTGAAAGGGGTCCCTCAACCTTTGTTCAGCATCACTCACATTGTGTAAGACCCCTTTCGTACTGAGGCGCTTTACCGGCATTTTTGCGCTAAAAATAGCGCCTGTAAACTGCCTCTTCTGTGCTTTCACACTGGAGCGGTGCCCTTGCAGGGCGGGACAAAAAGTCCTGCAAGCAGCATCTTTGGGGCGGTGCGGGAGCGATGTATACACTGCTCCTCCACCGCTCCAGCCCATTCAAATAATTGGGTACAGCTTTAAAAAAAAAAAAACATTGGCAGGCAAGATACATAAAAAAACAATTGGGGGCGTGGCTTGCGCACACACGGAATGGCAGCCTAAGCCTGGAGCTCTCCTCAGCCGGACGGACATCCACCGCAAAATTGGCAAGTTATCTGCCCCATCGAGGTTCCAATCCACTTCCGGAAGACTAGCGGACCCTGCTGACACGATGTCCAGCCCTGTCCTTTCGGCCCGAATGGAGGGGAGACAGGCAAGATGGCGCCGCCGGAGCCGCCGCGCGGCCGTCATCGGCCTACACGGACCTTTCAAGCAGCGATCCAGGGGAAATAGGTGGAGAAATATCATCTCCCCCCTTGCCAATTCTCCTCTGCTCTCCCCAATCTCCCAGAGCCCTGCTAAAGTGCGGATGCGCTTGGATTCAGCTTCCCAGGCCGGGACCACAGTGAGTACAGACTTGCACAATGCACACGCCATATTCTCTCTGCAATCCTCTATAGCGGCCTTTCCTACATCAGGGCAGCCCGTACTTGACACTACAATGAAAGGTATGCTTCTATCACTGCAGTCTTCTCTCATGACCAACCTGTCTTCCCTGATCCACAAGTTTACCACTGATATGAGGCATATGGGGGACAGAGTGCAGTACATGGAGGACAAGATGGAGGAATGCACAGATACAGTAAATGATCTGGTAGACACCTGTATGGCCCAAAAAGAGGACACTGACTGGATAAAGGCAAAGTTAGAGGACCTCAAAGACCACTCTCGCCGCAACATCAAAATACGCGGTACACCAGAGACGGTCCCTCCCGCAGAGCTACACAAATATGCCAGAACCATGTTTTCTACCATGCTGCCTGAGCTAACCCCTATTGAGCTCACTATAGATCGCATACACAGGATCCCTAAAGCACGCCATTTAGAGGAGGCGGTCCCTAGGGATGTGCTTCTGCGGATACATTACCAAGTCAAGGAGCAAATCCTCTCCAGAGCACAGGCACTCACTACTCTTCCTGCACCATATGCAGATATTCAACTATTTGCTGATCTCTCACAGTATACATTACAGATGAGGAGGCAATTGAAATCAGTAACAAAAGCTCTCACAAACCACAAGATGACCTATAAATGGCACCACACAGCCACCATCTTGGTCACACATAATGGAATCCCTCATACCATCTCCACGATTGAGGGGGGAATGAAGCTCTTAGACTCATGGGGTTTTATCCCGGAACTACCACATAACGATTTTGCCACATCAGGAGGATCCAACCCTTCTCCCCAAGGAATCCATCGAGGGCACCATAAATCAAAAATGAAATGATTGTACTTGTCCGTACACATACTGAGCTACCACACAAAGTCCGGTCCGGCCTACCGCTTACTCCAATACAGAGCCCGAACTTTTCCCCCAAGTTTAGTCAGCACCCAGCTAAGGTTACGTATTGCTGACTTGTTTGTCTGTTGGTGATATTTTACTTTTTTCTTTTTCTCTTATTTTGTTGCTTGACTGTTGCACAATCAGCATTAGAACTTCACGTGCCTTTCATCGTACTTCATAAACCTTGACATCCTCACACCTGCTCTGCCTAACCAGGACTACTCTAGAGGAACTTCCCCTCAGTGGACAACACCTTATTCTTGAGGAACTTCTGCACAACCCCTTCCAACTGTAAGTTACAGCACCACATCCAACACACCAGTGGCAGTCACTACCATGTCATTCACTATAGTGTCCTTAAATGCGAAAGACTTGAACCACCCAGCCAAACGCTCGTCCTTGTGGAAAACAGCCTTATCACTCAAAAGCGATGTGCTTTGCGTCCAAGAGACACACTACGCCCGGGATTCGTCCCCCTCGTTTCAACATAAACTGTTTCCCCATATATTCAAACCATGCTATACGCGGAAACAAAGAGGAGTTTTAATTGCCATTCGAAACACGGTTTCATTCCAACTTCAGAAATGCATCACGGATACCGAAGGCCGCTACATTATCTTACTATGTATGATCAACAACACCCGATACACTTTAGTATCCCTGTATGTACCGAATCAACGACAAATGTCCTTCTTCAAAAGCTTATTGAAAAAAGCAAAAAACCTCCAGCAAGGTCATTTGTTACTTTGTGGAGACTTTAACCTTGTTCCAGATTCCCACATGGACTCAACAGCGGGTACTAAGAGGCACTTTTCACCATTGAACAAATTCATTTTTTCCAATAACTTATTTGAAGTTTGGAGATGTTGTCACGCGCGTGAGCATCATTATACCTATCTATCACCGTGATACAACACCTACTCACGCATAGATTTATTTCTATCTGACAAGTGCTTACTTCAACAGGTATCGGCCTCCGCAATCCACACTAACACCTGGTCGGACCACGCCCCTATCAGTATTACAATCGACACCAAAATTTCACAACCCATACTTATGGAGAACTAACAACTATCTTCTCCACGACCCCTCCCTCGCAAACACTCTCCAACAGCACTTAGAAGAATTCTTCTCTATTAACTCTCACTCAGTGTCTGACCCGGTGGTATTGTGGAACGCTCACAAAGCCGTCATTAGAGGTGTCTTTATTCAACTCGGGGCTAGGGCAAAGCAAAAGAGATCACAAAAATTAGATCAACTCACGGCTGACATAGAACTTACCAAATCCCAGAACAAATACCACCCCTCCCCTCTACTCCAAACAAAAATCTTGAAATTACGCCACAAATTGCGCTCCCTGCTACTGGAATCATCTGAAAAAGCTTAAACCAAAGTTAGGGCAAACACCTACTCTATGGGAAACAAAGCTGGTAAATTGATGGCATTAAGGGAAATTCCGTATCTGTATCACCCTCATACAAAAGAAAAACTACTTAAACCTGACGAGATCGCAAACGCATTTAGCACATACTACAACGACCTATATAACATCAAGGAAGATAAACACACTATTCAACCTTTCCAAGACAAAATAATAAAGTTCCTAGCACAAGTTAACCTCCCTTCCATCTCGCCAACACAACTATCTTCCGTTCAACACCCCCTTCACAGTCCCCAAAATAATCCGAACAATTCACAACCTTCCGAATTCCAAGTCTCCTGGGCCGGATGGGTTCAATGGGGAACACTACAAAAAATTCCAACAACTTTTAGCTCCCACACTATGCAAAGTCTATAACTCTGCCGCAACCTCCTCTTCTTTCCCCTCAGAAATGCTAAACGCCATAGTAGTAACCCTCCCGAACTTTCGCCCCATATCCCTACTCTATGTAGATGTTAAAATATATGTGAAACTGACTAATTGACATTCTTCCAACCCCCATCCATAAAGACCAATCAGGTTTCACAAAAGGCCGCCAATCCTCAAATGCCACAAGAAGGATGATAGACATCATCCACCAGGTAGGAAACTCTGGCACCCCCTCTGTACTCCTGTCCCTGGATGCTGAAAAAGCGATCCATAGGGTACATTGGGGGTACCTTTCCTTTTAGCTCCCACACTATGCAAAGTCTATAACTCTGCCGCAACCTCCTCTTCTTTCCCCTCAGAAATGCTAAACGCAATAGTAGTAGCCCTCCCAAAACCTGGAAAAGATCCGACCTCAACCCAGAACGTTCGCCCCATATCCCTACTCAACGTAGATGTTAAAATATATGCAAAAATGATAGCCAACAGACTAACTGACATTATTCCAACCCTTATCCATAAAGACCAATCAGGTTTCACAAAAGGCCGCCAATCCTTAGAAGCCACAAGAAGGATGATAGACATCATCCACCAGGTAGGAAACTCTGGCGCCCCCTCTTTACAACTGTCCCTGGATGCTGAAAAAGCGATCTATAGGGTACATTGGGGGGGACCTTTACTTAGCTTTTACTAAATTTGGGTTCATGGGACAGATACATGACGCCATAATGGCCTTGTACTCCGCTCCTTCCGCCCAAGTGTACTCAGTAGAATCCTTATCATCTCCGTTTTGTATCTGAAACGGTACTAGACAGGGGTGCCCCTTGTCCCCTCTCATATTTAATCTAATAATGGAACCCCTTGCACAAACCATCCGCACAAGCGAACAAATAGCAGGCATCCCCATAGGAGATCAAGAACACAAAATCAGTTTATTCGTCGATGACGTGATACTTATGATAGCCAACCCTACTACCTCCCTCCCGGCAGTTCAGAAGACGCTAGCCTGGTTTAGTATCATATCCTATTACAAAGTCAACGAGTCTAAATCTTACATCTTGAACTTAGGCGTTGACGCCACAACTAGCATGCTATTACAACAACAATTCCCATATACTTGGGCAGACAAAAGCATAACCTACCTTGGAGTTCAGCGAACTAAAAACCACTAAAGATTTATATCACCACAACTACATCCCTTTTCGTAGCAGACTCCAAGAAGATCTACGCAGGCTGGTGTCTTTTGAGATGTCACGGATGGGACGCCTAGTGGCCTTTAAAATGCTTCACCTCCCCGAAATCCTATACCTTTTTAGGACACTCCCAATCACAATTTCTAATAATTACTTTAAATCATTACAAACCATACTTTCTTCCTTCACATGGCAAGGCAAAAAAGCCAGAAGCGCACATACCAAACTGATCAAACTCCGCACAGCCGGCGGTACTGGCTATGTGGATTTCCAGGATTATTACAAGGCCTCAGTGCTCACACAGTCGAGGGACTGGTTTTTACCCTCCCCGTATACTATATGGGGACAAATGGAAGCTTCCTTCATTCCAGGGAAGGATCTATCCACATGGCTACTCTCTAACCCACTCCCTTCAAGAACACCCTCACATTTTCCCCCTACAATGTTGGCTACAGTCCAAGTTTGGAATAAATTCGTACGACTTAGCCAAAATTACGTTACCAAGGCCATAATGAAAATCACGTTGCTAGTCGTACAAAACAAAATGGACCTAATATCCTTAAAAAAGTGGCAAGAGAAAGGTATTATGCGCATTAATGACTTCTTCACTGATGACAAGATCAAAACATTTCCTGACCTACAAAAAGAATATCGGTTGCCTAATTCAGACCTTTATCTGTACCTTCGAGCAAAACATTATCTGCAAACATCACCATCGTGGACATGTACTATTCCCCAACCTGCGTGGATATATCTTAGGGACCCTTCAGCTAGCCGAAAGGGTATTTCACTCTTTTATAATATTCTCCAGCAAAAAATCATATTCTCTAAGTCTACTCCTCTGCTCAAATGGGAATCAGAACTAGGAAACACATACACAGCCGACCAATGGGCTAAAGCATGCAATTCCACCTACAAAGTTACTAGCTGCTCCACTCTGTGGGAACTATCCATCAAAATCTTACAACGTTGGTACTTGACCCACAATAGAGTGTCAAAATTTTATAAAAATCTAGATGATAAATGCTGGAGACAATGCGGGAAAAAAGGGGGATATGCTCCATACATTCTGGAACTGCCCCAAATTGACACTCTTTTGGGAATCAACTTTCCAATTACCATCTGACGTTTCCCAAATGGCAATAACTCCGCAACCCAGGCTAGCACTTCTATGTCTAGAATTGGACCAATACCCGAAACAACTGAGACATACCATTTCTCACATACTATCCTCAGCTAGACTGAGCATCACCAGAAAGTGGAAAAACCCCACACCACCCACTCTAGGGGAAGTTGTGCAGACCACCCATTTACATTTCATATATGAGCAGACACTGGCACTTAAAAATAGAAATAGGGAACACATCTCCCAAATGTGGCACCCATGGTTGGCATGGTTCAATAACAACTCTTTGATATCCCTACCACTGTCCTGACCTACACAAATCTAGGAAGAGATGTCAAGGTGCAGACTTACCTCTTCAAATATATCTTTGATGTTTAAACACATTAGTGTCCTCGTACTCGTACTATGTTTTCTCATATGATTTATTAAACAATACGATTGATTGGATTGTATCTAAGGATGGGAGGGCTGGCTTGAATCCTGGACACAGTCTTGAACCCGTAAGGGGTGCCTAGGATGGGAGCCAGCTCCTCCCTTCACTACTGTATTGAAACAAGGTAATACATATACCGTTAGGAATGCTCATTATAATTTCTGTATGATTACCTTTCTATAACTCGCACATGGCGTTGTTCTACCGCCTTACGACAATCAAATGTTTTCTTACTCCTTTGTTTTTGCTTTATCCTTGTATGCATATATTAAATGTAAAAAACCAATAAAAATCTATTGATTAAAAAAAAAAATAAACATTGGCAGGATACATAAAAAAAAAACATTGGCAGGATAAATAAAAAAAAAAAAAAAACATTGGCAGCCAAGATACATAAAAAAAAACACTGGCAGCCAAGATACATAAAAAAAACACTGGCAGCCAAGATACATAAAAAAAATAAATAAAAAAAAAAAAAATAATAAAAACATTGGCAGGCGAGATACATAAAAAACAAACATTGGCAGGCAAGATACATAAAAAAATAAAAAAACACCATTGGCACGCAAGATACAAAAAAAAAAAAAACACACATTGGCAGGCTGGCATAGTGTCACTTACCTTTCTAGCAGTCCAGGGTCTTTTCACAACATCATGCAGAGGCCAGAGCTCCTCCACCTTCATGGTCCTCCTGACCTCTTCATTTCCTCCCAAGCTGAACAGAAGGATGACCGGACGGCTGCGGAGACGGCCGTGGAGCCGACCGTGGTGAGCGGCGCCGGCGCAAGGAGCAGCCCAGCTTTTTCGAGAGTGGGGACCCGGGACTCTGCCAGAAAGAAATTCGGCTGTCTCCATGGAGTCAGCCGCGGAGCCGGCAGCAGAGTGACGCAGCAGCGGATGAGAGTGGGGAGAAGTGACATGCGGCCCCTGGCCCACCGGGCACATGCCCAGTGTGCCTTATGGCCAATCCGGGCCTGGCTCCCTGTATTCATCAATAAAAACTAGTTATGAGAGACAGGATGTAGCACCCTCCTAGGTTAGGTAAATTTAGCTATTTCGTTCCTCTGTAATTAGTGGAGCTGCTTGTAATTGCTCTGGTCTGCTCTGAGTTTCACAGGCTGTGGGTTTGACTGCTTCCCCCTGACTTTCACATGGTTCTGGAAAGTAGTTGGCTGGAAGATTTAGATTTACAGTGTGAACAGTGACGGCTGGTGTTTTTTTTGAGGGGGGGTGGTAAACAAAGCCATCAGGCACAGTCGGCACCCACCCCTCCGCCCGGGTCATTCAAGTAGGTTGGGGCCTGCACTTACCCCATCTCACAAGCAGCGCTTCAGGCGGCAGGTGACGGTGGGCGGCGGCTTCGCTCTGGGCGGTGCATTCTTCCTGGGAAGCCAAAGCGGCTTCCCCTGCTTTTCCTCCCTCCTCCTCCTGGTGGCCAATCTGATCAAATTTCCTTTTGGCCAATCAGGTGACGGGCCTCAAAACCCACTTCCTGATTGGCCAGGAGGAGAATCAAAGTGACAATAGCGAATATTCATTTGCTATCACACAACTGGGTAGGCTTCGAGCACAGTCCTCTGCGACCCGAGCCCACACTATTTTGAAGCCTATTAGAGCTTCTGGCTCTAATCACGCGCTTCAAAAAAAATCCTCCATTGGAATCCATGCATCCGACGCCCTGCATGTAGATCAGGGGGCCGGACGCATGAATAGGTGAGGCGGTGCCCGCGCGCCCCCTATTGACGGGCCGCCACTGAGTGAATATTTATGTGGTCCAGCTAATCCCTGGGGGAAGATGCCCAGTTGGTGGCTGGGAGGGAGAATAAATAAATAGTTTGAGGCCTAGAGCAGAGGGAGTTCTTGTCTAGCAGGAGAAGATGCTAGCCTTAAGGGATGATGCCCTTCTGGGCAGTCTAGCTGTTCCCTTCATCTGGTCATCGAGGTCCCAGCTGCGTTAGCTAAGGGGCCTATTCTGCTGAACATGCTGGAGCTGATCGAGGGGTATCTTTTGGGGATCTGGTCTGAAGAGTGCACAGGAGACATATCTGGCAGATATTGAAAGGAGATATCCAAATATCCAAGAACATTTGTGAGTACAGACCGGTGTGTAAGATCCAATGACTGTGTGCTGCCGCTATCCCTCTAACCAGTGTCAGTCTGTGCCAAGGTCATGCTTTATGGTGTCCTTTGCTGCTGCAAGGACTGTACTAGGAAGTTTGAGGAAGAGACAGATGTCCTCAAGTTATTACTTTATCCTACAGGGGTCTCCTACAGCTACATTGCACCTTTCCAAGTTCAAGTTTATTGAAACATCAAAAAAATGATACCACTAGACTGTTTAATGAGCCAGAAGAATGACAGAGACCATGTGCTTGGCTGCTAGTACAGTAACTAAGGAAAGAACCTTGGGACCAAAGCAGCGGGCCTTTAAGGGGAGTGAGAGCTACATGTGGGGGTTTGTCCGGGATTTCCCTGTGAGTGTATGCTGCCGTTGCTACTGGCAACTGATGAAAGCGTTGAAGCTGGGAAAGCTTTGTGGACTTTTTAATGCATATATTTACAAGAGAAAGCTATTGCAGCCATCTTCTATCAGGAAAAGTACCTACTTTATAGTAAAAGTGGCTGCCAGTCACATGTGCATTTTCGAGTGGATGAGAAAGGTTTAAATGGTGGTGCAGGATAAGTGGTGCCAGTGAATCCCGAGGAGCAGGGCATTTAAGATGTGTGTTCTGGGTAAGAAATACACCCAACATGTGGAGGAGAGCAACAAAATGGCGGCTCATACGTGCTTGTTTTAATATGTATCAAGAAGTCAAGGGATGGCAGGACAGATAGACCGGAGGGCCGAATCACCAGAGCTGATGATGGATACAGGCGTAAAACTTGGGCATAAGAGCGGTGTTGTCCTAGTCATGATCAAGAATACAGAGTGTTTGTCCCTTGTTTGCGGGAAGTGCCGGGAGCCAACAGCTGTGGTGAAGGTATGGATGTGTTGTGGCCACTGCAAGGAACTACTGTTAGAACAGGTTCTGAATATGCTGGAGCTGATAAAGGGATTTCTTTTAGGGATCTGGTCTGAAGAGTCCATAGGAGACATGCCTGGCAGATATTGGATGGAGGCATCCAAATATCCAAGAACATCTGTGAATACAGACCTATGTGTAAGACCCCAATGACTGTGTGGTGCCGCTATCCCTTGTAAAGTGGCGACCCCGGGGTCACTGTGTGTAGTAGCAATTTATGCCTGATTTCTGCAGAGGCAGGCATGCTGATTGCACACCTGTGGGCTGGGTTCATATTCTTCCCAGGGTTAGAGCTCAGATATTAGAGACAGCTCCACCTAGCCAGACAGGAGGTCTCCACCCTAAGACACAAGGTCTGTGTATGAGAGTCAGATGGGCTACCAACTTCTCTAAGAGACAGAGGCTGCAGGTGGCAGTCTGAGCATACATGTCTGCAGGAGGCAATAGAGTCCGCGACAGTGCAGCCTGAAGCTGAACCCAAGCAAGCTAGGAGAGAGCTTGACTGAAGGGTACTTTTGTTGGTCTGAGGTGCAGACCTAAGGCCTAGGTGTGAGGCCTGAAGCAGCCATCTGGCAAGTGAGCAAGCCACAAGGCTGAATTAGCATGTGACAGTAATGGTGGAACCCCCTGCGAGGGAAATTGCTGTTTTTGTGAACTTTCTATTCCTTTAAAAAAAGTGGGCTGCCTTACCCTAAAAATGAGGTATAGACTGGCACGATTTCTTGGAAACGCATGCACCACAAGAGTTTAATCATCCCGGATCTTTACACCCTCTGGAATCGGTGTCAGCCTGGGCTTAAAGGTGGACATTCCTTATGGTGTCCATGTGTAGACCGGTTCATCATTTTCTGCTGCAAGGACTGTGCTAGCAAGTTTGAGGTGTCCTCAAGCTTCTAGTTTGTCCCCACAGCTACCCTGCACCTATCCAAGTTCAAGTTTAATAAAACATCAACAAAATGATGCATCTAGACTGTTTAATGAGCTAGAAGAGTGACTGTGCGCCTGGCTGCTAGTACAGTAACTCGGGAAAGAACCTTGGGACCAAATCAGTGGGCCCTTCAGGGGGTGAGCGCTACAGGGAAATGAGAGGAAATCTCTCTAATGGAGCCCCAAATTGAAATTACAATCACACAGGAGTTCTAATCCTTCCCCCTCTCCATCCAACATTAGAAAAAAAAAGTTTTTGGCTCAACACTTTGTGTAATTTCTTTTTGCAGGAATTCTCTGTAAAAGTGAAATCTGCAATTTTCATGCAAAATCAAATACGCCAAAATCAGTAATTCCTCCCCAATGAAAGCACCTTGGCAATCAGCGCCAGATGGCAGATCGGCCTCAGACATCTTATCCTCTCCCCCTTCCCCACTCCCACTATTGTGATCTAAAAGACAATCATTACTTTGAACATCCAATAAATGATCTCTTACATTTATCCTCGGCATGGGCGGCCTGTGATCCCTGAAAATAGAAAATATACCTCTAAGAGTCATTTCTAGAAATTCAGTTCATTATAGCAATTCTTATTTCCACAACAACAACTGTCATTTCCAGACAACCAATGAGAGCTTAGAATAGAACATTGTTACTGCAAATAACACACCCATTATAGGTTAGTGAACCAAGTCTATTATTTGAAGAGGACTTCCCATGGGAAATTGAAGGCCCCCTTCTCTGCCAAGCCCCCCCAACACAAAAAGCTCTAAAAAAGCCATCTGTAAACAAACCATTCTCCTCCAAAAAGACAAACAGGATGTTTACAGACGACTTTCCAAAACCATTTGTGTTGCTGGGCAAGAGCCTGTCAAAAAACCAAAGCCTTTCAATTACCATGGAGGGTCCACTTTAAAGACCTGGTTCCCAACCTTTAGCACTTTGGTACTTGTGTGGCCCCTGGACCTCAGCAGTCTGTAGGGGGAGTATTGGTTTATAAATGGACTGTAATTACAGTGATCTCTAGCAATCTATTATAACGTGTCCCGATTCCTTGTCCATGTCCTACAGCAGGTCTCCATTCTCCAACCTCACCTGTAGCCAGAGGCTTAGCTTGAAGCTTGTAGACCCTGATGCAAAAGTTGACCTGGGCCCCCCCCCCCACTACTTCCAACGTGCGTGCAGATACACCCACCGCACGCTAAGATACTTAAAGTGGTTTAAGAGTTTTGAGTTACCAGAGTTCCTCTTTACAGCAGAGGACAGGGATCACCGCTGGAGAATCAGAGGACAGGGATCACCGCTGGAGAATCAGAGGACAGGGATCACCGCTGGAGAATCAGAGGACAGGGATCACCTCTGGAGAAGCAGAGGACAGGGATCACCTCTGGAGAAGCAGAGGAAAGGGATCACCGCTGGAGAAGCAGAGGACAGGGATCACCGCTGGAGAATCGGAGAACAGGGATCACCTCTGGAGAAGCAGAGAACAGGGATCACCGCTGGAGAAGCAGAGGACAGGGATCACCGCTGGAGAAGCAGAGGACAGGGATCACCGCTGGAGAAGCAGAGGACAGGGATCACCGCTGGAGAAGCAGAGGACAGGGATCACCGCTGGAGAAGCAGAGGACAGGGATCACCGCTGGAGAAGCAGAGGACAGGGATCACCGCTGGAGAAGCAGAGGACAGGGATCACCGCTGGAGAAGCAGAGGACAGGGATCACCGCTGGAGAAGCAGAGGACAGGGATCACCGCTGGAGAATCAGAGGACAGGGATCACCGCTGGAGAAGCAGAGGACAGGGATCACCGCTGGAGAATCAGAGGACAGGGATCACCGCTGGAGAATCAGAGGACAGGGATCACCGCTGGAGAAGCAGAGGACAGGGATCACCGCTGGAGAATCGGAGGACAGGGATCACCGCTGGAGAAGCAGAGGACAGGGATCACCGCTGGAGAATCAGAGGACAGGGATCACCGCTGGAGAAGCAGAGGACAGGGACCCCTGGAGAAGCAGAGGACAGGGATTACCCCTGGAGAAGCAGAGGACAGGGACCCCTGGCAGGTCACTTAGCAGAGCTCCTTTCCCATCCCAGCACTGTATACAGCTGCCCCCCCCACACACACACTAAACAGGGCTGGGATCACATTCCCTTATACGCAGTCTGTCAGTCCTCACAGGGTGTATCTGGCTTTTATGTCGCCCTTCTGACCTGTGAAATTCTCTGGTCGGAATGGCGGTGTAGTTGCATTAGGCAGATACTCCCTGTGCAGATCGTGGCTGACTGGCTGTGTTGTAAAGGAATGTGATTTCAGCCCTGCGGAGGAGGAACAGTATAGAGTGCTGTAATGGGAAAGGAGCTCAGCAGCGGGCATAGCATGCAGGGTGGAGGGGGTGGTCAGGGGGCTTTGGGGGGGTGCAACGTAGATCTGGGAGGGCAAAGCCATGTGACACAAAGCCTGCAAAGAGCCTGCAGTCCTTCAGGGGCCCCCCGAGGAGGTGTTAAGGGATTTGTTTTAGCAATTTCTGAAGGTTTTTCTGTCAGTGTTGGCAGCTAGGTCACCTCCCAGAGGTGTGTGTCTTTTCCCCAGTTGTCAGGGAAAGGGGGTAAGCAGACATCTCCGGGTGGGGGGGTACAGAGAATCTCAGTTGGTGACTAGGAGACATCGAGCGGTGTCATACCTCACCAGTGACATTGATCCCACCGTGGCTACAGGACGGCACTCTCCTCCTCTTACCTCACTGAGCACGCTTACCATTCCATGTTGCCAGCACAGACACTTCCCCATCCTGGGCTGTTCTCACCTTGTGCTCCTCTCAATTCAGGAAATGGCTCACAGCTTCTCCCCAGCCAATGAGAACAGAGGGGTGTAGACTGTGAAAGGCAAAGTAGAAGCCCAGTACTGGAGCGTGACTGTGGGGCCCTTGGGCAGATCAGAGCTGGATTTTGTGGAGGATATGATAATATGACAGGGAGGCTGCAGGGGCCCCCTGGAGCTAGGGGCAGGTCTGTGATTGTGACCCCTGCATCCCCTTATGCTACGCCCAAGCTGGTTGTTAAGGAGCAGGCCAGCAAGCCGGCTGCTGTGCCCTTAACAATGGATGACTCATCAGCTGCCAGCGGGGTTCCCTGCTGACAGCTGAATGTAAACGATACAATAGCCAGCATTATAAATTGAGAAAAAAAACTGTTTGGGGTCCCCCCAAATCCATACCAGGCCCTTTCAGGTCTGGTATTAAGGACAACCCCTCGTCAAAAATAAAAACAGAGTGGGGTTCCCTTCCACATCCATAACAGACCCTTTTTGGAGAGGTGCCCCCTACCACACAAAGCACCCCCTCATGTTGAGGGCATGTGGCCTGGTATGGTTCAGAAGGAGGACTGCATGCCCGGATAAGGGTCTGGTCTGATATGGATATGGATAGTATGGATTTTGGGGCGGACCCTCATGCCAAAAAAACACAACGGTGTGGTGTCCTCCCGCGTATATACCAAACCCTTAGGTCTGGTATGGATGTTAAGGGGAACCCCATGCTGTTTTTTTTTTTTGGCATGGGGTTTGCCTTAAAATCTGCACCAGACCTGAAAGAGCCCTGTATAGATTGGGTGGGGTGTGGGGGGGCACGCTGTTTTTTTCTCAATTTTTTTGGCAGCAATTGTTTTATCTACATTCAGCTGTCAATGGGGAACTCCGCTGACAGCTGATGAGTCATTTATTGTTATGGACGCCTGTGGGCCACCGGCTAAGAAATAAAAACACTGGAAACTGGTGCTTAGCAGTGTTTAGGAGCTTCTAAAACGCTTCTAGTCTACAATAGTGTGCATGGAAACATAGGATAACACTATTTGCTTCTTGGGGCAGAAAAATAAAATGCTCAAAGGAGCTGCTAGGAGCTTAAAAATAAGCTAGTGTGCATGGAGCCCAATGTGTATGCACACCCAACAATGATCTTCTCTTATTTCCTCCCCTTTGCTCTGTTAAATATCCCATTGGAAGTGTTTTGTTGTATCTGATCAATAGTCCCTGTTGATCCTCCCAGAAGTCTTCTAAACCATAAGCAGAAGATATTTTGATGATCGCTCTTCTTTCTCCCAAAATGAAGCGTTGCATTTACAATCCAACCGGCTATATTCAGAGTTTATATTTCATGGAGTTCCTTTTTAATGGAGTGGGGGGGGGGGGGGGGCTTCCACTGATTTTGGGGGGATCAATACTGACTGAACAGGTTTATCTATCTGATCAATCATTCCCCCTCCAAGAGCGGGCGGTGACAGTTTTTTGCAGACACACAAATGGGAATATTGGTGGAAAGTGTTGGAATTGGGTGATTGTGGCCCTGTGTATAGGGGCCCCTTCAGATTATTGCAGATTTCATGGAAAATGTGTTTTATGATAATTTTACATAAAATTCCATAACCCCAATATGGAGCTCGTCTCTGGTGGATTTACTCACAGTGGCCGATCCCGGTGTGTCCTCCGGAGTGTCCGGACTCTCAGTATTCGGCAGTGAGACTTTCAGATGTACTTCTTCCCCATTGGGAAGTTTCAGCAGATGGCTCCCTTTCTGGAGGACTCGATCCCGGGCTGGAAGACAAGGAGAACCATGATAAGGATTTTCTATGAGAATGTCACATGACCACCTACAGTGCCTTGAAAAAGTATTCATACCCCTTGACATTCCCCATACGTCATGTTACAACCAAAAATGTAAATGTATTTTATTGGGATTTTATGTGATGGACCAACACAAAGTGGAACATAATTGTGAAGTGGAAGGAAAATGATAAATGATACAAATAAATATGTGAAAAGTGTGGGGGGGGGGCATTTGTATGGCGCCCCCCGGAGTCAATACTTTGTAGAACCCCCTTTCTCTACAAGTCTTTTTGGGGATGTCTCTACCAGCTTTGCACATCTAGAGAGGACATTTCTGCCCATTCTTCTTTGTAAAATATCTCAAGCTCTGTCAGATTGGATGGAGAGCATCTGTGAACAGCAATTTTCAAGTCTTGCCACAGATTCTCAATGTGATTTAGGTCTGGACTGTGACTGGGCCATTCTAACACATGAATATGCTTTGATGTAAACCATTCCATTGTAGCTCTGGCTGGATGTTTCGGGTCGTTGTCCTGCTGGAAGGTGAACCTCCGCCCAGTCTCAAGTCTTTTGTAGACTCTAACAGGTTTTCTTCTAAGATTGTCCTGTATTTGTCTCCATCCATCTTCCCATCAACTCTGACCAGCTTCCCTGTCCCTGTTGAGGAAAAGCATCCCCATCACATGATGCTGCCACCACCAAGTTTCACGGTGGGGATGGTGTGATGTGCGGTGTTAGTTTTCCGCTTTTAGGCCAAGAAGTTGAATTTTGGTCTCATGTGACCAGATCACCTTCTTCCACATGTTTGCTGTGTCCTCCACATGGCTTCTCACAAACTACAAACAGGACTTCTTATGACTTTCTTTCACCAATGTCTTTCTTCTTGTCACTCTTCCATAAAGGGCAGATTTGTGGAGAACACGACTAATAGTTGTCCTGTGGACAGATTCTCCCACCTGAGCTGTGGATCTCTGCAGCTCCTCCAGAGTTACCATGGACCTCTTGGCTCTTCTCTGATGAATGCTCTCCTTGCCCGGCTGGTCAGTTTAGGTGGACGGCCATGTCTTGGTAGGTTTGCAGTTGTGCCATACTCTTTCCATTTTCCGATGATGGATTGAACAGAGCTCCACAACTTTATCCCTGACCTGTCTGGTGTGTTCCTTGGCCTTCATGATGCTGTTTGTTCACTAAGGTTTTCTAACAAACCTCTGAGGGCTTCATAGAACAGCTGTATATATGCTGAGATTAAATTACACACAGGTGGACTCTGTTTACTAATTAGGTGACTTCTGAAGGCAATTGATTCCTCTAGATTTTAGTGTTGATGGATGACGTTTTTATCATGAAATGCATTGAGGCCGCACGCTCACCTGCACTGACATCACTTCCGGTACGCTTGGTTCCGATTTCCGATGTGTTGGAACGCACGCCGCAATTTGGAGGAACGGGTATATTTACAGGGAGGGTGGGACTTTTTGGACAATTTGGAGGAACGACGTTGTTCCTGTTCTACTGGCTCTACATGTTGGTGCTGACTTATTAGCACCTTAAAATGTAAGTGCGCATTTTATCAAAAATTGATACCTGTTTTAATAAACATATTGCGCTATGATATATACTTTGCTTTTGCCGAGCCTTTATATCTTTCAAGCATAAGGAGACATCCAAGGATTGAGCTTAAGTAAAGGATAACCCCCCTCTGACCCACATCGCTTCCCAAAGGATCTGATTATTACGAGGCTCATTACACTTAGGTATCTGGTGAGTGGGGATTTCTCCCACACAAGTGATGGTGGAGCACGGATAATCAATACCTGTCACTACACAGACTTTCTTTTTTGATGTTTGTATTTCCTTTGAGGACTTTCTCATTCTTTTGTTTCACTATATTGATTTTTTGTGGGTTATTTATTATGCACTAAAATGATTGTTTATTTTTAATTTAGTTTTGAGTTAGCGCTAAGCTTTTTGTATATGTTTAAACTGTTTAGAAGATGTTTCACTCACTGAAAAGGGGCGGCTCTACTCACATTGTATTGCACTGTAATATATATCATTTTCAGCTCCATCACTTGTTATTCCAATCTACATGAAAAATCAAAATGTTATATTTATCACCGAAACAGGAAGTGATTGGAAATCAAAATGTTATATTTATCACCGAAAGAGGAAGTGATTGGAAATCAAAATGTTACATTTATCACCGGAAAAAGGAAGTGATTGGAAATCAAAATGTTACATTTATCACTGGAACAGGAAGTGATTGGAAAGCAAAATGTTACATTTATCAAGAAAGGGGATGAAGTCACGTGACCCCTGATGAAGTCACGTGACCCATGACGCCACGCGTAGGGATGGAACAGGCACCTTCCACTGTCAGAAGTGTACGAGCTTGCTGCTGTTCGGTTACTTGTGCAATCTGCTATTCATTGTGTGAGTACAAATTTTTACTGTTAATAAAGCTACTTGGTTTTACAAACTACTACACTATATGGCATCCCTTTCCTCTTTTGGCCACCCTGCCCCCTGAGGATCTAAAGTATACAGAGATCCAGTCCGGGACCCAGGACCAACCCGCATAGGAGTGGCTGTGAGCGGTGTTGATTTATGCTGTAACTTCAGTATAATGAGGTAAGGGGCCATTACCCACTAGTGTAGGATCGCTGCATGAAGAGGACTGAATATCCCTCTCTGATCTATACACTCCACATCCCCCACTTATTCAAGTGATTGGTCTATGAAGGATATTTTGCTGTTTTGCACTATTGCACTGTTTGGCACCTTAGGACTGATGAGTCATTGAAGATTGCTTTGTTGCACAAGCCACGTTTTCTGGACTGTTTATATGTTTTTATGCCGTATTTGAGCACTGATTACTTGCACTGGACACTTTAAATTATTTAATACGCCTGGAGAACTCTCCGGACGTACAGTATAACATTGTACCTTTTTGTTTTCTATTTCACTGTTTTGCAAATTGGGTGTATCAATTTTTTTTTTTTCTGTCACCCATATCTCATGCATCACCTGATGAGGTTCACTGCATGCTTTTTAACGTTTACGTTGATTTAATTGCATTCCTATATAAGTTTGGATATTTATATGTACTCTTCTCTGAGATTAGTTATAGTTTCTACCAACTGTGATTTCACATTACTTTATATTATTGCACTCACTAAGAGTACACTTCACGCCCATGCTCTGGGCTAGCCGTTTACACATTTAGATGTTCAGCACTATAGTACGCTTCGCACTAATTTATTTACTAACTTGGATTAGCGCAGCACCACACCCACTTGCCAGTTTAAAATATAAAAGATGGTTGTGACGGACTCCGGACACCCTGTTGGGTATCTTTGCCAAGAAGCTGCTTCCCAAGACCTGCAAGTCTGGCTATAGTTACCCCAATAACTAGGCAATACCAGTTTTGGAGTAAACCAGAATAATAACTGTTTATTTGAACAAGAATACAGGCTTTTATACACTTAAGAAGGACATTCCCCCCTCCTGATCAGATTATCATAACAATACAAACTGCACACAGGAATATAATTACAACAACAGACATACTATAAACATGAAGTTAATTAGCTACCTGGGTGACTCTGAGGTCTGACCTTCCAGGTCAGACTTGTCGTCTCCTAGCTCACAAACTACAATACACATTGTCATAAGTATAAACAGAACACCTTCACACAATAGCAGGAGACCATCAGTAGCAGACTATCCGTCTCCTACAGAGGACAGAGGCCAATGTGATCGACTCCTTCAATTAACATGTATAGTTCAGAATCAAATAAACCAGGAACAGTCTTTGTATATTTCCTGGGAGATATTGTGGATAAATATTACTATTCCATTAAGTAGCTGTCCATCATTTTTTCGGTCACCCTGTGCCCCTAAGAGACACAGGGTCACTTAGACACAGGAGGTGCATGGAGAGCTAAAAAAAAGGGTTACCCAACCTCTCCAAGGGATTCTGGGTTCCACCAGCCCCCCGCCAAAAGTGACTCCCGTTACAATGATGATACGTCAAGTAAATAACCAACATGTCAAGATTTTAAATTTTGTAGGCTTGTGGAATAGCGTCAAACTTTGATACTTACAAATCTCTACGCTTTAAAAGCTTTTACAGATTATCAGTTTAGAGTTACAGAGGAGGTCTAGCAGTAGATGTTCGTGGCGATCCCTCACATGTCTGGTGTGATGTCATGGCTTACATATGTGGGATCTACATGCGTTTCCCAATTACGCTTCAGTACGGGAGAATAGGGCACTTAAAATTAAAAAAAAAAATCTATTTCGGAATTTTTTGGGCAACATGCGGCACGTGATTTTGTTTGCGCAGTTGCAGTGCGATTTGTAGCACATCAATCGGGGCAATATTGCACAGCGTTAAGGGTGCCATGAAGGAATAATGGCATCGCAAACGCGTCCTGCGTTTTGATCGCAATTCTGGAATCGTGGGCAGAATCGTGGCAATTCCACCCGTGATTCAAATGGCCTATGTGTGGACGGAGCCTTAAATGTAAATGAAGGGGGGGGGATCCCTGACATTATTGACCAAAATATGGACATTATCATATTTGGTCAATGATGTTCCCCAGGAGAGTCAGCCCCTTTGTGTACATTTGAGCGTAACGCAGCTGTCAATCCTTGGAGGTGGAGTTATGGGATCAGACTTGTGCTGGAGGTCATCAGGTTTTTTCCTTTTGCCAGGTCATTGGGCAATATGATTGATATGGATCTGTAGATTATCACTTTCACACAAACCAATCAATATACACTAAGGCCCCTTTCACACTGGGACGGTTTGCAGGCGTTATTGCGCTAAAAAATAGCGCCTGCAAACCGACCTAAAACTGCAACTACTGTTTCTCCAGTGTGAAAACCCGAGGGCTTTCACACTGAAGCGGTGCGCTGGCAGGAGAGAGAAAAAAACTCCTGTAAACAGCATCTTTGGAGCGGTGAAGGAGCGGTGTATTCACCGCTCCTTCACCGCTCCTGCCCACTGAAATCAATGGGGTAGCACGGCTATACCGCCGGCATTGCTCCGCTGTAGCGGCGCTTTGCGGGCGGTTTTATCCCTTTTTCGGTCGCCAGCGGGGGTTAAGAAAAAAAGAAAGCGTGAAAAAAATGATAAAAATGTAATTTGGGTACAGTGTTGCATTGACCGCACAATCATCAGTTAAAGGGTTTAACCAAAAAAAAATAGATCCTGCTCCTTTAAAGCATGTTATTTGACTCAGGGCTTGTCCTGTGTCATTTGGCCCCCTGTAACACCTAAAAAACCTGTCTGATCCTTCCAGTTTCTCCCCACCCCTCTGTAAACTGACCACGGTGTATCATGGCTGCTGAGACCAGACACCGTGGTCAGTTTACGTGCCTCTGTCATCAGCAGCTCTGCTATCTGCTCTCCTCTCTGCTCCTGTGTCCTCCTCCCCCCTCCTGCTGCTCTCATAACACTAACCTGTATACACTATCAGCACTGCCTCCTATTGCAGTCTCCCCCCTCTGTGAATGATTTATAAATAGAAATGCTGTAAATACCTCATTTAAGAGCTGAGATTGCGATCACATGACCAGCCAGCTCTCTCCTCCCCTCCTCCTCCCCTCCAGACTGACATCAGCAGAGGAATCTCAGCCCCACCCCCTGCATCTCTCAGAGAAGAAAAGGAAAAAGCTGGCCGGTCATGTGATCCCAATCTCGGCAGTGAAATTAGGTATTTGCAGCATTTATAATTATAAGTCACACACAGAGGGGGACACTACAATAGGAGGCAGTGCTGATGGTGTATACAGGTTAGAGTGGCTTAACAACCACTTTAACCACCTCAATACTGGGCACTTTCACCCCCTTCCTGCCCAAGCCATTTTTCAGTTTTCAGCGCTGTAGCATTTTGAATGACAATTGCGCGGTCATGTTACACTGCACCCTAATGAAATTTTTATAATTTTTTCCCCACAAATAGAGCTTTCTTTTGGTGGTATTTGATCACCTCTGTGGTTTTTATTTATATATGTATATTGATTGGTTTGCGCAAAAGTTATAGTGTCTACAAAATAGGGGATAGATTTATAGCATTTGTATTTATTTATTTATTTTTTACTAGTAATGGTGGCGATCTGCGATTTTTATTGTGACTGCGATATTGCAGCGGACATATCGGACACTTTTGACACATTTTTGGGACCATTCACATTTATACAGCGATCCGTGCTATAAAAATGCATTGATTACTGTGTAAATGTGACTGGCAGGGAAGGGGTTAACACTAGGGGGGCGATCGAGGGATTAATGTATGACCTAGGGAGGTGATTCTAACTGTGGGGGGAGGGGACTGACTGGGGGAGGTGACCGATCGGTGTCCCTATGTACAAGGGACACACCATCGGTCTCCTCTCCTCTCTGACAGGACGTGGATCTGTGTTTACATGCACAGATGCACAGTCCTGCTCTGTTACGCGGCAATCGCGGGTGCTCGGCAGACATCGCGGCCGCCGGGCATGAGCACCGGGTCCTGAGCGACGCAGCGGGCACGCGCGCGCCGCAGGTGCCGCGCGCGCGCCCCCTAGTGGCTCGGGAGGGCGATCACGTCATATGACGTCCGCCCAGAACAAGAGAAGCCTCGTCCCGCCGTCATATGACGGTGGGCGGTGGCTTAGTGGTTAAAGTAACGCAGTGCTGAATAGCAAAAAATGGCCTGGTCATGATGGGGGTAAAACCTTCCGGAGGTCAAGTGAATAAAGGGGTTGTCAATAAATGTCTGTTCTTATTTTCTGTTTACAATTTTTCTGTGAATGACTAGGGGTACTATGGAGGGGGCTGGTATCTGGGGACCCCTTTATTGCTAAAGGGGGCTTCCGTGTTTCAATACGCTGATTAGAACCCCTGCCAGTTATTATTGCTGTCTGCACCATCAGGGAGAGTCTCTATTTCTCTTGTTTATTGTTATTATTGAAAGTGAAAGTAAAAGAAAATCACAAATTTTGTTTTTTCCCCAGAAAAGTAATAATCCTGAACGTATCATCACAAGATCCACAAACCAACAAGCCAAAATAAATACCGACATATGTTATCCCTTAATTCTACACTCAGACAATTTGTCCCGGACCGCCCTTTGTTCACATTCAAAAGGGCGACGTCAATCAGAGATAAACTCATCACCAGTCAATATAAAGGGGAAGTTCACACAGATCCATGTAAATATAAAAGGTACATACAGGTGCGGTACCTGTAATTATTACAAATACATGTACACTGAAAGGAAACCCATTCTCCCTAATGGCCAAATATTTCGTCCGAGACATTTTGCCAACTGTAAGACCCCTTTGGGGTTATTTATTTGCTACGCTGCGATTGCGGCTGTTTTTATATTGGCAAGACCAAATTGGAATTTTGGAAAGGTCCTCACAGGCACATAAGAAGTATGCAAACTAGTAACCCTGAACTGCCCCTGGGCCGACACACCAAAATAGTACATGGAGGTCATTTTCCTAAAATCAAGTTCCTCATAGTAGACCTTATCCAGGCCAGCTCCAGAGGAGGGGATTGGAATAAGACCCTCCTCCAAATGGGGGGGGGGGGGGGCTTGTCAATCTCAATAAATCTGACTAGTTAGCAGAACTTAATAGACTTGTCTATGAAGCTGAAACATATGACAAATTGGGAGGTATACTCCTATTTTTGGTTAAAAATGCCCAAGATGAAGGCAATGTTACTAAAAAGGAAGCCAGATACCTAGTGCCCGACGCCCAGCGGGTGCCAGTTATTTACCAACTACCTAAGATCCACAAGAACCCTTCCAAACCACCTGGCAGACCCATTGCGAGGGGGGGTGGACTCTTTGTTCGCTAGAATTGGTGAATATTTGGACCGGTTCTTACAGCCTTTGGCACAGAAGTGTCCAGCTTATTTTATTGATAGCAGGAATCTTATGGAACTATTACAGCGGGTAGAGGTCAATAAAGGTTATTTGTTGCCTAGTATTGATGTCAATTCTTTGTACACCAATATCCAACAGCAACATGCCATCAAAGCTGTTGTGTGGGCCTTGAACAGCACCAAAATTAAAAACGAACAAAAGGATTTCCTGGTTCATGCCTTAGATTTGGCCATGAGCCACAACTTCTTTTGGCATGACAAGCACTATTTTAGGCAAAAGAAAAGGGGTAGCCATGGGGGCTAAATATGCCCCTTAAGTGGCTAATTTATTAATGAGCCACTGGGAGAAAGATGCCATCTTTAGTGGAAATATACCCCAGCTTAAGTTTTAGAAGCGTTACATTGATGACATCATTATTATTTGGGCAGGATCTAAGGAGTCTTCTTTACATTTTTTTGGCAAAAAATTGGTGAGAACAGATATGGAATTTCCTTCTCAGCAACGTTTGACAACCAAAGTATCAACTTTCTGGACTACAATCACCAACTGGCCACTAAAACTTATTTTAAGGAAGTGGACAGAAATGGTTATATCCCCCTGGGGACCCCAGATGGCTCAGCACAATCCCCAAAAGTCAATTCATGAGAGTTAAGCGCAATTGCGCTAGAATGGAGGATTTTGATAAACAGGCTAAAGTTCTATTTGAAAGATTTGTAGAAAAAGGCTAAACCCCACAAGAGCTGAATAAAACTTTGTCAATAGTAAGAAGTATGAATAGAGACGATCTGTTTAAAAAGAAGGAGGCCATTGAGAAAGACTTTGGAGTCTCTTTCATGACAGGCTTTACCCGTCAACATAAACAAGTAGAAAAAATTATTCGTAAATATTGGCATTTATTAAAAGAGAACGATCTTGCTAAAACCTTACCTAGTAGATCACAGTTTAATTATACCAAACCCCCTACTTTACGTTTAAAACTTGCACCTAATGTCGTTGACTCCCCCAAAAAAACTTGTACCTTGGGTTTCTTTATTTGTGGGAGATGTGTAATATGCAAAATGTCCAAACACAGGGTGAGGAAGACCACAGACTTTATAGCCAACTCCTCTGGTGAGTCCTTTAAAAAATTAACAAGTTCATTACGTGTGGCACCACCCACGTCACGTATCTTTTGTCCTGTCCATGTGGACTACAGTACGTGGGTAGGACCACCAGAGCATTGGGAGTCAGATTACGTAAACATGTAAATAGGGTAAAAAAAGGGATTCAAGCACCACAGCTTGTCCAATCATTTTAGACTATTTCACAGAAGGGACCCGAGTGGTTTGACTTTTTGTGGCATAGACAAAATTTAAATACATTGGAGAGGAGGCAACCTTAAGAGAGCCATCTCTCGCAATGGGACCCAGTGAATCCATCGGCTTAGAACGATGAACCCTTTGGGGTTGAACATCAAATTGGCTCTAAACTGTTTTTTGTCTAATTGGTAGTATTTTATTATTTTTATTAACACACGTGTTCTTTTTTTCTGATTTTTTCTGACATTTTTATTTCATTTTTATTTTTATTTTATATTTATCTTTTTAATTTATTTTTATTTTACATTTTATTTTTATTTTACATTTTTTTCATCTTTATTTAATTTTTCTATTTTTATTTATACTTTTTTTTGTTTGTTTATCCTTATTTTTGTTGTTGTACGCTTTTTATATTTATTGTTGCAGTTATGTTAATTCATTGAGCTAATTTCTTAACATTTTCTTAACATTTTTTAAATGCTATTAGTGTTATTGTTATATTGTGTTAAGCCAGAATTGACGTCAAGTCCTTGGAAGTATTATAGGAATTTTATCCAACCAGTAATATGGCGGATTTGTCTCCCCTGTGGTTCTTGCTCTGTCCACAGGGCCGACATTTTTACCCCACCAACAAAATGGCCGCAATGCCAATTTGATTGGTCCTTTTAGGGGGAGGTGTTTCTCCTCCTGTATTTAAAGACGGCTCAGTTAACCAGAAATGAGGTCCTTGATGACGCTCTGTGGGAGGGTGAAACGCGTAGACGTAATTTCTACTTCACTTCGGGTATCGTGGAACGCACGCCATGAACGGCGTTTTTGTATTCACAGCACCATGTTTATGCCTGATTTTATCTCGCTTCTTGTAAGTATCCATTTCCATGCGCAATAAATTATTTTTTTAGCGGTACTTCACTATTAGTCCATTCCTTTTCATTCTGGGTACCTGTTTTTCTGGCTGAGCATCTTTACAAGGAAGTTTTGTCAATGATCTGATGCCAAACCTGCCATTCCTGGCCATCACTATTAAGCCTGAAGTGACCCCTAGACTGAAAAGCTGGGGGTCCATTTGATCTGGTGAGTGGAGACACAGGAGGGGGTGTTGTGGTACACCTTGAAAATTCTGGAACACTTTGCACTATTTGGATTGGAGCACATCAGTCACTTTATATAGACTTTTATGTTTATTATAGTATATATAGGCAACACACATACCAGAAATATTAGATACTACTTACCTCCCTCCTCCTTGTAGTGTATGAGGATCCCCTCCAGTCCTCAGTACTTACCTCCCTCCTCCTTGTAATATATGAGGATCTCTCTCCAGTCCTCAGTACTTACCTCCCTCCTCCTTGTAGTGTATGAGGATCTCCTCCAGTCCTCAGTACTTACCTCCCTCCTCCTTGTAGTGTATGAGGATCCCCTCCAGTCCTCAGTACTTACCTCCCTCCTCCTTGTAGTGTATGAGGATCCCCTCCAGTCCTCAGTACTTACCTCCCTCCTCCTTGTAGTGTATGAGGATCCCCTCCAGTCCTCAGTACTTACCTCCCTCCTCCTTGTAGTGTATGAGGATCCCCCTCCAGTCCTCAGTACTTACCTCCCTCCTCCTTGTAGTGTATGAGGATCACCCTCCAGTCCTCAGTACTTACCTCCCTCCTCCTTGTAGTGTATGAGGATCACCCTCCAGTCCTCAGTACTTACCTCCCCCCTCCTTGTAGTGTATGAGGATCACCCTCCAGTCCTCAGTACTTACCTCCCCCCTCCTTGTAGTGTATGAGGATCCCCTCCAGTCCTCAGTACTTACCTCCCTCCTCCTTGTAGTGTATGAGGATCACCCTCCAGTCCTCAGTACTTACCTCCCTCCTCCTTGTAGTGTATGAGGATCCCCTCCAGTCCTCAGTACTTACCTCCCTCCTCCTTGTAGTGTATGAGGATCCCCTCCAATCCTCAGTACTTACCTCCCTCCTCCTTGTAATGTATGAGGATCCCCTCCAGTCCTCAGTACTTACCTCCCTCCTCCTTGTAGTGTATGAGGATCCCCCTCCAGTCCTCAGTACTTACCTCCCTCCTCCTCGTAGTGTATGAGGATCCCCTCCAGTCCTCAGTACTTACCTCCCTCCTCCTTGTAGTGTATGAGGATCCCCTCCAGTCCTCAGTACTTACCTCCCTCCTCCTTGTAATGTATGAGGATCCCCTCCAGTCCTCAGTATTTACCTCCCTCCTCCTTGTAGTGTATGAGGACCCCCCTCCAGTCCTCAGTACTTACCTCCCTCCTCCTTGTAGTGTATGAGGATCCTCCTCAAGTCCCCAGTACTTACCTCCCTCCTCCTTGTAATGTATGAGGATCCCCTCCAGTCCTCAGTACTTACCTCCCTCCTCCTTGTAGTGTATGAGGATCCCCTCCAGTCCTCAGTACTTACCTCCCTCCTCCTTGTATTGTATGAGGATCCCCTCCAGTCCTCAGTACTTACCTCCCCCCTCCTTGTAGTGTATGAGGATCCCCTCCAGTCCTCAGTACTTACCTCCCCCTCTTAGTAGTGTATGAGGATCCCCTCCAGTCCCCAGTACTTACCTCCCTCCTCCTTGTAGTGTATGAGGATCCTCTCCAGTCCTCAGTACTTACCTCCCTCCTCCTTGTAGTGTATGAGGATCTCCTCCAGTCCTCAGTACTTACCTCCCTCCTCCTTGTAGTGTATGAGGATCTCCTCCAGTCCTCAGTACTTACCTCCCTCCTCCTTGTAGTGTATAAGGGATCCCCTTCAGTCCTCAGTACTTACCTCCCTCCTCCTTGTAGTGTATGAGAATCCCCTCCAGTCCTCAGTACTTACCTCCTTCCTCCTTGTAGTGTATGAGGATCCCCTCCAGTCCTCAGTACTTACCTCCCTCCTCCTTGTAGTGTATGAGGATCCCCCTCCAGTCCTCAGTACTTACCTCCCTCCTCCTTGTAGTGTATGAGGATCCCCTCCAGTCCTCAGTACTTACCTCCCTCCTCCTTGTAGTGTATGAGGATCCCCTCCAGTCCTCAGTACTTACCTGTCTTCTCTTTCTAATGTATAATATTAAACCCCCCCCCCCTCCAGGACATACCTTCCTCCTCCTTGAAGTGTATGAGGATGTATCCCCGGGTGCAGTCAATGTCTCGGATCTCACATTCTCCTCCATTAGATTTGCTTCTCTTCTGGAAATACAGCAGAAGTTTATTTTTTAATTTTATCAGTTTCTGGGGGTCGCCACCCCACTGGAGGGAGATGGGGTGCGGGTACTGGGGGTCCGCCATTCCTCTGGTTGTGACGATTTCTATAGTGAGACGTTTGTTGTGTGATTCGGGTGTGGAGCAGGGAGAGGCTCTTTACTTTCTGTTTCATTTTTTGCTCTGAGATCTCTCCTCCTATTCAAGGAAAGTCCCTCCGCATAGCTCTCCGCACACACAAATCTCGGCACACAGACCTCAGGGCTGGACTGGGATTAAAAACCAGCCCTGGAAATAATTTCATACCAGCCCAACAGCATAACGTCATTATTTCTTGTTCATAAAAGGGAAAACCATACATTTTAAAGCGTATTATATATAGATAAGTCAGATATGAAGGCACATAGGGCTAGGGATAGATAGATATATTAAACAGCAAATTTCAGTTAAAAGTAGTAAAAGTGAAGCAATCATCAAGGGGGACACCTGGGACTCTGGGAATGTGGGGGGGGGGGGGGACTCTGGTGACCAGAGACCACCTTCCGCAGAAAATACACTAAGGTAGGGGGGGGGGGGGTACTGATATAAGGGGAAAACCTTTATATCAGTGCCCCCTTACATTATTGTATTCACTCCCCCCTTACATCAGTGACCCCCCCTCAGACTGGCCTGGCGGCACTGTCACTGACCTCCTCTCAGGTGCACCGTGCAGGGATCAGTTAGACAACTCCAGGTTGGTGGCTCTGGTTTTCCTATAGTCTCCTCTCCACAGTCCACACATGTCTGATTTTTCCCATGACACCCATCCCGGCGGCACTCCCACTCTTGACTCCTCTCCAGACTCCCCCAGAGACTGCAGACATGATATAAGACAAGAGATGATCAGAGGCTGTGGGCATATTACAGGAGATGGTCAGAGGCTGCGGGCATAGTACAGGAGATGGTCAGAGGCTGTGGGCATATTACAGGAGATGGTCAGAGGCTGCGGGCATAGTACAGGAGATGGTCAGAGGCTGTGGGCATATTACAGGAGATGGTCAGAGGCTGTGGGCATATTACAGGAGATGGTCAGAGGCTGCAGGCATAGTACAAGAGATGGTCAGAGGCTGCGGGCATATTACAGGAGATGGTCAGAGGCTGTGGGCATATTACAGGAGATGGTCAGAGACTGCGGACATGATACAAGAGATCAATGCAGCCTCACTGTGCCCATCAATGCAACCTCTGTGCCAGTCCATGCAGCCTCACTGTGCCCATCATTGCCGCCTCACTGTTCCCATCATTGCAGCCTCACCGTGCCCATCATTGCCGCCTCACCGTGCCCATCATTGCAGCCTCACCATGCCCTCATTGCAGCCTTACTGTGCCCTCATTGCAGCCTCACCATACCCTCATTGCAGCCTTACTGTGCCCTCATTGCAGCCTCACCATGCCCTCATTGCAGCCTTACTGTGCCCTCATTGCAGCCTCACCGTGCCCTCATTGCAGCCTCACCATGCCCTCATTGCAGCCTTACTGTGCCCTCATTGCAGCCTCACCGTGCCCTCATTGCAGCCTCACCATGCCCTCATTGCAGCCTCACCATGCCCTCATTGGATCCTTACTGTGCCCTCATTGCAGCCTTACTGTGCCCTCATTGCAGCCTTACCATACCCTCATTGCAGCCTTACTGTGCCCTCATTGCAGCCTCACCGTGCCCTCATTGCAGCCTCACCATGCCCTCATTGCAGCCTCACCATGCCCTCATTGGATCCTTACTGTGCCCTCATTGCAGCCTTACTGTGCCCTCATTGCAGCCTTACCATACCCTCATTGCAGCCTCACCGTGCCCTTATTGCAGCCTTACCATACCCTCATTGCAGCCTTACTGTGCCCTCATTGCAGCCTCACCGTGCCCATCATTGCCGCCTCACCGTGCCCATCATTGCCACCTCACCGTGCCCATCATTGCCGCCTCACCGCACCCATCATTGCCGCCTCACTGTGCCCTCATTGCCGCCTTACTGTGCCCTCATTGCAGCCTCACTGTGCCCTCACTGCAGCCTTACTGTGCACTCATTGCAGCCTCACCATACCCTCATTGCAGCCTTACTGTGCCCTCATTGCAGCCTCACCATGCCCTCATTGCAGCCTTACTGTGCCCTTATTGCAGCCTTATCGTGCCCTCATTGCAGTCTCACCATGCCCTCATTGCAGCCTCACCATGCCCTCATTGCAGCCTTACTGTGCCCTCATGGTGAGATCCACTGACTACTGATCCTATTTGTGCATCCATCGACATCTCTGAGTCGAAGACGACTCAGAGACTTTTGGTGATTGGGGAGATGGTCTGTCCAAGGATGGTGGGTGGGTGGATTGCCGGCTCACCATGCCCTCATTGCAGCCCTACTGTGCCCTCATTGCAGCCTTACTATGCCTTCATTGCAGCCTTACTGTACCCTCATTGCAGCCTCACCATGCCCTTTTGGCTTTGGTGATTGGGGAGATGGTCTGTCCAAGGATGGTGGGTGGGTGGGTTGCCGCCTCACCGTGCCCTCATTGCAGCCTTACTGTGCCCTCATTGCAGCCTCACCATGCCCTCATTGCAGCCTTTCTGTGCCCTCATTGCAGCCTCACCATGCCCTCATTGCAGCCTTACTGTGCCCTCATTGCAGCCTCACCGTGCCCTTATTGCAGCCTTACCATACCCTCATTGCAGCCTTACTGTGCCCTCATTGCAGCCTCACCGTGCCCATCATTGCCGCCTCACCGTGCCCATCATTGCCGCCTCACCGTGCCCATCATTGCCGCCTCACCGCACCCATCATTGCCGCCTCACCGTGCCCTCATTGCCGCCTTACTGTGCCCTCATTGCAGCCTCACTGTGCCCTCACTGCAGCCTTACTGTGCACTCATTGCAGCCTCACCATACCCTCATTGCAGCCTTACTGTGCCTTCATTGCAGCCTCACCATGCCCTCATTGCAGCCTTACTGTGCCCTCATTGCAGCCTCACCATACCCTCATTGCAGCCTTACTGTGCCCTCACTGCAGCCTCACCATACCCTCATTGCAGCCTTACTGTGCCTTCATTGCAGCCTCACCATGCCCTCATTGCAGCCTTACTGTGCCCTCATTGCAGCCTCACCATACCCTCATTGCAGCCTTACTGTGCCCTCATTGCAGCCTCACCATGCCCTCATTGCAGCCTTACTGTGCCCTCATTGCAGCCTCACCGTGCCCTTATTGCAGCCTTACCATACCCTCATTGCAGCCTTACTGTGCCCTCATTGCAGCCTCACCGTGCCCATCATTGCCACCTCACCGTGCCCATCATTGCCGCCTCACCGTGCCCATCATTGCCGCCTCACCGCACCCATCATTGCCGCCTCACCGTGCCCTCATTGCAGCCTTACTATGCCTTCATTGCAGCCTTACTGTACCCTCATTGCAGCCTCACCATGCCCTTTTGGCTTTGGTGATTGGGGAGATGGTCTGTCCAAGGATGGTGGGTGGGTGGGTTGCCGCCTCACCGTGCCCTCATTGCAGCCTTACTGTGCCCTCATTGCAGCCTCACCATGCCCTCATTGCAGCCTTTCTGTGCCCTCATTGCAGCCTCACCATGCCCTCATTGCAGCCTTACTGTGCCCTCATTGCAGCCTCACCGTGCCCTTATTGCAGCCTTACCATACCCTCATTGCAGCCTTACTGTGCCCTCATTGCAGCCTCACCGTGCCCATCATTGCCGCCTCACCGTGCCCATCATTGCCGCCTCACCGTGCCCATCATTGCCGCCTCACCGCACCCATCATTGCCGCCTCACCGTGCCCTCATTGCCGCCTTACTGTGCCCTCATTGCAGCCTCACTGTGCCCTCACTGCAGCCTTACTGTGCACTCATTGCAGCCTCACCATACCCTCATTGCAGCCTTACTGTGCCTTCATTGCAGCCTCACCATGCCCTCATTGCAGCCTTACTGTGCCCTCATTGCAGCCTCACCATACCCTCATTGCAGCCTTACTGTGCCCTCACTGCAGCCTCACCATACCCTCATTGCAGCCTTACTGTGCCTTCATTGCAGCCTCACCATGCCCTCATTGCAGCCTTACTGTGCCCTCATTGCAGCCTCACCATACCCTCATTGCAGCCTTACTGTGCCCTCATTGCAGCCTCACCATGCCCTCATTGCAGCCTTACTGTGCCCTCATTGCAGCCTCACCGTGCCCTTATTGCAGCCTTACCATACCCTCATTGCAGCCTTACTGTGCCCTCATTGCAGCCTCACCGTGCCCATCATTGCCGCCTCACCGTGCCCATCATTGCCGCCTCACCGTGCCCATCATTGCCGCCTCACCGCACCCATCATTGCCGCCTCACCGTGCCCTCATTGCCGCCTTACTGTGCCCTCATTGCAGCCTCACTGTGCCCTCACTGCAGCCTTACTGTGCACTCATTGCAGCCTCACCATACCCTCATTGCAGCCTTACTGTGCCTTCATTGCAGCCTCACCATGCCCTCATTGCAGCCTTACTGTGCCCTCATTGCAGCCTCACCATACCCTCATTGCAGCCTTACTGTGCCCTCATTGCAGCCTCACCATACCCTCATTGCAGCCTTACTGTGCCTTCATTGCAGCCTCACCATGCCCTCATTGCAGCCTTACTGTGCACTCATTGCAGCCTCACCATACCCTCATTGCAGCCTTACTGTGCCTTCATTGCAGCCTCACCATGCCCTCATTGCAGCCTTACTGTGCCCTCATTGCAGCCTCACCATACCCTCATTGCAGCCTTACTGTGCCCTCATTGCAGCCTCACCATACCCTCATTGCAGCCTTACTGTGCCCTCATTGCAGCCTCACCATGCCCTCATTGCAGCCTTACTGTGCATAAGCCTGATGGTTGAGATAAACACAAGTCCCAGTAAATAAGGGTTACAGTTAATGTCCTTTTCAAAATTAGAGGGTTATAAAGCTGCCCAAGATGACAACAAGATTCCCAAAGATCAGATTTACCCGCAACAGATAGGTCCAGCACAACAGCGTCCCGGTAAGTTGGCAACAGCAGACTGATAGCAATGATATTTAAAGCCCCCCACCTGTTTGGCAACGACAATTGGCCCAATCAGGAGCGGACAAAGAGCGGCCCATGCGCCTGCGCACTGACCACCGCACAAAGCCTACAAACCTCAGAGGGCCTAGCGCACAGTACGTGCATCAGAGGGCAGCGGCCGTTTGACGCAACCTAACAAGGGCATGGCCGAGAATTAGGTCTGCCCAAGGGGTGGGGAGGAACCAGCGACCAAGGGGAGGATGGTGAAGGAGGCTGATGTACAGAACGGAGGGCGGAGGGCGGAGATAGGCCAAGGGGCGGGCTAGCTGTTCCAAACAGCCAGCCCTTGGGTGTCCATACAGCCATGGGCTGTGACTGGGTGGACTACCCCGAGACGGGGAGGTGGTCAGCGAGCCCCGAGGGAGACCAAGGATAGATGAGGAAGCGACAATGAGATGGTAGGGAGGGGAGGAAATAAGAAAAGGACCGGTGTCTTGCCGAAAAAGTTCCCCCGGCGGATAAGGACCCCCCTGTACTGCGCAGGCGCAGCACTTGCGCAGTACGAAGCACTACAGAGCCTACCAAGCTGCCGAAAATGAGAGTCAGCTGTACACTGCGCCTGCGCAATGAAAACACCACATTCTAACAGACGCTCCCGATGCTACGCCACACGCTCTTGATGCTCATGCTACTCTGCAAGGGGCGTTTTTAAGGGCGGGTTTTGCATGGGCGATTGCATCCAACCCTTACCACGATATCAGTTATAGACCCGCCCCTTGCAGAGTAGCACGAGCATCGGGAGCGTGCAGCAGTGTCGGGCACAATGTCCTGCTCATTGCACAGGCGCCGTAAACAGCTCACTCACAGCTGTTCACCTTCGGAGATTTTCAGCGGCTCCCTTGTTTTTCGTACTGCGCAAGCGCTGCGCCTGCTCAGTACAGGGGGGTCCTTATCCACCGAGCGGAACTTTCTCGGCAGAACACCGGACAAGGAAATGCCGAGCAGTGCTCCTGAAGCCAGGCAACCAACCGCCAGTCACCCAGCGACAAGATGCACAGTGCTATAGATCGAACCACAGCCATTTGTTAGTGCAAATAAACAATACATACAAAGTACAAAAAGGAAAAAACATGAGGAGTGTATGCATAAAGATCAATGGTACAAAATATATATATATGTAAATTAAACTAAATTAGACTGTAAAACCAAAACTGAAAATGAAAGCTGAAAAGGAGAGTATGGATGTACTTGAAAAAAGAGAAGGGAAAAAAAATAAAAATAAATAAATAAATAAACGGCTGATATCGGGAAAGGTGATATTACAAAGTAGAAAAATAACGGGGAACTAACACATACTTTAGACCCCAAGATGTTGAAGGGACCAGTAGAACAGTGATTGTCCTGATGATGGAATGGGGAAACAAGATGAAAACGTAGGGAAGAACCGAACGCACAAACTACAATCAAACCCATTAGGGACCAAGCTAAACGAGCTAGATGAATTTGTTTTTATAAAAAGGATTTAAAGCTTCTATATTCGTTCAGGCCAGGGTATTTGACAGCATCCACACCATGCCCTCATTGCAGCCTCACCATGCCCTCATTGCAGCCTCACCATGCCCTCATTGCAGCCTTACTGTGCCCTCATTGCAGCCTCACCATGACCTCATTGCAGCCTTACTGTGCCCTCATTGCAGCCTCACCATCGTTGCAACCTTAGTGCCTGGATTACACACAGCAGTCAGCAGGCATCTCCCGCTGTGTCACAGATCTGTGAAATGTTCCACCATGCTATGACAAAAGTCCCGCCCTCCTCTAGACCAGCTCGTGTGATAGACAGAACACTGCGTCTATCACGCGAGCTGGTTCAGGAGGAGGGCGGGACTTTTGTCCTAGTGCGGCCAAACATTTAACACTGAGCTCCGTGAAACATCGGTCTCCCACGCGCTGTGTGTTACAAGTAGGGAGGAGGAGGAGGAGGGAGGGAGCGCTGCACTGCAGCCACAGCATAGATCAAAGGGGCCCCAGGGCAGGCAGCCTACCGGGAAATGTCCCGGTATCCCGGTAAACCAGTCCGGCCCTGCTCTCCACACACACAGCTCTCCGCACACACAGACCTCCGCACACACAGATCTCCGCACACACAGATCTCCGCACACACAGACCTCCGCACACACAGCTCTCCGCCCACACAGACCTCCGCACACACAGCTCTCCGCACACACAGACCCCCGCACACACAGCCCTCCGCACACACAGCTCTCCACACACACAGACCTCCGCACACACAGCTCTCCGCACACACAGCTCTCCGCACAAACAGACCTCCGCACACACAGACCTCCGCACACACAGACCTCCGCACACACAGACCTCCGCACACACAGCTCTCCACACACACAGACCTCCGCACACACAGACCTCCGCACACACAGACCTCCGCACACACAGCTCTCCGCACACACAGGCCTCCGCACACACAGACCCTCCGCACACACAGACCCTCCGCACACACAGCTCTCCGCACACACAGACCCTCCGCACACACAGACCCTCCGCACACACAGCTCTCCGCACACACAGACCTCCGTACACACAGATCTCCGCACACACAGATCTCCACACACACAGACCTTCACACACACAGCTCTCCGCACACACAGACCTCCGCACACACAGCTCTCCGCACACACAGACCTCCGCACACACAGCTCTCCACAAACACAGACCTCCGCACACACAGACCTCTGCACACACAGACCTCCGCACACACAGCTCTCCGCACACACAGACCTCCGCACACACAGCTCTCCGCACACACAGACCTCCGCACACACAGACCTCCGCAACACACAGACCTCCGCACACACAGACCTCCGCACACACAGCTCTCCGCACACACAGACCTTCGCACACACAGACCTCCGCACACACAGACCTCCTCACACACAGCTCTCCGCACACACAGCTCTCCGCACACACAGACCTCCGCACACACAGACCTCCGCACACACAGACCTCCTCACACACAGCTCTCCGCACACACAGACCTCCGCACACACAGATCTCCGCACACACAGACCTTCGCACACACAGCTCTCCGCACACACAGACCTCCGCACACACAGCTCTCCGCACACACAGACCTCCGCACACACAGACCTCAGCACACACAGCTCTCCGCACACACAGACCTCCGCACACACAGACCTCAGCACACACAGCTCTCCGCACACACAGACCTCCGCACACACAGCTCTCCGCACACACAGACCTCCGCACACACAGACCTCCGCACACACAGATCTCCGCACACACAGACCTCCGCACACACAGCTCTCCGCACACACAGACCTCAGCACACACAGACCTCCGCACACACAGCTCTCCGCACACACAGACCTCAGCACACACAGATCTCCGCACACACACACACACACACTTCTTTCTCCATAATCTTGGAGATGGTGTTAAGGCTTGTTACCGGTCTGCGGTAGTTAGGGTCTTTGGGGTCAAGGTTGGGTTTCTTTAGGAGGAGTTTGACTATGCCTTGCTTGAGGGCGATCGGAACAATCCCTTCTTTGAACAACTGGTTTATGAGATGTGTTATAGTAGGAGCCAAGATGTCGGAACATTATCAGGATTTTTGTGGGAATGATTCATATCGATTTCCTCTTTTTGCTTTAGTTGGATGAGGTTGGTTGTTTTTTTATGTTGAATTGTATTGCGAATGTTGTCGATTATGTCGATAAAAAAATCTGATAACTCATTGCAGAATTCTTGAGTTTCGTTTGCTGGGGGCTCTAGGCAGGGAGGGTTCATAGTCTGAGCGACTAGTTTGAAAAGTTCATGAGGGCGGTTTAAGGATTTGGAGATGGTGTTTGATAAATGTTCTTTTTTTGCTTTGAAGATTGCTTTGTGATATTTCTTAGTGAGTGCTTTGTAGTTTGTGTGGTTTTCCTTTGTAGAATTTCTTCTCCAGGCTCTTTCAGCTCTTCTGCGTTCCTGCTTCAGTAAAGTAAGAGTGCCATTAAACCATCCAGAATTTTTTTTGCAGATTAGTGCTCTACGTTTCGGAGTGACTGAGTCTGCTGTTTGTAGTAATGCCTTGTTTAAGGAGTTGAGTGTTTGTTCCGTTGAGTGGTTAAGGTTTAGCATTGCTATTTTGTTTGATAATGTGGTTTTGAAGAGTTCGGAGTATAGTTTCTTCTGAGATCTGGTCCAGTGTGTTGTTATTGCGTGATTCCGTTTTTGGAGGATGGTGTTGGTGACGATTTTAAATTTGATAGCGTGGTGGTCCGTCTATGGTAGCGGTAGATTGTCGAGTATGTTGATGTCCATATCTTGTTTGAATATGAGGACCATGAACCATGCGTGGGAGCATTTATCAGATGTTGAAGACCTAGTTCTTCCAGTTGGTTAATGCAGGCGGTGGCGATGGGGTCTTGGGTGGAGTTTGCCCAGAGGTTGAAATCCCAGAGTACCAGAAAGTTTTTGGCTTTCAGGGTGTGTATAGAAATGAATTTGGTGAAGGGTATAAGGAGATTTATCTTCGGTCCTGGTGGTCTGTAGCATAGTAGTATGTGAATGGTGTCTTGGGGTGTTGTTTGAAGATGTAGAGTAAGTGTCTCTATGAAAGCTACCGAGTTCTGTAGAGTTGGTTTGATGAGCAAGGTGAGATTTGAAGATCACTGCTAGGCCTCCTCCTTTTTTTCCTATTCTATGCTCAGTTAGGATACTGTAGTTCTCAGGCACCAATTCTGTTAGGATGGTGTTGCAGTAGGGTGTTATCCAGCTTTCCATGATGAAGAGACAATCTATGTTGTTTTGGGTGACTGTTTCTGTGCTTGACTGCAGATCTGGAGTTGATCAGGGCTCATGCTAAGTGTTGTAGTTGAATTGGTGTCTTCCTGTGTTTGGTGGTTGATTGTAAATTGGTCCTTAGTAATTGTTCTTTTCGTAGTATTTTTTTGAATGGAGGTTGGTAATGTTGAGGTGGTATTTCTTAGCCTGTGGAGGGTGTCCGCTGAGTATTTGAAGTTGCACATGGTGAGAAAAAAAACTGATGTTGATGGGATGATACTGATGTAGCGACGATGAGGTTGCTGAGAAGATGATGGTCCTGAAAGATGCAGCTGATAATGGGGGTGGTAATGCCGATGGTGCTGATGATGGTGCAAATAATTCTGGTGGTGGTGATGGAGGAGAACCCCGCTGACCTAACCGCCCTCCCGTTGATCCAGAAGAACGCGAAAAAACCCCCTAGCTGAGCTGGCCAATTGCTACAGTAGAGGAAAAAAATCCTTCCTGACCCCCCCGAGAGGCGATCAGAAAGACCCTGGATCAACAGCTAAGTAGGTGGTACACCAAAGTACTTACCTGACCGGGGATGTCCAGAGATGAAGAGAGTAAAGGAGAAGATGGTGATAGGGGGGAGGGGTGGGTAGGAGACTGTCAGGAACAGATAGTGAGGGCGCTAGGGTGAACCTAGGCCACTACTTACCAGTACTGCAGCCGCGTCTGGGTGGATCAAGATGGTCGCCGGGGCTAGGCCTGAGCCGTGGTTTATCCTGGTGCTCGGTATCTCCCGGTGCCGCTACGGTGAGGTCCGGTAACGGAGGGGGAGGTGCTCCGGGGTTGGAAGGGGCATGCTGGCCCACTGGAACAGATAGAGGGGGAGAGCTGTGGATGTTGGCCGGCGCGAGGCCGGAGCTGGGCCGCAGTCACGGTCTGTCCTTAGAGAAGAGGCGACCGGGCGGTGGCTGTGGATGGTGCCCTGGTGAGCTGGGGGCTGAGGAGGGGTCAGGTGGGACCCGGGATCCTGGTTCAAATGTGCTCGGGAGTCGGAGGAGGAGTTCTGGATGGCTGGTGGAGTGCTGCGGCCGCGTCAGGGTGGACCAAGATGGCCGTCGGGCTGGGCCCGAGCCACAGGCTGTCCAGATGCTCGGTGGTTCCCGGTACGGTGGCTCCCGGTATGGCTATGGTCCAGTCTGCTGATGGTGGGGTAGGGTCCTGGTTGTAGGGAGTATGCGGGCCTGCCAAGTAAAGGATGGAGGAGAGGGTGAAGCGGTTGGATCAGATGCTCTGGCCTTCCAGCCTCCCAGCCATCCAGGGTTCATTCCCGGACTCCCTAGCAATGTGGACCAGGAACGGGAACGTGGAAGGGGACCACCCCGGACCCCACACGCCTCAGCTCAGCCCCCAGCTCTCCATCGCACCGTCCACAGATGCCATCTGGGCGCCTCGCCTCAAGCCCACCAGCCTCACACACACACGTACACACAGACCTTCGCACACACAGACCTCCGCACACACAGACCTCCGCACACACAGCTCTCCGCACACACAGCTCTCCGCACACACAGACCTCCACACACACAGCTCTCTGCACACACAGACCCCCGCACAAACAGACCTCTGCACACAGCTCTCCGCACACACAGCCCTCCGCACACACAGCCCTCCGCACACACAGCCCTCCGCACACACAGCTCTCTGCACACACAGCTCTCCGCACACACAGACCTTCGCACATACAGACCTCCGCACACCCAGCTCTCCGCACACACAGACCTCTGCACACACAGACGTCCGCACACAGCTCTCCGCACACACAGACCTTCGCACATACAGACCTCCGCACACACAGCTCTCCGCACACACAGACCTCTGCACACACAGACGTCCGCACACAGCTCTCCGCACACACAGACATCCGCACACACAGACCTCCGCACACACAGACCTCCGCACACACAGCTCTCCCCACACACAGCTCTCCGCACACACAGACCTCCGCACATACAGCTCTCTGCACACACAGACCTCCGCACACACAGACCTCCGCACACACAGACCTCCACACACACAGACCTCCACACACACAGACCTCCGCACACACAGCTCTCTGCACACACAGACCTCCGCACACACAGACCTCCGCACACACATACCTCCGCACACACAGACCTCTGCACACACAGCTCTGCCCCTGGTCTACATGCTAGAAACACATATACATCCCATAATAGGTTGCTCCAAAGGCAGACAGAAACAATAGAACATTGGGATACAACCACACCTTAAACGATCTAGTAAAATGTCCACAACAGTCCATGAGACCAAGATCATAAAATGGATCAACAGTTGGAAAGGTGGAATTATTTATTTTGATATATTTCTGTAGGGATATTGTACAGAAATATCAATGTTCCAAGTGGAAGAGCCCCTTCATTCTTTCAGCACAAACCACACATATAGAATCCAGGACAACAGTGTTAAAAGGAAATGCTGAGTCCGGTGTGGTTGTACAGTTAGTGCAGACCTGACTGGGGTTCTCAGTCATCCTGTGCCCCTAATAGACACTAATAATAATAATAATAATAATAGACACAGGTTAAATTACACATAGGAAGGGCCGGCGCAGCTGGACAAGGAGTTTCCAGAGCTCTCCAAGGTAAGCTGGGTTCCACAAGCCCTCCGCCCAAAGTAACTTCCGACACCTGTGTGTGCAGAGCTCTGTGTGTGCGGAGCTCTGTGTGTGCGGAGGTCTGTGTGTGCGGAGGTCTGTGTGTGCGGAGAGCTGTGTGTGCGGAGAGCTGTGTGTGCGGAGGTCTGTGTGTGCGGAGGTCTGTGTGTGCGGAGGTCTGTGTGTGGAGAGCTGTGTGTGCGGAGAGCTGTGTGTGCGGAGGTCTGTATGTGCGGAGGTCTGTGTGTGCGGAGGTCTATGTGTGCGAAGGTCTGTGTGTGCAGAGGTCTGTGTGTGCGGAGGTCTGTGTGTGCGGAGGTCTGTGTGTGCGGAGGTCTGTGTGTGGAGAGCTGTGTGTGCGGAGGTCTATGTGTGCGAAGGTCTGTGTGTGCAGAGGTCTGTGTGTGCGGAGGTCTGTGTGTGCGGAGGTCTGTGTGTGCGGAGAGCTGTGTGTGGAGAGCTGTGTGTGCGGAGAGCTGTGTGTGCGGAGGTCTGTGTGTGCGGAGGTCTGTGTGTGCGGAGGTCTATGTGTGCGAAGGTCTGTGTGTGCGGAGAGCTGTGTGTGGAGAGCTGTGTGTGCGGAGAGCTGTGTGTGCGGAGGTCTGTGTGTGCGGAGGTCTGTGTGTGCGGAGGTCTATGTGTGCGAAGGTCTGTGTGTGCAGAGGTCTGTGTGTGCGGAGGTCTGTGTGTGCGGAGGTCTGTGTGTGCGGAGGTCTGTGTGTGGAGAGCTGTGTGTGCGGAGGTCTATGTGTGCGAAGGTCTGTGTGTGCAGAGGTCTGTGTGTGCGGAGGTCTGTGTGTGCGGAGGTCTGTGTGTGCGGAGAGCTGTGTGTGCGGAGGTCTGTGTGTGGAGAGCTGTGTGTGCGGAGGTCTGTGTGTGCGGAGGTCTGTGTTCCGGAGGTCTGTGTGTGCGGAGGTCTGTGTGTGCGGAGCTCTGTGTGTGTGGAGCTGTGTGTATGTGGAGGTCTATGTGTGCGGGGTCTTGGATTGTGCTGGTACTGGAGAACAGACTCATCTTGTTTCAAGATGCTGCTGCTGTCGGTGTCGGCTTTATCTCCTCTTCCGCTGTCCTGCACCCCCCAGCCACTAGACCAGCAGGACTGTCACGCTATAGGCTCATACCATGACAAGAGGTGTTGTGGAAATATTTATTATATGGACTCATGTGGACATTTTATTCTAGGATGTGTGTTTTATAGATTGTCATCTGTCTCCCTGTGTCTGATTTAACCAAGCAGTGCTCTAGTAGAGCATACTTGGGTTGAATCGGAACCAGCGGTAAAACCGTCAGTATGAAAACCTTCTCATGGGCTTGGAGACGTGTTCTTGGTGTGTGTTGAAGACGTGTCTTCTCTGTGTGTGGGCCTTTGCCTGTTCGTAAGTATCAAGCGCAATGCGCTGGGCTTCCTGCCTTCAAATGTCTATGCACATTAGAGAAGCGAAGTCCGCATAACAAGAGGAACATATTATTTTATCTCTGTGTGGCTAGGCTATCCCTTTTGGATACATATCTGCTTTAATAAGAGGGCATTGATATCTGCCTTGTTGGTATACTCGTACCGTATATTGACAACACCAGTAGCAATGTCCCTGCAGATCTTCTCAAGCCTGTAAGAACAAGTAGAATGATCTTACTAGATACAGGTTACTCTGAGCAGTATTGCATGGGCTCCATGCTGACCAAGATGGTGGATGTGCATGCATTAGGCTGGGCGGAGGGGGCAGTGTACATGCCTCGAGTGGATGAGACATGTGCACTTCTCCCTCCCACTCCTGTGGATGCCCTCCCCTTTAGTGTAATTTCCTGTGATGTAATTTTTCATGGAGGAAGCGGTTGGCTATTGGGGCCATGATTTTCTGTGTTGTCATATCCTTATTTGGTCATATCCTGTGAGGTCACATCCTGTTTGTGTGTGAATAAAAAGCCGAGAGTCTCTGCCCTGCTGGGCAGATGAAGGAACGATGGAGCTGAGATGGTGATTATGGCTGTTTACTGGGGAAAAGGGGAGACATGGGTTATTTAGAGATGCATTATATCATTAGATGAAATGTGTGCTTATTAGCACAGGAGATATGGTGTGCGCATAGCGTACAGCCTCATTTCCCAAACAGGGGGTGGCGGCAGGGCTCAGCTCAAAGAACATCTGCTTTGGGCCCCAGGAGCACTAGCTCTCTATTGTCCCGGAATGAAGGGCGAGGGACTGGGGACAGAGATGTCAATTACGGGATAGTCTCGGGCAATCAGAGTAATAAGTCAATATTGCTGTGAAAAGACTATTCTGCTATTTCTAGATGATTGCGAGACAAATTTCTTAGTTGAAGCTCAGTCAGCTTGAATCAAACTGTGTGATTTATTTCCACACAAAAGTTACAAAAATACTTACAAAAGTTGTACATTCAAATACAAAATAAATGTAGGTTCAAATAAGATCAAAGATATGAGATAAAGTTGTTTGTTTCAAAAAATAAGTTCAAGCCATGTGCTTAAAATGGCTGCAATTTCCTTTGTCCTGAGAGCAGCTGTACAAATATCTGTATGTTGGGTTTCTGTAGGTATGTTAGAAGTGAAGAGAAAATGTAGAAGAGAGTTTCCTGCAAACAGCTCTTGACTTAAATAAACCTGATCCCTTTGTTAAATTTTGCGCTGAACTAACCACTCCCATATTACTCCCATTGTCACCTCCCATCCACTCCCCACAAGGGTGGGGGCTAGCAGTAAGAATTCCATTTGACCAGCATGTCTAATTAACACCAGACACAGGAAGTATGGGATGATAATCGGCCTGCCACAGAATGAATATACACACAGTTTCTCAAACAGAATATCAGTAACATATGAATTCCTTTTAGGAAAATATAACCAGAAATATCAATCAAAATGTGTTAACAGCTTCTTGAAATTGAGAACTCAGTTCAAATGTCAACATCTGTAAGTCATTAGCTCAAAAGGCCTTTCATGTACACAAATTACAGGGGATTTCATAACCTCAGTTATATACTTATAGGACCAAATTAAAATGTAGATATTAAGAATATAACATTCCCCTCTGAATTATGAATAATAATCATATTTCTTATTTTATATCATTCACACTTCCATTCATTTTACAAATACTCTGGCTTTGATCTAATAATTCCACATGTTTTGTCATTTCTAACTGAGTTTGCAACTCCAGAACCCATTCTTCTTTTAAGGATATTTTGCAACAAATCATCACCCCTCCTGATTGTTTTTCTAATTCGATAATATATATATATATACACAATACAAGCCTTGATTTAGGTTTTCTGTATTTGTACAAGAGGAGAAAATAGTTTTAACCCTTTCTGTGTCTGACATGATCTGGAAACAAACCTTCTTTTTATCTACAAGAGTAATTAATTCAGAAGTAGTTTCAACTTTTTCTATTCTCGCTGAACATGTATAATGTATGATTATGATAACAAGAATGAAATATACTTTTGTCTTGATTAGGTAAACAGATAACTTTAGACTGGAATTGTAAACATGATGACAGATCTAATTGTTCTAATTCAGAATTTTCATTGTTAAACACAAAATCTGTATACTGTAATTTATAGTAAAATAATTGTGTATTACTGACCGGTAATCCCAATACAGTAATTGGAACCAATATTTGTTCTTTTCCTGCTATTGGAATCATAGAAGAACTATAACATACATCCTCACTGCACCCTTTCCATTTATTTACCCATAAATCTGTATGATTTATAGCATATACATATTCTCTAGGTAAATTCTGTAAAATGCCAAGAGGAGTTATTCCACTCTGAAATGCTTGCTCAATTATTTTAAAATGAGTGGAATATTCGGTCTGGATCTCTAAGCATGCTCTGGCTTTATGAGAATGTTGTTCACTTGTCATTAAATTGAGAGTAATATTTTGAAGATGTAAAATAGATGCACCCATTATATTAGCTGTTTTAATAACCATTGTCATGAACCTTGGAATACTGTATTATCATGAAGCTTGGAATACTGAAGTATTTCTCCTTTGATTCTATTACACAGTGGGGGGTCGTCTGCCCTGTCTTAAGACTAACCCCCTCCAGACGGCTCCATGGTCTGGAAGGAAGGCATTGTTCTGTGTTTGATCGTTTGTTTACGTACTTTAATTACCCCCTGGGGCTTCTCTGTGTCATTACACATATCAGTCCTCCTATTCAAGCTATCGGACCAATCTCTGCTGACCTTGTTCCAAGTCCTCATTTGCATGGACAAGAGGACCTGAGTGAAGACTAAAGTGTACTTTACAATTGACCAATAGGAAAGTGGTTGTTGGGGGCGGGGTGTTCAAACTGCTGTGTATAAAAGTGTGTTGTGTGCATCAATAAAAGTGAGATTCCTGGTTGAACTTACATACAGCCTGCCTGGTGTTTGTTCTGAGCTATCACAACTGGATTCGATCGGCACAGAGCTGTAGTTCGAGTCCCGGAGCATTGGATGACCGAACCATCAGATGTTGCGATCTGCAATCTGATTTTATAGCCGTAGAGGAGTGTCGGGAGAGTGGAACCGAGCGAGCAGGAGCTCGTTACAACCATATCTATCAGAAGTGTTAATATCCATAATATTTGTTATATTTCCAATAGTACCGACTCCTCCTAAAATACCTTCAACAATACCATGATTATTTCTGTTATGATTCCTACTATTAATTCCAAACCATCTTTCAATACCCAATTCCAGATTAACCAAATGTCCTTGACATTGTGGAAACCTTGTAGAAATTTTCCATTCTGAAATATTAAAGTTCCACAATACAATGACAAACTTTCCCTCTCTCAAAAGAGTTCTGGACCGGAAATGGTTAATCTGGAAAGGATTAGCAGGAACACTTTTCCTATTAATACATGGAGTTTTCCTTGGAGACATTACAACAACACTTGCATTAGCACATTTCACCGGATAATTTTCTATTGATATGCAGCACTCATATATACCGGTATCATTTAAAGATACACCTATTTGATGATAAATAAATTTATCATTAATCCAATTCACACTACCAAAAAATTCATTTATGAATTATATTAGTAATACTGTGAAGAAAGCTACCCAAAAAGTCACCGTTCCTTTTCCAAATTAACAATGAACTTTGAGGTCAATATATTTGTGTACTACATACCAAATGCAAACTATCTTCATCTCCAATGATTTTTAACTACTTCCATACAGGGCATTTTCACCCCCTTCCTGCCCAAGCCAATTTTCAGCTTTCAGCGCTGTCGCACTTTGAATGACAATTGCGCGGTCATACTACACTGTACCCAAATGAAATTTTTATCATTTTTTCCCCACTAATAGAGCTTTCTTTTGGTGGTTTTTGATCACCCCTGCGTTTTTTTATTTCTTGTGCTATAAACAAAACAAATGTGACAAGTTTGAAAAAACACAATATTTTTTACTTTTTGCTATAATAAGTATCCAAATTTTTTATTTTTTTTAAACAAATTTTTTCCTCATTTTAGGCCGATACGTATTCTTCTACATATTTTTGGTAAAAAATATCGCAATAAGCGTATATTTATTGGTTTGCGTAAAAGTTATAGCGTCTACAAAATAAGGGGATAGATTTATAGCATTTTTATTATTATTTTTTTTTTTTACTAGTAATGGCGGCGATCTGCGATTTTTATTGTGACTGCGATATTGCGGCGGACACATCGGACAATTTTGACACATTTTTGGGACCATTCACATTTATACAGTGATCCATGCTATAAAAATGCATTGATTACTGTATAAATGTGACTGGCAATGAAGGGGTTAACCAAGAGGGGGCGCTGTAGGGGTTAATGTGTTGCTAGGGAGTGATTCTAACTGTGTGGGGAGGGGATTCACAAGGGGAGGAGACTGATCGCTGTTCCTCTGTACAAGGAACATACCATTGGTCTCCTCCCATCTGACAGGACGTAGATCTGTGTGTTTACACACACAGATCCACGGTCCTGCTTGGTTACCGGGCAATCGCGGGTGCCCGGCGGACACGCGCACCGGGACCCGAGCAATGCAGCCCCCTGGGCTGCCTGGAAGGCTGCGCCTTCATATGACGGCAGCCCAGAACAACAGCTGCACCATCCCGCCGTCATATGACGGCGGGCGGGCAGCAAGTGGTTAAAGACTGTGGAGACACTTTAATTTCTGGAACAATCATATCTACCACAGTAATACTAATTTTAACCCTTATTTGAGCTAATTTTCTTGTTACTTTAAAATCCCATATTCTTACAATGTCCCCTTTTTCATCTCCTATTATATTTAAATGTTCTGGATCTAATATTTTTAAGAAATTTTGTAATAGGTAATAAAAATTGCTCTTCAGAGGTGCGCATGCGCGAGTGCTCCGTAATGGCCGCCTAAGCCCGGAGCTCCGCACCACCCCGGACCGACGAGCGGCATATCCCCAGCCCCAGCAGAAGGAGGACTATTTCAAGCACTCCCCCCGCTCGCGGAACAGCGGGGGAACACGGTGAGATGGCCGGCGCACAGGCCCGCCGTGATCTGGGCCCGCAATTTGCAGCGGTAGCGGCGGACGGGTCCTCCAAGATGGCCGCCGACGGGGACACTGCTAGGCCTCACACAGCCTCTCTTCACAAGGGATCAGAACAGCGTCCCATCCTCACCCCTCCGACCCTGACCTATGCTCAGGCCACACAGGGAGGCCACAACACGCTCCAGACCGAGCACCAGCACCAAGCTCCACAGGCTGCTCCCAGAGCCTCTCACAGCAGAGAGCAGGGGGATGATGGCGCTTCTCCCTCAGGCATTCCCCCTCACCTCTCCTCCTATACAGGCTTCCCACCTGGATACTCATTTCAGGACATATCTGTCATGCAAGAGGAACTCTTCTCCAAGTTTTCTACCCTCTTGGAAAGGGGCCTAGCCAATACTGCCTCCCAGATTACAAATGCTATCAAATCAGACCTCTCTAACCTGGGCTCTAGGATGGAGGCGATGGAAGACAAAATTGACCATACTGTCGCCAGAACCAACCAGAACGCCGCACACCTCCAGTCAGTCCAAGAACAGCTAGAAACGGCCCTATCAAGAATTGACGAACTTGAGAACAGGTCCAGGAGGTACAATTTCCGAATTAGAGGCCTTCCTGAATCCTTCACGGATATCCCCCTCACGGTGCAGGACTTTATCTCGGACCTCATCCCCAACATTCCGCCCCATAGGCTGGAGCTAGACAGGGCGCACAGAGCCCTGGGTCCCCCGAGGAAAGACGGGACCCCGAGGGACATAATAGTTAAACCGCACTTCTACGCGGTAAAAGAGGAGGTAATGAGACAATCCCGCCTGAAGCCCAAGCTTCAACACCAGGGCCACCAAATTCAGGTTTTTGCGGACCTCGCCCAATCCACCATCCAAAGAAGACGCACCCTCAAACCCCTCCTGTCAGTGTTGATGGAACGAGACATCAAATACCGCTGGACATTCCCCTTCGCGGTAAAGTTCACCATACAAGGCAAGACCCACACTTTCTCCAATCTCCCGGAAGGTGAAAAACTTTTCCTCTCCCTCAAGCTGATCTCCCAGGAAGCCCCCATGGAGCTCTCTTCATCTGCCTCGGGATCATCCAAACGACCCCCCCCAAGCAGCCCAGTCTCTCCTCTCCGGAACAAGGGCCACACTAAGAGGAGCAAAGATGGCAAGCCCCCTTAACGGAGCAAGAAGACCCTCTTCTTTCACACCCAGGCCTTTCACGGTCTCTCCTGTGGGGGACGTTCCCCCTTCTTTGAATGAGCTAACGCTCCTCTTTTTCAATCCCAAGAACCCAACGAGAACTCAGGCACAGGTCCTCGATCCTAAAATTTTCTCTTTTTCTACAGACGGGAAGTCTACGGATGAAATCCTATACAGTATCCATCATATGGAGAACAGTCCTCGCGATCACTTGGCCTTTTTCCAGGAGAGTTCGCTCCCCATCCCAATCTGAGACTTTTACCAACGAGACCTCAGTTCCTAATAGCCATCAATACTCAGTTTCCTTTTCAGATCCAGGATCCAGGTTGCAGGTCACCTATGGTAGAAGGTCATGCTCCTCCCACGACATTGAATTACCTTCTCCCCGTTGTTCATTTTTGTGGTTTTTTTTTTTTTTTTTTTTGTACGGAAACAGCAGTATCAAATTGCACTTATTGAGTTGTAGATCTTACACTACGTTATGCAAATAGTATATATTTACGGTTCCTTAGAAGTATGGGTCCGGGGTGGTACCCATGCGCCTCCTCTCACCTCGAGGGCAACCACTGAGCCCCCGAAGAGTGAGACTTCTCTTGTCCAATATGGACGAGGGAAGACTTAAATTGGAGTTTAAGCGGCCTGACACACCGCTTTCCTCCACGGGTCCTTCTAGAAGACCCTTGTCCCTACAGTTTTTGTCTTTATTGTTGTTGTTTTTTTTATTTACTAGTCTCTCCTTCCTCTTCCCTCCTCTTCCTCTCACCTTTTCTTTTCCTCCTAGCTGGCCGTCTGGAGACCCCCCGATCCCTCCCACAAGCTACTATAGCACGGACCCGCCCACCTTCTCGTTTTCAAGGAGCTCTCCCCATCACAAGGTAAGCGGCTGCTGGGCCGGTGATCACTCCTCTCTCTGTTCCCATGACTGATCAAATGTCTAGAGGCCTGGACCTTAGGGTCGCCTCTCACAATGTACAGGGACTCAACTCTCCTAGGAAAAGAAGGGTCGCCTTAGACCATTATAAATCCCTCAAACTGGACGTAGTGCTCCTTCAGGAGACCCACTTTCCGATTCGATACAGTCCCAAGTTCTTACACGCCTTCTACCCATCATTCTTCATAGCCAACGCTCCAAACAAAACCAAAGGGGTTGCAGTACTTTTCTCTAAAAATAGCAAATTTAACCATATCTCAGACTTTAAAGACCCAGAGGGTAGGTTCATCCTTGTGAAGGGCACCCTGGAGGGAGTACTATACTCCATAATCTCTTACTATGCCCCTAATAAGGGCCAAGCATCCTTCTTCCAGAACCTCTTTGCAACTCTTGGCCCCCTCCTGGAGGGGAAAGTCATTTGGGGAGGGGACTCAAATGTAGCGTTTGACCAGGGTCTAGACAAAACCAACCCTCTCAAAGGAAAACTAACACGCCCCACCAAACTAAGCACTAGAATAGCTAAAATGATACACTCCCAGGGGTTAGCAGATATTTGGAGGGAGCTGAATCCCTCCTCCAGGGACTTTACACACTTTTCCCCACCCCACCAGACCTACGCAAGGATAGATCACATTCTTATCCAAACTAATCTCATTCCTATGGCCACCAAAGCCAAAATCCTAGACATAGTCTGGTCGGACCACTCATTGGTCCTCCTGACTCTGAAAAATGTGCTATCACGTAGTGGAGGCTCTTACTGGAGACTGAACGAGTCTCTCCTGGGGGATCCAGTTCAAGCCAAATTAGTAGCAGATGCGATCAGGGAATATTTTCGGTTGAATGATGTGGGTAATATCTCCCCCGAAACACTATGGGCAGCCCACAAGGCCTCGGTCCGTGGTGAGCTTATCAGATTAGCCACTAAAGTTAAAAAGGAAAGGATGATAGACATTCTCAGGCTGGAACAAAAATATATAGCTTTAAAAACCGAACATAAAAAATCCCCATCTAAAAACCTCAATGACAAATTAGACACAATTAGATTGGAACTCAACCTAGCCTTAACGGCAAAAGCTGAAAAACACATTAGATGGAGCGGTGCTAAATTCTACTGCCACAAAGACAGAGTAGGGACAATGCTAGCCGCGAAGCTCTCCCCCAAATTCCAATCTCGCACTTTCCCCAAAGTGCGCATAGCGGGTCAACCCCCCACGGCCAATCCATTCAAAATCATGACAGCCTTCCATGACTTCTACTCAGGCTTATACAAAGCCACACAAACACAGAGCGACAGTTCGACCGTCTCCTTCCTCGAGAGTGTCAAACTGCCATCTCTTTCCAAAGACCATAGAGACCTGATGGAGGAGCCCTTCTCCTCAGACGAAATTAAGGAAGTCATCAAAAACCTCAAGACAGGCTCGGCCCCTGGGCCGGATGGCTTGTCAGTCCCTTATTACAAAAAGTTCGGGGATATACTGGCCCCTCACATGGCCAAATTTTTCAACTCTAAGAGAATGGGATCCCCATTAGACCCCCACTTAAATACAGCATTCATAACAGTAATTCCCAAACCAAATAAGAACCACGAAGAAGTAGAGAACTATAGGCCCATTTCCCTTATCAACAACGATCTCAAGATACTCACCAAAATCTTAGCCAACCGTCTAGCCTCCTTCATCAAACAGTACGTTCACAAAGATCAGGTAGGCTTCATTCCAGGAAGGCAGGGTCCAGATCAAATTAGGAGAGCGGTGGACATTGTCTCCATTCTCCAATCAAATTGGGATGGAGGCACTAAACAAGCAGGTATGTTGTTGTCACTAGATTTACATAAGGCCTTCGACTCGATCGAATGGCCTTACCTTTTCTCCATCCTGGAAAGATGGGGTTTTGGGGCTAGCTTTCTAGGGGTACTAAGAGCCCTTTACTCCAATCCGGCGGCAATAATCCGACTGCAGGGACAATACTCCAAACCCCTTCAAATAACGAGAGGGACGAGACAGGGCTGCCCTCTCTCCCCTCTCATTTTTGCTATGGCCATCGAAACACTGGCAATAGCGATTAGATCAAACCCTAACATTCACGGCGTATCCTGTGGGGAACAAGTTCACAAGTGTGGGCTCTTCGCCGATGACATGCTCCTATTCATAACGTCCCCCATCACCTCACTCCCTAATTTATGCAAATTACTGAAAGATTTCTCTAACACCTCTGGCCTCAAAGTGAACTACTCTAAATCTTCTGCCTTAAACATCTCCCTGCAGCCGGATACGTTTGCCGCTCTTAAAAGCTCCTTTGATTTCAAATGGAACGACCAATGGATAGATTACTTAGGAATCAAACTTCCAGCTAGGATAGAGCAACTATACCCCCTAAACTTCCCACCTATGTACCGGAAATTATCAGCTGATCTGGGAACTTGGTCCAAGGGTGAAATTTCCTGGCTGGGCAGAGTACATGCTGTGAAGATGACTCTTCTTCCCAGACTGCTATATCTCTTCAGAGCCATCCCGATAAATATAACCAAAGAACACCTTTCCAATTTCCAAAAGAAGATCACCAAATTTATCTGGGGGGGGAGAGGACATAGATTTAAACAAAAAACCCTATTCCTTCCAAGAGACCAGGGTGGCATGGGGGCCCCACAGCTTCACTGGTACTTTCAAGCGGCCAGGCTGGCCCAACTGTCCACGGTTTACTCCAGGACAGAGAAACCAGACTGGATCCAAATAGAGCGACAGGCTGTCCCCACATACACCCTGGATTATCTCCTCTGGACCCCCCCCAAACAGAGACCCCCAATTCTCTCCCCATCCTTATCTCAATCATTCCATTTATGGGATAATTTAAGGAAAAATCCGGCATTAATCTCTAGATGTCTTCCTTTAGCACACATATTCAATAACCCTGACTTTCCCCCTGGGTTGGATATTAAGGCTTTTCGTTGGTGGCTGGACAAGGGACTGTATCGAATCGGACACTTCTTCACGAATGAGGGCCCTATCTCCTTGGAGCAAGGAATAAGGCAACTGGAAATTCCACAGTCTGAGCACTTCAGATTCCACCAAATTAGACATTTCCTATGTCAACGTTGGAAAAGGGGAATCCCCTCACACAACGCCCTTACGCCATACGAATCATGGTGTGGTCGCTCCTGTGAACAGAGAGGGGGGATCTCCTTCATCTACCAGTCACTAGCCTTGCACCCCCAAAAAACCCCCTATATGCTGGATTGGGAGAGAGATCTAGCCTTTGAATGGGAGACCTCTAAATGGAGACGCTCCTTCGACAGGGCCTTTAAAGGCATCAAAAACATCTCCTTAATTGAAGGAGGGGTTAAGGTCTTGACTAGGTGGTACCTCACACCTGTCAAGCTCTCCAGAATGTACCCAACAGCTGACCCCAGGTGCTTTCGGGGGTGTCAGCTAGTGGGCACAATGGCCCATGTATGGTGGGAATGCCCCAGACTAAGGCCCTTCTGGAACAAGATTTTTTCCCTGATAAGGAAAACGACGCAGATCCAAATCCCGAAATCCCCTTCCATAGCTCTTCTTAATGACAACCTGCCCGGGTTGCCGAAGAACTCACGCAAACTGACACATTTCATACTCTTAGGTGCAAAACTCACCATCGCCAAGGCCTGGAAACAGCACAAAGTCTCGGTGAAAGCAGCTATCCACAAAATATCTTGGATCATGTCCCAAGAGAAACTGGCTAGCATTTTAGATGACAAAACTAAGCAATTTGAAGCTATATGGGAGCCCTGGGCAAAATTCGTCGGCATCTCTCTCATACCAGGAGTCCCACCCCAAAATTAACAGGGATCATCTTATGAGGCGGGGACCCCTCCAGACGGACGGCTAACATTTCTCTCACTCTCTTCCGTTCTCCTCTTCTTCCTTTCTGTCCTTCCAAATGTACTTTGTTTGATCCAGTCCCTCTGCTGGGGGAAACTAGGATAATTCAATGGGTAATGACTGTATTGTGCTTTCTGACCAGTTTTTCTTCATTTCAAGACAATCATTACTCATCTCGTAGATTGTTCCTCTTAGATAGGTGGTAATCTCCACTGCATTATTATATTGTTCTTTGAGAACCTAGGACCCTTGGTCAATACCGGGTCAGGAGGGGAGGGGGGCTCGCACTGTGCACAGAAAGATCCCGTCAGGGGTGCCGGTGCGACCCCCATGCGCCTCACTAGACGCCAGACAATCCCCCTAGGGAAAACATTCTAGGTTCGCATCAGTTGCTAGGTTTCAAGTTTTGATTACTATACACCAGAGTTATCCATACTCAATGTGCCTTATAAATGATAACGCTCTAGCCCCAGTAGGCGTATCTTATGCACCAGAGGATGTTACAAGATATGTGATTTGTAATCCTGTATTGTATTTTATTTTATGTTTTATAATTTCTTATTTTTGTACAAAACCAATAAAAGATTTTGAAAGAGAAAAATTGCTCTTCAGGGTAAAGTAATTTCCCAGACCTTCTCATATTATCTCCAGACCAAATTGTGGAATCATTACCTTTTACAAATACTAACCAGAAACCCCTTACATTCAAATTTTCCGGTTCTGTTATTTAGTTGATAAGATTCCTGCATTTTAACAAATTTTGTTTTAGTTTCTATTTTAACTTTGACTTCAACATCATTACTATGAATGAAATTCAAATCCATTCAGCAATTATATGCCTGTCCCACGCATACATATCCAAACAAACCTTCAGCTGTATTAATATTAGTGTATCTAAATGTATCTCTTTTGTCATCTGTATTAATATCAATGTCTTCATCACTTTTCTTTCATCTGTATTGATATCAGTATCTTGCTTGCTTTTGTTATCTATATTGATATCAATGTCTACATCTCTTTTGTTTCTGAATAATGTAATGTCTTTGTTGTGTAAATCTTCAATCCTGTTAACCTCCGCATAGCTGGAACAGTTTGTGATATATTTTAGCACAGCACTTTCTGCTGACGAAGACTACAGGGTGTTCCTCCCCTCGACCTCTGGGGACAGAACTTAGTATAGGGCTGCTTTAAATTCCAGAAAAGCCTCTTCAGCTTTGTCATTCCACTTAACCACAACTGAAGAAAAAATCTAATATCCATCTGTTCACAGGATGCACAGTTAGTGTAAAAGGCAAATAGCAACCAATGTGAAAATTTAACCTAATACTAGAGCAAATATTGACAAGCTGACATAAACATTGCGATACTGATAACAATAAACACCACTTACCGACTGCCCCCTGCAATGTACTGCGAATGAGTGGCCGATGTAGGCAAAGCAACGTACCCACACGTTGCTGCCTACTTTTTACCTTTAGGGCACCCACAATCATGCCCAAGCTCCCACCCGGCTCACGCTGTGATTGTACATAGCAGGAGCCTGTCAGCAAGCCCTGGCCAATGATTCATGGGCGGGACCTGCTCATCAGCTGCATCCAATCACAGCCCAGAGCTCTTATGTTGGTAAACAACACAGAGCTCTGTACGAAGGAAGCAATCTATCTCGTTTTCATTCCTGAAAAGCACAGATAAGATCAGTTAGTAGAAGCATGACATATTACCCACAGTTAAGAATCAGGACCTCCTTCCTCCTGCTGGTGACCCCTCTAGTGATATAAAGATCTATATAGAGGAATCAGGACCTCCTTCCTCCTGCTGGTGACCCCTCTAGTGATATAAAGATCTATATAGAGGGATCAGGACCTCCTTCCTCCTGCTGGTGACCCCTCTAGTGATATAAAGATCTATATAGAGGAATCAGGATCTCCTTCCTCCTGCCGGTGACCCCTCTAGTGATATAAAGATCTATATAGAGGAATCAGGACCTCCTTCCTCCTGCTGGTAACCCCTCTAGTGATATAAAGATCTATATATAGAGGAATCGGGACCTCCTTCCTCCTGCCGGTGACCCCTCTAGTGATATAAAGATCTATATAGAGGGATCAGGACCTCTTTCCTCCTGCTGGTGACCCCTCTTGTCAGAGAGGTTACCTGTTTGGGCCCCGGGGCGCGTTGGCGCTCGTGTCCCTGTGCGTGCTGGGGCGTGTGTCCCTGGGGGCGCCGGCGTGTCTGGGCGTTCGTGCGTACGCGCGTGTCCGCGTTAGCGCGCGTCCGCCTGCGGGCGTTGCCTTTGACATGCCCGGTAGTGTGGGCGTGCACGCCGGTGTCGGGGGCGCGCTGGGGCGCGTGCGGGGGCGCGGCGCGCCTTGGCGAATCGGCGCGTGCACGAGCGTGGCGTTTTGGCGCCAATCAGCCTATTTTGAAGCCTGCCTCTACACTGACTCGGTGCTGCCTGATCAAACAGCTCTGTGTCTTGTTCCGTGATCATCCTGTGTTCATGTATCTTCGTAGTGTTTACCCGTTGTGACCCGGCTTGCCTTTGGACCATCCTTGACTGCTGCCTGAACCCGACCCCGGCTCATTTGACCTTGTTTCTGCCTTATCCCTTGTACCGTTGCCGCCAGCCCGTTGCCGACCTCTGCCTGTGTGTGACCAGCCTGATTAGCTCCTGCTCAGCATCTGCTCTATCGAGCCTGAAGCTCCACCGGTTGCTTGCCAGACCACCGTGCTCCAGGACCCTAACTTCAGGCCCTCATACCACTCCGCATTTGCGGGCCTCCTGTCTACTCTACCAGGGGCCCCGAATCGGATACGTAAGGAAGCCTACCCTCTGCCCAAGTGGACTCATCTGTCTGGTAAGTGTGGGACCTGACAGTATCAGGCAGCCATGACTGAGTCCGGGCAGGGGGCCTCCCCCATGGATGAACTGTGTAGGCACCTAGCGGGCCTTACTCAAGCTGTTAAAAGCCTACAGGAAGGCTACACCAGACTGGAAGGGCAGGTCCAGGCCCTCTCAGCCTCTCCTCCAGGTGCAGTATCCACCAACCCTGCCTCAGCGCCTTCTGTAGTGATGCTTCCACCAGAGCCCAGGGTGCCAACACCCGAAAAGTTTTCCGGAGAACTGTTAGAGAAATTTGGTTGTACGCAAAGCACACAGCCAAATCTCCTATTTCTAATCATAATAGCAATTTCGTCTAATGAAATAAATGCAATGCATCTCACCTTTTGATCGTATCCATCCTCTGGTGTGTGCCCCAACCATCCAACAAGACAAAACACATGGTTCTTACATTCCCATCTCAGCAAGACTGCCCTTTACAGCTCTGTCTGCCTCCTTTATTCAAAAGACCACAAAAGCAATCACAAACAGGAAGCCCTGGCCCCAACAGCCAATCGTTTCCTTCACAGGGTGTGACCTCAGCCTCACAGGATATGACCTCACAGGATGTAAGTGACCATATAAGGATTTAACAACAGAATACAAAACAACCAATGAACAATGACTACAGGACATGATACAATATACTAAATGACGATGACTAAAGTTCCTCATGCATGGATGGGAGATTATCTGCAGATGTAGATCATGGCACCCCAAACATGTTGATCAGGCATACCAGGGGTGACAAGAGCAAAACACCTCTAAACCGATAATGTCTTTGCAGAGTGAACGCGTCCCCACCAGACGATTGTTCTGTGCATTCCACAGGGGCCCTTTGCTGGCGGACATGTCCTCTCTCCGCAAACACCTCCCTCCAAACACCAGGAAGTTTTCCATTACCTAACAGGTCTCAGCCAGTGTCGATCTGCCCCAGTCAGTTCTTTAGAACGGGCTGTGGTTGAACACACACTGGGAGATTTATGACAACACATTAATATAAAATTTTCCACAACAGTCCCTCCTCTTGTCATATGATCCCATGTGTCCCTCGATGAATCCTGATCTTCTTCTTAGTCCATAAAAAGTAAAACACGGCTTGACATGTAGACTCTGTTGGAGATGACGTGGTGAGCTGTAGTAGTCGCCGGTCGGTCTGGGATCCTCTGTGTCTTGTACGTGGGTCGGGCTTTGGGGCGTCTCATCAGGGAAGATATGGTCATCTGCTCAGGCTCTGGTCACGCGTCCAATCAGGCAACAGGAGCACCTCATCATGGCATATAGAAGGAATAGAAACAAAAACAACATGAGTATATATACCCCTACTTCCTTCACTATGATCCGCTGCAAGATAAAAATTAAATCTCCAACGATTCCCAAACCCTTAAAAAGGATTCCAACTTTCACTATCTATAGCTCTGGCTTTGCCTTGTAGGGATCTAAACCTTATCCATATGGGCCTGAACTTTGTCACTACTATCCCCGATCCAGATATAACAATCTTTACTTATGAATTCCCAGAAACCCCCTTGGACTGTGGGAACTTCCTTGTAGCTTCAACCTTTACATGAAACAT